>NC_086283.1:27544897-28144897 GCF_021018805.1 Prinia subflava | reverse complement strand
AGCTTGAGCTCCAATGGCTTGTGACATCCCAGTCCCAGTCTGCCCATATTTCAGCAAAGTACCTTTACTATTGTGAAGACAGTAAGGATTTGCAAACATGTAACCTGAAAAAGGAAAAGAGAACCTTCAGGATGTCCTGAAGGTCATAGGGTTTCCCACATAAAATTTATGTTTGCATACTTATAATACTTACAGAATCAGAAGGCAGGTTTTCCTGCTGTCAATGAGGCATCTGCTTCAAGAAAAAGAAAACGGCAAAAAATGAATAATTTCTGAACCTTGGAGGACATTGAAGGACATCAGGTTAGAATCTTCATCGAGAAGGTGAGGTCAAGGACAGGTCACTGTAGGAGAGAAGTGCTACAAGATGCTGCAACCACAACACCACCAATGACAACAGTCATTGTGTGACCCCGCAGCACAACAGCAAAGGAACTCTTGGGTAAAACCCAGGCTGGAGCAGTAAACGGCATAGGCTGTCTTCAGAAAATCCATCTTAAGAGCACCTAGATGGAGGTTATTGCTACCTTTGGGTTGGAAGGAACAGTCTGCATCACAGAGCCAACCTCACAGTGCTGAGCTGGAGTTGTGTTGCCCTGTGCTACGGAGAGAAACTGGAGTAGAAGGAAGGTGCTGGATGAAGGGACTCCTGCAGCATCCCCCAGTCTTGGGTCATCCCCAAAACACAGGGGAGCAAGAAGGAGGAAGCAGCACAGGAGCTCAGCAGAGTGGGACATCAAAAATGTCTGATTACTCTGAGGTGGGAAGATAGGTTTTATTGAATAAAACTTACTGAGAACCTGAAAACAAAAAGTCATTGCACTTTAGGTAAGAACCAGGCAGAAAAGCCTTTTGTTGTTTCATCCCTTTTGGCTGAATAAACAATGCCTGGCTTTGAAGAAGTTATTTCTGTGTCATTTTAATCAGCTGCTAGTCACAGACTCTCAGTGGAAAAAGGCCTCCAGGTACCAAGTGTAGTTAGTCCCTTTAGATTTATCCTAATTGGGAAAATAAAGGGGCTGCATTACGAGATTATTCCCTCAAGAAAAAGCAAACACAAAAAGACCAAACCAAATAAAAAACACAGGCAAGGCTGCCACTTGGGGGTGCAGGCATGCTGGGCTGCCACAGTGCCGCTACAGTGCAGCTTGCCTTGTAATTGTGACAGTTGGATTCTTGGTTGTAAAACAGAGATAGGAAGAGTAAAATTAGCACCACTGTAGAGAAATGATGCATTAATATCAGAAGCTTTGTTAAGTATTCCTATATTTCCACTATCTCTTTATTAACAGCAAACCAATCCTTGGGAAGAAAGAGAAATATTTTCTTTCCAGGCAGTAGTTCTTCAGGGAGATCTCTGGCGTGGAGACTGATACATAAAATCCAAGTTGCTGTAGAGTGGTGATGCAATCGCAGGGATACCTGTGCAGCTTACTGAAGGTGTGACTGTAGCACACCTGAGTGCTGCCAGGTGAGTTGTGCTACTGCATGTTATAGTGGGGACAGGAAAAAGTTTTGGTGGATGCTACCAAGCTCCCAAATGTCCAGAGCATTACATCGGACTACGGCTCAGGATAACACATCTTTTCTGCTAGCGTGGGCTAAATTAATGTTGGGAGATTGTTTTTGGTTTTTTTTTTTTTTCTTTATTTGCCCTAGCCTGCTGGATATCTCTGTGCCTCCCCACTACTGCTGGCTGAGTGCCATCAGGAGGTTTTGCCCTGCTGTGATGGGTGAAGTGCACACCTGGTGTGGGCACCACTGAGCTGTATGCAAGAAGAAAAAGCCATGGGATTATGGGTGTCAAATGCTCTTTATCAAGCTGCATCGTTTCTGTTAATTTTGTAGTTTACCCAGCTCAAAAAAGCCTCTTCCTTTCAAATCTTTGCTGACAATGTAAGGTGTTCAAACCAAAACACTTCCAGTGTCAAAGAAAAATGTGATTAATTGCAAGCTCAGATGTAAAACCACAGCTTTAGGCAAGGGCTGTCACCCTGTCACTGGAAGGAATTTAATGGCATACAAAGGGCTTGCAAAATGAAATGCTGTAACTACTGCAAGGTGCCAGCCAAAGTAACCAAGAGATCAGACGACTTAACGGGTCGTTTCCGCTCCTAATTTCACGATGACTCTTCTTGTTGTCATGCAAGCAGCCCGGACTTTCGGGCTGTACCTGCAGAAATGCTTCTCAACAGCGTAGTGCCGTTCAGTGCATCCTTCCCACTCGGCAAGTACATTAAAGCTTAATATAATATTTATATGTGGTGTTTCACCATGAAAGCATGTAGAGAGGATGCAACTTACACACGTAAAATTTCTGGAGAGCCTTTTGACGCTCACTAAGCAATTAGTACTTTTTCACTCTCGTGACTCTATATACCCAGGTAGGAAAAAGAGATGGGAAAAAAACAAAACAAAAAACAAAAAACAAAAAAAAAAAAAAAAAAAAAACAAACAAACAAACAAAAAAACAAACAAACAAACAAAAAAAACCAACAAAAAAAAATGTGTGTAGTGGTCTGACGTGAGACCTTCCTACCCTCCTACCCTCTGCCTTGGGCTGCTTCTGAATCATCGCCCTGTCTTTCATTCTTGCTTTGGCTCCCTTCCAGCTTCGGGCAGGATGACATCCTATGTGAGGAGGGAGGGAAGTGAAGAACGGACTTCCTGGTCTGGTGGAAGGTGATCCTGTTCATGGCGTGAGGGTTGGGATATGAGGAGCCCTGAGATCCCTTCCAACCCAAGCCATGCCATAATCCTGTGATTCCGCGTGGGTTCCCTGTGTGGATGTTCACGAGGGATTTTAAGCCGAGGCAGCAATAGGCAGAGCGCAGCGTTTGGACAGCACCTACAAACAGAAGTTTGTGAAGGGCAAAATACCTCCGCAGAGGGTAAAACACTTTCGTGAACAGCGTCTGCTCCCTGATAGACGAGGACAGGCACCCACCCGAAACCAAACTAGCCCAGGACATGAGATTTTCCACGGGAGAGGAACCCCAGCCGCGCAGACCAGCGCCCGCCGTCCGCGTACACGGGAGCGCTGCGGGAGCACCTCCGGGATCAGTATTGGGCCGCGGGTCCCAGCTCTGTGCGGGAGTTCCATCCCGCACGGTGCACATCGCGGGGTCCCGGCTCCGTGCAGCAGCTCCGTCCCGCACTCTCCGCATCGCGGAGGCGCGGCCGCGGGCGGGGCGAGGCAGGGGAGTGTCCAGCGTCACCGCCCCCGGGAGCCGCGCGGGGCGGGCAGGGCAGCGGCGGCGGGAGGAGGAGGAGGAGGAGGAAGGCAGAGAGGAGAAAGAGGAGGAGGAGAGGAGGCGACGGGACACGGCTCGGAGGCGGCGGCCGGGCCATGCTGGAGGCGCGGCGGCACCTGGCGGGCGCGCAGAGAGGGTGGGCGGCGGGACGGGCTCCGCGCCGCGCGTAGGGCGGTGGCAGCGGAGCGGCGGGGGCTGCGCTCGGCCGGGGGACGCTCCACGCCGCGCAGCGCCGGGAGGGACCTGCGCATCCTCGCCGCGCCTCGCATCGCCTCACCGGGCGGAGGCACCGCCAGCTCCCGCCGCTCGCATCCCTCGGCTGAGGCGGAGGAGAGCAGGAGCAGGAGGACCAGGAGGAGGAGGAGGAGGATGAGCCGCGCGGTGCTGGTCTGGCTGGCGCTCTGCGGGAGCCTGGCGGCGCCGCTCCCCGCCCGAGGTGAGGGGACGGAGGACGGCGGGGACGGACGGGGGACTTGGAGTCGGGGGTCGCGCCGGAGCTCCCGCAAAGTCGGAGTCCAAGTGCGCGGGGGACCGGGGAGGTGGCTCTCGGCAGGGTGCCGGTGTCTGGGCTCTCCTTTTCTCTTTATGTATAAGGAAAGAAAAAAAGAAAATGATACTTATCTCAGTATTTGAAATAGAAGCTGGCGGACTATCCATCCTCAGACACATTCTGTTTTGAAACTATGGTTAATTGGAAGGGAAAGAAATGCTGCGAGAGCTTAAAGGTAATCCAGATGAGCTGCTGGGATGATTTAATACCCGCAGAGCTGTCCCCACCGCTTTTCTCTTCCTCCCCCTACCCCTCCACAGCCACCGGTCTTCGTTGTAATTTGGAGGCTGCGAGCTCCGAACCGGAGACCCAGCAAACCGCGGAACAGTTTGCGAACGCGTTCGGGAGCTTGAGCATCTCGACAGCAGCGAGCAGTTCTTGCCAAGCGACCTTTTCGCTGCCTCCATCTAATTAGGTCTTTTCCATCCTAAAGCACCCGGGGCGTTTTCTCGGTCTCTCAACCCCTTCCAAAAAAAAAACCAACAACAACAACAAACCCCTACCAAAACCAAAAACCCTCCTGAAAAAGAAAACGCCTACCCTACCCTAGAGAGACAACTTTAGATCTCTTGGGAGTTCTCTTTATTATTTATTTTGATCAATTCTTGCATGCTACGGGGCTTTACTCTCCTCTCATTGAAAAGTTGTATGAGCTCGTCGTGCGAGGAGCAGATGGTGAGGGTATGGGCGCGATCCCCCTTCCGCAGAAGGCTTGGGGGGCATCCCGGGGCGGTGGGCGATCACTCCCGTCGCATCCTGCCCATCCCGGCACCCTTTGCGCCCCCGGGGAAGGAGCTGGGCTCGGCTCCGGGACCCCCGTGGACTCTTGCCCGCAGCCCTCCAAGGACTCTCCTCGCCCTCTGCGACCTCCGAGCATCTTCCTGTGCCACGGATATTCTGTGTCTCTGTGTGATCCCACCCGGCGTGGAGACCTCTCTGCTCCTGCTTTGTAGAACAAATGTTGTCCTAATAAGTACCAGAATATTCCCACTGACTTTTAGACCTGTTCACCTCATTATTAACTTTTTGGGTTTTTTAAGTTTCAAAATGAAACCAGCATATCAGTAAAAGCTGAATATTTTATTAGCCCTTAAATTATTCAGCACAGTGGCTTCTCAAAATCCGGTAGCATTCACACAGTTGCAGTGAGCATGTGATAGCTTATGCAATATGTCCTTGTACCTGCAGCTTGAATATAACTGCATCTGCCACTAAGTCTGGACTTGTCATAAGTGCTTTGCACTGGGCTTCTTTGGAACTTCTGATGCCTCACATCTGTAGTGTTTTCTCATTAAAGCTGACAGTTCTGCCAGATTTTTGGGTAACTTCAGAACAGAGAGAACTTAATAGGTTCTCTAGCCGAAGTGAAATAGGAAGGAAAAAAATCCATTTGCTCTGTGATTGCTTAAGCTGTGATTGTTCTGTTAAAGGTTTGTCCTTGGCTCTCAAAAAGAAACAGAAGATTTTATGAGTCCTTTTTTTTTTTTCTTTTTTTCTTTTTGTGCTGAAATGGAGTAAAATGCTCCTTGACAAGTCTGATATACTGGGTTAATTTTGGTGGCTGTCATAACATTTACTTTTAATAGATCCTCTCAAAGTTGCAATTACTCTAAGCACTGTAAGTAACCAAAATTCTTTCAAAGCCAGGTTTTGAACAGTGCAGAACTTGTCTCAACACTTCTCGCTACAAGTCCATTCCCATAATGGTGTAGAATGAAAACCAGTAGAAGTATAATCTGTGCAGTGGCTGGTTCCTATCTCCCCCTTGGGGTAAATTCCAAGTGCAGATGAAAGTTAAGTCATATACTTCGTTAGTGACCTACATTTCAAGCCTACTGTTAGAGAAAAAGACCAACTGTTTTTTTATTGTTGGAGCTCTGCAAAGTAATGGTGGAGGTCAAAATCCTGTTTATTCATGATGTCTTAAAAACACCATTTGCTTTTTGTGTTAGGAACAAATGTCAGCAAGTATGTGAGCAAATTTGTGGTGGGGTTCTTTTTATCTTTTTGCTGTTGTTGTTGGTTTTTATGGAGAAAGGGGGGTGAGAAAGACTAAAAGACGATAATGGATGAGAAAGTCATCTCAATGGGAGACTGTCATTTTCTTCCTGGCCAGTCTGATAAATTTGCAATCTCATGCACTGTAACAGGAGCCTGATATTCAGAGATGTGTTTATATGCAAGTACGTGATGAAACCAGCCTTCAAGGGTGCAGTGACTTCCAGCCCTTAGTTTGCAAGAAAGATGCAGGTGCATTGTTATTAAGCAATGTCCTTTTATACATATTTAAAAACAGCTGTAAGTTTTTACATTTGCTGCTGTTGCTGTTCCTTGGTCGAAATTGAATGCCAGGCACTCTGGTGCTTTACTGTGCGTGGACAGACAGTAACTATCAGATTGGCTACAGAGACTACAAGGGGTTATTTCAGGAGGAAGAAACAGGAGGAAGAAGAGGTGCATCCCACCTGCAGTAATACAGGTTCATGAGTATCACTGTGTACTTTTTTACGGATAAATAAGCCAACAGCGTTAAGAACAGGCAGTAAAGATTGGAATCAGATGAGAGGAAAGCATGATTTAAAAGTGATGGCTGTTTTGGTTCCAAGATACACCTCTGGCAGTGATAAAAGCTGATCAACAAGAGTTATAGGATTGTAGATGCACAGCAGATCAGTGCATCCCACATCTTCATGATCAACGGTTTTGCAACAGGACCTACTGAAAAATTACCACTTTAGTTGTCTTTATAGGGAAGTTTCTCCCTGGTTGTATTGTGCTTCTCCACTTAGCTATCTGCTGAATTTTTATGTGTGGTTTGCTTAAAAATGATACTGATACTGCTGAAAACAGGCAAGTCTAATTCTTTATTTTATTACTGTGTCCTGTCAGCCTGAGAGAAAAACTTGGGAACTTTGAAGGAAGTGTTTCAAAGATGTTGCTTTTCCTCCATTACAGTGGGAATCTTCACTCTCTCTGAGGCTTAGAAGTTTCTGTAAAGCTCCTTTCTGCAGCTGGAATCAGCTGCAAGGAGCAAATGTGCTGAAAAAAAGAGAGGTAAACTGTAGCTTTGTTCTTATGTATCTATACTGAAAGGCTGAAAAGATCACAGAGGCTTTTAAAGACCAAGACTCTTCTGTTTTACTGAATGCCTTTGCATCTTTGGACAGCATCTGCTTCTGTACAAAGTGCTGACAGTGTGACCCTGCATAATGATTTTCACTATTCTTTTAACAAATTACATTTGTATTCAAATTGCTTTTCCATGACTGCTCGTACAGCCTCCAGAAAGCATATAGTGGATATACTGTTGTATTCTGCACATGTCTGGTCAGCCTAGGACAAAATTTGATGTCAAGCCATGCATTAATACAACTGAAATTAATTGTTCTGGTAGTGTTAGTTGTTTTTTTATGTGCCCAGCCTGGTATTTCACTGCCCTTTATGTCTTTATGCTTTATGTCTCTTTTCAAAGGATATACTTTGTACAAGGTTGCGTATCAATGGCACCATAGGGGAAAGGATCACTATCTTATCTTCTCTCTTCCACATTTTTTCAGTTATCATCCAGTTGAAAATCAAGGAAATGATCCATTCTGGAAGTTATTTCAAAAGACAGTAACTTTTAATTAAGATTTTTATGCCTTAAATTAGCTGTTTATGAAGCACATGTCCCTACAGCAGCAGTTACCAACTCACAGCCTGATACCCCTTCAGCCTAAGTGAAGATATGTGGGGAAGCTGTGGTTAAGAAACCACAAGAATCAGAGCTAAATCTCTGTTATTCTCAATTTTATTGTGATTCACATAGGAATTGGCATGTTACTGTTTTCATCTTAGTCTCTTAAACGTCTCAAACTTAGGTAAGCCACAGAGCCAGGATTTCTGAAATCCTGAAGGATCGTCGGTGTTGTGTTACACGTGAGATTAGATGTGATGAAAAAATTCTTCCCTGTGAGGGTAGGGAGGCCCTGGCACAGGATGCCCAGAGAAGCTGTGGCTGTCCCTGAATCCCTGTGGGAGTCCAAGGCCAGGCTGGACATTGAGGCTTGGAGCAGCCTGGGACAATGGAAGTTGTCCCTGCCCATGGCAAGGGGTGTCACTGTGTGACCTTTAAGGTCCCTCCCAACCTAGGCCATTTATGTCATTCTATGATATTGGGCATTGTAGCATACCTGAAGCCCAGCTTGAATTTGAATAAATACGGGTTGAACAACAAATAGGTATTAATTCAAGTTAGAACAGAACAGGCTCACAGTCAAAATATAGTGAAATCTTAGTCAGATGATGTGTTAGAAAATAAAAGATGAGTCGAAAGATTCAAGTCCAAAGAAGGGTTGCAAAAACATTAACATTTGCAAAATTAAAACCTCTAGAAAATGTCATTTTATACTGGAAGACCAAAACACATTTTGCATTTAAAGTTCAGGAGACAAGCTAGGGGAAAGGCAAATTCAGCCTAAATTTGGTGTGTTATTTGAGTCCGAGGAGTAATGGGTCTAAATTTGCCTTTTTATAGGAAACTTTGATCTTTTTTTGAGGGAGAACAACTCACCGTTTGTAGTGACAGCAGGGTATGGCTGATTTTCTAACAATCTCTGTAGAGGTAGAACAGCTTTTTTGCCATTGATATTGTAGGAACAGAGCAAGGCTCTGTCCAAACCCAGTTACTGCAGCTGTGGGTCTATGTGCTCTGAAGGCAGGGTTTGAATGAGCAGCTCTGTCCCAGGAATTTGGAGGCACAGAACCTCCGTGCTTTGAGGTTTTATCAAATCTCAGTCTTGCTGATGAGAGAATATATTTAACATATTTACATTTAATTTAACATTTACATTTAACATTATTCTTTTGTTTGTGCATTTTTCTTCCCTCTAATCAGCAGGCTGTGTTACCTTTCATCACAGAAGGGGTGTTCTTCTATTTTAAGTTCCGAAAGCTGAGAAATTAAGCAGACCATGACTATCTATATAAAGTCTCCAGCTAATCCAGCTAATAACTATATGTGGTGTGTGTGTGTGTGAATGTGTTATCATATGAAAGACACATTAAAAAAATCTTAATTTTACATAATACGTAGCAGTTATATGCAAACATATTGTACTTTGGGTATAATTTGTGTATATATACATTCCAGAGACCATATAGAGGAATTACATTCACTTATGTGCCTCACATCTGGTCTGATACTTAGAAGTTTAAGAAACGTTAAATAAGACCTAATCATCCTATGAATTCTTGATGCACAGCTTTGTATTTGAAGTAAGAGTTTGTTATATGCAACAAAAGCACTGTCTAGGATTTTTTTGAGGTATTTTGATAGTATTCCTCACTCCACACACCTAAAACCTTTTAATAAGGGGTCATTTGTGCGCAAAAGGGGCTTTTATTTAAAGTTCAGGTTTGTATATAAAAGACTTAAGTCAATAAGACTTACATATTGTGATTTATCTATATTTATTTTATATATATGTATCTTTATATATATATAATATTTTTTTAATATGTGTGTATATCTATATGTATCTATATATCTTTCCTGAAGTTGTTTGAAAATGGACAAGTAAACACTGACATGAGAATATGGTGACTTGGAAGGGACTATCCAGTCCAGATCCTGTCAGCCCTTCACAGACACTCCAAAATCCCTTCCATATCCCTGGGAGCAGTGTCCAAATGCTCCTGGAGCTCTGGCAGCCTTGGCGCCATGCAACCCACTAACATCTGGAGGAAGAAGCTTTCCCTGATCTCCATCCCAAGCCTCTGGCTCAACTCCAGCCCTTCCCTCAGGTCCTGTCCCTGTCACAGGGAGCAGAGATCAGAGCTGCCCTTCCTCCTCCTCTCATGAGGAAGCTGTAACTGTGATGAGTCTCCCCTCAGTCTCCTCCAGCTGAACACACCGAGTGCCCTCAGCTGCTCCTCACACGGCCCCTCCAGACCCTTCACCACCCTTGTAGCTCTCCTTTGCACACTCTCTAACAGTTTAATGGTTTTTTTCCACAGTGATGCCCAGAACTGTACACAATATTCCAGGTGAGGCCGCCCGGCCCAGGGCAGAGCAGGACAATCCCTCCCTGGCCTGGCTGGCCATGCTGGGCCTGGTGCCCCTGGACAGGGATGTCCCTCCTGGCTCCAGGGCACTGCCACTGACCAGGACCAGCAGTCCCTTTGCCTGGCACTGCTTTCCAGCCTCTCACTCCCCAGTCTGTCTATACATACAGCACCTTCTGTAGTTGAACCTCACATGGTTGGAGCTGGCCCAGGCCTCTCATTTGTCACAGCCCCTCTGAAGGGCCTCCCTGCCCTCGAGGGAGTCCACAGCTCCCCCCAGAGCTGTATCATCTGTGAACTTGCTCAGGATCCCTTCCAGTCCTATATTCAGGCCATTTATAAGGATGTTGAGGAGCACAGGGCTGAGGGCGGAGCCGTGCAGAACCTCAGTAGTGATGGGTTCCTAGTCTGACGTCACCTCAGTCACTGTCACACTTTGTGCCTAACCCATGACCCAGCTGCTCACCCATCTCATGATGTGTTCATCCAGCTGTGGGATGGAGAGTTTGTCTACAACAATCCTGTAAAAGACAGTATGGAAAGCTTCTGAAATCCAGGAAGATTCCATCAGCTGGCTTCCTTGATCCACTGGTTGGGTCACCTTGTCCTGAAAGGAAATTAGGTTTGACAAGATGGACTTTGCCCTCATGAAGCCATGCTGACTGTTACCAATGTCTGCTTTGTCCTCCAGATGTTTTCAGTACCTCCCAGAATAATGTTCCCCATACCTTTACCAGGCCCTGAAGTGAGACTGACAGACCTGTAGTTTCTAGAGTTCTCCTTCTTGCTCTCCTTGAAAATTGGGAAGTGTTTTCCAGCTTCCAGTCATCTGGGATTTCTCTGGACTCCCAGGACCACTCAGAAATCATCAAGAGAGGTTTTGTGATGATATCAGGAGCCGTTTGAGGATTCTTGGATGAATCCCATCAGGCCCCATATATTTGTAGGGATCCAGCTGGACCAGCAGACTGGGATTAACTGGGGGTTGGTCATTTTCATAGTCAAGGTCCTCCAGTTCAGGGCACTGAGATCCCCTTGGTCCATCTGTATCAAAGGAGGAGGCAAAGGGTTCATTGAACACCTCAGCCTTGTCCCTGTCCCTGTCTGTGAGATGACCATCCTCATCCTGCAATGGGCCAATAGTATTTTTTGCACTGCCTACTGCCATGATTTTATTCAGAAAATCTCTTTTTATTGTCCCCCACTCAGTTCTGGCAGGCCCAACTCCATCTGAGATTTGGCCACATGAATTTTTCCCTCCACTGGAAGCAGTAGCTCTCTGTTCTTCCCATATCACCTGGCCCTGCTCATACTGGATACACACCTCCTTTTAATGCCTTATTTCCAAGAGAATATTCCTGTTCAGCCAAGCCATCCTTCTGCCTATTCTGCTTAAGTGGAGAATCCTGGATTATCTCAGCTCTGCCAACTGCGGCAGCAGAACGACAAGTTCTGGGTTTTAGGAGTTAGGATTTCAGGCTCAGTATGTAAAGCAGCAAGCTGAAGTGCGCAGATGACAGCAGGGAGGAGCAGCAGATGGATAAGGGGGCTCAAGAAGATAAGAGCTCCTTCAGCAGAAGCAGGGCAGGAGCTCTGCACATCCCAGCAGGAATCTGACAATGTAAGAGAAAGATGTGCCTCAGATTTCTTGGTTGTTCATGACCCCGGAGGCCCCAGGGGACAGGGAGGGGAGCAAAGTCTCCCACAGAGGAGGTGGGATTTGGTGTGGAATTTCTCTGCTGCCTCCTCTCCCAGGATGTATGTGGGAGAGTGGGGTCAGATACAGAGGCATAACCCACCCAGGGTGCAGTTTCTGCATCAAGTGGTGTCTCTTGATTAAAGCTGATGGAGAAATTTCCTAACACAGAATGCTCTATCAGAATATTGCAATTCTGTACACACAGTAGTTTAACCAGTGAACGGCCTCACTTTGAAGTGTAGCTTGCACACCTGGGACAGCACAAGCTCAGGTGATTGTTAAGTGCTTCACACTACGGATTTGAACCCTACAGTTTCAAATTCTTAATTTTAATGCAAAGCAGGGCATTTTCTCAATGTTTTGCAAGTAATCTTCTGTCCTTCCTGCCCCTCAGCCCCGGTGACTTATTTTTTCCTTGATTGTTTTCAATTTTAAACAACACAGGGCATTTATTTATGCACACTTAGATTATGGTCCTGCTGTAAGATAAAGCTATTATTTAAACATATGACAGAGCTTTTTATTCATGTCTTTGAGTACTCTCACAATAGTAACTTTTTTGACAGGCCAAAAAAAACCCCAAACCAGACGTGAAAGAGATGACTGCATTGCTAATTTTTAGCTGTAGCAATTCTATTTGCTGCGCTTCTGTGTAGGGAGGCTGAAAAAATCTCTGCAAAACCTGCTTTTTTCCCTCTCATTGTCAAGATGCTGTGTCAACCTGCATAATTATGGAGAGCTGTGACAGCAGAGCATAAATAACACTAATTTCTGCCATCTGATTACCCATGTCTTAGGTTTCTGCAACAGTGAAGCTACAACAGATCACACAGGAAACAGTTGTGGATAAGACTTGCATGTACCAAGCAGAGGCATGAAAAATAGAAAAAAAAAATTTACATCTTTCATTCTGTCTCTCCCTCATGTAGGAGAGCTTTTATGACTGCTGGGTATCATTGCACACAACCAAGCCCTGAAATCCAAGTTTCCTTCCTGAATTCTCTGTATTTTACTCGGCTGTTCTTTAGACCATCCTGCTTTAATTTGTTTGCCAGTGTTTTTTTCTTTGGTTTTTATTTACTCCTTTTCCAGCTCAGGCTTTTGAAGTAGAGATGGAGAAACTATTACAGGCAATGTAACTTGTCAGATTCCTTGCTCGTGTGAGGAATTGCACGGGATTTCTTTGCAAGGTCTTTTCTAGGTTAAAAACCAAGACCCACTAGCTGATTGCTTTCAGGTACCATTCCAGAACTATTTTAAAACCATGCAGTGCTCTTTATTTGAACAATTTTAAGGAAAGATTACCTTGATACTGTGAATAATGTACAGTTGGATGGGGAAATGATGTGCTGTTGTCATGGGAAGTAGCTGAAACAACCTAGTAGCTCCCTTCCATGGTGCATGCGATACATGTTCCTTTAATAATGCTTTTGTGTAATTTTTTTAATGTCTTTTTTTATGCTTTGCCTTCAGACCTTGTACAGAATGATGCACTCCTTACAGATAGACCTTCAGGATAAAGATCAGCCTCTTTGATAATGACTTTCATTTGCTTGGGTGTGATCAAGACCATCCTATTCTGATACCTTGGCTTTTTCACCAGGCTTCTCTTCAGCCTGGTATCCTTATTCAGGGAGATGAATTATTTCAGAAATTTCTTTTAGAAATGCTTCATTTTTGTACTGTGGCACAGTTACAGGAATGCTTTGGTTACTTCCTAGGGTGGTTTTACTTAACGTTAAAGTATACTCCAAATATGAGTCTTGTGGTTCAGCCTGTCACTAAAGTCATAAGGAAAAAAAAAAGAAGGAAAGAAAAGAAAAAAAAAAGGTAATTGAAGCAATGTAAGGCATAGCTGAGAATGTAGTGTCAGAAGTACCCTTTCTTTTGTGAAATCCATCAGGGAAAAAAAAATCAAAGCAACATTTTGAACAAGAGCTCAGAAATCAGTTGGAATAATGTGTGATTGACTATATATATTGACTTAATGTTAATACCACATCTATATTGGTTCACACAGCAAGAGCAGTGATTGCTCTAGTATGCTTCAATATCTTTCAAGAGAGATGAATAATTACATAAAAATGTGCATTTAAAACCAGAGAATTATAGAGTAATAGAATGGTTGGGACTGGGGAGGGATCTTAAAGCTCATCAAGTTCCACCCTCTGCCATGGACAATTCCCACTATCCCACTATGGTGCTCCAAGCCTCAGTGTCCAACCTGACCTTGGACACTGCCAGGGATCCAGGAGCAGCCACAGCTTCTCTGGGCACCCTGTGCCAGGGCCTCCCATTCTCACAGGGAAGATTTTCCTCCTAATAATTCATCTAAACCTACTCTCTGTCAGCTTGAAGCCAAATGTTGAGTGTGAGTAAAAGTGGAGCACTAAAAGGTGCAGCTCTGACTTGTGTTCAGAGGAGTTTGGTCATGGAGGGGTGAAACAAGTATCAAGTCTGTAGGAAACTTCCCTAGTCTCCAAAGATTTTTTACTGTAAGACAAAGCTGAGATGAGCAACTCTGTGAGATTTGATAGTTTGGCCAAAGCCCATGTAATTTCTCTGCCACTCTCTTTTCCCTAATTCCAGCACTGGCGATGGTCTTACACAAAACAGAGTAAAATTCTCTGGTAGTTTGCCTTATTGGGATGGCTTAAGGAGGGAGCAGGCCAGTCCCTGTGATGGTGCTGGGAAGGGAGGTGGGGACAAGGAGAGAGAAGCAAGTGACATGGACAGGGATGTTGAACAATGGATGTATCCCTCAGTTGGTTCCTTCAGGGGTGAGTTATGGATAGTTTTCTCAGTGCCAGTTTTACACTTTTTTTTTTTGCCAAGTACATTTGTGCACCAGCCCTAAGACATAGGGTGCCAGTTTTTTTCCTGCCTTGAGTATAGTTGTGTATTCCCCCCTGGAGAGATGTGCAGAAGTCAGATCCATGGGCATCCCTTGAGTTCCTGTCTGTTTTGCCTTGGCATGGAAGAAAGTAGAGGAATAAATTCCACATTTCCCTGGCCATCTCCCAGTCCAAAGTTGCCGTCTCACCACTCTGGGTCAGATTCAGCCTTGATTAACTAGTCTATCCCAGTAGGTTATTTTGTTGAGGACAAATTACAGTATTTTTTGCTTCCCTAATTATTTATTGCAAGTATTTGTCTTGTGGATAAAGACCGCTCCTGGGCCACGCAAAGCAGGCAAGTCTTGGAAGCTCCCCATGGGCTCTCAGTGGAAACAGGAGGAGCTGCCTGCCTTAGAAACCCTGCTCTGGCTTAATTCCAAGTAAGAAATCTGTTTTAAAACTACCAGGAAGTCAATATGTTCTGGCTCCTTCATTCAGACCAGCTGAAGGCTGAGCAGGAAGAAGGAAAGAAGATAAAATGGGTAAAATCATTGTGTGCTTCAGTTACCTTAGGAGGAAAAACAGAAAACTCCAAAATCTCTGAGACTAGTGACTGACTAATTTTGACCAGTTAGCCTACTGCTTGATTGTTTGGGGTTTTTGACAAACAAATTCTTGAGGTTTTGTGGGGTTTTTTTAAATTTCCCATAGAGAGCAATAAGCAATTAAAAGTCGGTACATTGCTTTTTTTCCAGTTGAATTCTGGTTAAAATATTGTACTCGTAGAAAAATCTGAACAGAATTTTAAATTCTATCTAACTATTTCCTTTTGAGGCAGAGGAGAGAAGGAAGAATATCTTCAAGCTTTGGTGGAATAGTAATTATATATATATATATATATATATATATATATAAATTTAGAGGAGCACCATCTGCAGAGCTGAAGGATTGTAGCAAAACCCTATACTTCTAATGATTTCTGAGTTTCAATAAGCCACTTTTTCACTCTGTTAATGCTCTAATAATAATCATGAAGTCTTGTGCTAGCATCTTTCATAGCAATCTTGTGTCCCTTGTGTCACATCAAGTTTTTTCCTGTCATTGCCACCCATCTCTTATCCTTGACATGTCTGTACCTTCCATCTCTGAAGTCTGGAAACAAAAGTCGATACATCAAGTAGAAAAAGGCATCTACTTTTAAGAGAAATGATGAGTTTTGATGACTTATGCTTGATAAAAGCCATGTTTTGGGTCTCCTGTAGTGCCAGCTCCAGTACTGCAGCAATAGGAGCTGCGTGAATATCCATCTCATTTCTTGTGTATGTGAGAGAAGTGTTGGCATACTGGAAATATTTACCCAAAGAGTTTCAGGGATCTCACAAACAGGGAATCATTTGGAAATGCTCTTTCAGGAGAGCTCTCAGTTAATGTCATTCAGTGTTATTCTTACTTTATTACTCTGCATTCAGAAGAGTCTAATTTCTTTTTTTATTTCAAAATGAGATGCAAGAAGCTTTTACAATTAAAATTAAAAATGCCTGGCCTGTTTACAACATGGTATATGTATCTTGCAACAGTTGGGTTAATTTTTAAAAGCCTTTTATGTAGGGTCTCAGAAGAAATTTTCTACAGGAAAAGCAGCTGTGGGAAGAACCTGGTTTTGCTGTGGCCCATTTTTCTGTTAAGATACAGAACTAAGATTACTGAAGATTTTAGAGATATTACGTATGTTCCTTGAAAAAGAACAACATAAAAGACACAAAATTGCTGTTCTAGTAGATTACAGGCTAGAGTGTGCATCTGCTGAAATTGGCCTTATGGAAGGTGCTTCTTCAAAGTTGGTGTAGTTTAAGAAATAAAATACCAACTTCTTTGGCCTCCTATGCTCCTTGAATCACCCCTGCTTTTTGACCTGGGTTTGTGCTTTGGGGATGCTTGAGGGATGCGCATCATTCCACCAGTGGTTGATGAAATCCTGTTTTTTCTGTCTGGGTGAAAAGGGAGAGTATTTGGTCTTGATGCTCTTTAAGGCATCACAGCCCCCATATTCTCCTGCTGGAAATGAGGAATTTGAAGTTGCATCTCTCTGGAGTTTGTGGTGTGGTGCCAGTGTCGTTCTTGGGGCAGCTCAGGTGTGTCCCCACATGGTGGTGTCAGACCATGGGGGGTCTGGTTGAAAGTAGCAGTGGCAGGAATTGTACAAGAATGTCTAAGTTGGGGAGGAGGGGTTGTTGCTGTACTACCATGCAATTTCTTTTTTGCTTTTGGCTTTTTCTAACGTATCTGTAAGCACTAACACAGGACAGGTCTTTATCCAGTATTTATATTCTGCAAGTGTTCGCCAAAAAGTGAAGAGTGGTGGTGATGTTTGTAGACAAAATACGTTTCTGCATTCACTACGGCTATCTCAGGCTCTCAAAAAATTGTATGGGAATGTTCCCCTGTATTAAAAATAACTATATTTATCCTTGGTATCTGTGTAGTGACCTAGTTTGTTTATCACCAACTACCTTGAATTTTTCAACTGCATGTACTCTTGTCTGGCAGAGTAAAAAAGAAATGTATTTCTATATTTACTTATTTATTAATGTACTTTTGTGGAAAGAGGTGTAATTCTCTTCTGTTTGGCTGGATATTTTTGTTTTTCAAGCCTGAGGTTTTAATGAAATCCTGATTTCTCTCTTTGCACCAAGACTTTACATGGAATTTTTCACTTTTCATGGAACTCTTCAGTTAGTTGAAAGCTTTCTAATAGTTCTGATAATTAGCCATGTTACAAGTTATAATGGCCAAGAACTGGAGCCAGGGGTAGCTGCAATTTAGGGCATGAAATGTAGACAAAAATCTTCACTGTGTCATCAATAATGTGATGTTATTTGAAAGTGTTTTCAGGTTTTATATTTATATTAGCCCTAACCCACTGCTTTTCTCTGTTTTTTTTTTTTTTTTTTTTTTTTTTTTTTTTTTTTTTTTTTTTTTTTTTTTCTCAATTTAAACTCTCTTGAACTTCAGGATTTTTGATTTTTCTGTTGGTGATTCAAAGACCAAGGGCCCTGATTGATATCAATGCAAACCTGGTGTTGAAACTAGGTTGCTTTTCAGATTTAACTTTTTGAGGAATATGGAGTTTTTGTCACTGCTCTTGATTTTAATAATGCAATGATACTTCTACTGAATACAGCCAGAGTGGCTTTACACTGAAGCTGCCTCTAGATTAATGCCTGCAGCTTTGCCAAAACTATTATCTATATTGCAAGCTGTCACTTTATGTGCAAACTAAATAATTAAATCTTTAGATCAGATGTACAGTTTTTTATTATGACAGACATAGTTTAGGATTTTATGGTTTCAAAGAACTTTGAGATAAAAAGAACTGTATTACAGCCTACTGGAGAATAGGCTAAAACCTCTCTGAAATTTTTGATTGTTAAATTACATTTCTTGGTTTGGATTCCTGTTTTTCAGGCAAAATCAGAGATAAAAACTGCCAGCACTGAATTAGATATGTCATGCCTTAGCCAGTGGGAGTCTCTTTATAGTCTCATCTGAGACCCTTAATCTGAGTTACTTGCCAGCAATTATGTGAAACCTTTACCATTTTTTTTTAATATGAAATGGTAAGGTCACCATTTCAATGTGCTAGTTGGGTAAATGTACCATTTGTACCCAGAAAGAACACCTCTTTCTTTCAAGTGATGTTGCAGGTGACTGTTTACTTTTGCCAACAGCTGCAGTCCTGTGTTGTAAGACAGGAGGGAAATCTAAGGGATCACCCCCAAATGATCTGTGAGTAGAAATGTGCGTAATGTAGGAAGCTGGAAATTCATAATTTCTATTGTCACATCTCAGGCCTCTTCTCCGCCTCTGCTTTTGCAGCTGCAGGGGACTAAGCAAAGAGGGGAAAAAAAAAAGAAAATAATACAACTTTCCCCCTGGGTCAGTGGGACAGAATGGACATGATGGATTTCATCCAAGGGTGCTGGGACCTGGACAGTTCCTGTGCAGGGCAAGACATCTGTCACCTCTGGGACATCCAGGGATGACCCTCGAGAACAAACAAAGGTGAATGTTGCACCACTATTCCAAGAAGTCCAAAAAGGCCGCTGAATGGGAAGCTCCATGCTGGTCAGCCTTGCTTGGTGCCTGGGGAAACCATGGAGCACCTTCTTGGGTATGGGATGGAGAAGGTGTCTTGGGGCTGTCAGCATGGGTTTAAATCACACCTGACCCACCTGATGTGCTGGGGAGAGATGACTGGAGGTGTCTGGGGGAGAGCAGAGGGTATTCTGTGCCTGGGCGTGAGCACTGGGCACTGTCACTGTTCCCACATCCATGCTGGACAGTGATGTCTCAGGGGATGGACTGAGAGACAGATACAAATCCTGGTTGTAAGATGGGACTCAGAGGGCAGTAGATGATCAGTTACATCACTCTGGAGTTTTATATCAAGTGGGTTCTTTCTGGGGCTTCCTTTGTTTCACATCTTCATGGGTGCCCTGGGCAAGGTGCCCCAATAGGTGACCAGGGATGCCTTCAAGGGTAGCAATGCCATCAAGAGGGGCCACGCTAGGGAAATAAACCAAAAGGACCCATAAACAACAACAAATGCCAAGACCTGCCCTGGGGAGGAACAACCCCTGTGAGCACATGGATATTTAGTTTATCAATCCCCAGTTTAGAAAAGGACTATTTAAATGGGTGTGAGGTCAGGGAGAGCATGGTGTTGTGGGGGACTAGATCTCCTGTCCTGCAAACAGAGGGACCCGTGGGGCCAGGCCTGTGTCATTGCAGGGGCAGATTGAGGAGCAGTCCTCAATCCTGAGTTCCTGAAGAAAGATGTGACCGAGGAGACAGAGACAGCAATGCGTGGCAGGAGAATCAGTCACTTTCTCTATAAATATGACCCTCACTGGGGGTGATGATGAGGTCTTGTGCCCCTTGTAACCCCCATTCAAGTATCTGTGTGAGATAAAGCGTTGTTCACTTCTGTACTGCAGAACCGTCTCTCCTTTCAGTGGAAAGAATAGGGTGGTATTTTATGTAGATGCCAGCAAAATAAAATTTAAGATCTGCAGGATGCATCTGGTGTTTTTTGGTTTTGTTTGCTCATTTACTTTTTAATTGTTGCTTATCATTAATAAAGTAGACTAAGCAACATTAAACAAGCTGTGATTTTCAGTGTTGTGGCGTTTTTTCTTTTGCAGTTTTCACTTTATAGTCTTGCAGTTGTGTGGGCTCCCAGTAAGAACACGAAACCAAAGATTTACTTGCATTATTAGCTTTTTTTAATTTTTGTTTTTGAAATCCAAATGGAGAAAGGAAAGGGTAGCAATATGTACAGATTCTTCTTGCACGTTTTTCTCTTAGAGAAAGTAATAGAAATGTCTACTTTCCAGATTGTGACAGAAAACCACGGCTTTTTCAAACACATTGAAATGAAGTTATGAGTCTGAATTTTAACATGAATTCTGGATTTGGCACAAGAGATCTTACATGAAAACCTCCTGCTGAGATGATAAAGTTTATAGATTTAAGATTCAGTGATCGTGCAAAGAGTTTAACAACTCTGCTGAGTGTTGAGGGAAGAAGTTAAAATGAACTGAATTATGTTCAAATGTGATTTATTTTGGTTACACTTTGGGGGAAGAACATTTTCTAATAATTAATTATCTAATTTAAAGCCTCCCTATTTCTTGACTGAGGTAAAAATTGAGGTATTTTGTATAATAAAGCAGCTGATCTTTAAAACTAATGGAAAGTGGTTTTATATTTTTCACGAAAACTGTAGATGCTTCAGTTCACTGGCTCTGCCTCAGGAAATCAGTTTCAAGCAAATTAGCTAGTAAAATGAATGCACCCTGCACTGGCTTATTAATGAGAGCAGTGTGTAAATACAGCTGATCAGTATATGGCACCCTGCATAAGTAGAGAAATAAAACTATGCGTGAATTAAATGGTCTTGATTACTGACCATTGATCATGAGCTGTGTTTGGTATGCTTATTTGCTTGAAAACATGCCGGTCCAACAAGCCAGGCAGTTTTCATTGCCTTGGATTGCCTTCATTAGAGATTGAGAGCACTCAGTACAACTTAGAAGTAGGAAAAGGCACAACCTTGCAGTGCTTCTGGAAGGTGCACCCTGAGATGTAGACATTGCATCCTTTATCACAAGAATCCTCAGCTGAGGATGTGTTCAGGATTAATGTTTGGATTTCTGAACATGCTTACACATCAGGATACCCTCCCAGAGGGGGAGAGTCCCAAATATCTTGACCCATATGAGAGGGGATGAGATGTTCATTATAAATTCTCAGGCTGAAAAGAAACACCATTCCACATGTCAAGGGAATTCTTATGTTTTATTATCTAGTTGCCTTAACTCTAGCAATTAGACACTATTTACTCTCAAAAGCTTTGGTTAGCAAGCCCTTAAATTTTACAGCCTCCAGCAACAAACTCCAGGTACCAAGACCTCAACTTTTACAATTACAGTTATAATTGACAAGCTCCCCAGTCCTTGTAATAAACTTTGGTATGGAGCAAGGTGTAGAATAGGTTAACCATGCCCAGACAAAGCAGGAGAGGAGAGACATAAAGGTGGCAGAGAGAGAAAGAGAACAAGGATCACCAGTCCGTAGAAACCACATTGGTCCTGCACATGGATGGGACAGGTCTGGGCTCAACAAAGAGAATGAGAGAAAGAGAGAAGAACTGATACACTTCATTTCATGAGGTTTCCTTCTGTTATGTGGTGCACATCTCTGTTGTAAAACAGATTTTTCATGCCATTGTGTTCCAACATGCACAACCCCTCTGAGTCCTGCAGGAAGTGAGGAGCTACTGCAGGTGCAAGAACAAGCATTTGTTTTATTTTTATCCATTGGCTTGAGATCTTATTGTGCAAACATCCCATTGCTGCTCATACAATATCTGACCTTGAGCATGGAACTACCTTGCAAATATTAAGAGCAATAATTGGGGTAAGTAGTACATCTGTCTCACTTTTTATAAGAATGTGTATTGAATTTTTCTATCAGTGATATGGCAAAAGCCTTCATAGCAGTTCTTTGAAGACCATGGTTAAGTAAATCTATCTAATTCTGTTTTCACAACATCTGGGGACATATTGGCTGACACCATGTATTAGCCAACCATACCAAAAAAAAAAAAAAAAAAAAAAAAAAAAAAAAAAAGTCCCCAAACCTTGCAGCCTCAGGATAAGAGGAAAAGCTACCTGAGCATAGATGGAGCCTGATGAAATGAGACTGTGATGGTCAAAGTGGCTACAGCGATCCCCTGGTAGAACTAAAGGTCAGGGGTATGGTGTTACACAGAGAGCTTTAAGGATGGCTTCAGAGAAGATGAAAGGCAGCTTTGTCGGATCTCTTAAAAACATCTTTCCAAAGCTAAAAGGCGATGTGGGAGAGAATGAAACACAGGGTACTTTAGTGACAAATTTTCAAATACTTAGAAGGCTCTGTTGGACTTTTTGTTACTGAGTAATTGATGATGCATTAAGAGATGCTTCAAAGAGCTTTGAAAACAGAGAGGGATGACATATGTGGGATGTGGTAGGAGATAGTGAGAAAGTAGACACACAAAAGGACATTAATGATCAAAATGAAGCAAGAGCCTTGTGCATTGGTCTGCAACAGCATTTAGAAAGCTGCTGTCCCATTTCTGAAAGTCTGTATGAGAGATAGCAAATTAGTATAAGCCCCGGCAGATGAGAACCTGGGGTAATTAATTGTGCCAGTGGTTAGGAAAAGAGGTGTCCTGGGGGAATAATAAAGGAAAAAACTTGGGAGAATGTCAGCCACCTCCTCACTCTCACCGCTTGTAGAATCAAGTGGTAAGCAAAGTAGTAGTGGTCCACGTTTCAATGTTATTTTCTTCCATATAAACTGTTATAATTTTGGGTAATTCATATAATGGCAGAAATTCAAGGTCCCTGAAGACTTGGAGGGAGTAGTTCACTTTTTAATGTGCTTTGTGGAGACAGGGAAGGTTAGGGCTCAACTGTTTGTTCTCCTTTATTCTTATCTCTCTATCCTGAACTTCCAGTGTATGTCAGGAAAAGCTCTTCTATCTGCTCTTTGAAGGGTGTAGGAAAAAGGGAAAAACTTTCCCTGGCGAAGTTTTTAAACCAACTAGTTGAACATGTCCAGCTGGTTCTAGTTGTCACTGTGTGGGAGAAAAATCAGCATTGTAACTGCATTGCTTGAGCTGATGGAGAGTGAAAAATGGTAATTTGAACAAGAGACCATGAATCCGTTATAAAGATCTTGGAGAAAAAATCAATTTATTGTAGTAGAAGTTCCAGTGCCTGTACTTCTTCAAAAGAAAGGGGTAAGCAGGAGATACTCTGCTCTAAAATGAGACATGTGTGGAAACTGGGGTAATTCCACACTCTCAGACCCAAGAATGTGTACAGGTTTTGCACTGTGCTGGGCTGAGGTTTGAAAACCCCTTACCCTTTGTGCTGCCATGGCCTCCTCCTTTGCAGTCATCTCCAAGGACAGGAATTTCCAAAGAATTGCAGGTGCCTTGGTCTGCTCGGTTCCATAATTACTCCAGTCTTGTGTGGGTAATTAGGGGACTGTAAGTCTTGGAACCAGTCATATAGTCAACTGAAAGGTCACTTAAGATTTAGTTCATGAAAGTCAAGGTGTAAGTCATTTGGGAAAAAAAGAGTGAAGGAAAAAAGATATTTTTTAACATAATTTTCAATTGAATTAATATGTTATATACTACAATATTACACAGTGCTGGATCAGTATTGCATGCAGGTCTCTCCAGTCTCATTAGCCTTCAAAAAGTAGTCTGGTGGATGATTTAATTTGAACTGACTTAGAAAATTATTTACTTCAGGCAATACGCACAAAAGTTACAGATGGTTGTGTGAAGACTCAATGAGCTGATTGGGCACTAGAGCATGTTTCATGCAAGAAAGAGAGCAATGTTAGGCAACATTAGTCAGGTTCCAATTTATCCTGCAGGAGGAGAAGCACATCTCTGGAATGGGTTGTGATGAACAGTACATCTTGGTAGTTTGAGGCACTGGTCTGCTAACCTAGGCCACAGGGAGAGGTCATTGCTGCCCATTAGTGAAGCTTGTTTGTTTTCTCTGCTTTTCCATCCTTAGGAATTTAAAAACAAACAAACAGAAAAAAAACCAACCTAAAGAAAAGCACACACACTCACCAAAAAAAAAAAAAAAAAAAAAAAAAAAAGAAGCACAGATTCTTTGGAACAAGAATCAAAGTACAGTACTTACTGACAGTTGAGACCCTACAGGAGAATTTTTGTGGAAACAGTTCTCTATTCAATTTTATAGGTGTAGAGTAGGAATTGTCTAGTGGGAAACAAGGCTTGTGAGTAAATTTGATGTGAGACTCTGACTTCCATTTGTGTTCTATTTGCAGAGTCTGTATTGCCAGAGAAAGATGAGGAGCTGTCCTTTTTTTTCTTTAAGTCCCATTTTCAGGATATTTTAGGGTCTTGTCCTTAAATAATATTTGAAAAGCTGCATCTATTAACATTTGTCAATAATTGAACTTGGAGAGTGTCTCCTTATATTGCATCCCCTGTCTGCACAAACTCAGAAAGGGTAGTGTTCAAAAAACTACCCATTAAATTGCTTAGTTCTTGAAATACTTGAAATTAATTTCTATTTCCTCTTTCAGATAAAAATCACTTGTCTTAAACTCTAACTAAAAGTAAACTATATTTAAATGTCTGTAATTTTGTACTTGGCTTTTTGCCAAAAGGTGATGGTATCAGTCTTTTTGTCCTACTTAACTTGTTACATCTCAAATTGTAAAAAAACCTTAAGTGGACACTGGTTATTATCAGAGTAAACATAGAATGAAAGACAGATCTTGCACAGGTTAACTTTTTTAGTTCAGTCCTGCAGGAAAAAATAAAATGGCAGAACATCTTTGTGGAAGTAGAGACAGCAGAGTCTCAGAGAAAATGAGCCAGAGAGGTAAAAGTAACTTAAGGTCATTTGTGCTTTTGTTTCCATACCTTGCTGTCAGCAGTTGCTGTTTTTAAAAGCAGCCCTGCTTGCTTCTGGTTGGGAGCCAAAATTTTGGAGCATATCTGTCCTCCACCAGCTAAAAGTCTTGCCCCAGGTTTTTTGACAGAGAGCAGCACCTTAAAGCAACTGCTGCTCCTTTCCTCTGCTTACTTTTACAGACATGAACTGTGCAGAGTTTGGATACCTGCAAGAAGGTAATTTTTTTGTCAGTGTTTGCTTCCTCTGTTTATTTGTGTGGTACCATTCATGAGCATTTTTCTACCTTGGTAACAAAACAACCAACCAACCAAAAACCTCAACAAACAAGCAAACAAACGAACAAACAAACAAAAACCCCTCCAACCAAACAAGTAGACAAACAAAAGCCTCCAAACAAAAAAACCCAACTAAAACCTAAAAAAAACCCCAAAAAACAAAATGAAACAAAAAAGGCCAAAAAACCCCCCACACAAAACCAAAAAAACCTACCCAACCCAGAACCAAAACCAAAACAAAATGAAAAACCCCAAGCCAAAACAAATCAAAACAAACCACAAAAACCCCAAACCTCCAACTATACTCAAATAATTCCATGTAACTTTAGGAGAAGAGTCTAGAAATAGGTTAAACAGCTGTAGAACATCAAGAAATAGTAGAATAAAGCCAAGATGCTTTTGACTATGTTGATACTGTAAAGTGTTACTGAGCAGTGTTTTAGGTATCTAAAGATGATATTTACTAGAATCAGTCTGCCTGAGGAGTTTCCTGCTGGGGCTGTATTCCCTGTGTTTTTCATACAGATCTCTGTATATTTGCTTCTTATTCTTCCCATAAGGTTAAAAATGAAGGTGGTGTAATTCAAGGGCCAGGATAAATTTTACTGTGTCTTTCCAACAAGTGTGAATTTTGATTTAGCATTAAAGAGAACAGAGATGTGGCTTATCGATAAACTTCTGTATTTTTTAAATCATAATATACTTATTTTTAATAGTAATTTCCAAAAAAATACCCCAATAACCAAACTTTTTTTCATGTTTTAGTCATGTTTCACACAAATTATGTGGCTACTCTATTGAGAAAGATGGAACAACTTCTCCTGGAAGTCATCTGTATTTTTGAGTGCCTTAATGCTGTCGTGATAAAGATTCCATGATGCTTTTTCTGTTCCTTTTTGATATTCTGGTGGTGTTCCTCCCTGCCTGAGTCACCAGAGTCAGTAAACCCAAGTAAAACCCATCAAATTAGTATAGACACATGGGACAGTTCCAAGATTAATACCTGAAGGGGTTGTTGCTTGATCACCAAGACTTACAGCTTTCAAATATTTTTCCTTTAAAATCAGAGATTTTAAATACAACTCCATTAATTTCAGCTGTGTTAGAGTTATTTTTAAGCCATTTCCCATTTCTTTTATTCACTTCATAGCTACTGGAGTTTTTAGGAGTAAGAAAGTAAATCATACTGATTAAAGGCTTCCATTAAACAGAAATAGTAATTTTCTGCACTAGAATTACAAGCATTTTTCATTTAAAGATAATTAGATGTATATAGTGGATCAGCTTAAAATTTGCAATTAAAATGACTGAGTAATATAATAGAAGAATTTCTTGGAGCAAATGAATTTTCAGACTTCCATAACTATCTCTAGAAGGAAATGAATATATATATAGAGTAAGTGTTTTCTTACAAAGAGTGAAACTGTTGCTCTTCATAAAAGGCAGAGAGCAAAGAAAAATTGAGAATTAATATTGGGTGTGCCATAAGAATTGGGATATTTTCTGAATACAGTGCCTAATCAAAAATGTCATTGTATCTCACCAAGGTCTTAATGGTTATCAAGGTTTCAAATTCAAATATTTATCAAGTAGTACAAACCTATGGAAAATAATTACTATCCGAGTGTATTTAATCCTAAAGGTAAACAGATAAATTCCCTCTCAGATTAATGAACAAACATCCAGTGATTCCAGCATTCCCTCTCTTGGTTCTCAGATGGAAGCTGAATTTTTGGCTGCAGTTCAGGAGCAGCTTATTTGGCTTGACAGTCCTCCGTATTCAGCAGTGATGTGGCTATCTGAAATGGGAATAATGTGTTTTTCTTTCACTAGCGTTGCCACAAGAGGATTTTAAACCATCTGGCAGTATTTCAGTCGAGGGCTATTCCAGCAGGAAAACCTAAGGACAGCAGAATCATCAAAATTATAGACTAGGACAGAGAAGTCAAAGGGATAAAAAGGACTTAATGGTACAGACAATAATGATATCATTTGAGGTATTTAAAGAGTAAGTCAAATTCTTTCTAAGTAAATGCAGTCCTCAAAATAGATAAGCTGCGTTTGGGGTTATTTTCACTTTGACAAGTAAAAAAATAGCGACTGTGTATTACAAACATATATTTGAGGGTGAAACTGAATCTGTTAAGAATAAAACCTGACACCAGCAAATGAGTCTATAAATAAATTTGATAAGTCTGTTCATAAGACCTTCTGTATTGCAGTGGACACCTTCTCCATGTTTGTTAACAGCAGAAAGTGGGGCTCAAGGTTGTGCAACTTTTAGAGATTTTAGGAAGACTGAGGACATTTCAATTGTGAATGTGACTGCTTATAAAAAGCAGGACTCTAATGAAATACAAGTTATCTTACCGGGACATTCCACGTTCAAACTGAAGCACTCAAACCACGTAATTGATGAAAATGTCCTTTTCCTGAATGAGAACCTTATCCAGGGACTCCAGGTGTCTGCATTTGAGAATACTTCTTGTTTTGTGCTCCCGAAGCATTTGTCATGATGAAGACCTACTTTACGATTAGTAAACTATTTGCACAGACCATTATACTCAGAGCAATAGATGTGTACAAACCATACTGTGGCTCCCTGGGGTCTTTTTGGTGACTGTGAGAACATGCACTTTGCAGGTCTTTTGTGGACTGGTAGGTTGGGGTCTCATTTTCAAAGCTCCAAAACTCTTGTGTTCTTTATGTTAGTTGCATCCCTTGCTCCTGATAATTCTGCTTCATCATGCTATCCCCAGCTTTTTCTCAGCTGTCAGACTTACCTGAGAAACTCTGGGCAGCACAGACATGCTCTAAATAGTTCTGGGTCTGCTTTAGTAAAATCACCCGATGATAACAGGAAAATAACCTGGGAAGTATAAATAGCATTTTCTATCTCGTAACTAAACATAATTACTAGCATTAACTAGTAACACCTGGAGAAATATTTGATTATATTGAACATGCTCTTTGATTTATGTACAGCATGCTTATTAATTAGCCAGTGGTATGGAAGGCTGCTGTAGGGTAGTCACATCTGCAAATGTCTGTGTGGAGCAGGCTCGCTCTTAAAATGAAGAGCTGATGTGTCATGGGATGATTTGAGGCAGTCAAGTTTCTTGAGTTTGGAGTGTTTTTAAAAAAAGAACAAACAAACAGGGAATGTGCGTAGATATACACACACAAGAATGGATAAGAACGTGCACTACAAAAGTTGAGAAGAAACACCCAGTTTTGCCCCAACCCAGCAATTGCTGTGAGCCCAGCACAAAGTGGGTGGATACGTTTATCCCCTCTGTCTTATCTGGTTCAGCAATGGGTTGATGGTGCTCAGCACTGCAGTGCCAAAGGTAAGCTGCACGTCCCTTGTGAGGGATGTAAAGAAAAAAAAACCTCACACAGGACTGTGTCATCTGCAAAGACCATCCCAGTTTTACTCTTAGCTCAGGGCTGTGCCAGGAGGCACAGACCACTTCCAGGATTTTGTACTTTCTGTTTTCATTTTCTGCATTTCTTGAAAACTTTCTGTTTCCTCTTCTCCTTTTTTTCCCCCCGCTTCTTCTTCCCATCACACAAACACATACATCCTTGTTCAGCAATGAAATGTGAAGGGTTTCCTTCTGAAATGGGACAGACAGAGCTGGAATAGGATACTGGGAGGAAATTTGAAAGCTGCCCCTTGCCAAGAGCTTATAAGCCATGAGTCAGCAGACAGGAGGGACCGTCACAAAAAAGATCACCAGGCTGTTTTATCTGTGTAAAATCAGAGATGCTTGTCATGTTATCAGACAGCTGAATTTCTGCTGTTAATTCCTAGATGTCCTGCTAAGTATTTGGTTCTTAGAAAACATACCACAGTATAAAATATATAAATGGAACCATGTATTTCTGTATGAACTTATCTTTTTTCTTGTCCATTTTAATTGCCCAGGTAGTAACGAGTAATGTTTAGAACAAAAATATTAAACTTCACAGTTATTGCAGATTGGTTTCTTTGTATAGAAAAAAACAAAAATTACTTAATCTGGTAAATTCTGTTTTGAATTGTTCGTTTCTTTGTAGTGAAACAATGATTTTTGTGCTTCTGAATTTATCCTTGCCCTTTCCATTAAATGACAGTCTTGGTCACCTGTGTGTTGAGATGTCAAAAAACGTGAGGAATTTGGTAGCCTTGTGCTTCTCACACAGCTCTTTAGTCTCATGTGGGAGTATTTGAAACAAATAAAGTAAATTCTCAGTTTTTTCAAAGTAAAATTTTCCACTTTCAACCATGTGGAGTTTCTAGGGATTTTTTTTTTAATGATGGAAATCACCAAGTGAGTTTCAGTTACTCACGTTAGTCATGTCTGAAAGAGAAACATAATTTTAGAAGTGCTAAATAAACCAAGGTGCAAGTTAAAGTTATTTTTGAAAGTGCAGACCCTCTAAGTATTGTTGTATATGTTATGTACATTACTCCAGGTAGTAGAAACAGCTTGGCAGGGCAGTTCTATCTGTTTTAGGGACTTTTTATTTGTATATGGAGGGAAGTAATGGAAATGTCTGTATTTGATCACTGCATCCAGTGATAACCTTATGACAAATTTCTTTTAAAGGTGTTTTCTGTGTGTTCTAACATTCTCTTTGGACAGAGTGAAATCACACTGAGAGCCATAATTTCAGCAAAGCCACAAAATGCCTTGATTTGAGTTTGCTTTGCCATCAGTCCTTAAATTGACAGGTTCATGAAAGCCACATTTAGAAGTTTAACACATGCCCTTTTTCTGTACTCCTTTCCAACTGGAGAGGTAACAGTCAGGTCTGCTGCCCTTACCCAGGTGATTTGCTTATGAGCCATAAAAAAAAAGGTAAGTGTGTGCCCTTGTTCAAAATCAACTGGCTCAGAGAAGAAGACCGAGAAGATGTAATAGGCATATGTATTTAAATAAGTTGAATATGACATAAATAACTTTCAGACTCCATGAACAGTAACTCCAGAGTTGTCTGTGATGTCAAATAGGGACTATAGGACCTGCACTGGATATATTTCCCATTACATGGCTAATATATATATATATATTGTTATTGTTATTTGGTCTTTTGTCTTATTGTTATGTCAATTATTGTCTTATGTCTTATTTTTTGGTCAATTTGTCTTATTGTTATTATTTGGTGGTTTGCTGGTTTTGGGTAGTTTTTTTGCAAAGTCAACACCATTAATACTGCTTAGCAGCAGAAGTTTTGAAGGCTTTTGCTCATATAACATCAGGTGTCAGGCTGTATTATCTAAACTACTGTAACATAATTTTGGATGCACAGTAAATGCAAGTTTAAAGGATTTTGTTCCAAATCAGACTTTCCCATCTCTGAATCAAATAATTCCCTTATAGACCTGCCCCTTTTGCCAGTGTGTTTCACATAAACATGAGAGAAATACGTTCCTGTTTTCAGCTGACTTGTTTAAAGTGTGCACTGAGGAATAATCCAGTAGTTCCTGAGCTGGGTATTAGTAATCATTGGAAAGAATATGCAAAAACCGCTTCCAATTTTCAGACTGTTAAATATGAATAATTTACATGCATGAGTGCTTCTGTCAGTTCTGATGCTATAAACATGGAGGGAAAGCATCAGGAAAGAAGAGTGGTTGAAATTCATCAGAATGTGTTGTTGGTCTATCTATTTATTTAGGCTTTTGTTTTTGTGATAAACTGTCTAGTCCTCTGTGTGTGCGTATATTCACTTTTAATCAGTGACCAAGACTGTATATAATCCAGGAACTCACTGAGATCTTCCAGAATCATTTTGTCATCTCTATCTGAATGCCTCATCTAATACAACTTTAGCATGCCACTTGCCTTTTCCATATGGAGTAAAACCTGGACAGATCCTATGATCAATTAGATCTTTGGGTCCATAGTGCAGAGAGGCATACAAACACACCCATGGTAAGACCTGGCTCGTTGTTCTTCCAAATGCTGTCCCATCTGTATTACTGTGCTCCCTGAATCCATCCAATTATTCTTCTTTGTATCAATGTATTGACAGCATTCCCCAGCTTTGTTTCAGCAACAAGGTTGATAATGGAAATACTAAAACACCTATTTAGTGGTGTGGATCAGCAGCAAGTGGCTCTTTGCTGGAGCCGCTCTTTCCAGCATGCTCATTATCCACATGAAGTTCGGATTTATTTTGCATTTCCTGTGCTAATGATGCTAACAGGAGGCTCTGCTAACACGTAGCTGGTGAATACAAGTCCTCCAGCATCTTGCACAAAGAGCAGCAGCTGCAATTAAATCATATGGAGAACAAAGATGGAGCTGACCTGCTATGGTAATGATGTATTTTGGGGTCTGTTGTAAAAGATGATGGTTTCAGACACGCATTAGACTCATTAGAATTTCACTGCAAAGTGTCTGAGACCAGAAAAGTGACACTTCTAATTAGTCTGGGAGGCACAGGCAGGATGTCTGTTGTCATGGGTGTCGGCATGCCTGTGATAGCTGGGATGTCAGGGGCAGAGCTGAGGGTTCTGATGACTCTGGGAGAGAAAACATCCGTGACATATGGCTGTACCTCCAGGTGTCCACTGCAATTATAGACACAGCCTGAGAGCTGGTAGGAAGAAAAACCAACCTAAAAGAGCAGTGCAGATGTGCTCATAAATTCTATTGTCATCTGCATTTCAGTAGGGAATGGTATCAACATAAAATGTTACCACAGTGAAAGATTTCTGTGGAGGTGTTTTCAAAGGGGGATTCAGACACTGATACAGTAAGATGTCTATGGTCTTCAGCTTGATTTTAATTTTAGCTCTACCTATTGGTTTGTTTTTTAGTGAAGGAAAGTCATGGCTGGGGAGGAGAAAGTAGAACAATAGTGTTTCTTCTCCAAGTGAAAGCGTAAAGAAATCTGTGTGAAACGTGGTTGTGAGCACAACAAAAGTCTTCAGCTTAAAAAAGTACACTGGGGAAGTGACAGATACTCACCCGCCCTCAGTTAGATCATTTTGAGCCTCCTTTTGGGGCAGTGAGAAATTGTAAGATTTAACTGTATTTTATCAACAGCTCTGTCCTCTTAGATACCACTCATTTAGCTTAGGTATTATCTCAACCAGATTCTGCATAGCATTCTCCATCACTCATTAGGAATATTTCTCTCACTTGATTTATCTTCTTTTTCTTCCATGCCTACTCCTTCATGACATTATTGCAAAACACTGTAAAATTTCATAAAATATTTTTTCCCTTTTTGATAGCATTTCTTTTATTCCTTGTCTTTTTGATCCAGCCATGGGTTATGTCAGCAAGCAAACATTAAACAATTCAGATGCCCATGGAGTGTGGCTGACAAAACAGCCACAAACAGTGTTAAAGAGCTCTGTAGAATGAGTTCCCACTTCCAGCCTAATCCTGAGCATGCTTCTTGTGCTATAAAAGGTCTTGCTGAGTTCAATGACATGTTAAGAAGGCTTTCAGAGGTCAGAAAACATTTACTGCTTTCAGTGCTTGCCATAATGTATTGGGGAAAAAATTGCATGCACCTTTTATTTCTTCATGGCTACAAAAAGTCCACAAGAAACCAACAGTGGTGATAGTGTTTAATACTATATGTGGAAGTAATATTTAAACCATAATCCAACAGCTTTAAATTAGAACACCATTTTTTAACAGCTGAGGGAAGATTAACAAAAACCAGAAAAATAGCCATAAAATAATCATTGTAGCCCATTCTTTCTAAAAATCTCACATTTGTATTAGCATTTGTGTAGATTCTTGAATGTCACCAATTTTTTTTTTCCTTGAACTACAGAGGACTGGTATTTGGCAGCTTCTGGAGCACAATCATGGGGTTTATACAAGTGGAAGTAAAATGTAATGTTCTGTGTGGTTTAATACACTCAAACGGCATAAACAGGGTGGAGAATAGACTGGCCAGACATTTTTTAGAATGTATATTCCAAGAATGCACAATAACAGACATAAAGACATCACAGAGATCACAGCATTTCTTGCTAATACATTATATTTAATATAAGAAATATGGGCGTTTTTGGACCCAAGAGTCTATGGGTGCAAAACCTATTCTTGTATGTGGTTTTGTTTATGTGTATTTGGTTTGTGTGTGAATTTTTGGTATTTCCAAGGCCAGAGTTTTCAAAAGGTAAAAATATTTCCAAAGTACTCTGAGCTCTTTATTGCAGTACTACAAACTCTGCATCCCTACATCCTCTTTATAAACTGCAGAAAGAAATAATTTACCTTAGCTGTGTCTGTGGCTTTCACTTTTGATGTAAATTTTCAGTATTTTTTTTACTTCAACTGTCTTAACATGTAGTCAGGACAGATTCAGGAAGTCAATCACATAAAAACAGACTTCTGTCTTTGCTGGACTGTGCTTAAGCGCTTTTTTTTTTTTTTTTTTTTTTTTTTTTTTTTTTTTTTTTTTTTTTTTTTTTTTCCCAGGATAATAGGTTTTTTTTGTTTGGTTCCTGGCTTTCTGGTGTGAGTTATATTTTTGTTGTTGTTTTTCGTAGCATCTGTGTTGCAGAGCACCACTCACATAACCAGCATTGGGCTGCTAATGTGATTGATGTGAGGCTGCTGACAATAAAGGATCCCAGAATGGTTTGGGCTGGAAGGGACCTTGAAGCCTACCCTCTGCCACGGGCAGGGACACCTTCCACTATCCCAGACTGCTCCCAATGTCCAACCTGGCCTTGGACACTTCCAGGGATCCAGGGGCAGCCACAGCTCCTCTGGGCACCCTGTGTCAGGGCCTCTCCACCCTCAAAAGGGAAGAATTCCTTTCCATCCCATGCGTCCCTTCTCTCTTTCAGTTTGAAGCATTTCCGCTTGTCCTGTCATTCCATCACTTGTCCAGAGTCCCTCTCCAGATCTCTTGGAGCTTGTATCTGTGAGTTACTAATGTTGGATAACTACAGAGTAGATGGTAGAAGGTGTTATTTCCCATGTTTCCACCTGCAAGATGCCCTGTTTCCTTCTCTAGCTGTGCACATTCAGCTGCTTCAGAAGTTGTGATGTTACTTAATTCTCTCACCTGCTCACTGGAGCCTCTCTAGCCTCACCTGCCCCATTATGTAGTAATTCCTCAGTGAAAACTGGGATCTAAAAGTAAGAGAACAATTAACTTGGAAACTTTAGCTCAGGAATTCTACCTGCTGGAATGGAACACATTTATTCCGCTGGCTGTTCAGCTTGATCATCTGCCCCATATAATTTCTCACTGTGTAGGATTGACTGCCTGCTGAACACACATTAGTTCTTAATGAGATAACTAATTTTTAAAATTTAAATCATGTGGCAGGCACCGTTCTCCATCAGAGACAGTTCCAGGGCTTGATGTCAGATGGAGCCTTTTGATTTAGCTCTGAAAAGACTGGCAGGTTGAGAAAAATCTGCTTCTGGTCATTTTAATAAAAATGAAGATGGGATATTAAGAATTCTTAATATCCCTTAATATCAACCCTTGACTGGCACCTCACAGGTGTTTGACAGTGAGCTGGTAACTTAACTAGCCATAGTATTTGTCTCGATCTTACATGGGGCTCAGTTCCTTCATTTAGATATCAGCAGCACATCTTCCAACTAAATAACTGTATCATTTCAGATGTCATTTTGTGAGTAGCAAATGTGAATATATTTTCTAGCTTTTCTTCCCCCCTATTTTTAACCAGCTGATAGTATGTGTTCTTCTGTGTCCCCACTGTAATTCACATTTCGCTTGTCAAGAAACTGTTCTTGAAATATTTAAATACTTCAGTGAAAACTTTTCTAGTTATGTATTTTGATTGCAAGAACAGATTTTAAACTGTTACTGGTATTTAGCAAATTTATAGAGTGGGATGGTTGATAACTGATGATGGATAATTGGGCTGTGTATTTTGGCATGGAATGGGACACGATGTGGAATAAATTTTCTAGAGCCAGCTATTTTCACCACCTAAGGAGGTTACTATTCTGAATTTCTTAATATTCAACTCAGTGAACTGATGCACATTTTGAAAATAAATTCAATTAAAATGCATACACCTTCTTGTTTAGGAAAGCAGATGAAAACGGTTCTTGGAAATCAGAGAGGTGTGGGAGTGCCTGACCAACCATACCAAGGAAAGGTGCAATTTATGCCTGGGAAGGAAAACACCCAAAAGGAGCTGTAGATCCAAGGTCTAGATGTTTGTGTGGGCAGGGGATACTGCACAAAAAATGGAGCCAATTCTGTACATATTCCCCTCTCCTTCTGACTTAGAAACTTTCCTGGAAGAGGCAGCTTTAGTCTATATAATGATGAAAATGTGTCCAATTTTCTCCATCCTTCTTTCATCCTTCAGGAAGGAGAGCTACACCCAGAAAGAATATAAAGCTAATGTACAGGTTTATTGGCAGGTCAGCCCTGGGGGAAGAGGGGGTGGAAGATGGAGATGAATTGTGTGGGAAGAGAAGGCACAGCTCTTTGTGGTATACTCTGAAACAAAATAAAAGAGGAATCAAAACTCTCTTTTTCCCCAGCTTGTGTTTGATGCAGGAGAACCAAGGGAGAATCCTCCTTATGAGCAGGGAGATGTGGCACGTCTGTGTGAATGAAATTTCTGCCTTTGAAACTTGCAGGGAAATTGTGCAATAAGGTAAAAACCCCTTTAAAGAGTAGGAGCTGGGAGAGTTGGGCCCAAGCTATTTCTATTTGAGTGGAATAAAGTGGAACACAATGGAATGTTTCAGTTGTGAGGAATCCACAACCATCATTTATTCCTATTGCCCTCTTCCTGGTACTATCCTCCTCTTCCTCTTCCCCCTGCTCCTGAAAATTTGTCACTTCTGTTGTCTTCTGCCTTGCTTAGTGGTAATGGTGCTTCTTCAGTCTTTGTCATAAATAGGGTTAATTACATAAAACATTAAAAACCAAGCACAAAATACTCTCTCTTACAGTAAAGAGGAGTTTGGCCACACTGAGGATAGATACCTTCTTACACAGGTCTCACGATGAATGATATTTCTAATAATATTGGAATGGAAACTAAAAAAAAGGTATTTGGATGTCTGAGGATAGTTTTAACTATTCTTCTTTTAAATGTAAAATTTCTTTCTGATAACAAATGCAATTATTTCCTATCTGTGGCTGCAGTGGGAATCAAAGTCTAAAAAGCTTTGAGCCACAAACGTTTTATTTTCTCTTCCTGAGCTGCTGAAGTTAATAGGAAATGCCTTCATACAATTAGCAGATTAATAATCAAGGTTTTTAAGACTACTCAAGATTAGCAATTTATCTCTAGGATTCTGAAGTTCTCAAATATAATCAGTTTAATTAGTTAGATGATGCCACCTTGAAGGATGTTAAAAATCATTGAGCATTGGGCTGTTCCTGCTCTCCACTTCAATTTTCTTCCCTTTAAAAATGTGTTCTCAGTTGAGTGCTTCATTCCCAGTGAGCCACGCAATAACAGTAAATTTCAGAGGTTATTTTAATGTTTTTTAAATATTAGTCTAAAGTTAAGGCTTACCAAAATAACCAAATTTAATAACAGTAAAATTTTTAACTTGTTCTGTCCCTGGAAGAAAGTGTTTTCTGCTTGCCAGTGTTCTTCCATTTTTGTAACTTTTGGTAAAGTCTGAGTTGATGCCTCTTTCCTGATCATCTGCAAAATATCTAAACAAATGAGAAAGGAATGGTAAGTTTTTAGAGTTAGGCAAGCACTGCAGAGGAAGGAAACACAATGTTGTCTGAATGGCCTTTACTTAGCTTATCTTTGGCTTGTGATGTAATAAATGTTTCCATGCTGTTTTCTGTCTTAAAACTGGACATTTTTTGTTCTGCCACAAGCCAGCAGTGGATGTTTTTTCACTCAGCAGAGCATCTCCTCATTCAGTAACAGGTGACTCTTCAGCAATTCCTTGCATTTATTATTCTACTCATCATGCAATGATCTCAATAGCAATGTAGAATTCTTCTGAATATAAAAATATAAAATAGCTGCTGTGTACAGTGCTTACAGATACAACCAGATATTTTTGTCCTCCCTTTCTCTCAAATATGTGAGCATGTGTACCTGTTGCTCAGGTAAAGTGAAACAGTTTTTTGTTAGTTTGCTGATAAAAAGAAAAAAAAAAGAAAAGAAAGAAGATCAAACTTACTCAGAATTCTTCCTTGATGGAAGTAGTTTAAAAGTTTTCGCAGAACATAAAATACTGGAAAATAAAAACAAGTATGTGATAAAATATCAGAATCAATTCAATCATTGTGTTGTGGGCACACATCTAGTTCCCCATACCCTTGGACAAGGTGGTCTCACTTTAAAGCAGTTAGAAATACTTCTCAATCCAATGTTTTGGTAAAAAAAGTGGCGTTTTCTCATGTTTTATTGCCTTAGGTTTTGCTCAGGTTCAAAAAGTACAGACATACTCACATAAGAAAAGTCTCTAACTGTAAATTGATGGGAGCTCAGTGTGGAAGTACAGGATTGCTTTTTACTGATTTTGTAAACCTCTGCTCTAAGCTGCTGTTGATTCTGCTGAGAGCGTCTGTCTGCCCAATACCTAGTCCCCTTCCACCTGAGCAGTGATTTTTTGGCTCCATCAAGAAATGCTTCTCAGACAGCCCTTCAGACCACTTTGTGCAATTCTGGTTGGCAGACTGGGACAATACCTGCCTGAGCCCAAACCTGCATGAAGCTGGACTTCTTTTCCCTGTTTTTTATCTCAGAGTTGTGGCTCAAACCCATTTGCCTTATAATCACAGCAGAGACAGGCATTATTTATTACACACTATTCAAAACCTGCTCCTGGAATAGAATGATTAATTTCCTTGCAGGCCTCATCAGTGTTCATCTTTGTAAAAGTCTCTTTGCAAGCTTCCTGAGTGCATCTGGAAATATTTACATAACAACCCCCTGAAAAAAGACCTGGTAATTGCATCTGCTGGAATAGGAAACTGAGGCAGAGCACCCTCGCTTCCTGATATTGTCACAGTATTCCACTTCTCTAAGGAGAGTTTTAAAAGTTCAGCTAACAGAGCTAACATTTATTGCAGAGGATTCACATTCTCATCAGTTTTGTCTACAACATCTGGAGTTAACAAAATGAGCATCACAGGTAGCACCCTTAAAGAGCAGTCTGGGTGAGAGACAAGGTAACTCTGAGGTTTCATTCCTCTGTTTTAACCATGAGATACTTTTTTCCTTTTCCTATAATTACCTGTGCCAATCATTTTGTATCATACGGCACTTCCAGTAAACATAAACCCAGTGGTATCTGCAATATCTTTCATCACTGATTCATGATGTTTGCCTTGTGAATAGCCGTTTTGCTGACCAAAATGGAGGAAAAAAGTTCTCCCTCCAAACCAAAAATGTTGATCTCTGTTTCCTGTAATAATACATTCTGTGGTTTTGGAGTGTTTTTCACTTTGCTAAGGAACTACAGCAATCATATTGCAAAATGAAATCTTCTTTCAGGATACAAATTAGAAATACTTATGCCATCTTGAAAACATTAAGATTTTTCCTCTGGGAGTCCAAATTCTTATTGAAGCTCAATTGTAAATGACAATTTTCAGCCTGTTCCATTTTTCCGTGGGTAGCTAATCTTCTATTACAGTATAACTCAGTTTTCTCAGCTATGATGCACAAGAGCTCCAGTTTGTGTTTTCACCATGAATTAACAAAACATATTTTCACTCTCCTCATTGGCATAGATGATTACAATGTTTTCTTTCATTTAAATACTGTCTAAAGTAGAAAACCTGGAAGACTTCAGTCCAACAGAAAGCAAGGTTCTGTGGTTGTTAATGAGTGGTTGACCTGGCCAAAGACAACAGGAAGAAAGTTATAAACCCATATTTATCACATACCTTTGCAGAGGTGTTTTTGATACAGACACTGGGGGTTGTTTCCTCTATTCATTCTAACACTTAAATGATTTTAAGATGGAGAATAATTGGCACAACTTCCTAGTAAGTGCTTCTGCATCTCAGAGCTTGCAAACAAGTACTTGTTCTTGTCAGGGCATGGTGTTAAAGCCACAGCACCTAACCCCTGATGCAGGTTCTGCTTCCTTCCATATGCATTTGAGACTTTTCCTATCAAAAATCTGGACTGGCTTCCTTTTGAAATATTAATTATCAATACTTTCTTGGCAGAAACCCATAGTTTTTCCAGGTGTTGCTACAGGCAGCTAGAATCAGCGTTTAGGTTAATGTTGGTGTCCACAGTTTTTTAAATCCATTATTATTATTACTACTTATTATATTGCTGCCTACCTCATCTTTTATAGGATATTTCCTTGTGTTTCCCTGAGACATCTCTGTCAAGAACTGTTCATCTGAGGTGAGAATTGTCTGTCTTGGTTATCGACACTCTATCAGGCTGTGGTACTTTTTTTGTGGAGATGTTGAGATACCTTGGTTGTTCACCAACTTCCAGATTCATTGTGTTCCAGCACAAAGACACAACAGCTCCATAAGGGCAGTATAAAAACTCCTGAATTTTCAGGCTTCTTAAAATAGCAAGCAATGACAAAAATCCACAAAATCCTGCTACAAATGGCAGAGCTCTATCCAAGTCTTATATGTGGAAGACAGTTTGTGTTGATTCATCCAAATGAATGAGTGAGAGAGAAATTTTTAGTTTACCTTTCCACTTGCACAGCTAGCAGAACTGCTGGGTGTTTTGGCTTCATAGAGGCTGTGATCCTCATAGTCATCTGATACCAGAAAACAGGTAATACACATTTGGATTATTTGATGGTGAGTTAGCAGGAAGTGTAGAAGGGAAACAAAATCTTATACTCTTTTATGTGACAAAGCTTTAGAGCAGGATTTTGGAAATCCCTGTCAGAATGTTTCTGCCCGTATCAAGCAACTCTAGTATCTAAATCCAGAAATAAGAATTTATATCTTGCAGTGTGCTTGCTTTCAAGTAGATACACACTCATTTCTTTTACTCAAGTAGTTCCAGAAAGTAATAAACCCCTTTTTGAGAATGAGAAAATAACCCATGTTTTCCACCCAGTGGTGAGAAGGGGAGATATTGATAACCAAGCTGGTTAAAGGGCACTGAGAGATTGCAATCTGGGGGCTCAAATGCTTTACAAAGGACTTCTCATGTGCTTTTATTGTGGGCATCAGCAAGAAAAGCTGCTGGAAATACCAGTGAAAGCACAAATCCAGTAAAATTACTTTGAAATTTCTATCTCTAGCCTAATCTAGTATATTTTGCATTTACTTTATGCTACTAAATTTCAGATGTTACAATATGATCAACAAAACCAAGTAATAGCCAAAACCTATTTTTCTGTATTCACATTAATATCCACTTCTGCTTCATCTGCTAAAAAAAAAAAAAGTCCTCTCAGAGACTCATGACAGACAAATATTTATTATCATATCAAGATAAGCATAAGAGGAAGAGCACAGAGAATAAGGAAAGCTGTTGTGTGTCTCATCATGCTGAGGAGTTCTCTGCACATAAGCTTGTATAGCAATGTGTCTTACAGATTAATCTAAAAAATTTCCCATGCGTGGAGTTATCTGTTACAATTAAACTCATGATGGATGTGTAAGTGTGGACAAACTGCAAGATGCAGGAGTGGGTATGATAAGTTATCTTTTCAAAGTGAATGCAGTGAAAATTTCAGGGAGGTGATGCACTGTGAAAAAGGAAAATGATATTTAGATAAAGTAATCATGGAAGAGTCTGGCTGGTTCATGAGTAAGTGCCAATCAATCCCCTGTTCTGCTCTCAGGTGGCAATTCAGAGTGTTACCATGGCTGTCAGCCACTCAGGTGTAGCATGTACTCCTCTGTCTTACTAATTTCCAAGGGATGCGGGGAGGTTCTGAAATGATAATTGAAATATGTATGACAATCCAAGAAGGATCTTTTCTGAGGAAGTGCCACTTTTAGTGTGAAACCAGGATTAATTTACTCTCTTTGACTGGTGCAAGAGTCAGGATTAAAAGGATTTCTTGTATATTCAGTTACTACCACCACTACCACCAAAAACCACAATTTGCTGCACTCAAAAAAAGAAAAACTGTGCAGAATATAGGAAAAAAGTCATTTGCTTAAAAAGATAAGAAAGAGGAAAAAACAGTAAATATCTGGAAGCTCAAGTTGTATTGTCCAATATAGATTTTGTGATAACCTCTAAGGCAGAGGACAAGTCTTCCTTTACAAATGTACTCCTTTCTAAAAAAAAAACCGAGCAGAGAAGAGCAGAGCAAGTAATCTGAGGGAAAAAAGCTATGAAAGCATTTTTCTTTCCTCCAAGGATTTGACTAGTGTCTGTCTTTCTGTAAAGATTCAGTCACGGGAATGGAGAGATCTTACTCTGCACTCAATATTCTTCTCTTTGGCCTGCCCTGCTTGGATTTTTTTTTCCCTCATCTCTTTGTCTCTGATGACAGGAATTGCCCATACAGAAACATGAGAATGACCACAGTGGCTTGTTGCTGTTTATTTAAAATCAGGTTACCTTGCAAATACCCTCACTATTCCATATTTTATGTTCTTTTGCCCTGTGCCTTTTCTTGTCTAAGCAATAGTTCTGCCAGTCCCACCCAGCAATCCATGAGGAGGGAGAGCAGGAAGGGAGGAAGCAATCTGCTTGGGGATATCAGCAGGAATGGGTTTGAACACGTATTTACTCTCCTAAATGGGAAGTCTGACTGGTTTACTGGTTAATCTACTGTGTAAACAACTGTGTAGAGATTTCAGTTTGTTAGGGAATGTGACAGAACGGGTGGGAATGGGGACAGGCACTGCAAGGCACTACTAACTACTGTTTCCATTTTGGATCTTGAGACATTAAAACAAAAAGGTTCCAAAGATCTGAGAAGTTCTCAGAAAAATTCTTAATTAAGACTTCTTTTTTATTTTTTGTAGTCTGCCCTTAATGAATTTTTTCATCACACAGAACCAAGGATATAAATTAAATGCAGAAAAAATTTCCAACAATAACAACATTCAATTCACACATTTTTAAAAAGCAGATGTTTCAGAGTAAGTTTGCACTCTTGAATAGCCAGCAGAGATTAAACTCTCACAGTAAGTTTTTAGGAGGAAATATTCACATGACAAATAGTAAGTTATCCATGATGGGTGCAAGTACAGAGTTTTGAACACCACAAGACAGAGCCTAAATTTCTGAAAGAGGTATCTTAATACTAAAATGAAGGCTTAATTGTCCTGGAAAACACATTTTGAGAGACAATAAAGTTATGGCCAGTGTTGGAAAGTGATGTGATAACAATGTGTAACACTCCAGAAGCTATTTAGGTTAACTGGTTAACAGCAAGACCCTTTTTATGGTTTGAACACTTCCATTTTTTTAAACACTATCTTACTTTCATCTACTAACATATGAGAAAATGATAATTAATAGTCCTATGCCCCACAATAAATATTTGTTACCAGGAGTATCTAAAAACCACAAAGATTAGCTCCTGAGCCCAGAATTGTCTAATCCTTGGCTCGTTGTATCTGTCTTTAATTTACATCCCAAAGGCATAAGATTCATATCCCACAATCCCATTCAGCAATGTATAGTTCATTTTTTTCTCAGTCTGGTGGAAATCTCATACTGGTTTGCTGTGAGTATCTGTTGGTACACAGTGATAATCTTTAAGCTGTTTGCTAGACAGCTCTTAAAATGGAAACTGGATCTCCCAGAAGGCACAATCAGCACAGATAGCAAAATATGTTCTACTAAAGTATGTAATCAAATTTCTACCTTAAATAGACTGCAGCGTCTTGGAAAACTGGTATTGTTCTCATTCAAATTTTGATGACCATAGAGATGAATCCACATGGCTAATATTTTTATAACTTTATGTCTGAAAATTAAAAAAAAAATAGGAGAACTTAAATATCCTGCCTGTTTGGCTTATGTATCTTGAAGTTAAGTTGCTTGGCAGGAGTTTTTCAGCCTCGTGGAATGCTGTCTGACAAACTTAAAGAATCTGGGTGTATTCTGAAAAAGGCTTTTTCTTCTTGCATGTCTCCACACCCTTAGGAATGTTCTTTGCTGTGGTTTACAATCCTTACACCTTTTTTGGTTTATCCAATCATGTCTGGCACTTACTACAGTGTTTTAACTAACTACTCATTTTTTCTTACCACGCATCGTGTTATCCTGTTGGGTTTTGTGGGGGAAAGGTTCTGGATATTTTTTCCCTTTTTTACATGGGACTGGTGTTGCTGGTACAAATGATGGTAAGACCAAGGAAGAGTATATGAGTCCATGATCAAGTATTCGACTTCTGCCCCTTGTTCATTGGGTGTGATGTGGACTAACCCTCTTCTCTCTAAAATGTTTTCATTCAAAAGGAAAGTGGAGTGCACTCTGGATAGCTGTTTTTTTCTCCTGAAGACAGAAATTCTATAAAATTGGCTTACTTTCATATCAGGAGAAACATTTCTTTCAAATATGTCCTTAACTGTAGTGAAACAAGATGGTTAGGAGGAAAAGGGTGAGGGAAAGGTGAATCTGCTATCAGTGTAATTCAAAGGAAAGGGCCATGGCAGAGAAACTTTTGCTTGTAAAAATGGCTTATCTGTGCAAATATTCCCATGTTCCTACTATAGTTTTGCATCTTTATTGCCTGTCCACAGACTGTGGTCTCTATTACCTGTGCCATTTCTCTGCCTTTGAATGTTGCATATCTGTTGAGCTCAGGACATATTAAGTTTGAATTAATGTCACCAATGCACCAATAATTTTATCTAAGCTCAGTTTTAGACTGTTTTCTGCTTATATCTTCACGTTTGTGTGCTTTCATGCAAATGATGGATGGAAAGAGTGAAGTTAAATAACAAGCTGCCTGGTTTGTGTCTATCAATGCTTTGACCAATCACCTGAAGACTATTTTAAAAAGTAGAAACACTGAAAAATATTTTATTGACAACACTGACAAAAATAATATTTTGGTGGAGAAAGTATAAATTATTTCTTGGTTTTATAGTAAATAGTTCCTGTAGCAATCCTGCCATCTCAGTGTTGTTCCTGGATGTATGGCTTGGGGTTTTTGTGACTCAGACATTTGTATCCTGTTGTTGTTGTTGTTAGAAGGTAGAAAATGTTAGACACAAAATATAATCATCAAGTAAATGGATTTTTGTAGCGATTTTTCAGGTTGCAGCACCTGAAGGTTTATTTTGACTGGTAAGAATATCCCTGAAAAGTCAAAGCAATGTTGCCAATGTGGAGTGACACAGCTCTAAGTCTGCTCTCCTGAGAAGGTCAGACATATCAGAATTCTATCAAGTAGGCTTTTTTTTTTTTTTTTTTTTTTTTTTTTTTTTTTTTTTTTTTTTTTTTGAGATATATAGGCATTTATTTTGAATCTAAGAGTTTTCTCATATTGCAATGACCTTTGTGAGTTTCTGTTAGTAAAAGGAGTTTGGCATTACTTGTACAGTCATAGTCTTCTGTAGAAGATATTTAAAAAATAACTGAAACTGAAATATAGGCAAACCAATGTGAGATTTAAATGGGAATAAATAATTTCAGAAACTTTTCAATATGACAGTGACAACAATAATTAGAACTGTACTGATGAGTCAGCCCTCACCTGACCTTCTAACCTGAAATTTTTGGCCATGAAAGAGGAGGAGAAGGTTGATGTCTGAGGTGGGGTTGTGATTTTTTTCCTCTGGTGTAACTGAAGGCAGGATATCCCAAGGCTCAATCCTTCCTGAATTAGAGTTGTTATCACACTCTGAATGTTGATATAACCCTGAAAAATGAATAGGTCAAATAAGGACTTATGAGAAATTATATTTTAGAAGATGTGAGGTTTTATCCACCTAGGTAAAATGACCCTGGTTTTTTTACAAATCCTCATCTGTTTTTAAAGGTGAAAAGTGGACACAGAATACAATTCAGCTGAGTATCTGCTAATTAAGCTGATTTATGCAAGCCTAGAAAGCTCCTAGGGACTAGCTGGTTAGAAGTTGTGGAAAACTAAAAATAGAGGAGTTGGATCTCATATGTTTAACATATTTGGGTGAGAACAGTCATTGGTTCTATGGAACTTGTAAATTTTGATTAAAGAGCATAAGTACTGAATCTCTACTTGAAATTTCCAAGCTTGTACAAATTTACCAGGTTTCTTTATTTCAAATGTAATGCAACATTTTAAAGCTCATAACATCAGTACATTTTATATACTAACATTTGTATGTTAGCTGGGAATCAGTGCTATGTGGATTTTTAAAATAATTTCTCTACAACCATTTCTTATAATGGCTAAATTGTATTTAAAATACAGGTTTTCACAGTAAAGTAACAAGAAAACTGCTCAGTATCAAGACTAAATGTTTTCATTTGCTCTCGCAAATGCCCACAAAGCTGTGCCCAAGACTTTAGGATGAAATGGGTTGTAATTTTCATTCCTTTTTTCTCCCTGTTTTCCAGAGTATTCTCAGTGGAATCTAGTTACCTACCAAAATAGAAAAATATCCCAAATTTAATTTATTTGTAGGTAATATATTTTGTTCCACTAATGACCACAAAATAATAAGAAATGCTTCATTTGCCATTAAAGAAGGTGGACAATACCAGGTAGTTCAGTACATTTCTTTGAAAACATTTTTTCTCTGTTTCAATGCTGTTGGAGGTCTATTTTTTTTTTTTTTTGAGGTAATTAATATTTATACAATTAACACGCATTTCAGATTTAATATTTAGATCTTCAGTTACTTAACCTGTAATATATTTTTACTTCTTATGCAGCATATTCACACTCTAAAAAAGTAGCAATTAATCTCTAGTACGAAACAACTTCTACAGCTTACATTTTCAAGATTTGCTGAGCACCTGGGACCTAATTTCACATTGTGCTTGTCTGCATGTATGAAACTGCCTTAAGTGAGTAACACAAATCTGGGGCAGGTACTTCAATAAACATTAATTTTCTAATTACAGAAGAAAAAAAATACCAGAAAAATCAAACCAAGGAAATGTTTGTGTAATCTTTCACTGTGGATATGATAACATAGTTGTTCCAGGATTTGGTGCAATTCATAGAATCAAAGAATTACAGAATGGCTTGGGCTGGAAGGGACCTTTAAAAAAATCAGTTGTACTTTGCAGGTGTTCTTGGTTGCAAAATTTATTTGGGGGCAGAACACAGGCAAGCATGTAGCTGTAAACATTACAGCAAAGACCTTTGAGGTCAGGTGAGATGGATAACACCTCAATGTCATGTGGAGGGAACTGCCTGAAATCCAGGCTGCTTTAAATGGAAATCTTGTAGCTCAAAGAGTCATTATTGCAGGTGGAATCCTTGATACCATTTCATATTTGTTTTCCTACATGTCTTCCTGATTCCACTCAGCTGATAATTGTTGTCAGCTCAGTCAGAAGTGGCTTTTAAATGGATGTCATATTTCAGGCTGAGCTGAGAGAATTTTAAACAATGTGGGTTTCTAGAATTTAGGAGGTTCTTATTTCTGGAGAATTCCCCACAAACACTATTACACATGTAAAGTTTTGTTGGGTGAGTACTCACTTCTGTAGCAATCCCATTAAAATTACCTCATGAATCACATGAAGAGGAGTGTGAGGTCAAAAAGTCAGTCATGATCCTTGAGCATCCAGATCTGTATTAAATATTATTCTTTTGGATGTGATAGTGTAAGAACTCTGTATCACTTCTTCATTTTCCACAAATATGTTTCATGTCTTGAAAGAATTATGGAAGTTTTCAGATTAACTTGAGTAAATGCAGTTCTCTCTTCACTGAACTTGAGAACAATGATCCTGAACAACTATTTCCTGAGTTTCTTTGAACTGCCTAAATCTGTGCTTTGGTGACAGCTTCAAAGCCACAATGAGATATTTTAATGAGAAAATCTGCATACTTGTATAGTGTGTTTTTGTTTGGTTGGTTGATTGGTTCGTTTTTGGGTGGTTTTTGGGGTTTTTTTTGTTTTGTTTTTGTTTTGTTTTTTTTGTTTGGTTTGGGTTTTTTGTTTTGTTTTTTGTTTTTTTTTTTTTAATGCTGAGTTCCCCAGATGAAAATAGTAAAAATAAATGGATGACATCTGTGGATTCTCTTGCACTGTGGCGTGCAAAGCCCTGATGTTCTGACTGTGGCACATTTTTCATTCCCTTGAGGAGTAGTACTGTCACATAGATGTAGCCATGTGGATTCTGCATTTTGGATGTCTTTTTTCATGGTGTTGTTGATTTTTGTTTACTTTGGTTTATTTTGTTAGAGTTTTTTTCCATTTGCCTGGGAAGAAGGCACTTTAATACTGAATTAATATTAATTACCAATTAGTAAGGGGAGTTCTTTAGTAGGTATTTTGTCCAGCACACTTGAGTGCTCCATTTACATTCCTGTCAGCCTGTGGAGGTCTTCATCTTGGATAAATAACCCAAGAAGCTGTATTTACAGCAGACATTTCAAAATAAAGGCTGTATCATAGCATGAATATACAGTACCTGTACTTGTGATTAAGGTAATTAATCACAAGTACAATTAATGTACTTTGTAATTAAGGACACAGATCTCTGAAATTCACCAAAATAAAATAGTTTGGGGTGGCGGGGGGAGATACAAACCCCAAAGCAAGCTGGCAAAATTAGAATGCATTAAACCAGTCTGATTGAAATGTCTGGTGCACAATCATAAAATCCAGTCCAAGTCTGAAGCCTCGTCAAAACCTCATTAGCTTTAATGAGACTTATAATATGCATTCTAGGAGACAGATTGTAGGGTTGAGGCTCAAATTAATACAGAATTGTTGTATGACAACTTACTAATAACATTAATCTTTCCACAACCTGTTCTGACAGGGTATTTAGTGAAGAAGACAGGACTTCACTTTTTCTTTTTTTTTTTTCCCTTAATTGGAGGAATTTTTTGCAGTGCACCTGATTGCCTAGGGTTCAGATTAACTGCTAGGGGTTTGTGTTTTATCCATATCTGTCTGTCCAAATTACATTCTGTAGGCTTCTAAATAGATTCAAATACCATGGTATAATTGTAATGTTATAGTTTTCCCCTCAGAAACTCTTGCAGTATTTGCTGGGTAATTATGAACTCAGCATAGACAATCCCAAGGGGTCCTATGTAGATTTAGAGTGAAATCAAATATGAGCCCTAAAAAAAATCATCATTATATGACTTAGAAGTCAGGAAGTCATCAACTTAATTCTCCCAGTTTTTCCTTAGAGTTTTGTTTTGACCAGTTTTGGAACCTCTGGTTCAAAATGAGAATTGATAGCTACAGTAACCAACCAGTACAGCTGTAAATTATTTAATTTTATTTAAACTCCTTTTTTTTCTTATTATTTTTTTAATTGTCATCCCATCTTTTTTCCTGATCATTGACTGCAGTGTTGAGGCATTCTTGGATCTGAACAGAGAAATTACATTCTGTAAATATGTTTAGCTTTCCTCTGCTCTTTTCACTTCAGTTTCAGTAACAGATTTGTCTTGCATATTTCATGGGGCCTCTAAATTTATATATATATATATATATATATATATATATATAAAATTGCTTTCTTTTTGAAAAGTAATTATTAAGTAATTATTAAGAAGAGGGCACCCAGGAAGGGGTCTCTGTCATGCCTGTCACTTTTGCTGGTTACTATGACTGATGCTGTATAACACCCCCTAAATCTGTTGTTTAATGGGGATGGATGAACTGTTAGATAAATTATATTTGTGAACTTGATTGTTTGACTCCATAGGCTTCAGTAAATAATAAAAGGAAGTTTCAGAATTGTTTTCTGTCTCCTAAAAAAAAAAAAAGAAAAGTAGTACTTTTTTTTAATCCTGAGTGTTTGGATTGGATTTTTTCCTGCCCCTTCTGTATGTGGCTGCTGTCTCACTGCTGCTTCTTTCTGTGTTTAATTAGCACCAGGGAAGTTCAGTCCCCACTTAATCCATTGTACATCACCAGTGTTTGTGGTAAAACCTGGAATTGAAATTGAATCGTATTGTCTACCTCAAAGCTTTTGAAAAATCATGAGATGTTTCACATCATGACTCAAGCATAAGTCATTATTAAGTGCTCATTAAGTGCTCTTCTCATATTGAAAAGCAGAATACTTTGGGTTTTCTTTAATGTCTTGATTCTGTTTAGGACCATCTGTGTTCTCCGAATTCACATGTGAGCTATGAATTTAATGTTGCAAAGATATCTTCCAGACCTGAGAGGTACACTCAATTCCTTGCTTGTATTGAGATATTTAAAGAAAACACTGAAACCTTTAAAATTTGGGACAAACATTTCAGTCGATGCCGTGTGGGAGGACAGCAAACAGCCACAGCAGACTCTCATTGTCTGTCTGACAAAGAAGTGAGTCATATCTGTATTTTAGTTTTGGCAAAGTTTGGAAATTGCCTTGCTCTTTTGTTTGATAATTGCATTTTCTTATTTTGTGGCTTGAGTGTGATGGGATTTTTTTTTTCATCCAATTGCACCAGTTTCCAGTGTTTTAAAAGAAGACTGTCTTAAGGGGCTTGCCTGAAAGGGCCAGTTAAGACAGGATCACCCAAAACGTTATGTTAAATTCATGTTAAAGCAAATGCTTCTAATGATAGGAGGATGTGTGAAAAAAACCCAAAACAACAACCAAACAAGCAAAAACAAAACAAAACAACAATGTAAATATATTGAACTAAATCCTCTTTTTAACTCCTCTGAGGTTCTAATGCTAGCTCAAACTTTAGAAGGCTTTGGAGGAATATTTCATGGACAGGATAAAGGACTTAAAAGAGGCTCTGACTTCTAGTTGCAGGTCAAGATGTTTATTCCAGGTGGTGTCCAGAGGGAAAGAGGGCATGCACAGAGGGAGAGGGTCTTTTCTCAGCTCCTGTTAGGGAGAGGCAGTTTGGGACACAGCCAATAGGGTGAGAAAGAGGAAGAAGGGTTAAACTACATGGTTAGAAACTCTAGAGGTCCCTGAGGGAGAGAAACCATTCCCACAGGGGAATGTAACAATATATTACAATTTCGTTGCCTAGAAGTATATCTTGGGTAAGTGGACTGATAAGAAAAGGATACAATTCTTTATTCCAAGCTCTGTCTTAGGCTGGATGGTACTGGGTTAGCATTGCAAGAGCTGGGATTTTAGCATTAGTAGTCCACGTTTTGTCTATGATGAATTATCAGCAAGAATCGTTCGCATGCAGTGCATAACACATTAGATTATTTCTTTGTGTGTCCCAGCTTGTCTCTTAAAAACAAAACCAAAAAACCCACAACCAACCCAAAAAAAACCAGACCCTGTGAAAAAACTAAACAGTTTTAGAGTTCTATACCTGTATCCACAAACCACACGTGGGTGTGTTGTGCAGAGTTTCAAGGATTAAGAGCTCATAAGCAGCATTTTGAATAGCATAAAAATGTAGTTAATGCTGTGCTTTCATCTCACACATCAGGCTTTTATGGCAGCCCTGGAGAGTTAGGAATTTCATCATAAATGACCATGATTCATCATACTAATAGTATTTCATCATAAATTACTCTAATTGTTCATTATTTCAGCTTTAGCTTATATGTTTTTTGGACTTCACTGAAGATGCAATTACTTACAGAAAGTCACTTGTCACCTCTTATTGTATTAATGATAAATTAAATTTTGGACTCATTGCAGTGATTTGTTTTTACACAGGCTATTCTTTGCAGAATTAAACTCTGGAGGAAACTAAGAACTGTAAAGTTTCCATAGCCTGAATCAAAGCCAGATGCTGGCATCCTAAAGGACCTTGTCTGAGCAGCTTAGACATAAGGCCAACATTTCTACATTCTCTGGAGTCACTTAAATATTTAGATACTATTAAAGTACTTAATTATGTTTTGCAGTGATGCAGGTTTTTGTGAAATACAGAAATTTCATTAATTCAAATGGAAAGTCAGGTAGATTTCTTGAAAATTAAACTAGCAATGTATTTATTTGTATAATTAAATATATACAATTTTACATTGTGTAAATTCCATCTATTCATAATGCAATCAAATTTTGCTAGCTATGAGAATTCATATTCTTTACATACCAATGGTGCTTTTCATTTAATTAATTTCTTAGCGAGCTCATCTAACTAAATTTCTAACTAAAATTTTTTGTCATGGTAAGATTGAACTAATAATAACATCAACACAAGTTTTAGAGTGAGACATTGTGGCGTTTTTTTTGGTTTTTTCCAACCCCAAAATGAAGTAATGGTAATTTGGTGTCAGCTTTAAGGGTGAAACCCTCTTTTCCAAATCATTTCCATGTGGGACTTTATGCTGACAGTTTGTGAAGTATATTGAGCAATACTGAACTCAAAACTGAATTAATATTGTATTTATGTTGTGTTGTAGCAACATTCATACTCATGCCAGTAAAAGATCCCAAAACAAGCTGCCATTTAGTCACAGTCAATTCTCCCACCTGCTTCTTTATAATGCACTGCTAGCTTGAATTTTTTTTTTTTTTTTTTTTCTTTTTTTTTTTAATAATCCTCACTGACCTCTTAAAGGAACAGAACTACAAGATCTGATTGCAAAAAGCAAAGAATTGTGGAATCTATCCCTAATTATGGCCCAGATAATCCCTTTTGATTTTTGCCATGGAGAAGGTGATAATGACAGCAAACCTGTTGGGTGCCTGAAAATCCATTGGTACTCAGAGCTTGTTTTATCTGATGTTATCTGTTACTGCCTTCTGCTTATTTTTCTCTCTTCTCTTTTTAATTTCTGTGTGCTTGAAGAAAAATTTAAATTTGAGATAGGACTAGAGATGAAAGAGACATGTTATGGGTGCTGTTGGCTCATGACATGAGATATATGGATGGATTATTCAAATAATATTTTTCCTACTTTAATGTTCTTCCTGGCAAATGTTCTTGGATGGACTGAAAAAAAGACCAGGTGTGAGCATGGTGACTTATTTGCAATAAATATGTGCTTAGTTACACTGCTGAACATCTCATTTTCTCTGTAAGTCTGAAGAGAATGAGTTCAATTATTTTCCTCACATCACATTTATTCCTGTGTAAATATCTCCTGATGATTTTGATGTGCCTTTAAACTTTTTAGTTTAATATGGAACTAGTGAAAAATCAAGATATGGGTGAGTGTAGAGAGTTCATGTGTCTTTATGCATTCTGAAACAAACAAAAGTAAGGATTTGTATTGCGCACTGAAAAGGAGTTCTTGAGTTTTTCATAATAGAAAAAACATTATCTTTATAACTTATTTAAAATCAAGCTTTTGGCTTGTAGGCGTGTAACTAAAGAATCACTAACCTGTCAGTGGTGCATCCCCATACTTTCGTTATTTTTTTAATCCTTTTAGCCTTGAAGTAGAAAGTAACAACAGACTTTAACGCCTATTATGTATAATTGACAATTCCTGAATGTGGTGATAATAGTGATAATTTTTTTTTCCATTTTAACATAAAAATGTGTCCCATGGGATTACATTGTTACATTACTGACAGAAAGTCTCACAAGTGCATCCTTATTAAAAAACAAGTTTCATGAGAGTCTTGCAAACTGTAGTCAGTTTTTAGCTTCATGAATAAGTAATAAAAACATAGGCACTGGTTTCTCTGTGCATTTCATATTTAGAAACTAAAATTATTATGACTTCTCACTTTTTTTAATCACAAAATTCCAGGAAAGCCCTGGAGGAGGAGATGTTATTTCACACCTACTACCTTCTGCGGTGACAATGAGAAGTGTCATCATTTCTTGCACTGTGAGGTGTTCCTCTGATTACTGGTGGCTTGGCAGTGGGCTTTTTTCTTCTTTTCATCTGATCCAGAAATTCTGACTGTGGAAGGCGAGGCAGCAGCAGACACAGGATCAGCCACTGTTTTCCACAGGAGAGTTTTTTTGTGTCATTTATTACGTAATTAAATGGAATGCAGCATATTTGCTACAAGGAGCCAGAGCACTGTAGATCAAAGATGATCTGGAATTTTCTCTGAAGAAGATAAAATATATGGGAAAAAGGCCAGGAATTCAGAGGAGAAAGTCTCTGTGGAAGTGCCAGCATTGTGAAAGAGGATGACCAGGCAGCAGGGCTGGTGTTTGATTCAAATTATTTTGCACCAGGTTAGACATGTAATGAACATTCTGAATCCACTTCACAATATTGCAGGCAGAGAATGAGGTGTGTGTTGTTTCCAGGAAGCACAATGCTTACCTGTGCTTGTGGCTGCCCGCTGGACTGCAGGGAGCTAAGAGAACAAAGAGAAGAGCAGGACACAGGGAGAAAGATGAGAAAATGGATGTGCTCCCTCTGAGCAGCTCCAGAGATGAGCAGAGAGAGAGAGATGCTCTAAATTCAGAGATACCTTAAATTACCAACCCCATAATATTGCTCACCAATTTATTACTCACGATTTTTGACTTTGTAAGCTGGAGTTCAGAATAAAGTCCAGCTTGAAATAAACAAAACATTTCAGGTAGACCACCTGCTTTCTACCTGACAGGAGGGTGCAGCCAGCTGGGTGTCACAAGCAACCAGTGACAGGACAAGAGGAATCGGCCTCAAGATGTGCCAGGGGAGGCTCAGATTGGACACCAGGAGGAATTTCTTCATTGAACAGCTTGTCAGACATTGGAAGAAGCTGTCCAGGGAGGTTTTGAGTCCCCATCCCTGGAGGTGTCTTAGGAATTCCTGGATGTGACACTCAGTGCTCTGGGCTGGGGACAAGGTGGGGATCAGGTACAGCTTGGCCTGGAAGATCTTGGGTGTCTTTTGCAAACTAAATGATTCTGTGATTCTGCAAAACATGTTAGCCACATGAACATCCAGAGGAGATCTTGACACTTCTGACAGTTTTGTTTGTTTAATATAAGAAATGAGAGGAAGGAGGGAAGTGAGAGGAGCAGTCTAATACGATTCCTGTGCCCAAACAGCTGGGGAACACAGTGGCATTAGCTAAACATCTTTAAAGCCAAAATGATAATATGCACCACATTTTGAAAGATTATGAATCTCAGAACTAAAATCAGCTATATGTACGTAGAAGTGGTTTGATTTGGGAGCACCTGTAAGCCTGGTTTCCATTTAATTTGATGTTCAAGATAAAACCTGCAAAGTGCTCAGTGCAGGGAGGCTACCTTGTCTTTCAAGAGCCCCTTTGATGCCCATGGAACAGATTGCACTTCAAGTCTGAATGTCTGGAATGTTAGGATTATTGTGAGGCTTGTCATTCAGCAGATCTAAAATTCACATTTAGGGATCACTCGTGTGGCCACTCTGCAACTGAGTGTCAAGGCGTCTAAATTTGGTAGAGTGGCCTTTCTCAAATGCTGAACTCTAGACCTTCTAAGAGCATTATCTCAAACAGCATTCTTTAAATAGCCACCTGAAATAATACAATTGGGTGTTGGTGGGGTTTTTATTGGGATTTTTTAGATTTTTCTGTGAATTCTTAGTAATTGATGTCTCTTCTCCTGCTTGGATTCTGGCAGGGCAGTAATCCATATCAAAGTGCCCTGACATGCAGAAGAATGGAAGTGGTAGACTGGCTTTTATATCTCAGTTCTGACAGGGATGGTATTTCTTAGCAAAGAAAAAAAATCAAAACAAAAACAAAACAGAAAAACAAACAAAAGCTAGCCAATCAAACAAAAACTACAAAACCAAACAAAAACAACAACAACAAAAAAATTAACAAAACAAATCTCAACAAAAAAGCAAAGAACAAAAAACCAACAAAAACCCAAACAACAAATAAAACCCAAATAAACAAAACCCCAAAACATACAAAAAACAAGGGAAAAGGATAAAACCACCCACCAGATATGCCAAAAGCATCGACAAAAATCGGCAAAAAGTCCCCCCACAATGCAACCAAACAAAACAACACAAAACAACAAAGTAAAATTTAAATAAAACCACTGAAGTTTCTAATATTTCCACAGAACTATAATAAAAATTAGTCACCATCAGTTTAACCAGAAAGTTTCACTTTCTCAGGAGGAAATGAGATCACATATATGGGGTGATCTCCTTTCTTTATGGCTATGGAGATCTTTTGGGTTTGTTCTGCCCTGAGAAATGCCCTCCTTGGATTCTCTGCTGTAGTCTGTCACTGAAAAGATGAATGTTTGATACTTCTGCTTCTGTTTTATTCTCACCTGGAACTTTGACTTACATGGCGACAGTAAGCTGCAGACATAAAACAAAAGGGGAAAAAAACCCCAAAAAAACCCCAAAACAAAACAAAAACAAACAAACACAAAAAACTCCCACAAAACGACAAAAGAAATACCTGAAACCCTCAAGCTAACAAAAAACATCCAAGCTCTTGCCAAATTTCTTCAGTGAGGAAAAAAACCAGTTAAATCTCTTTAAAATCTAGAGGATTTTTTAGCAAAAGTGCTTAATACACTGCCAGAAAAGGGATGTAGGGAGTGTCCGTCACTTCTCCTTTCATTATACAGGCAGCAAGAACTGGAGGTAGAATGTCATACAATCACTGACAGTGATCTCACAGAAGGGGGACTTTTGATGTCTGGAGAATCTGTGTTACAGTAAAATAGGCTCATTACATAGAGCCAGGCATAATCCAATCACAGCCTCTACTGCTTCATTTTTGATTTCCTTTTGTCAGGGCTGGATGATGTCACTCATCTTTGGTTTATCAGAAGTATACCAACTCTTTGGCAATATTTGATAACAGACTGGTGGGCAGCAAGGTTTAAAGACTTGGCAGTAGAATGATTAGATAAATCACCTATAGGGACTCACTAAACTCATACAGTTTTTGTGGGATTTTTTGTAGTTTTGCAGGGTTTTTGTGGTGATTTGTCGGGTTGTTTTTTGGGTTTGTTTTGTTTTTAGCATGGCCATAAGCAGAGGTGTGTTTGCTGGTTCTACACACCATTTTTAATAGTCTGTGTTTGTTTGGTTCTGTTTACTCTGACTGGAGTTGCAGCAGGAGCAGGGCTTTGTAACAAAACCAAACCAAAACAAAACATAAAACTACACCAAAATAAATAAAAACCCCAATGCCTCCCAAAAAAATCCAAAATTACCCCAAAACTCCCCCAAAACCCAAAACAAGAACAAGAAAAGGAAACCCCAAAAATCAAACAAAAACCCCCACAACAAACAAACAAACCCCAAACCAAAATCAATAACCTTTGGACCTGCTTTATTAGAAAGTATCTTTAGGACCATGTATCAGATGGACTGATGAGGAAGTGGTTGATTGTGGAGAGGTACTGATAATTTTGCTGTTAAAAATAGAAGCCATGCAAGACCCTAGGAAATAAAAGTTCATGGAATTTACATCTCATGCTGCTGAATAGATAAGCATTTCCAGAAATGCTTACTACTCCAATCTCCAGCCAGTGATTTTGAAGATAAGTACAGAGATCTCTAGATGAATGCAATGCTTTTCATGGTTTTATTTGCTTTTAAGTACTTTGATTCTGGTTTTTAATCTATTTTCATGCTAATATGTTTCATCTGGGAAGACCTGTTGTCTTCATTTCACTCCTGAAAATGAAATTTACCAAATTTACTTTGTGCTTAACTTTATTTATTCATTTATGTTACAAGTAACAGCATGTTACAGTAGAGCTGTAGTGGAGGGCAATAGTGCCTGGCTTTGATCTATAATGACTCAAGAGAGTTTCTATTGTGATGCCTTGTAGATTGCGTTCAATAGTTGAGCTTCTCAGACGGTTTGTCAGCCTTCCTTGGCAGCTGTTGAAAGGAAAATATTCATATCACATTGTCTTCCTTTCAGTCACCTACCAGGGTAGGTGAATAAAGAAGAAACAGGTTGAAAAATGCTGAAATTGTTGTTTGAGCTGACTTTTGTTGAACTTTATAAAATATCCTGGTACTTCAAATGCAGCTTTCATAACTTAAATCACTTTATTTCTGAATAACATAGGAAGAGAATCCAGCAAATATCTTTGTCCAATGTAATAAATGTCTGCTTCCTTTTCGGCCTTTTTTTTGTACAACACAAGCAGGGGATAATTTTTTTTAATTGATTTCTCCAAATTGTCTTGCATACCTCTTGCACGTTTGGTTTAGAGCAAGGCTAGACAGAGCCATTTACAGCAATTTCTGGGTTAGTATCCTGGTATTCAGAAACACCACTGAGACATAATTGATATGCCACTAGAATACACTAAAAGACTTGAGAGTTTCTAGATGTTTCTTAAAAATAATAGCTTTAAACTGCATAGCAAGAAAGCTGTAGTAGATAAGAAAAAAGGGGAAAATTATAAAAGGGTGTACACAAACTGAAAGACAAACACTACTGAGGCTGAAATAAATATAAAAATAATTTTTAAAAAATTTAAAAAACACAAAAAATGTCTGGCTAAAAAGTAAAGAACTAATCAGAAACATGAGAAATAGAAAATGTGTTTTAAATGTTGCTGGATTGAAAAATGAGACAGGAAATTGGAGGAAAGGATAGAAGGAACACTATGAGGAAATTAAAGCCAAAGAAATTGTCTTAAAAATCTGTGGTTAAATGGAGAAAACGATTCAAATACTGCTGCTGTTGATAATATTGAGCTGAAGCAACACCATGGAGTTAATGGATTTAATTTTGGCTGGCACCAGCATGGGGCAGGTACCCTTTGGATTTAAATGGATTCTGCTGATCTCGTTAGAAGCTGTTGTGTAACAGCTCATGGCCGAGCACCAGTGCTCTGATCCAACTCCCTGGAAGAGTTTTTTTTGGTTCCAACTTTGCCGGGAGATTTATTGGTCGTTAAACCAGCAGGGGTGCCAAGTGTTACGCAAACAGTGCTTTTATCATCCTGGATGTTCAGTGTTGTGCACTCCTTGTCTTTGAAGCAGCTCAATCTGGGGCAGCAGTGGCTGTGTCCTGGCTGCAGGGCTGGTAGCAAACAGAACATCTTTTGGGTCAAAAAGCTCAATTTAGGGCAAGGCTGATGTCTTAGCCCCACAGTGGTGACTAACTATGGGTGTAACTGTTTCATTGTCTGGAACAGCTCACTGGAAAATGAATTTTCAGAAAGTTAGTTTGAGGTCAAGATATCAAAGCAAGGAAATGGCAGCAGTTAAAATGGCTGTAGATTCCAGGAAAATAGAGAAGTGCACAGACAGTAATCTGACTTTGGGAAAGGGAGGGATCAGTGCATTTATGTGTGTGTGTGTGTATATATATATATATAACCACTGTACTGCTGTACTCCAATAAATAAAAAGTTCCATTGGTAAAACACTTAGCTACAACACATGCAAAATATCAGGCGTTTCCTTTAATGAGGCTCACAAATAGAGGGGAAAAGGAATTCCCTAATAAACATCTGGGTTGTTTTTAATACCTTCATTTGAGAAGAAATACATTGAACTTCAGACTGGAATTTTATAATCTATTTATCAGTCCTTTTAATTGTGGTCTCTTTGTTTGTCAAGATCAGGCTGAAGCAACATACTTGTGCACTCACAACAACTCTTTTTTATGTTCTGTTGGTGAATAATGAGGCTTCTCTAATCACCTGGCTGTACTGTGTTGTTGGTTGCTGGCATAAATTGCTATGCAGCAATTGCAAAACATAAAAAATTACTCTTGTAAGTGTAGTAGGGTGGGGGCTGAACTGCTGTGCATTTTGTGTTTTGGGTGAAGGGAGAAAGAATACTGAATCCAAGTTAATTCTATCAACACATTTGAAAATAAGCTGGAGTAGAAGGACAGGAAGGAGTAGAAGACTGGTGGTAATCACAGAAGTATAGATACATAACACACATATTCCACTGGTCTAGTGCTAATCCCATACAAATCCATGTAAAAACTTTGTTCTTAATCTGGAATAGTCCCACAGTCCTCTGTTGTGGCATCCCATGTTCACAGATGTAGAAAGTGGAAAAGGATCAGTAGGCACTGATGTACACTTGTAACCTTATTTGTACCTATTAAGCTGTAATCACCTTCCTCCCTTTGTTCCTGTACACTGGATGAAAGAAGGAATTAATTGGGTTATTTTTATTTTAATAGCTTAATAGAATTTATTTTTGAATATATATTCATAATATTCATTATTTTCACCTCCTTCATATTTTCCCCTCCCTTTGGGATTTACTCTATTCTTAGCTCTGTGTTTTAAAAATATATACTCTGTGTGTAGATACATGACTGTGTTAAGTGTCGAAGAACAGCAATTGCATTTCAAATATGAAATGATGTGGACATCCTGTTCTAATTAACAGGATGTTAACATAGCATTGCACTGCTTTACAACAACACTACATTACCTGGATGTAGTTAATAAAGCAAAGCTGCAGGTAAAAACCCCGCAAAACAAAAAAACCAAAAAAACCCAAAAAAACCAAACCAAAACAAAAACAACAAAAACAACAACAACAAAACAAACAAACAAAAAACCCCCCACAAAAACAAAACAAAACAAAAAAAAAAAAATAGGGACTAGTTAGATAACCTTCCTTGTGCTTCTTCCCCACTGTTAAGTTAGAGTGGGAGACTAAGTTTGTATCCGGGTCCACTGTGGCCTCTGGGATGTATCTGGGATGTTGAATGGCAATTTAATGACTTGGCCTTATGAGTAGAAGAAGTTACCATGAACTTCATTCCTCCATATAGATGTTTTGGTCATTTTGTGATGCCAGACAACAAACTGATTGCTTTAGGAACATTTGTCCATGTTGAGAAGCTGAAAGGGAGTAGTTGTCTGGCTCAGTAGTCAAGGATCTATATGTACTGTTATTAAAATAACATTTAAGCTCCCTGGTAAGGTATAGTAAAAACACCACATTCTTGATCACTCCAATTATGAACACCTATAATTTACTCTCTTTTCTGTCTGACTTCTTCATTTTTCATCATTTTTCAATGAGTATTCCCAGCTCTTCATTTTCATTGCTCCATAGAAGCAGCGGGGATTTCCAAGCTGCTACCCACCTATTTTAGGCTTGGTTTACAGTGTACAGCAGGTAATAAAAATAAATTAGAAAACACTGCCAAGAATACAGTTTGTTTGTGCAGTGTGACCATACTGAGATGAGATTTTGGCACATATAGACCGTTTCCTTAATATTCTTGTAAACCATCGTGTAGTGAAGTGTCTGTAATGGTGCGAGGCAGTGACTACAACATGGGAGCAACAAATTAATTTATCATTGTCCAGTTTATACCTTGGCAAATCTGTGTTTATGTGTTTTCATGTCACATACTGCTGCATGGATTGTGTGCCTGCAGAGGTTCACACTCAGATCTTGGCATGCAGTGTCCACATCCTCGGGACACGAGGGACACAGATCTCCTGGAGCAGGGTCCAGTGGAGGGGGACAGAGGTGATTCAGGGCCTGGAGCATCTCCCTGTCCAGAAAGGCTGAGGGAGCTGGGGCTGTTCAGCCTGGAGAGGATTCCCAGCTGAGAGGGGCCCTCAGCCCTGGGTGTCCCTGTGTGCAGGGAGGGGCAGAGCAGGGCCCGGGCTCTGCTCCGGGACCCAGCAATGGCTCCAGAGCCATAGGCAGGGACTGAACCCAGCAATTCCTCCTGCACAGGGGCACAACTTCTGCCCTGGGCAGAGCCCAGCCCTGAACAGAGACCAGAGAGGCTGTGGAGTCTCCTCCTTGGTGATATTCTGGAATTACCTGGACACAATCCCATGTGTTCTGGGGTGGCCCTGCTGGAACAGGGAGGTGGCACCACATGAGCCACTGTGGACCCATCCTGGCATTCTTGCTCGGTGGTTTTAATTACAATGAACCTGGTAGATTCATTATTTAGCCCAGTTTTAGATCATAGTGAGAAAAGTCTAGGAAGAAACCTCATTTAGAAGTATTTAGTGGAACCTATACATGGGTCTTTTTTAAGTGTAAAAGTTTCAGATTCTATTCTGTTTGTGAACAAGTTGGGACAAATCAGGTAAAAAATGCATCTGACCTTTCCAGAGGCTCTTAGCAAAAATGACCTAAAGGATTTTCATCACTCATCCACAGAGCTTACATGGTACTGCCAGCTGCATTGTCCAAAACAAACAGAATCAGTTCTTTATTGCAGCTGATAGCTATAATGCCCTTACTGTTTCATATCCCTCACATGAGAGGCACGTATCTGCAGTGTCTAATTGATATTCTGAATGTGATCAGCAACATCGCCTTCCTGTAAAGTCAGAAAGAAAATGATGAAAACTGGCAGTTCTGTTGCATCTCTTTAGGTGATGTATCCTTTTCACAGTGTCAGGACTTTCATGGTGAAAAACTAAAGATCCATGTGACCAAAAAAATGCATGAAATGAATGCAGTAAGACTGGTTAATGGTAATGATGAAAAGCAAAATATTTTGCTTTATTCTCTTTATGCATAGGGTTCAGTGTAAGAGAAGAGGTCATTATGGGGGTGTCCAGGTAGGAAGGCGTGTTCAGTGCTGGCATGTTGGCTAAAATGGTCATCTGGAGTGCTGGTGGGCTTTGCAAGGGAATTCCTTGGTTGTCCCCACATCCTCCTGCCTGCAGAGGGATTTTGGTGGGGATGAGCTGAATTTCAAGTGGAGGTTCTCATTCTAAACCAACGCCCGGTCATTGGGGCATTGAGATCACACAGAGGGAAATCATTAAACCTGAAGCAAAATCCATAGTCTTCATATTGTGTAAATATGAAAAAAATCATCATAATAGTGTTTGGACCTCTTGTAAAACATGTTGCCAAATAAAGTGTTTAAAAGTGTATATCCAAAAATAGAAGTAACTAGAAATCTATCAATACTTTTCAAAATGTAATGAGAACATGCTCAGAATTTATATTCTACTTCTATTTCATTTTGGTGAAGATAGAAGAGTATAATGAAGTATAATCAGAGTTTTAAAAACTGTTAATGATGACTTTTTAATTGCTCAACTTTCAAATTTGGATTTGCTTAGGATGGGAAAAGATAAATTCACCAGTGTTGAGATTAAAGATTGCCTAGCAACCAGGGAATGAATACATCTAATGTAGGGAAAACAAAGAAAGAACACACCACTTTCATTTCCATATATATAAAGTACGTATAAATATAAAAGTGTGGGGATAAATATATATGTGTGTATGCACAGAGACACACCCTTTGAATTGCTAACCTGAAGTGAAAAAAGAAATGGAAAGGCAAAACCAAGATCTACGATGTGTATAAAAATCAGGAATTTTCCTTTAAAAGTGATAAATCCACAATAAGTGTTTGGATTTTGTTTTAAATTGTCTTGCTTGACTGATGAAGTGGAGTAGGCAGTAGAGTTGCTTGACATTGGAGAGTGGAAAGAAGACAGTCAAGACCAATAGAAATGTGTGCATCTGAAAGCTATTAAGTCTGTAAGGACAAGGAGGAAGGAAGATGTCCTCTGTGTGGAGAAGATCACCATCACTTAGAACTGTTAATTTTGAAGGACTGTGATAATGATTAAACTAGGTGCATTTATTGTTCCTCTGTGGAAAAGGGGATGGACAAGAAATGTGAATATTTTATTAACTGAGACATTTCAAGTGAACACAATGCTAAAAATCTCCTGATCAGCTTTAAAAGTAAAGGACGGATGATGGGAAATAATGAGGTATTTCTGTCATGACTCAGAATATCTTCTGAAAATTTTAATTGGACAAAATAAATGAAACCCTTTCAGCTCATAGAGATGAACAGCTGCAGAAATGCAGGTTTATTCACCTGAGTCTTAGCAGGTGGAAAACAAAAACTGTATGAACACAACTGAGGTGAGCAATAACCAGAACCAAGAGAAAGCATGCAGGGACTGCCTGAGTAATTTTTGCCAACATTGTTGAGCATGTAGAGAGAAGAGACGTGGGAGGCTGTGTGGATGGGGACCAGGGCATCTTCATTAAAGGCATTTTTCTTCCCTCTTCCTGGTGCTGCAGGAAGCTGGGGTTGGGTGCTGGGGGTGGTGTCACCAGTACTGTTATCTGAGAAGGCAGGGGAATATTTCTCTTTTTCCCTTTGAAGAAATACTGTCTTGACTGATGGCAGCTTTCCTCAAATCTGCACAGCAGCCTGTGCATGAAAGATTTCTCACAAGTTGTAAAAATATTCAGAACTGTGTTATATAACCACATTCCCCCTTTAATCGTTTTTGATCCATTTTTTACTAATGAAGATGTGAAATGACAGGAATAGTTCATACTCTTTTTTCCCTGCAGAGGCTGTTGGCATAGAAATGAACTCTTTGTAACCTATGGAAGAGAGGAGAGTGTACTTTTTAAGCTGTTTTCTGTTTCTACTTGTGTTTCAAATTGTCAAACATCAGATGTTTAAAAGGTCTATAACACAGCAGGCTGAAGTGAAGTGACCTGCTGCTCTTTCACATTCAAATTAATAAAGTAGCTCATATGTAGACCTTCAGAAAAGCAAGAGATTATACTTTTTAAGGCAAGAGGGGATTTATTATGATAGAAATTAATCTCTGTAGACATTACTTTAGGGCTTTATTCAAAGTCTTGAAGTAAGGACACACTTTTGCAGTATTGTACCATTAGATTAAATCCAAATCTTAAATCAGCACTTCCATCTTCACCCAGCATTAATGTTTCAGCCCAGTCCCAGACTGGGATTCAAACAGTAATTCTCTGCTTAGAATAAGCTGATTTTATTTCTGTAATGTCATCTCAGCTTTCATGAAATCAGCTGGTGCATCTTCTCAGATTACAAGACCAGAAAAAGTTAAAATTAGAACAAAAATTTACACCTGGTTTTACACAAGTTCACTGCAGTTCTCAAACACAACTTCAAGCTACAGCTTAAGTGTATAGAGTCACTTGATCACAGAGACTTTTAGAAGTAACTACCTTGATTTTCATGAGACCTGTAATTAAATCATGACATTTTACTCTGAGATTTACATTCTCTTGTAGTTTTCTTGTCCAGCAAGTGGACATTTAAAGTTGGTATCATCATTTTATGCATTTTATAAAACCATTTAGACACTCTGCCAGGAGTGTTCTAGCTAGAAATTTAACTGAACTTTCTACCTGCATAGTAAGCAAATCAGCCCAGAAAAGAAGCAGAAGGAGGTAGATGAGCTATTGGTATCTAGAAACCTTATTTTTCAAATAATAAGTGAGAGAATTTAATTATTCCAACTGTCTCTTTTACCTTAGGAGAAACAAATTAGCTGCCTCACCATTAAATCTGAAGAAACAGCTTACAAATTTCTTAAAAAGAACTGCAGAGCTCATCTGTTTCTATGTTCACACTTTGCATCTCTGCACAGGTGTGTTTTCAACATGATTTATGGTTCTGCTTCTCAGTCGTGCTTCAGCTGTGGAAAAATAGGTGTGAACTTGGGCACTGTACAGATGATTCTGTAAATCAGGAAACTATTAAAGCTCTTTTTCTGAAAATTGATTTTAACATGAAAATGCTACAGGTGGCAAGTACTTTTCAGTTTTCTTTTGAAGTTTAGGTGCTCTTCTTGGCTTCAGAATTCGTGCTTATTTTTGCTATGTCAATACCAGTTTTTTTGTTGACTGGCTGTTTCCTGGGCTGTTTATGTTTGGTGCTGCCTGGAGACTTCTCCTTTGGAACAAGTCTTGTTCTTGTGAAAGTGAATGGCCATTATTTTTATTTCTTTTGAAAGAGCTTTAAAATAAACCATATTTCTTGTAGCCACATAAGAAATTGAGTACAATTATGGCTGCTGTTTTAGACAGAAATGATGGCCCTCTTTTCCCATCAGTGGTGGAACCAAAATCTTGAACTTAAAAACACACTGTGTAGAATACCAGTAAAAAGCCTCATGTCTCCCTAAAAATCTGTGTGTCTAACATCATAAACTCATATGTCATTCTCTTTGTGGCTACAGCATCAGCACATTTACCTCAGTATCAGCTGCTGTGAATTTCACTGCCTCATTTTATAATGTATATCCAATGTGTTCATATTTATATTTAATGCCCATTACATGAAAGAATAAAGAGGATTGAATTTTTCCATGCACGCTTGCTATTTCACAGAATGTGGTCTATTTTTAAATTATAGAAGGAAACGTGGCCCAAACACCTGAATGGTCTTTATTCAGTCTCTTCTATCATTACAGTTTTGAAATGTGAATGCACACGATTTTTTAAGGCAGGTTTCTTTCTTTATCATCACATCATTGTCTCAAGCAGATGTCTTTCAGAGCAACAGTTCTGCCAGAAACCCTAATAGTTATCATTCTAGGTGTTATAGTTGAGGGAAATTGTCTCCATTTCAGGCTAATGATGTTGTGCATGGGGACTGGAATTCTTCTCACAGGCCTAATTCAGGATACTGAACCGTAGCTTTTGGCAGGTATTTCTGCCCCAGAAACTGTAACATTAAATAGTGAATAGCTGTAAGTTGGAGTAAGTAATTCTTTTTCATGTTTTTCATTTTTCCATTGCAAATTAATTAGTGTACAATAAGGGCAGCTGACCAGTCTATATGCTTTTAGAATGAGTGCTTCATGAGGGTGCAGGTGGTTGTGGGGTGAAACTTCTCCCTCTGCACATCTCCTTCAGCTTTCACATCACAAAAGTTGTTTTCATAAACTGATTTTCTGGTTTTGACAAGGATTGATGGGCTAACTGTTAAGATCACAGAGTGCTGCATTATTTATACACACAAGGGTTGGGCTCCTTCTTTCAGGCTGTCCTTTGCTGTCAAGCAAAGAATTGAACTCCTCAGTCAGGAATCACACAATGTTTCATATTTATGGGGTTTTATGGGATAAAAAAATATGTTATATAAATGTTTAAAGTTCAGCAAAGAGTGTGTGTGAAACTTCTACCTAGCTCCCCACCACTACCTGCTTGTGTAAAGGAGTAGTAGTTGTACATTCAGTATTTTATTGAAAAGCATGTGGCTTAAAAGTATTTATGTGAACACCTGTAAAGGAGAATGATGGACTTGCAGAAAAGTTTTTCTCTGGGTGCTTTTAATGAAAAAGGTCTAGGTTCATTGATTGAGTTATTAATTATAGACAAAAAATCATATTTCTTTAAAAAATCCTAGTTCTTTGTTAGACAGCATGTACATCACCATTTTATTTGATTTTTGCTGCATAATTTTTCTTGAGTTTGGAGAATTAGGGAGGGTTCTTCATTACAATTCTAATTTTGAGTTTGCATGGATTGCTTTGATTTTATTGGTTTTGTCATGTCATTTTTTTATTATTCTTAACCAACCATGAGAGAGGATGGACAATATGTTCAAGAACTAATTTGACTTCAAAATTTTCTGAAGAAATTAAAGATATACAGAAAAATAATAACAATAATTAAAAAAAACCCCACAGATTTAGGATGCCTTGATACTAAATCAAGTATCAAAGGTTTAGGTACTACCTTCAGACACACTTTTACACTTCATATATACTTTTACACTTGAGTGGCCACCTAAAGAAAAGTGCAAGGTTAGTTCAATGCAGGAAAGACAAATGTGAATTACTATTTTTATTTGACATTGAATCTTACTGGAAGTATTTCAGAATGTCTTAATAAAAGTACAATAATAATTTGTCTTTTGAACTTTTTTTTTTTTTTTTTTTAATAATTGAATTTTTCCTGGAGTGTTTGTTTAATTTACAGAAATTTGTCACATTACACAGTCTGTTACACAAACAGCGTACTGCAAATCACCATGGAAAGCCATCAGCACAGAGAACACTCCTGCAAGATTTATTGTAAATGATATATTTTCTTTTTGCATTTATTTTACTCTTCCATTCACAGAATATCTCAGGTTAAATTATAAAAGTATTGTTGTGTTAAAAGTTGTGTCGCATTTTAATGGTAACAAATCCCTTTATCAGTTGTGTTAAGACAAAATGCACCCATATAAGCTTTTCCTACTAATAACAGAGCCTTCAAAATCAAATTATTTTCATCAAACTCAGTGGAATGTATAACCAATTAGATTTCAATATTTTAGCATGAATGAGCTCTCAAGAGACAAAGGAAGATATTGTTGATTCAAAGGTGATATTTATTTTGTTCAGCACAATTTCACAGACAATAGGCTATAAATAATGGAGATAACATTTTACGTGATTTTTGATAATTTCAATTTTAAAATTTGCACAGCCTGGTACCTCCTCTTGCATAGACTTGTTCAGCTTCTCATTTTTCTGACTACATGATATTTGATTTTATATTAATATATAATTTAATCATTATTGTTTACAGTATAGACTTTTCCTTGTTAGCCCTCATTAGCATTGTATGAATGAGACAGAATAGGTTGTTTTTTGCTTGGCTTTTTGTTTGTTTGGTTTTGGTTTTGTTTGGGTTTTTGATTTCGTTTTTGGTCTTGTCTTTTGTTGTTGTTGTTTTTTGTTTGAGGTTTTTTGAGTGGTTTTTTGGTTGGAACTTATTGTTCCCTGTGTTTTCATCCTTTTTTTTTTTTAAATACATTTTCTTTAGATGTGCTCTTTATTCATTTTATTTCTGTGATGTGGTATAATGACATTACAAAAATCACACCAGTGATTTTTGTAATGTGACAGGCCAAGGTGGTGGGTCAAAAGAGCAATTAGTGCAGTTATTTTGTGAACATGGAAATAAATGTCTGTTGATAGAGGAGAACATCTGCTTTATTAGTCCCAAACTGCAGGTCGGGTCATTTTATTTCAGGCTGAAAAAGCCAACGTGTATTTTCAAGCAAATTAAAACCACACAGTTGTCTGTTCACACTTTGGCCATTTCAGGACATTTCAGTTTCTAGAAATACAAGGTAAAGTTGTGTGTGAATTCTGCTTGTCATTCAGTGTAAAATGTACAAATTCAAACAGAATTTTTTCTTTTTTGCCTTTTACACCAATGAGCTAATTGAAATCAGAAGGACACTAAATTAGGAAATATACAGCAAAAATATCCTCTCTCATTTTAATCAGAGTATCCATGCAGATTTGCATAATAAATGTTCCTGCTCCAGATGTTATTTAGTTTATTAATTTAATTGGAGGTATGGGAATACAATTGTCAGAGCATTCATTTTACAGTAGCTGTTCTTTCACAATCAATTGCTTAATCCCCATAAAGTAATAAACAAGCATCCTTTGCTACCTCAATGGAGCAACAAAAACAGAAAATGAGAAGCCTTGGCTTATTTAAATTCAGTTAGAAAATGTAATTTACTATTCTTAAATAGTTTTACTTCTCCATCAGCTGGACATTCTTTAAGACAAAACCTAATATCAAGTACACAAGCTCTTTGTGTCATGAAGGCACCCTAAAACTTACAAAAAATTAAATAAAGCTACAAATAACCCAGCAAACTGCTGCACAACTTCAGTTTTTCTGTGCAACTGATGCACAAGATTGATAAAGGCATTTTTGTGCATCAGTTACATTTCTTAACCAATGTTTAGATGGAAATTCTCACGCCAAGGATTAATCTGAAATTTATGTTCAAGAAAGGTGTCAGAATCCTGATATGAGTTTACCATCAAAATTATCCAAAACATTCTCTAATGTCAGTACTGCTGAGACAAACCAGATTAATCTCCCTAGATCTTTTCAATTACCTGGAGAAAACCCTGGCAATTTCCAATTAAAAAGAACCATGGAAAATAATGTACTTGTTTTCTAATAATTGCCTATCTGTAGATCATTCTTTCAGACACATTTACTGTAAAAAATGTTATCTTTATTATCATATTGAGCTATGCCGAGTAGTAGAGAGCACAAGCCTGCCCTTAAAGACAGAGGTTGAGATAAATAAAAACGTATATAAATAGAAGATAAACTATCTGAGAAAAATTATTTAAAAATTTAAATGAAATTATGAAATTAAGGTAGCCCAAATCCTAAAGAACACCCCCAAGGCAACTACACCTAGGGGATGTTCTTTAGGATTGTTTCCAGTTATCCCATTGGTGACACAATGCAATCTGTAGATATCTTGTGTCTTCAAATTAGAAGTAAAAAATTACCACTCCGATTGTGTTTTGCAAATGGATTGAATTTAAGGCAACCACATTTTATGGGGGGGAATAGAGAAAGATGATTCTGTGGAGTTGTGTGGTTAAATAAATACAAAACTGAATCAGCCAAAAGTCATTCAAAGGTCATAAGAGTTCATCATTTCTTTCTGTACTTAGTTACCAAGAACCTGACATGTTTAGAGGCTGTGGGTAATTTTTGGTGACTTTTCTAAAAAACTTTGTTTTCCTTTCCCTGTGCCCCACAGCAGATGTGTGCAACTCCAACCCCTGCCAGAACGGTGGCATCTGCCTGTCGGGGCTCAATGACAACTTTTACTCCTGCGAGTGTCCTGAAGGCTTCACAGACCCCAACTGCTCCAGCCTTGTGGAGGTTGGTAAGTGCAAGTTAAATTAAATTGCTGAAATAGCTCGAGTGCCCTGTTAGCCTGTGTCTGGCCAAGCAGACTTGAGAAGAAACTTTCTTGAGGAATTGTCCCTTGGGGGAAAAAAGTTAGCAGCTGCTGGCTAAAATCTCTCAGACCCAGAAATATCAGGCCCACACACCTGTCCAGCCTGCCCAGATCCCTCTGGATCACACCCCCTGTGTCAGCACTTTGTAGTTAGTCTCAGAACACTCCACATCCTAGCAGGGTCAAGGACTGGAATTATCCACTTTAATGAGCACGGGCTCTTTTGCCTCAGCCAAATCCCGAGTCCACTGCACGATTTTTGAAACAAAGGCAGGGTCCTTTCATGGATTGCCATGGTGAGCAGCATCTGAATGGCACAGCAGCATGTCGGGTGCAAGGCACAGAGGCAAGGCCAAGCAGACAGCCTGTGTCTGTGGCGCTTTGTGTGGTTATGGTGATGCCTTGTCGGGACTACCTAAAAACAGGGCCCGGACAAAATTATGAGAATAAACAGCAGATATATTAATAAAGGGTCTTCAGGTACACTTCAAGCAGGCAGAGCCCTCCCCCAGGGGCTACACCCAAAAATGGACCATGGGTCACAGGTTTTCACACTTTCCTAAGTTTAGTCCATTTGCATATTGGGGGTTAATGTTTCAATTACAGCTTCAGGTAATGAAGTCACTTACCCCAAGTTTGCTCACCCCCAACTCACTTTTGTTTACATTTCTCAGGGCCTGAGACAGTGAGCTGTCCTTGATTCCCAGGCCTAGAGAGGAATTGTTCTGTCTGACCAAAATGGAAGAACAGTAACTAACAATGTGTATGGAGCTTAGAGTTATATACACTAAAGAATTGCAGGATTACAAATATATGAAAAATGTAAAAGCTGAAATCCAAAGGCATCAACGGGGTCATTCCTTTGATCATTGTTAGGGTTTTTAACTTTATAGCTGTGTCACAGGCATCTCAATAATAATAAACAGTTGAAATAGCATCTACAGAATGTAATTACTCAGAAAAGTCCAGTGCTCCACATCACAAAAAAGTCCATAGTGACAACTTAAATTTGCCAACATTTTTCAAAGTTCAATTCTAGATAATTTTAAATCATTCTAGATCATTCTATGATAATTCAATATAACCTTCTCCAACAAGCGCCCTTCAAATCTTCATTTCTGATAGTTTTATGCTGATGTCCAGAGTAAAGACTAATTTCTTATGCAGATGAAGAGACAGGAATAACATAGGAGAAAACCAGAATAACACATAGTGGTCACTTGTTTGAATTTCAATATAATTACATACTTGGAGGCTCTAATTAATCATTAGATGAGTGCATAGAACACAAGTCAAATGTACTGAAATTTTTTGATGTGTACTTGACTCAAAGTAAATCTAAATTTGAGTGGTAGATCCAAAACATCCAGCAGGTCAGGCCTCCATATTAAGAAAACTTAAGGAGAAAATCAGAATCTGAAGGAGAAAATAGAGGTCTCACTGAAAGTTAACTGAGCTCTTGCATTAATGAAGGCACTGAAATAGGCTCACAGAGAAAAATGATGAAACTATCACAGCTGGGCTCAACACTGCAACTGTCCTAAATCTGTGTGGTTCTCATTTTTAATAGTTAATTAATTTATTTAATAAATGAATTTTTAAAAATTATGCAGGGAGAAACAAGATTCGCTATTCTATAGATTAAGTATAGCTCTGCCATGGGTTAAAGGGAGCAGAGCTTAGTCCAGAAAGGGCTGTTCTAGTTTTTTTGTTCTATTCCTTTCCTGAAAATGATGCTACTGCTCTTTTGAGAGTGAATTCTAAGTATCCACACTGCAATTTTAAGAGAATTTGGATCTAATTTGATTCCTTTTAAGGTAAACTTTCTGAAAAGAAATGGAGCTAGTTCCTAGAGGAGAATGATTTGCTTCAGACACCAGCTGCTTTTTTTCTGACTCTAGAATGTTGTTGTAGCTAGTTATCACCTAAAATCTGCATTTCACAAGGAAGTGCTTGTTGTCTTGGTGCAGTCACACAAGAAGCCAGGAGACACTGCCTCAAATCTTATTTTCCATCCCTTTCCCAATAATTTTTATCAGTGCTTGAATTTATCCTACAGATGTAGATCCTGCTACCCTGAAAGAGCCAAGATATGGCTTCACTTCAGAGAAATTTTGGATTTATTGTGCAGGAAATTGCATGGCACATGACTGGAACGATACCAGACATGACTGAATCTGGAGAAAAATCATATTGTGATAATTATCACAGTCATTAGCAGATGAGCTTTAATTGGGCTTTAGAAAATACACATATGCTTAACTAAAATCTTCAAGTACTTAAACAAAAACTCAGTTTGGTAAACAGATTAAAGCATAAGTAAATAACTTGACAATAAGTGGCAATCACAGCATTTACAGAAGCAGGATGTTACATTTCTAGTTTGCAGTCCATGGGGAATATCTGCTGGACAGCATTGGTTAAGTGAAAAATTTATTAATATTCCTATAGTAACTAAAATCCAGAATGTTAATTTAGTTTGTGTTTGTCTTACTTGCTATACATATGGATTCAATCTAGCCTTGCTAAAAACTTTTAAAATAGATTTGAAAATAATCTCTTATTGTTTCGTAAAAGATTATTCTTCATTATGTAACCCTGTACACAGTCATATAAACGACTGGAAAAAATTATATTTCAAGAAAGTTATTTGATTTTTTTCCCTATGAAAATGATGATGATTAGTGTAAACTGTTAGTCAGACAGTTCCATTAATTCAAATACTGAAATGTGTAAAGTACAATAATGTTGCAAGATGTGTCTAGAGGAGCTCAGGAGTACAAGACCCTGAGTGATCACTTTTACTAAGAGTGTTTATTAGATATAAGATTTTAGGAGGAATGCTAGGAAAGGTTGCTTCTCTTTGGCTTTTTAATGAGTTTTTGCATGAAAACTAATCTCTTAATCCCTCATATCTCAAAAAAAGATTCTTGACAATTTTCTGTGAAGTTGAAAACATTAAGTTAAAAATTGGTGTTTAGAATGCCAGGATGTACCATGTAGGAAGAAAAGAGGAGGCTGAGGGGAAAAAAAAAAAAAAAAAAAAAAAAAAAAAAAAAAAAAAAAAGGAGAAGAGCCTGTGTCATTCTGTCTCCCTCAAAAGAGCTGCACAGAAAAATTTGAAAGCAGTAGGGTGTTACCTGCACCCCCCTCATTAGGCATTCCACCATCAGACTTTCTGCAAGAACAGGATGCACTGCTGAACTCTGGGGACCAGCTGGGAAGTCATAAATTTTTCAAGGGACATACCTTAAGCAGGAGGATTTTCACAGTAAAAGACAACAGGGTTCTTACTTAATCACTCATTAATGTAGGTAAATAAAAGGCAATCCCATTCAGACAGCAAGCCATGAACTATGCAGAAGAAAAAAAAAAATGCATACAAGTACCCAGGAAGACCAAACATCAAGGTAGAAGTTTGCTCTAAATAGATCAACAAATACTCAAGACAGTTTGGGAGCTGCGTGGATACTCAAGAATGCAACTCCCTTTATTACCTTAAAAGAAATAAGATTTAAATAACCTGATATGGATAATAATACCAATTTCAAGGTAAGAAGTTTAATTTGGAATGTGTTTTTATAAATTTACTCAAGGAAAATTATTGCTTTTCTGCCATACTTCATTTTTTTTCTGACCCTGTAACTTTGAGTGTGTCTAAAGCAAAAATTATAAAAAAATACTTTTGACAGTAATTTGTATATTTTAAATTGCTATTCCTGTTCTGACCCTACTCTTTTGTTAATAGCAGTCACACTTTGTTTCATGTGTGTACTTATATACCAAACTAAGTCGTACTAAAAGACATGAGATGAGGTGATAGATCTGTAATATCACCCTTATTTGTGAGCCAGGTTTTTCAGTGCTCTAACAGATTTTAGATATCTGATAAACTGGCAGAGGATAAGTTAGAGACAGATAGGAAAATGTGTGTTTTAGTTGTTTTCAGTACAGCACATTCTCTGGTGAGGTGGAAAAGGATTTAGCTAAAGAGATAAATGGTGATTATAGAAAACATTCCAAATAGCAGGATGTTTTCCAAAGATAATAAGAACACTATGGTCCAAGTTAACTCTTCAGCAGACTCCTGCCTACACCTATGGAAACATTAATTTTAACCTAAATTGAAACAAAATATTTTTTGATTAATTAATATTGGCACTGAAATGCAGTACAGAGGAGTTGACAGACTTTTCATCTTTTAAATAACTCACAAGTAATTCTCAGGAAACATGTATTTTATTGAAATGCAACGGACAACTAATAGAAGTCTTTAATGAATTCTGCACAGGAAAACTCTCAATGTGCTGCCTGTCAACTTGGGTGTCTGATTAGCCATGGACAGCACAAAAGGGGATCTGTAAAATGACACCAGGGGGTTGTTTTCTCTGAAATAAAAATTATTCCTGTTTTGTGTGTGCATAGGGGAAAACAGGGGGAGAACCACAACTTTAATGTCAAGGCAAAGAGTAGTTAACTTTCTTATGCCATAAGGCAATGAGAGTGTTTTCCATGAGTTGACCATATTCACGTTTGAAATCTGAGCATCTCAAAACTACTTGGTATTGATCTTCCAAATCTGAAATTCAATAACTGTCTGAGAGGATAAACTGGTGAACATGTTTGGTTTATTTAAGTGGAAAAAATAACAGATGTCAAATTGGCTGGCAGCATCCTTTTGGAAAGTGTCTGTACCTTTTATGTCAGCTCTTAATACTCACTGAGAGAATCTCATTATTAAAAAACATTGTAAAAAATGCCTGTGTGCATTTTGGAAGGGTGGAAAGGTAAGTTAATAATCTTATGGTTAACAATCAAAGGAAGCTGGGTCTGAGTGCAGCACGGGGGCTGAGTGAAGGGAGAAAAGTTGAAAGGTAAACCAGAGGCACCAGTTTCCCATGACATCTTTACTCTGCCTACTATGATTAAGGAGTGATTGTGGGGTTCCTTGCTTAGCACATTACAGTTTTCCATATCAGTTCAGTCTTCACAGTATCCAAAGTAAACTATTTCTTTGACAGCTGCTGTCTCTCGGCCAGAAATGCAGGAATCAAAGGAGTTCTTCCCTTTTCATGCTGTTAAATAAAAATTCATTGAGATGGATTAGGCCCAAAGTACTCTGATCTGTTTGCTTTGGGCTTTATTTGCACAACTTAAGTCTCCCCTTTTGCTTTCCTGACCTCTGTATTACAGGACCAGGGCTTCTGAAAAAAACTAATACAGATAAAAGTCCTGTCACTCACTTCCTGTCAGTCTTGCAGATGCTTTTCAATGCCATGATCAGAAATTACTTCAAAGATGAATGATTTCAAAGATGCTTTTATAGTCTTGCAATATGTGATTTGTTTTTTTTTAAAGGACGGTTGTTTGCACCACACATTGAACATATGTACTGATGGATTTTCCAAAGTAGAAATAGTGAAATGAATCAACTCTTACAAAAAAATTCCAATTACTTACTGTCATGTGCATCTAGTATACAATTGATGTGAAAGTGTTCATCTTAGCTGTAAATGAGGTAGCCCAGAATAATGCAAATTAAAGCACTGGCACTCACAAAATCAGAATAGTTGAAGACGTGAGACACTTAAGGATGTCTGTAGCATAACTGCACCTCTCAAGGGATGATCCAGGGATGCATGTTTCTCAGGGACATTTCCAGTTGAATTTTGACTATTTCCAGGGATGGAGACCTTACAGCTTCTCATGGCAATCTGTGTCAGTGCTTGATCACCTTCACAGGTCAAAAAAATAGCAAGGAAACAAATGAACAAATCCCCAAACCCCAAATATATTTAAGTGTAATTTTGTGAAATTTTGTTTTCTTCTCATTGTACTGCCACTAGGTACCACTTGAAAGTCCCTGGGTTTGGCGTCTCTGTTTGTATTTTCTTCTTCAGCTTGACTGTTTGATTTTTAGGAAATAATCACATCCCATGGCCTGCTGGCATTCCTCTTCCTAGTACAACATAGTCCTAGGTGTAGAAGACCCAGGATATTGGAAACTAGAGTGTGGACTCCAGATTTCAGCATCTATTGAAACTGCTTTGGGTATAATGTCACCCAAATTGACTATATTTATTCCTATATTAGCAAAATCTGTGTAAAGTGACTTATTCATAACTTTTCTTATTGTCAGCAGGGAGACTTTATTATATGACTGTGAATTCTTCTTGAGTGAACAGTCATGTTTTAGTCTTGATACTAATTGATAATTTGAAAAATAAATGCAAAGGAAATTATTCTCTTTTTGCTGATATTCTCACTCTCGAAAACCATTTCAGTGGTTCTGTTGATAAAAGAAGACTAACATCAGAGGTGAGGTGGGCCTGTGTTTATTTGAATTCAGCAAGAATAATCAGGTTCCATGGTTAAAGGGTAGTTTCTTCTGGGGAAAGAGTGAGACAGAGTGGGAGAGCATTTCTTAGTGCTCTATTCTGAAGCCTAAGGTGTTCTCAAAGGTTATGGAGCTCCGCTAAAAGCAATCAATACATATTAATAAAAATAATTTGACAAATTAGGCCTTAATGTTTACCTTCTGGGTAGCCTGAAGAGTGCATAATGCACAGAAATATAAATTGAGTACTCTGAATGCATGCAAGCAGAATAGCTTGATAAATGGCATTGATTGCAGGGCAGAAAATGTTGTCAGTCATAATTTACAGTATTAATTTATAAAACAATTGCCTTTGGTGTTGATTGCCAGTAAATCTGTTGTGATAATAAGGTTTTGGGTCATAATTGGTGAGAAGGGTGCAATAATGGGATTTAACAGAGTTGTAGACTCCCAGGTTAGAAGGGACCTCAAGGATCTTCTGGGTCAAGCTGTCTTGGCGAAGTAATGGTCCAGGCAAGATGGGTTGAACTGAATTTTAAAAACATCTAGTGTTGGGGAATCCATCACTTGCCTGGATGGAGATTATTCCAGTGGTTGATTGTTATGGTGAAAATTTTTCCTCTTGTGTCCAACCAGAGCCTCCTCAGGAGTCCCTTGGACCCCTCACCCCTTGTCTTTTCTGTGTGGCTCCATGTACAAAGGGAGTCTCCACCTCCTCTGTGGCCACCCTTTAAACCATGGAACATGTGGTGAGGTGTCCTCTCAGCCTTCTCTCCTCAAGGCTGAACAAAACCAGGTGTCTCAGCCTTTCCTCAAAAGTCAGACTTCCCAGCCCTTGGATACTCTTTGTAGCCCTTCTCTGCATCCTCTCCAGCCTGTCCACCTGTGTTTGGCATAACAGGGACCTGGACACAATGCTCTAGGTGTGACCTTAAACATGCTGAGCAAAGTGGGGTAATGACTTCTTTACTAATGATTTGTCCTTTCTGGTTTCTCTTTGTGTGTAAGATCCTGCAGTTAATTCCTTCTCCATCTTTGTTTCCCTTTGCTCCACAATGTCCTTGTCTCTCTTGTCCTGTGGAGTCACAGAGCTCTGCAGATTTGTCCCTTTGCTAAGCAGAGGGAAAGATCTGACCCACACTGACCTGCTGGCAGTGCTCTTCCTAATGCATCCTAGAATACTGCTCGCAATTGTGAAAAATGTGGTTAATATTCTGTTGGATTTCATCATAATATTTCTTTTATAAAGCATTTTGAAATATGTGAACAGGCATTAAAACTGTACGTGGTACCGCTGGTCAATATGACCATGTACAATGTTTGCAGGTAGAGAAAACTTCAACACCTGAATGAGAAATGCCCTGTCGAATGAACCCCATGCTGGAATTCATATAACATTTTCTTATTTTTCTGTCTGCAGATTTGTTACTTGGGAGTACAAACTGGCAAGGGATAAGCAGTTCTGGTCACACACTAGAGAGTGAGCAGTGGTACAGTCTGAAGGAGATTTTATGCATTTTATGCACCTAATTAAAAGGACAAATGGAAAACATCCAGCCTCTTGTTGGCAGGCCTGCTGCTCAGGATGAGACCTTGCAAAGAAAAACAAGGTTTGTGAGCATGGGCTTATTTGCAGAAATACATCCCCAGGCCCTGGTTTCAGTTGGAGGGATGAAGGACTCAGTAGTGCATCGTATTTTGATTAAAAGCTCCAAAACTGATGCCAAACCTTGCATACAAAAATACTCAGAAGAGCATGCATACAGGTCATGGAGAGCTGCCACAAACTATGAGGTGTGGGCTTCCCATCCAGGTGTTGTTTACCTGGAAATTCCAACTACACAGAGCCTGCAAAAGGCAGGGTGCTCCAGAAACAAGAGTTGTCACCTGCCTGGGCTGTGTACTGGAAGGAAGGCATTTCTGGTGAGCAAGGTCCATTTCCATGAGATTTTGTCCTGTTTTACTGGGTGAAAGAAAAAAGAACAGAGAGAAAGGAAAAAAAAAAAAAAAAGAGGTTTCCCCAGAAATGTGTTGTGTCTGTGGCCTTATATATTTTTCTTATATATTTTTTAAACCAGCTTCAAAAGAAGGAGGTAGAATAAACCAGTTGTGCTTTGTTAGATCTGCCAGTGAAATAGGGAGCACATAGAAAATCTGCAGAGCTTACACTGACAGACAGGGAAAATTTCTCTTAGGATAGGAGCTTTTAGTGTTGTCTGGAAAGAGAAGTGTTCAAATAATTCAACCCACTCTGAAGGAAAGAGGTGTTGATGGGCAGCAGCTGCATCAGATTAAAACAGCTGAGCACGTGACACATCAAGATCTAATGAAATAAGTATACTGGTACACAATATCCTGCACATTTTCACATCCACGAGTACTTCTGGAGTGGTTCCGGTGCTTGTAAGGATCGCTGACCCAGCTGCTGGGCTGTTTGTTGTGATGTTCCATGTCATGTTGACTTTGTTCTTCAGTGTCCCTGTCCTGATGTTTAAAATGGATCTCTCACCACTTTATTATTATTATTATTATTATTATTATTATTATTATTATTACTACTACTACTACTACTACTATTATTAGAGAAGAATATCTGTGTTATTGTTTCTAATCAACTGTTACTGCCTTTAAGACAGTTTCTGTTACTAGATCATTTTTTATGTATGCCATTATCACTAACAAATACTAGTGTTCTTCATGTTCCTGTCCAGATCTAAAGGAATTAATCATTGCATGACTTTTTATACTTTTGAAATACACCACTCATTAGGCGTTATTAATTCTTACAGATTAGGGATTACTGAGCATCATCATGCTCATGATTAATTACTATTTGGTTTTGCTAGCAACGGAGTAATAGCTTTATTTTCCTGTTCCTTTGGCTTCATGACTAATGCAAAGTAAATAGTTTTGGTGGTTTTTAAGAGACCAGACTGCATAATTTCTCATAAAATTTTGACCTAAGAAACGTTGTTGAAGCACTGCCTCTGTTTGTTTTCCCATTTTATATAATATAGTTTTCTCCTGGATTTTTATGTGAAAGGATGTGACTCAACAGTATGGAAGCAACTTGCTAAAAAAAAATGCCAGAAGGAGGCTGATTCTTTAGCTGAAAAAGCAAATTGGTCTTCAATGAGATGTTAATTCTGGCATCCCAGGAGATTCAGATTAGAAGGTTTTATACTTAGGAAAAAACGATCAGATGGAAAACCTGGTGGTGTTGAACTTAATGCAAGTCCTAAATGCAATTTGGTTCCAGAGTAAAACACAAATTAAAAGCTGTATATTGGATCTAGAGACAGATGGCCATTATTGTTGTTTTTTTTTTTTCTTTTCCCCTTTAAGTTTTTTTACTAGATTTTTTTTTCCAAAACTATTTATATAAAGAGCTCATTAAGCAGAACAAAATAAATCGTGTTTTGACATCACTTTTTCTTACTTTTTTCTCTCTATATGTGTTTACTTGTTTTTAAGTAATGAATTAAGGGAATATTTTTTTGCTACTAAAAAATAGATGCAACAATTCAGGAACCCTTTTGCTTTTCTTCAGTAATAAAAATACTTCTTCAGAAGCAGAAGAATAAGAGAACCCAAATATTTCACTTACTAAATTTAATATTTCTAATGGGGAAAAATTGCTATTTAGTAGCTCAGAAATTTCTTTTCACTGCATAACTGTCTCTGATCTGATTCCAATCTATGCTTTTTTAAATTTAAAATCTCTGTTAAGTCACTTGCTTAGGAGTCTTTTGTGGTCATCATACAGATGCAAAACTCCCTTAAGAGTTTAAAATACTGTGGAATGATATATCTACTCTTTTTTTTTTTTTTTTTTTTTTTTCAATTTCAGAATAATAAATGAATTTGTTGAAGATTTTAAACTGGAATATATAAAACTAGTATTGTCTTGAGCAAATAAGCCTTATTCTTTAGTATGTTGGGGACATTGAGCACTGTTAGCAGAGGTTTTAGAAGAATGTGGAATTGTGCTGATATAGATCAGATGAGGTCTTTTAACTTTTTTCAGCAAGGGATTAGTTCTTGATTGGTGGGTTTGTGTTTTTGGTTGGTTTTTTTTTTTTTTTTTTTTTCTTTCTTTTTTTTCTTTTTTTTCTTTTTTTTTTTTTTTCCAAATATGAGTGTAATTACAGGAACTACATAATAAGTCAATGGCTGAATTTTTTTCCTATTAGGTTACAGAATTAATGCATATCTTATTGCAAAGAATCCAGAAAATGGAAGAATTATATATGAGATAATATAATAAAATATGATAAAAAATAGCTATGAAAATTATTGGTCAAAACAACAGGAAGAAAAATACCAGAAGGGTGTCTCACCTTTCCTACCACACCTCAGGATTTTATATTTTGTCTGGACTTGTTTCTATTTATCCAAACATGCCTTTGCTGTACCAGATCTTGTCAGGTGTTAAAAAGAAAGCTAAAAACCCCCCACTTTTCCTCCTTCATTTACCCAGTAAATTATCTGGGATGGTTCTTTTGGGGTGAAAAGACACTACGTGCCACGTGCTCAACTATTTGTGCATTCATGGATAATGAGGATAATGAGGACTTGAGTGAAATGCTAACTGCATGAAGCATATGAATAATTCAACCTAGAGATAGTGGTTTTGAGGTTTGTTTCTTTTTTTCAGGTTGTATCACAAGTGTACAGCTTGCTCCAACTTGATGAAGCTATAAAATAATGATTAACAATAATTAATTTATATTTATGTTATATTAATGGCCAGAATTATTAAAGCATGAAGTTTCATGCTGTATTATGGTTTCAGAGCTTGTATTTAATGTGCATTACTTGAGCTGAACACCTGCTTGAGAACTGACATTTCACCATGAGTTAGGAGAGTCAATATATTATTTCCTATGTTAGAAGAAATTAATCAATAAGATTGAAATTAATGTTTCAGCTGCTTCCCCGTGGCTGTATCTGTAATATTAGAATATTAATGTGAGGCACAAACTCTCAAGTTATCAATACCGTCTTCACTTTGAAACATGCACTGGAATGGCTCCACTCTAAATCAGAGAATTATGAAGTCTGAAAAATTCAAAAGTTGACTTGGATATGACCTTAATTTTTTGTATCTGAAATTAGGAAAAGAATGAGGTAGAATTCAAGAGCTTCACAATTTGGTGAAATTACACTTCAGCTTCCTTGGTATTTATGATTCTGTTCAGTTTATGTGTCACTTCATGTATAATTGGTGCAAATATGTGTAGTTTCACTCTTCTCATTTATGCTTTTGACAGATATCTAATTCCAATGTGCATGAATGCATGCAAGGTTTCATATTTTTTTCAAATGAATGGGTATGAGACATGCACGTACAATCTACTTTGTTTACCTCTCCGTATCCATAGTACTCTGATTATAGAATCACAGAATGGTTTGAGTTGGGAAAGACCTCAAAGCCGATCCAGTGCCACCCCTGCCATGGGCAGGGCCACCTTCCACTGTCCCAGGCTGCTCCAAGCCCCAGTGTCCAGCCTGGCCTTGGACACTGCCAGGGATCCTGGGGCAGCCACAGCTCCTCTGGGCACCCTGTGCCAGGGCCTCCCCAGCCTCCCAGGGAACAATTCCTTCCCAAGATCCCATCCAGCCCTGCCCTCTGGCAGTGGGAAGCCATTCCCTGTGTCCTGTCCCTCCAGCCCTTGTCAATTGTCTCTGTCCATCTTTCCTGCAGCTCCTTCAGGCACTGGAAGGCCACAATGAGGTCACCCCAAATCTCTTCTCCAGACTGAGCAATCCAAATTCTCCCAGACTTATTGATGTCCTACACTCACCTCCTAACAGGCTGACAGAAGTGGTCAAAATATCCTGGAATATTTAGTTTTGCCATACAAGCATCTCCTGCATAGAGAATGGGATACAAAAGCTCAGACTTCAAATCCTCGTGGAGAGGCTTCACATATTGAATTTCTATTCATAGACAAGAGGTTCTGGCCTTTTCCTTTTGTATCAGTGCATCCACACAAACATAGGTTATTGCAGAAAGATGTGTCCTCCGTGTAGTGCAATTTTTTCTCCTTTTATCCAGCAAAAAAGATCAAGGAAAGAAGTTCCTGGGCTTGCAGATATTTATACTGTGTAGGATCACAAACTCAGGAAGCCAGGGTTGGGAATAATGTGCCTGTGGATTCAGTGTTTCAGACGGGAAATGCAAGACATCTGTAAATTCCAGAGTGTTTTCTCTAAATCGCAGCCAGTATTTTTGTAGCTCGTCGTGGCTTTGAACAGCAATAACTATTTGGCTTCTGTTGACTCTGTTTGCTCAACTGGTCTTTCTAAAGGTGCACGGAAAACTAGAAAGGAAAGAACAACTGCTGCTGTGGCAACTGCCTTACAGTTACTTTTTCTTCCAAACATACTTTGGAGTTTTCCGTGAGTCTGATGTGTTTCACGATGGAAACAGAACCAGGGCGGAAGAAATATTTCTCATTTGTTGAAGATGTCTCTGTCTCATTTCCAACATAGACTAGAAGCAACTTCAGCTTCAAATGCACATTTAAAGTTAAATGATTTGGCTATGAATGAACATGTAATGTCCGTTATAAAACCAAACCAAAAACAAAAAAACAAACAACAAAACAATAAAAAAGCAATAAGAAAAAAAAAATGTTAGTCCCCAGACTGTCAGATCTGTTGTTGCAAAAGCCATCAATGGGAAGGTGACAAGAAAGGATGTACCTGAAGAAAAGGTAATATGTTATTAGAAATGTGCTGAAGAAATGAGATATTTTATGGCAATTTCTTCTTCAACATGATACTAAGGTATTATTACGTTATCCATATTATCATTTAAAAAAATCTTCAGCAGTTGCAGTGAATAGAGCCTTAGAAAGGGTGAAAAGCTCAGTTCCAACAACTTGCATTTAATAAAGATGAAAATTATATTCTCAGTGAGAATCTACAGTGAGTATTATGGGACTCAGCAGAATATACTTGTCTAAGTAATAATGTTGATTAAAAGACATCATAAAATACCACCACAACATTTTCAGATTTTCCAAACCATGTTTTTGAGTTAAGTTCTGCACGCAAAAACCATGTTCTTATGGTAGATGTGTCTTTCCCCTGCATTAACCAGCCTTCTCCTGTTGGGAGAGTACAAACCAAAAACATTCCTACTGTGGCAAAGGGGAGCTTTCATCATTAGTAAAGATTCTTAACTACTTAGATACACCTGAGAAAAGGTTCTGAGAAGTTTTTGCACCCCTATGTTACCACAAGATCTGCATTTGCACAGGCAGTGATGACATTAAGGCTTGCAACAGAACCGTGGTTGTGGATCAAGACTCAAACCCCTGAGAACCCAGTAAGAAAAATATTTTTAAAAGCTAAATCTCAGTGTATTACATTACCATTATCCAGAAATATAAAGCATCCAGTTTGTATTAAGTATCCAGTTCTGTCAAGCTCAATTTGAATTGACATTAAATCAAACAAAAATCATTTTTTGAAGTTGTCTTGGTTTTCTCTATGTGCTAACTAAGATGAGGGCAGCAAGGGTGCGAAATAACATGAAGACAGATGTATGCCAACATATTCAAGTACAAATGTAATCTTGCTGCAATTGAGACAGAGAAGCATGTCTTGATTAAAAATTCCTATTACTTTCCTCTCCTTCTTAGGCAGGTCAACTTTTTAATCATCAGTTATATTATTCATTATGAACAGTCTAATGAGACCAGAATTTGGTCCTTTAAGATTAATTTTTGCAGATAGGAAAACTGCGCTGTCAGTGTCATTTGATTTATTCAAAAATATGACTGAATGGGCTGTAATTTATAAGGGGAATGATGACAGTCATAAAAAGAAAATATTTAATTTCAGCTTCTGCTTTTCCTGGCATGAAATAAGAAACATCTGCAGTAGTCATTAGCTCGTAGCTGCACAATGCTTATGCCTAAGTCAGCAACAAAAGTGAGCAGTGGATTAACTTTGTCCTCACTGGTGGTGACTTTGGGATCACTTTTACTTATATTAAACCAAGAGATCCTGACCAATGTAGCATAAATATAGTAAATAAATATATCAATCTGAATGCAAGGTGGTGGATGCTTCTGAAATATCAGCGCCTTCATCACTTGCCTTCTAAGGGTGGAAGAAGGGACCTGAGCAGTTTAAAAAAATCAATAACTCAACATAAAATAGATTAATTGTGTTTCAAGCATTGCAGCTGAATAAATGAATACCCAAAGACCATGAAATACAAAGTTTACTAAAATAAGGAATATAAATATTAAACTAACAGGCTATGAATCTTGATACTGATTAGAACTGGAATGTGTTGAGCATTTATTTCATGCATCTTACAGTTAAATACAGAAAGAATTAAATTACACAGGTTTTGTCTGGCCTTACTGAAATCAAACTGGTGGCAATATTTTAGGAGAAATACCTGACCCTTGTTTAGAAAAAAAATGTATTAAAACGACAATAATCTCGTTAATCAGCATTGAATTAAATGGCTCTTTTTAATATATATAATTTCATTTGCCACTGAAGTTAATTTCATACTCTGCAACAGGGAGTGTTGCATCTGTGTTTCTCATGAACTATGTTCATTCAAAAATGGTCCATAGTAGCTGAGCTGTTCTGCTTTGACTTGGCAGCCCTAAAATCTACATTTTCTGTGCTGAAGGCACTTGGCTTGGTGTGACAGTTCTGCTTGGAGCCTGACAACTCTACAGGTTGAGTAGGAAGGGAGACAGGACTTGTGGGTGACACTATAAATCTAGTTTATTTGCATTTTTACAGCCTTCATGACCATATTTGGATAGGAAGGATACAATTTAGCATCACAAACAGAGATTGTTTTTTTCATGTCGTCAGCCAGTGTGTGGCACCCAAATCACAGTGGCAGCACCCTGTCTGGTGAAAACTGGAGCAGCAAAGAGGATGTGATTAATAGAAAACTGGATTGCAGTACAGTGAAATATAGCAGTGATGGTCTGCCTGGTGAGAACAAAGTGATGAAGGGAGTCTGATTAAAAGGAATCAAAACAACCTAGCAAAGCAGCTGAGCAGCATCACAAAAGAGGGAGAGGGAAGTGACTGCACACTTCAAGAGAAACTTTAGAGAAATTGAGGCTTTTTTGGCAGTTTAATGGGATCTGTAGGGCTATGTCACTTGGAGGACCACACATTTCCACTGTTTGGGAGCAGAGAAAGTATCCTCTCAGACTAGAGAAGGATTACCGAACCCTTTGGCAGAGGAGCTGAGGACACAGGTGCCGTGCATTCACAGAGATTAGAACAAATAAAAAACATAAAAAATAGTCTATGTGCATTTTAACATTTTTAACAAGTGTTAAGGGCCAATAATTCACCAGATGTAACTTGAATACCTTTACGTTTTGACTGTCTGTGACGATTCATCAACATTAGGAGCAGAACAGGCCATCATTGGGATATGTAGGATGACCTCTGTAAATCACAGCCTGCCTTCACACCCAAATATTGTTGCCTGCAGTCCAAAGAGCCACCCCCAAACTTTGCTTTCCCCAGGAAGCTTACAAATAGGATAAATCCAGGAAAAAGAAGGGATTTTGATAAGGTAAGAGAAGTCCATCTGGTCTAGTTGGCACTGTCTGCTCTAGAAGTAGTTGGGAAATTATGTTGTTTAAATTGTGCCTATTTCAGGGAATTTTTTTCCCCTGTTTCTTTACCTGAGTGCCACTGTGGTACAATCTGCAGTAACAACTTCATCTAGAAATATCACTTCTTGTTTTGAGGTAGACATCAACAATTAAATAAATGAACAAACAGAAACAGGTTTTCAGCACTGGATTCATTTTCTATATATAAACAGTGCTCAGGTGCTTCTCTATTTATGTTTTCATCAACCAATTAACAGAACACTCTAACCCTTACTTCTGATTATTTCTACTGTTTCTTGTTCTGGTAACATTTCTGTTCATTTTCTCTTTCTTTGGTATTTTCAAGCCTTTGCTGAAATGTAGACCCAAGACCTGGAAAATTTAATCCAAATCTGTTTTAAAACCATTATAGGAGGTACCACACTAATTTTATGTGTTTACTTTTTTTTTTTTGTAACTTGTCTTATATCTGAATATTCAGGAATCTCATTGACTGCAATATTTCTTCTTATTATTGAAAAAGAATGGGTGAAATGATGGAAAATGGATGGTGTATAAAACAGCAGCAGGATTTGTATCAAAAATAGTGTGGCCAGAAAACCAGGGAAGTGACAATGTGGGGTGAGGTCACATATTGGTCTCTACGATCTTGGAAGTCTTTTCCAACCTAAATGATTCTGTGATTCTGTAATTATTTGATCAGTGGGTAAATAGGAAATATTTACAATATAAAAGACTATATTTACAATATAAATTACTGATGGAAAAGCCACTAAACAGGAAAAGAAGTTAATCTTGCCTGCAGACACTCAGCAGAACCACTGTCAAGTAGACAACTGGATATTGCAGATATAATTGAAACCCTATTCAAACTAACGTTGAAATATTAATAATGGCTGTAATTCAGTATAAAACTGGATGAGAAATTGTAATTTTTCAGTACTATTGAGCACTTTCAATGCATTTTAGAAGGTATGCTTAAACACGAACTTGCTGTGCGTCCAGAGGAATCCTTGGGTTGTCATAACATCAGGTACAACTGGCACTGTGGTGATGTATTTACTGGAAAGAAAAAGAAAAACAACCTATGAAAACAAAGTATAAGGTCAAAGCAACTTTCAAGTATGCCACTATGCAGTGGAGAGCAGGAAAATTGATGAGAAGTATCCTTTAAAGGCTTCAGGGTGTCTAAGAAAGGCCAGAGGATGTTAGAACCTGAAGAAGAAGGAATATGGACAGAAAACACTTTTCCTTACGTTTACTGGTTCAGTTTTTATGGATAACATGGAGATACCATTAACATCTTTCCTCCCTAGTGTTCTTAGGCAACAAAGAGCATGTGCTATTTCTTAGTTTTACCAAGTTACTCAATTTGCTATCACTGTTTAAGTTGCTTGGCAAATCAGGTACAAGACTGAGGAAGAAAAGGAAAGTTCATCAAATTGTCCCACAAAGAGAACAGAGGCTTCTGGAGGTATGTTAAAAAAACAACAACAACAAAAAACAGCAAGAACCAAAACAAAAAAATTAAAAACCAACAACAGCTAAAAACCCACCAAAAATCCCAAACAAGAACCAAATAAAAAAAATATCAACCAACTGACCAAAAGCCCAACCAACAATCAAAAAAACACCCCAACATCAAAAACCACCACCACCAAACAACACAACAAAAACAAAAACAAAAATAAAACAAAACAAACCTCCCCAAAACAGTTTAACAAAAAAAGAGAAAACAAAAAATGGGGGAAAAATCCCTTCTCTCGAGACCTGATTGACAATCTTTATGCAGAGATGCCAGCAACTACTGGCCTCTCCCAGACTTGTGGGTCTGCATGTGGAGAGAAGATTGAAAATGTTTTGGGAAACAGATAGAAAGAGCCTCACTAAACCTTTCACTCACTGAGGTTTGCATGAGTGATGGCAAAATGGTAGCAAAATTTACATGATCACTTTCTTCTGGGAAAGATTGACCTAATTGCAGAGGAATTAATTATACTGGAGTTATAAGCTGGAATTTGGTCCTGGCTTGACTAAACTGGTGTTTTCAGTGGATACCTATATTATAAAGTAGTGTGGAGCCCATTGGAATAATTCTTAAGCTGCAAGGTAGTACAGTAAAAGAAACACAGCTAGTGGAAGGTAATATAAATGTGTATTTCTTTGATTTATTCCAGGTCAGCAGGAGACAATAAATTCAGTCAGTCACTTTTGCACTTATAAAATGGATCTCACCTAAAGAGCTTTGTGTGTTACAGAGAATCAGGAAGAAGATAGATAAGTGAAAAAAATCCAGCCAAATACTGTCTAGTTTTAGCAGACACTTTTCTCTGTCAGCTTATATAGAGTAGGGCATGTATGTTTATATATATATGTTTTTTGTGTGGGTTTTTGAAAATCTATAGCATGTCATTGTGTCCTTTTAATGCAGAGTCATGGATAAAATTCACTAGGTTAAAACATGGAATATTTATGAAGTGGAACGATTTGCTCACTACATGAATATTTCATGACTGCTGGTTTTTATGTCTGATTTCTTCAACGTACTTTCTACTTAGTTACAACAATCTTTGATGTAGAAAGAACTTGCAGACTGCTGTATACAGTAATTAGCATAGGCTTTAAAATAAGTGGTTTAAGGTAAATTTTAATATTCTAGTGGATTTCATTAAGAGGAACATCTTCTGTTTGGTGAAATCATCATAAAATTCCTAGTGGAAAAGGTTTTGGTGGGGGAATAATTAGTGGTTTGGATTAATTTCTGTCTTTCGCATTTTGTCTTTAAGTCCTTGTTAGATGTCAGAAACTCCACTGACTTAGTTAAGTCAGTATTTCATGTTAACATGAATAATGCTGTATAAAGTTGAGCAATTGACAATGCAGTAAAACTGCATCTGTTAGCATTTGGATCACCCAAATTTGAACCTGAACTTTTCCTTGCATGAATATTAACTGGAAAGTGCCATGGGGGCCATGCAATTTATTCATGAGCGCACGTTAAATTCAGAAGTAATTTTTAACTTTAAAAACAAACACATATCTTTGACCTAAAAACTAACAGAAAGAAGTCTAACCTAAAAAAATAGGAAAATATTTATGAAAATGTATTACTTTCATTTTATGTTTTGAGACAGTGTTTATTGGTGCCTAATTTTGAATTTTTAAAAAGAATATTCCAAGTGCTCTAAAGAGGGTGAGTTTTCTTTTTCCTTTTGAAAGGACTGAAGTTAAGATGGGTTGATGCACTACAAGTATGGGAATATTTTTGGTTGACCCAAATAAAAAGTTTTCCACTTCTACATGGTATATAATTCTTTTAATATATAGGTGTTGGGAAAAAAACCTAAAAAAACCAGGAAAACAGACAACAAAAGATTATTTTTTCAGGTTTTGTCCTGAACTAAGCAGTTGATGGAGAAGACAAGCTGGTAATTTTTTTTTTTTTTTTTTTTAGTGTACTAAACTGTAATGAAAATCAGTCAAGTTCTAGCCCAGGCTTTCTTGACCATGTATCTGCTGGTCATTTTCACAGATCTCCCCGATCACACACTTAATGTGTTTACCCTAAATGCTTGAGATGAAGACTATGGAAGCAGAAAGGGAGTCCTTTAAATTTAGCATAGTTCAATAGCCATTAAATCCCAGAATGGTTTGGGTTAGAAGGAATCTTAGAGATCTGGTTTCACATCCTGCCATGGGCAGGAACACTTTCCACTGTCCCAGGCTGCTCCAAGCCCCCATGTCCAGCCTGGCCTTGGACACTGCCAGGGACAGCCACAGCTTTTGTCCTGGCACTCCAGCCCAGCTGTATCTGTGCATGTCCCATTTCCTTACGTCTCTTTTTGATGGGCACAAGGCATTACTGAACCCAGGAGCAAGGACAAAAGTATTGATTTTCATTGTTCTGACCTGAAACAACCTAAGTTAAAAGCATTTCCAACATCTCCAATGCCAGGGAGAGCAGATTATAATAGTAGACCTTGTTTTTGTGATGGGCTGCAACAGAGTGTGGTGGGACGGTAATGTGTGGAAGTGTTCTAGACCATCCAACACGAGCTGAAAGGAGGCAGTGCAAGGAGAGGTTTTGCCATCTGTTTGCAGAACAGAAGAGGGGAAATTTCAAAATGAAGGGCAGAAATTTAGCACCGCACTCCAGAGCCTGGCAGCTCTTTTGTCAGAGTGGGAGGTGCTGGTTGGGAATGGTTTTGAGTTGCAGCCATAAGAAAGGGTGCTAAGCACCCCTTGGAAGATCAAAACTCTGCACTGAAAATGAATAAATCTGCTCTGAGAGATAATCTGGACATTCAGCATGAAATGAAAACATCTTAAAAAAAAAAAAAAAAAAGATAAAAACTCAGAATCAATATGATTCCTGACTCCTACACTAATGAAAAGTGAAGGGCATGGAGGAGCACTAGAGTGCTCACTATGGCTGCTGTGAAAATGTTTATTTCAGGGGTCAATTCAGAGAGGCTGGTAAAGTGTTGTCTTCCAGTCAACACTTTATTTACCAAGATAAGAGAAAAAACAGAGTAAATGGTCTTCCCTTGTTCATGAGAAAAGGCCTCAGTTTCTAGTTATTTTCTGAAAAATTAAGAATTATATAGATGAAAAATTAAGAGGAAAAATGCAGCATTTCTAGAAGAAAAAAGGAACCTCATACCAGGTATATTTTTTCTATTTTCTATCACAGTTCTTTAGCCTACTTTACACCTTGCATGTGCTTGTATGAGCAAGAGAAAAAAAAATCACCCTCTTTTACACTTTAGCATGTTCCTTGTTTGGCATTCTAGTTTGTTGAAGTGCAGGTGTCAGCAAAGAAGCTTATGTGCTCAGTAAAACCACCATAGGACACAGAAATTTGTTCAAATTCGCCAAAGTTTAAAGTAAGCTTTCTTGCCAGTCATATTTTAGGACAGAACAATGTTCTATTTTTGAAGAGCTCTGGCTTCAACGTGGCCTCTGCAGATATCCTTTGACAAATTGATATATGGTTTATTATCACTGTTTCTAACCCCAGATCTGTGGCAATAAATTTTTGAGATCTAGATTAGGGCAGTGTTTTATTGAGACTGGGTATTACTGAAATGGTTTTGCCACAGATCACACATGTTTTTCAACATACATTTTTCAGTGCTAAATAATGGATTCAGATACGTATTTATTCTGGTTGTAGTGAAGTTGAATACAAACACAATGCTGGCTGCAAAGTTCATAGGATTTTCTTTTGTTTCTGCCCAATCAGAAAAGTTAGAAGAGAATATTTGTGTGTCTGTTATTAAGCATCAGGTTCCAGTCTCCAGACTCTACCTGAACAATGAAAATAGTGTTTTATTAATTTAAAAATATCCTCTTTGCTTTCTTGCATCAGGACTTGATTTTTCACCCATACCTGTGTTCATGCTCTGTAGCTTTATGGTGGGGCATTTCCTTTGTTCCTGGATTTACTGAAAAATGATTAAAAAACACACATTGAACCAAAGCAACATGTCTCCCTGCATGGGATTCCTCCAACATCACATCTCTCATTTTATCTGCCATCTGCTCCTTTGAATTCTCCTCTTGGCACATTATGCAATTTACAGTTCAGGTTTCCTGTGATGGAGATCATGTTGTGTGGAAGTTATTATTAAAGCAACATACTGGCCCCCAGTCATGCCGAATAGGTTACTATAGACTTACATGTGAATAAATATAAGAAAAAAAGCAGTTAATTCTTTTGTAGGGCCTAAAATGAAGACAGTTATTTGCACCAAGAACTGCATGCCCCTGGTCCTTTGCAGTTTGATTCATAATGGTGTATTTTCTATGAAACTATGGCTATTGAATACTTTTTGTCTAATTTCAAACTAAAGACTTCTAATATTGGTGGCTCAGTGTTTTAAGAGGTGTTGCCCAATCTTAAGCCTGCTGGATTTTACAGCTTCATTGCCTAAAAAGGATGGCAGCACAGCCTGCTGGATTTTACAGCTTCATTGCCTAAAAAGGATGGCAGCACAATCTTTGCAACTGGTACATTAGACAATTTGTCAAAACTTACAAAATATTTGAGAACGCACTGAAACTGCCTTCATATTCATATTTGAGATTCATATTTATCCTGAAATTTTAAGGTTTGAAAGTCTCTGGGTTTTCCTGTGTATTTATTTAACTTGCCAGTATGTGTTTCTACATGGCAAAGTGGAAAGTCTGGGTGCAATTGCCTGGCAGCAGGCCAGCTGGTTGAAGTTATTTTGGGGTTAAAAGTGGCAAATACTGTCACAGAAAGCTCATGCATTAAGGTTAGTGTCTGATATTACAGGACTGAATAGAGTTGGCGTTTATTTGTTTTAACTGCTATTTTCTCATCTTTTTGGAGCATTTTTTATTGCCTTTTGAATCCTGTTATATGCTGTTGGATGTTGTATAGTGAATATTTTCAAGTGGTGTGGTACAGAGAATATACCACATGGAGACACCTAATCCAGGCTCCTGTACCAGTCCAGAACCAGCAAACACTCTGTGAACATCTGAGTGGGCTTTTATTGTTTTATTGCATCCATTTTATTTTTTTTTCCTCTCCCAGGTGGGAGAATAGCCGTAAAACCAAAAATATTATCACCATTATTACTTTGAAGTGTGGTATGTGATGTTATTTTAAAATTTCACATTCACAAAAGAAGAGATTGTAAAATTTCTCTTAAAACACACAAAACAATCAAGTGAAACAGCTTCAGGCAAGTGACTGAAATATGAAAAGATGAACTTGTTTGGCTTGAAAGGCAGAGCTTTCTATCTGTGACTATGGGGATTTCCAAGGTAAGTTTTTGCATCCACAATAACAGATACCAGCAGGTATCTACTTCTATAACGGTATTTTATAGTCTTTACTTAGCATTTTATTTTAAGAATATTAATTTTGTTGCTAGAGAGTGCTCTTTGACACTTGAAGAAACAAAGGCTTTTGCACACTGATTTGCATCCTTATCTGCTTTCACCTTTATGAGTATACTTATTTTGGACACCAAAGTGCCAGGGACACCTTCTCATAACATTTTCTCCTCTTTTGGAACATTCACGTATTCTCAAAACCGCATATGGCATTGTGTGTGTGTGTAAAACTGTGTGATATTTCAAGCCACGGCAGACTACTCCACGTTTCAGAATTACAACTTTCAGTAGTGCTGTGCCTTTGGCAGCACTGGAATCCTTGGCAAGAACTGGAGCTGACTAAGAACTCAAGAATTGCGTTAAAACTGAACGCCATTACACTGTTTTCTACAAGTAAGTTTATTCTGCCAAATACGAGGGCACTCCTGTCTTGTTCTAAAGAGTTGTAAATGTGAAGGCACTTTAAAAAAACAAAAAACAACAACAAAATCCAACCAAACAAAAACCCAACCACCAACAAAAAAATCTAATCTTGTCTTCTACAAAATGTAATATTTCACCTAAATAATTGTTTTATTTGATATTTAAACATATTCTTACTCAGCACTGATGGCCCTAGTGATTGGTAAAAAAAGAAGACCAGTGAGAATGAATTACATGCCTTTAGAGTTCTAATTAGTTTTCTAAGACGGTCATTTTAAGATACTAGTATTCTAGATTTTAATAATACATGGGATTTTTCTCACATATCCACTTTTTAATTAAAATTTCTTTTTCTTGGGATAAAACAGTGAAGAAAGAGTAAGTTTTTCATAGATTTTAATCGATGTAGACCCGTGAAAAGTGATACATCTTCTCTACTAAGTACCAAGGGCCATTTTTAGGATTTCTTAATATATTTGTCCATCGAACATGTGTCATCCAAGCAGAGTTTTGTCAGTTCATGGAGAGTTATCTCTGCCATGCACTGGTGAGGAGCCTGGTGTGTTCCTTCTGGCTTTGTTTTTTTTTGTTTTTGTTTTTTTTTTTCATTTCTGTTTGTTCTATTTTCTGGGATGTTTGTTGCAGTTTTTCGTGGATTTTTTGGTGTTTTTGTTGGTTTTTTTTCCTCAGGAATGACTGCAAAAACAGCTTGGCCAGCTGAAGCAGGAAGGAAGCAAATGCTGCTCCAAGAGCCTCTGGATGCTGAATTCTGTCAGATAGGAAGAGACAGAAGAGATGGGATTCTTAAGCACTTATTTCAGTGAAGCATCTGTAGCATTAAAATAACATTCTTAATGACTACAGCTGAGATTTTGGGAAGTCAGTCAGTCTTCCTTGCATGCAGGTCCTCTGAGACCCCTGAGATTTGTTGCTTAGCAGAATATAATTTATTTTTGATGTTGCATTCAGAAAAATGTTATTTGCTCTTGGAGCTTACTGTTCCTTTGGATAATTTTGTGGACCTCTTACACAGATTTTCCATAGGGATAATGCCATATATATAAGTTTATTCTTTTTATATAAGTATTAAATTTTATTTGAATGTTAAAAAAACCCTCACATTAATATAAACTTAACACAAACTTTAATATAATGCAAAGCTAGTGTAATGCGTTATAAGATGTAACATAGCATAGCAGGCTGTTACAGTGGATCTGCCTAAACTGAGATATTTATGCTGCAATATTCAGGGTTTTTTTCCTGGACCTCTTAAGGTTTCTGCCATTGTAACAGAAAGAATCAGGACACTGGCATAGATATTCAGATACTATCCAAGCATTGCCTTTCTGCATTATCTCTCTTAAGCTAATGTTGGATGAGATGTATCCTGGTATAAGCTTTCTAAACCTGCCCGTGTCTTCTTGGGTTTTTTTTTTAATCCCACTTATGTCATGAAGCATTATTCACCTCTAAGAAAAACAAGATTAAGTTTTCCCATGTGAACATCAGATTTTTTCTGAAGAAGACAAAATCCAACATTTCTCCTGCCATCTATCTTATTATATTTTGTCTGTGACACATAAAAGGGGAAGAAATGTATTGTGGAAAATGCTTCAAAGCTGTAGAGCAATTTACAGCTTGAGGTCATGCAGGTCATTATCAGACCATGACTTGGGGATGTCTTTGGCTTTTTTGGGGTCCCTTTTTTGTTGTTAAATTACTGGCTCCTCTGTGGGAGTCAGAAGGGGGATGCCAGGCTGATGGGGACCCACCACCCACAGCAGTGAGTCACCAGCTTCTGCCAACCCAGCTGAGCAAGGCAACTCCGTCTTACTCCCTCTCCCCTCTTCTGAAACAAGCAAAAAGTAAATTACAGATAATTACCCTGGGGATGAGTCACTATATAAATAACTTTTTAAAATAAGTGTTTTAAATCACTGCTAATGGGGGAAAAAAAAGTAGTGTAATGTAGGAAATTTTTAGTGTGGTAATTTAGTGCATTTCCTTAAGAAGTGAAAAGCAGAGTGCTGATACTACATTTGAGCTGGTATGATAAAGCAAAAGTAGAAATATTCTTTGAGTACTCAAGATCTTACTGAAGGCTGGTTTTTTTTAAACATGGTTTATTAATCTAAAGGGAGGTAAAAATATCCTGTCACAAAAAGCAAGAGATTAAGTTAATTTATTTTTTTTCTAGAAGTCTGTATGAACTGCGAACAAGCTCATACCTGCATTTTCATCTCCATTTTTAATACCCATCTCTAATTTCTGTCTAGGATTAAGAAATACAGTATTGACAAGTAGAATTAAGTCTTCTTGCAAAAGCAATTCTCACTAACTCTAACTGAAAAAAGAAAAGAAAGTAGTCTATTCCTGGATGATCTTAAACCAGCAATCAAATAGCCAAAATTAATTAAATCAACAGAAAAGTAACATTAAGTAACAGTAAAAGTAACATAGCCCTCTTGGCATCTGAGTGATATATTCAGCTGAGATTCAGCTATGTTGTTTTATTTAGATGTGTACCTAAGTGCAGAGTAGTCCCTCTGAAACAACCATCAGAGTAATAGCAGAATCCAGCTTTGAATTGCTAATGCTGCTATTCATTCCAATAATTAAGTCTCAGAATATTATTCAAATAGCAGTCCGAAGGAAATGGTTACTGGAATAAATATTCCTTGTATAATTGGACAATTTTGTTTAACCAGTTTTAAAGCAGAGTCTCCAGAACTTTGAATTATTTTTTGTTCAAGCAGCAGTAGATCTGGAAGCTAATATGGATTTGGGGCATTTGTAAAATTTTGACTTCCAGCTTTCATCTTCTGTTCTGTCTGTGTAGTAGCCTCTTCCACTGGTACCTTGAGAAATTGCAACCTACTTTATTGACTTAATTTGCAGTTTATTTACTTCAGATTCTATTTTTATAAGATTTAAATAATCCAGATATTCTGGTTTGGGGGCTTGTTGTTGTAGTTTTTGTGCATTTCGGGGCAGTCGGTTCTCTGGTTTTTGGGTAATTTTTTTCTGTATGTGTGTGTGTTTATAATCGGTTGTCATGTTGTTAAATTAATGATTTATCTGATTAGTTCAAGTTAAAAACAGTAGGATGGTATTTTTCCTCTTTTCTTTCATTACCTTGAAATCCTTTACTACTACAAACACATTTTATTTAATTTCAGTTTAAGTAGTAAAGGAGCATGTTAAAAGCTTGATGTGATCTTTACGTACGTACACTGCATAGAGGAATAATCTAGTTTTGAAACACACATTCAAATATTAAATAAAGAGTTACAGAAGGCAAGGCTCTGCTACCATGTTTGGTATTCGGTTTGGGCCAAATATAAAATGGTTTGGGCCATTTTAAATGATGTCTGACATAATGTTATGTTGTTTCTGTGTAGCCTTCGTCACGGTTTATCTGAACGCCAAACTTTAGAAATAAAAATCACCTCCAATCACCTGTTCACCTCCAACAACTGTGTTAGAGACAAGATGGTTGGCTGGTGTTTGAGAGGGTAATTCATTATTTCCTCTCGAATAGTTTGACAGTCCCCAAAAGGACACCATGCTACTCTGCAATTAGGAATAAGTGATGTGTTCAACGCCGGTTGTCACATATAGTTGCATACAGAATATTGTGCTGAATTAACCAAGGTTTATGGCCTCTGTCAGTTGCATTTGGTGTGTGTTCACATTTTTTTTACCAAAAAAAGGAAGGTTTTCCTGCTCCCTCTCCTAGTTTCTCCCTGCATAAAACATGGGGTGATAGCAAAAAAAAAAAGGTCAATTTAGTAAGTGTGGTGATGGTCTTTGAGGAAATGTTTCAAAGTTTTATCCATGCCAAGTGTAAATTCTGTCAGGGTGGATCAATGCCTGCCATGGATGAAGGAGGGTTGTTTGAACTGATTCTGCAAGAAATCAAAACAGGAGGAGCTTCTATTTCAACTGGCAGCAGGCAGTCGCTAAAAAAGAAAAAGTAAAAGTATGGATACATGTGTTTAATATCTCAAGAAGGCCTCTATATCACATTTATGGAGAGTTCTCTCACTTCTAGGCTCTTTTACAGTATCTAAGTGAGAAACACTTGAATTCAGCTTCTGCTGTCATCCAAAAGTTTTTCAAGGCTGTGAAGAGACCGTTTTTGTGATGGATGTGTATATAAACCACACTGACTAAAAGAAGAGAAAGAACTGGGGCACTGATGTACTTTTAAAATGCACTTTTGCTGGGAATATGTCCATTTCCTTCTTTGAATGTGAGTGTAATAGATAGTCCAGAGCCATCAGTGCTTTTTGATGGTAACTTAAGGCAATTTAATGGTTATCTGTCAACAAAAGGGAGAGGTGAAGACAGGATTTCTATTGCTTTTCCCAGAAAAATAAACATCTGGAATGGAGAGCCCACTGCGTAGCTGTGTCCCTGACAGACACATATGCACACACAACCCACCCCAAAACTGTCACTTTGGCTCCCTGACTGCTCAGTTTCAGAATCAGTAATTCCCACCAGTCTGGGAAGAAACTGAATGGAACAGAATGGGTGAAAGATTATGAGAATGATGTTTTTCCTGGTATCTAATTGCTTTTATATTAAGAAAATGTAAATAATAGGACCATTTTCTTTACATGGCTTTCTTCATTTGTATTTTTTCTCTTTTTCTCTCTGTCTTTCCCTTCCTTCCTCTTCCCATTCCCTGTCCCTGCCTCCCTCCCCACTCCTGACTCCTTTTTGCACAGCCTCCATTGAAGAGGACCCAACTTCAGCAGGTATGAATTATTTACATTACATCTGCACTGTGGTAACAATTTCTTGAAAGCTACCTTTACTAAAATCATTTTAGCCTGTTTCATTTTGTGTATTACTAGGTAAATAGACGTATCACAGTTGGGATCTATGCTATCTGTTCCCCCTTCTTTTTTTTCTTCTTTCTCCTCAACTTAGAGTCAGTAGGAAACATAATCTTCCTGTAGCATTTAAAAATATCAGTGGCATATTCCTTCCTTTTTCCGTGCTTAAACTGGCACTTCAAGCTTCAGATAACAAAATTAGTCAATCAGGAGTTGGAAAAAAAAAGTCTGTAATTTTAATTTTTTTTTAACAGTGGATTTTTCTTTGTCTTTATGCTGGCAAAACTGAGTCACCTGGGTGGTGTCCCAAAACTGACATCCTTTAAAGACCTGAAAGAAAGCAGTGAAGGAAGGGAAAAGAATGGCAGCAGATGCAGAAGCATCCTGTTCAAAGAAAACATTCTCCAAACGATGGCTTGGGTATCTGCTCAGCGAAATTTTATTTCCATTGACAAGCTGCCAAGCAGTGAGAATGGTTACCATCATAGTCATAAAAATTAGTTTAGGAGCTCCCAGAGAGACACAAACAGATCGTGTTTATGTTATTGTGAAGATTAACTATTTCTAATTAATTGGCAATCCATTAGCTGGGGAGTATTTAAAGAAAAAAGAAGACAGTGTACCAGAGAAGAATGCCACTGAGCAGCCTAACATCTTTGAAACGGCACTGAGTTGTACAAACTCAGTGAGCTAAAACATCAAATAAATGGGGAATCACTATATAGTGGCTTGTTAAAAGAAAGAAAGGTCTCCAGAGGAGCAAAAGAGAAAAGGTGAGGAAAGTGAATGAAGAGAGGAAGACGGCGAGGAAGGATTGAACGCTGTTTACAGCTCTAACCCACAACTTGGGAGCAATATAAGTAATTAGGATACAGCAGAGAATAATAAATGAAAGGACAGAGAACAAAGCCAAGAGTAGAATATGAGAGAGGGCGAGTAGTTAAGACTAGAACTGAATACAGAAAGAAGCAAAAGGGAGCTTTAAACATGAATGTAGCAGCCAAATGAGCAGGAAGCAGGAATGAGATGAGAAATAACACTGCAAAAGGGAGAAAAAAGAGGAATTTGGAGAAAAAACTGTGGAGTACTCACACACCTCCATGGACTATGCATTGTAATTACTAAACATCAACTTTCAACTCTGTTTCTTGACAGATCTTTCAGTCTTCAAGTTTTCATGGAAAGTGTTTTAGCAGAAACCTACTGCAGCTGTTCAATAGAAATGTTAGTTAGAAAATGATGGGTTTTTTTACATAACAAAGAACAAATCCCCCAGCCTTTTTCCTTTTAGGGAAATGGTTTAAATGCACATACTTTTTTAGAGCACCTCCTGAAGACACGGCCTCCCTCTCTGAACACCTTTGCTGTTTTTGTGAGAACCCCTAACTGTGATCTGGCCAAGCTACCCAGATACATCAGCTGAAAATGGTCAAGTGCAGGGAATTGGAATTTATAACACAGCCACGTGGGCTGCACTACAGATATGATTTATAGTAAGAGAAAAATCCATGTATAAAGTGCAACCGAACATTAATTTCTACCTTAAAAACCTTGGAAGCAGTGCTAGCTCTTCAGATGCTCCATAATTTATAGTTTCTATTGATTTTGCTGTAAGATATGATCAGATGTTGCTGTTTTGAAAATAACAGATTAGTTCTGCACTCTTACAGGATTGTTTTAATACAACTTATTTCTCAGATTCTATTGGCATTTGTAAAACTGTAGGTTCTGCATAAAGGAGATTCCACTCCCTCAGGGTAGTAATGCAGTCATGCAGTCTGGAAGTTGCAGGGGTGCAGAAAAATAAATAGAAACTGCACTCACCTAGATCATTTCAGTGGCATGTGCCACTGAAAGTTTTATCCAATACCAAATCTTGTGCTTTTCCACAAAAAAATGTATCAAGTTTCCTACAGTTCATGAAATTTGTTATCATTATTCATACACATAGTATTTTTCCAACAAATGCTTTCATTTATGAAAGAACACGAGGTAGCATAAATTGCATGTAGTATTTTTATGAAGTATGCAAACATTATTTCAATATTTTATGAAAATTGCAAACTTTTAATTGACCTGTGATCAGGACCAAAACAAGAATTTCCTTTCCTGTTTAATCAAAGGGATGGAACACTTTTATGTCCCATAGTCTGCTTTTTGGGAAAGGGTCTTGCTGCTCTGGCAATGCCATCTGTGAGGAATCTTGTAGAAGCAAAGTTAAGAAAATTTTACTTTGAGTGTTGTAACCAGTAAGCTGAAGATAATTAATCCTGTAATAATAAGTGCCCTGTAGTTATCTCTTTATAAAAAATGATATTTCAATGGCGTTCCTTCAGTTTCAGAATGCTTCAGACTAATGAACTCTAATTGTAACACATTGTTCTTCACCCAAGTTACTTTATAAGCAAGGAGTTTTTCCAGATACTCCTCAAAGTTTTAGCAAAGTTTTCCTTAACAATGCCTCTGGCTAAGCAGTGTCCTAAGTGTCTCTTTTTTCTTTCCAGTTAAATATCTATGATTTTATATAATTGTTGGCATCTAAACTCTTATTTTGAGTCACTTCATGATCTTTCTTCATTTATTTTGACTTATTTATAATCAAATCTAATAAAATAACATTTTAATTATTTAATTATTTATCAGTTAAATAGTTTTATCAGAAACTCACCCACCGAAAAGAGGAAAATCTCAGGAGAATTCTCTTTTCTGTGTGCTTTTATCCCATCCATACGTTCAAAGACATGAGTCTTTGAAAGTTTTTTGTTGAGCCAGGAGGAGACTCCTTTGTTGACAACTGTTTTTAAAAGCCTAATGTAGCGCGCAGCTCCTGTTGGATGTCCTGTTGTTTGAAGCTTTGCATTCCAAAAGTGTTTCCCTATGGTTTTATGGATTCCCCCCCACGTCTCCTCAAGAAGCCTGGAGTACTTTCTACAATTATTAAAGATTAATTCTTCCAAGACTTAATGAGACAGAGCTCAGCGTAGCACCCAGCAGTTTGTTCACTTGTCTCCACACAGTGATTTTTACTGAGGTAATAAATACACCTCCTTTGAGATTATCCCTTAACTGGAGCTATGCCTCTCCTCAGCCATTGGGGTTGTTTTGGTTTTGTTTTGTTTTTTATTGTAATGCTTTAGGAAACTGGTATTTTCCTCTTTACATTCCATCTATATAACATATACAAACACATTTAGAGTTTCATGGTAATAAAAGATCTTTTTCAGTGTGAGTTTTGCTATTGTCTTAATTAAGTTTGGGTGTTGTAGAGATTAAAGATTCCCTACATGACAGCACCTCCTTCTTCAAAGACATTACTAAAAATAATCCCTTCAACAAACTTGTGGCAGAGTATGTAAGCTGCATGAAATTTTGTGTATCCGTTTTTCCCCCAGAAAATTATATTACCCTTCCAAAACTCCATGTGATATTTAACTGTTCCTTCTTTATTTAGAATTTCAACTTACATAAAAGTTATTTTGGCATGTTTTTCCTAAAGGAATAAATAACATGGGGGGAAAAATCACTTTTGAGAAAGAATAGAAGTTGAAAATCCCATATCAAATGAAAGAGACTTCTGCTGCAAAAATCCATAGAATTAAGTTTATTTTATTAAAGGAAATTAATGGAATTTTAGAAAAGAATTAGAATGGAACAGCACAAGTTCCAGGATGAAAGTTGCACTAGGCATAATACTTACAGTTATCAAAAAGTCATGAGAAATAGAGATCTAAAACTATGAGGAGTCGCTCATTACTCTTACTCTAGGAGCTTGGTGTTAGGCAGTACATGAAATCTAAATTTCAGAATAAGAATCAAAACACAAGTTACATGCTTTGTTTTATTTCTGCTAGAATAACTCCAGATTCCTCTCATGCGTTTTTTACTTCCCTTCATCTCCTGTGTTTAAGAAAGAGGGACACCAAAACATATTGCCTCAGTGTTGTCTTTTTATTCACAGAATAAAATTAATATGGTTTAGAGAAAAAAAAATAGATTCTAAAAGATGAAAAATTAAAGGTAATATAAATTATTTTGGTCAATAGATATTTCAAAACTGACTTGTTAGGCATAGCCTTGATGACTGTTAGGAGGGTATTTCTGGTAGAATTATTGGATCCTCAGAAATAAAATTGTTCATGAGACATGTAGAGTTTAAAAAACCCCAAACAACAGAATGGAACTTTCTTTTAAAAGAATTTGTTTTCTCTAGCTAAATATTTTTGCATTCAAAAATTTACTGGATTGTCATTTTTTTATAGATTTAAAACACTAGACATATTAATATCCCAGGTTTTCCGTGTAACAGTTTAATATTAGATATCCAGAATATCAAAGTTTCATAGTTTTGATTTTTCATAGCAATGTAAACTGGAAGGTGGAAGGGTTCCATTTGGCACCAATCCTAGACAGATTTATATTAGACAGTTTTAAACCATTTTTATTTACATAGCTTTAAAATAGGTAGATTTAGGTGGGATCTTGGGAAGGAATTGTTCCCTGGGAGGCTGGGGAGGCCCTGGCACAGGGTGCCCAGAGGAGCTGTGGCTGCCCCTGGATCCCTGGCAGTGTCCAAGGCCAGGCTGGACACTGGGGCTTGGAGCAGCCTGGGACAGTGGAAGGTGTCCCTGCATGGTAGGGATGGGGCTGGCTGCGCTTTAGGGTCCCTCCCAACCCAAACCAGCCTATAATTCTATAATTCAGATATTAGACAAGTCTGTTCTTGAACAGATGAATATTGTAGTCGATTTTTCCATGTCTTTCCTTACTTTATGTCAGAAAAAGCTTTTGCCATTTGAGGCTGCCCTGCTAATCAAAAAGCAGGCAAGATCCACTTGGTTAAAGTGCTGGGCACATGTCTTCAGTTCTCAGAGAATTAGTCTAAGACTTCAGATGAAAAACATTTGAGGTGCACTAGCATTAACATTTACATGAAAAATATCCTTATATCCTTATATAATAACCATACCTCATGTTTGTCCTTAAAATACTTAACTTGATGTGGGTTTGAATTTGTATTTCCTAAAGGATTTCTCTTCCCCATGAAAATAAAGCCATAGAGACTTTTATTGATTGGGAAAAAAAGGAAAGGAAAAAAAAAAAAAAAAAAAAAAGAGAGAGAGAAAAAAAGGTACCTTCTTCAATTACTCTGATGAGTTTTTGGTCCCTTCCAACCCAAACCATTTTTTTGATTCCATGATGATCAGGAAAGAGAAATCGAACCATATTGTCTCTCTGTCTCTCTTTTTTTTTTATTTATTTATTTTTTAAGCTATTGAAATTAAACTTTCAAAATAAAAGCATAATATGTTTAACCTGCTTTCTGTGTCATCCCCAAAACATCAAGGATGTGTCTGGTCAAGTCTCAAAGACTTCAGCTTCCGGCCCACTGTACAACAGGATCTGGAATTGTGGTCTCGTCACAGCTTCCAGGCTGTCTTTGGGGCCACAGTGATTTTTCTGTGGTGTGCAAAGTTCTTCCATTCCACACATTTCAAAGAGGAAAATCGTCTTTCAAGATTATTCCAAGGGAAAGGATTTGCCATTCCCCCAGGGACTCTACCACAGATTTACTGTCTTGCTGAACTTGGTTTACGCATTTGTAGCAATTCCTTTTCTTTTTTCTTCTCAAACTGCATATTTTATTTTTTCCAGTGCCTGGAGCTAGCTTGCTAATTACTTTTCCATCTATTCCAAGCAAAATATAGACTAAACCAGAAAATTTTATAAAGGTCATATTGAACCCCATTCTGATGGAAATGAGGCTTATGCAGTAAAAATAGTTCTAGATGCCAGGTGGCACTGAAGGCTATTAGAGTAGCCTGTCACATTTAAAAGCTTGAAATCTTGCTTAGGTCAGGAATGAAAACTAATTAGTATTTTTAGCCTATCTCTTGGTGACTGTCCATCCATATATCATAAAAATAACACAGTTTGGCAAAATCACTCACTTCTTTTCAAGAATGACACAAAAAGGAGCTAGGAGTTTGAAATTAGCCTGTAGTGCTGGCAGCTGCCTGAGAAACTCATACATGGGCATTTTCCATAACCTGCATGGTTTCAGAGAGTGGTGTTTGTGGTGGTTAAACAATATTCATCCCAGAGTACAAATAAAGTGGGCGATCATAGGGTATTCCTAAAACAGATATTGATTTATGTAATTAACTTTTCCTTCAGTCTGCTTTTCCCTTTCTTACCTGAATTTTGAGGCAGAAGTTTTCCAGAAGCTTTTCATGCCAGTAATCAGCCTCAGACTGAACTCAGCTCAGATCAAGGCTAGGTTGGATGGGGGTCTGAGAAGCCTGGTTTAGTGGAAGGTGTCCCTGCCCATGGCAGGGAGTGAGACTGGGTGATATTTAAAGTCCCTTCCAACCCCATTTCTATGATTCTATGAAACCAGGTGAATACACAGTCTCTTGGTACCAGATCCGTATCAACCGGGTAGTTTTACACAGGTGCAGCAGTTCCCATCTGGGTAGCAGTGTTCCCCAAAAAGAGGTTTTGCAGGTGTCTAGTCCTTGCCAGAAGAGATAAAAAGAGCAGGACCAGCTCTAGCTCTGGCCAGCTAAGAGAAGTGAATAAAAAAAGCCAAATATTATTTTTTGGTATTTATTTCTTCGACCTCTGAAAGTGGAGAAGGAATGAGAAAATGAACGAGCTACTGTTGTCGTTGTTGCAGGGATCTCAGTAGACTCTGTTGCTCCTTGAGTCCTCTGGACTCCTGAAAAGTAGAGTTAAAGCACAGGAGAATTGTGCTAAAAGAGCACCTTTTTTGTGGGAGACATAATGTTTTGGAAGTAAACCACTTCAAGGAACCACTTTATGCGGCATTGAGTGCACCAGTCGGTCTGACAAGCTGGGAGTTGGTCACAGGTTGGACTCCTGCTCTTGGAGGTTTTTTCCAACCCCAGTGATTCTGGAATTCTGTGAAAAGGCTAAACATGACAGAGAAGAGTTGGCAAAATCCTCTGCAGCTAGAAAGGACAGGTTTTCATCCAAGAAGTGCTGAAAACTGAGACGAGAAATTCTTGGGGAAAGAAGCTGACAGGCAAAAAACTGGGATTAATGAGTTCAGCTTGGGCACAGAGGGAGTGGGTATGAAGGCAGGGATTCAGAGATAAAAGCAGCAGTGGTCTGATCTGCATGGGGTTGGCTGCTGTTGCAAGGGTTGTTTCCCTCACACATTTCTGACTCCCTCTTCCAGCACACCCATGCTCTCCTGCTCTCCTTTGTGCTTGTGCTAGCACTGCACAGGTCTGTGTGGAGCTACATCAGGAGGCTGTTCCAGCTGAAAGGGCCTCATCCATAATGCAATTTTCCCGATAGTGTCAGTGTTCACTCGGTTCAGCTCCTTGATCTCTCTTGCCATGCAGTGACATGTGTGCTGCCAAGTAGGAAGGGGAATTTGGTGGGAATGTGCATTGAAATTTGAAGATGAAGAAATTGTATTCTGTGGTAAAATATTTGGGTTATATTTCACTAAAGCTTCCCATCCTGTCATTAGATACACAGAAATTTAAATAAAAAGAAGCAAATACTAATGAAAGCAAACCAAGCAGGACAAGTGGTTGGTTGAGGATTTAGAAGCAGATTAACAAGCTCCATGAAAAGAACTATAATCAAAAAATAGCATCATAAGGAAGCTTACTTTATGCGTACTTTGGATTTAAACAGTCTTATGACCATCTTTAAAGTACTGGATTGACTGTGAAAACATAGAGTACTGAGGAAGGAATTCACTCCTTTACAGTGCAATTTTAAATGATTTTTAGTTGCCAGGTCTTTGTATTACACATCAATTTAGGAGGCAAAAAACATATTGAGTAATAGCCATTTGTAGAAAAGCTGTTCCTATTCAAAGATGGTACAAGATAGCAAAGTTAAAGAGCATAAAATAAGTGTGCATTTAAAGATGCTAAGTTTATTTTTCATGGATAATAATCCACCCTTCCACGCAGACATTTTAACCGAAATATTATTAATTATTGTAAGGTTTGAGTAGTGAAATATATGTTGTCAGTGCCTCTTTTGGCAGTTGCACGTTTGACACCAAATTGTGCCCACACTCTTTGTTCTGTAGCCTTATTTTTGGGCAGCAGCTCAGCAACAGAATAGGTAGATGTCACCCCACCCTGATTTCCTCTTCAAGAGGGAAGAGTCTAATTTAACACAGTCTTTACAGTCAAAGGAAACAAATACAGAGTTGTAGAGGATAGGTCTTCCCAGTTATCTAGATATTTAAAAGACAGCAGCTACTGCTGTTTTTTCTCTACCTATAGATGTAGTGTACATGTATAGGAGTGTGTTTGGTTAATGTCAGTTAGGAATAAACTCTTAATTTAATACATCCTCTTTTCTGGTTTCCACAGGAAGGACCACAAGTGAATCTTGAATTTGGTCCATATACATATATATGACTTGTCTCCTAAGGTTTCCAGGACCTCACCTTCTGTAAAGCTGTTGATTTCTATTTTTATAATTTTTCTTCATTTCAATCTCTTTCCACCATATATGTTTAACATATTAAATTTACTGTGTTTCAAAGCTTTTCAGGATAAAAATTCTGGATCCATTTATAACTGTACTGATGCAAGATGCTGAAGATCAGGGTGCAAATAATTCTAGTTAAATAAAATAAACAAGAGTAGATGTGAAGAGGCTTCCTGAAATCCAGTGATTTTCGGGTGGAAACTGTACACTCTTCTTCCTGACTATATCTTACTAAATGTAAGATTTATAGACTCTTAGCAAATTTACCAGTGTGAGTCCTGAAAGTGCCTTTGGCATGACTGTAGTGCTCCAGTCTCATGTTTGAAAAAGGTACCAGGGAAGACTTAAATTGGAAATACAATAAAATCAATCAATAAAAAAAAAAAAAAAAAACAGAAAAAATAATCTAGTTAGAAAGAAATTGAAAAGTTTAAGTATTGAAAGCTGTCCAGTTGTTGGGTGCAAATAAACAAGAGAAGGAAAAGAAACAAACCTCAATATTTTAATATTAAAACCATCAACAAATTGCCACTGTAAGTTATTATTATTAATGAAATCCCTATGCTATGATATTAATCAGCAGGATGAATGGAAAATACCACTTTCTAATAACTCTCTTGGGAATACCCATATCACATAATCTCTACATATTTTTAAGTGGATATGTTGAATCACCCTAGGAAAACCTTCTAGGATACATTCAATAAGGTACCTTGTATGTTTGTGGTCCTAGGATCTTTTTCTATCATTTCATATCTCTTGGCATTATATTAACTTATTTTTATCAATATAGCTCTTGTTCAATGAAAAATAAGAAAATTAACAAAAATCTATCCTGACTTATGGAAAAAGTTACTATTAATTCTTACAGCCACACCTTTTCAGTAATTAATATTTATCATATCAGAGTGTTAAAAAACCTAAGCTAAAGCACGTTAGATGGCTGCTAAAGAAAGTGTGGAGGAAGTGCCAAGGGAAGCTCTCTGGCAGGTAACAAAGTAGAGAGAGCATGGCTGAACTGAGAGAATTTGGCATTTCTGTTAAATTCAGCCTTCTTTGAGGCTGATCGAATAACCAGGGAAAGATGTGCATCTTGTATTTTGAGATCTTTAAGTCTGTCCTAGCTTGAACAGAGAAAAAAAATTGTTGAAGGAGTATTTGGCCTTATTATTAAAATAAAACAGTGAATGTTTCTTGTCATTAATATTGGGCAAGACTAAACAGCCCTCTTTAAAATGTATCACTGAAACAATGTAACAGGTTAAATTCAAACATTTCTTATCATAAAGACAATATAATTACTTTAGGGGCATGAAAATATCAAGCAAAGGGTGAATGGGTTGACTTAGACAGGGCCATGGGGATTTCTGCACATATACAGCAACTTCTTAGATGATTTCTTGCAGTAATAAATATGTACCACTTAATTCACATCATTTTTGCTTATATACTGACTTTGCATATGGTAATAATTGTTTGCAAGAGGCAAGACCTTGTTTTGTTTTGTGTTAGAAATGGGATAGATTCTTTTTTTTATTGTATATTATTTTGAAGTTTTACTAAAGCAATTAAAATACGCTTTGCTTTTTTCTACTGGAAATCTTTTAGATAAACTGTGCTTTACCTGAGAACATTAATATCCTTTATTAGGCTTGACAAAAGAATGATATGTGCCATTCAGCTGCCTGTGTATTGAGTAGTCATACATATATTGGTAACAGTTAAAAGAATTATTTTATAAACAACTTTTTTTGTATTTCTTCTTTCCTCTTTTCTTTATTTCTTTAATATAAAACTATTGTCTCCAACAGTCTTCCTTACAAATAAATGCCATGTGACTTCGAAACAAAATTGTGGCAAAAACATTTACATAAGATTCACAGTACTGTAAAGCAATAAAATGCTAAATGAAAATTATCAGAGTGAATGAAGATAAGGCCAAAAGATTTCCCAGTCCGGTTCTTACTCAAGACACAACTTCTGCTGGCTCCCATGGGAGTTGTGGCTGTGTGTCAACTGTTGGGATAAAAATAAAAATTATGAAATTGTAATATGCTCCAATTATGAACAGAATTGCGATTTTAATTGTAACATGATCCCATTAATGTCCAGTTGGCTATTACTAAAAAACTGGTAATGTCAAATCTATGTTTATATACTTTGAAAGCCATTTGTGTCAACCTGAGAAATGCCTTGGAATTCCTGAAGTTTTATTGGAATGGCTACAATAGCTGCAATGAAGAAGGCACAGCCCAAGAACAAAAAGATCTGGGTAGAGATTTATGTATTCAATTTGCCTGCAGCACTGTGTTTTAACAAAGCATGAATTAACACTCTGTAGTAACATTACAAGTCAGTGTTACAACTATTCATGAATTTCATTAGTTTCGACTTTTCAACAGAATTTCATCCTGTTCAAACAGAACAGTTTATTTATCTATTAATATCCACTAAGGGAAAGAATGAGACTATTTCAATATCTTTCCATGTTGACCAAAAATGTTTCAATTTTATTTTTTTAATCCACCCTCTAAATGACAAAAAATTTCCACTATTTTTTTTTTCCTGCAAAACAGTAATGATGGAGTTTTGTTTTTAAACAAAATACAAATCAAGCATCCTGCCAGGTGTGTGTTCTGCTCTAACCTCCCATGAGCAGGGACAGAGCGAGAAGGTGCAAAGCCATGTATTTCTCATCAGGTCTTGTTTCCATCTCACGTTTTTCTAGCACAATACAGGCAATACGATATAATGTCCTAAGAAATTCAAAATAAGTTTTTTGCCTCAAACTGTTTCAGTCACGCAGTTGGATGTAACAGGTGAGCTACCCATAACACAGCTGAGAAGGCACACCATGAAAGGCTCTTTGGCTCTGATGCCAATTTTTTTTTTTGCTTTTTATATGTTTTTTTCATATATTTGTAGCTCTGTAGAGTATTATTGTATAATTCTACAGTTTCTTCAGTGGGAGGCAAAGACAAGGGGGAGATTACCTCATTAAATGTCTTTCTAATTGGGGATTCTCACCAATTATGCTAATTTGATAAACTGATAAAAGTGTCAAAGCCCTGTATCACAGGGCTTTCGGCCATAAATGCACCTGGAGGACCTTCAGTAAAGAGTAGTATCTTTTTATCACTTTATTCTTGTTTGGCTTTTTTAGAGGCTATGGTGTAAGATCTCCAGTGGAAATCTGCCACACTATTCCCTAAAGGGGTAAATTTCCTTGGGGAGTGTTGCAGCTCAAGCCCCAGCACTCGAAGAAAAAATTTACCTGTGCTGAGAGCTGTACTTGAACACTTTATTACAAACTATTACATTGTGTGTAATGACACAAGCAGGAATTCTAACTTAAAGCATTGCTTATCAGAAAACACCAACCTGCAGTACTGCTGTGCAGGGCTTACTGCCATTAACCACCAAAATAAGTTAGTTATTTCCATCCAGGTGCAACTGGTTCATGTGAACCAAATTAATCACAAGCAATTAATTTGTGTTTGTGCTGTGGATGTACCTGCCGCAAAGGAAGCAGAGCTCAAGTGATCCTTCTGTGCATCTTCCAAACTGGAGGTTCATGACTGCAAACATGGGTTGTGATTTTAAACTGGGATTCTCAATCAGTGTAGGTTTCTGAGCTGACAAAAAACCAGTGTGAAGCAGGAGTGGGAGATGAAGAGAAAAGAGAAGAATGGTCTAGCTAGGAAATGAGAGAAAATAGTCACAGGATCTGGAATTCAATAGGACTTAGGGCTGGGTGTTTTTACATGGAAATAGCAGTGTTTAATGGCAGCTTGGGAAAAAAAGGTGGAAGAGGAAAGGATATATTTCCTCTATCCTACATCCTCAGGGAAATAAATGACTGGTGTGTAACTTGTCTATTTCCCTTGGTTTCTGCTATGGACAACTTTATGCCTGTTTGGACTATATATATTTCACATTTAGTGATTCTCTTTCATCACTTTTTAATAATATTTCATGTCCTGAGGATAGCCACCCTCTGAGGTTCTCTTCTGCTGTTTCTGTGTCATTAATGCAACACTAGTAATTAGGACCTGACTCATACAAATATGAATAGCTAAGTTTAGGCTGTGGCATTTTTAGTTCCCATTGAAATCCTCAGCAAGAGGACTAACTGGATTTATCCTGTTCCCTGTTATAATTAAGGTTCACATAATCTTTGCAGGGTTTTTTTCCCAGTTATAGAGGCAAAAAAGGATAAGAAGTCCTGATCATTGGCAGACTAAAGTGCAGTGAAAGAAAGAAAAATGACATCTTCATAGATGATGACAAGAATTGCAATGATAAAAATAACATTATTGCACAGAAATCCCAATTACAAGTGAGGTTCTGCATTAGGTACCAAACAATATATAGTTTCTTTATTGCTGCGTCTGTTTTACTCAAGCCATTACTGGTGCAGTAAACACAGATATGGATTTGTTCCAACTATGTAGAAAATGGATTTGGAGAGTTTATTTTAATGCAGAATCTGTAGACATTAGCGTTGTCAGATGGCACTTTTGAACTAAATCTTCCAGACATCCCATCTGAAATTCAATCTTTCTCCAAATATTTTAATATTAAAAATTCAAGTCTGCAGTCCTTCAGCAAAGTCTTTACAAAATGTTTCTCTCTGTGTGCAGAAGGTGTTTTTTTTCTGTTTGATGTAAACCAAAATCAACCAAAAAATAAATTTGGAAAAGATTTCTACTGTAAACTGGAAAATTAATCTGGTTTTAATGAGACAAAGTAAATGACAAGAGAAGTGTAGCAAACAAGATGCCACACCTGGGTCAGAAAGAGTGGGAGAAGTCAGCGACAGAAAAAAGATATCTGTGAAAAAACAGCAATGATGCTGCCTGAGTTGAAAGTTAAAGGAGGAGGAGGAAAAGCCTTGAAGATACATTTTCTGTAAACTGATCAGATGTTCTCTAGAAAGATAAATTCCTACTGGAAAGATAAATTCCTCCTGTGAAAGGTGATGCAGAACAGATCTCACATTGCTAAAGAGGTTTATGGGAGAGTTGGTAGGGGAAGAATACTTGTGGGTATTATTCAGAAACACATATTTAGGTGGCAAAAGGTACAAAGAGCTGAAAAACAGCACTGAAAATTGGCAAAGTTCTTAGCTTTGGACACTGAGAAATATGAAGAGAAATAATGGAAAAGGTCTTGGGGAAAATGTCTTGTAGTGCATTGAACATTTTCCCCAGCTTTTAGAGTATTTTTATGTCTCACCGTCTGTAAAATCACTAAAGTGCCTGCTACACTCACCATGCCTCAAATTTGGGTATAATTTCCATCAAAGGCTTGGGTGAGAAGTTTAAGATTCTTAAGGAAATGCATTGTATATCCATCAAGTATAAATTGCATCTTTTCAGAAAATATTCTAGCTATTCAGACCAAAAAAGGCTGGGAGATGGCTGGACAATCAGGTTAAATTTCTTCCCTGTAGAAGAATCCTACGGAATAGAATTGGAGGGAAATGTGCAGAAATGACCCAAAAGCACTTTGCACTCAGGGGGTGAACTTTATATTTTTCTGCATCCAGATGGAAACACCTTGATCATCATAATCAGCACGCTCCATTTGCTGCATTAAAAACAAGATAAATATTTAATCACAGTACAATTAAGTCTGGATCTCTGCCATTAGTTTATAATGAATATATAGGCAGATAGAATCTAATACACTACTAATTCACTTACGAACCAGGCTGAACAGATTTTTTTTTTCCTCCAAAGCTGGTATTTTGGGAATGTTCATGAGACGACAGTGTGTGTCATCTAATTACTTTTTCTGCTTTCATGCATTAATAGCACTAAGATGCAGCAATCAGTTATTGTTATCAATATTCCACATAAACCGTGAATGATGTTCTGCAGTGCCTATTATTATCAGGTTGAAATAACCAAACAAAAAGCAAGGTGCAGGTCAATACATATTTATTGATGCAAAGTACATTTGTATCCTAACAGTGAAATAGAAGCAATAGTAGCAAATTCAAAAAGAAATTTTAGGAATATTTAGAAAAATAGGAAGAAGTTGTCGTGGTTTGGTTTATTTCCTTTTCTCTTTACATTGCAAATATTTGAGTGTGCTGGGCAAGCAAGAATTTCTTGTTACACTTCAGGAGCCTTGAAGAATGAGTTAGTTCAAAGTACATCTTTATTATGATCATTATTATTAACTGATGATGATCAGTTTGTCATGATGCACCAGTATAACTGGAGTTGGGCCCTAAAATTTTTAGATGTTTATGTATATTTTTAACACAGAATTACTTAAAAAAAAAAAAAATAGGTAAGAAGGAGCAAATACTGGACTACGAAATATTAGTTCATTACTGCTGATGCTTCATAACTTAGTGACAGAATAAGCATGTTGTCTATAAGACATTTTCATGATTGCAGTACCTTCAGAAGGTCAATAACACATCTGGTGGGAACACGCTCCTCAAATGTGCCCAAACTGTGCACTGCAATGCAGACACCTGGGAACATTCAAAAGCAGCCTCTGTGCTGGGTAAAGTCTTCACAATAGTTTTGAATTAACAACCAAAGTGGTAAATGGGAGGAATATCAGAGACCCTCAAAAGCTTTTTTATATTCCTGACCTTTTTGTGCAATAAAGCAGTTTTCTGTCAGAACCTGTAGGGACATTCCTGATGAATCTGAATGCTCGTCTGTGTGTCTCTGTGGAAAATGGTCCCTTTTGAATAGGATTAGGTTATACTTTGGATTTGTGTCTGCTGAAGTGTGAATTCTGCAATCTCACATTTGAAGGGGCAGACCTTTCAAAAATCCATTTTAAGTTTTTAAAAGGGTGATGAGGATAGAAAAAGGTCAATGTACTTCTGAAAAGAAAAGGTGATCTATCATCTGTGTGTATAATGGTGGTAAAATTTTTAACTGTGTGAAGAAAACATATATATCAGTTAGGAAGACTCAGAAATTAGGCTCATCAGAAATATTTGTAAAATGTCTAGCTCAGATTTTGCTTATTTCCATGGCAGGATGTTTCAGCTTTGTCTTCAGGTTGCAGGAACTGCTGAGCAAAGGCAGTGGAGTGTTGGATTACCTGGACACAGAGCCTAATTCAGTGTGATGATCCTTAGCTCCCTCACCGTGAGCATCTTGTGCCGCTCTGCGAGTTCCTGCAGCAAGGAGGCTGATTCTTGCCTTCCGATAAATTTGAAATAAGTTGTTTGTGACACTGCCTTCCTTTGCACACACTAATTTCAAAATACAGGAGCTCCTGCTGAGTGAGCTCTGTCACAGCTTATTTTGAAGATTTTGCTTTGGCAGAGGAAGCACCTAAAGGATCATGTATTATCCAAACACAGAGAAAAACTTCCAACTACTGATCTTAAAACTGTGTGAGAGAGCTCTGATGAAGATCTCAATTTATCAGATTGGGAAAAACCCAATTCGACATACATGTAAAGCCAAGAGGAACTTATGAAAAGCTGATGCCACAAAGGCACTCAGCTGGAGAGTACTTTTCTTTAAAATAAAAAGTGAAATTATTTGATGCCTTTTATTAGTTTGATGATAGATCCTAATATTTGTTTTGATGGGATTTGCAGCTTATTATATCATCAGAATAACATTATCTATTAATCCTACTCCAGTAATACTCGACAAAATAAATGAAGCAATTAGCTTTGTATCTTTGCCTTGGTGTATATTAAGGTCAGTATCTAATTTAGTATTTTTCATTAGAGGCATATTACTTCTACAGGAAGAGAAAATGGATTGATATCATCAAAAGTGTTAACATTTTTTATTTCCGTTTCTTTAATTTTACTTGTAAAATTTGTGGTTATTTTGCATGTTTTACTCCATTGGAGTACACTTTTTTTTTCCTTATTTTCTCCTAATATTTTTCATATTTGTCACTGAAGCTTGACTTAGGAAGGTGGGTTTTTATTTTTGCTCACCTGTTTTAGCACACTTCAGAATTTGGGGAATCCAGCTGTGTGATGAAGATGGCCTGATGCTGATTTCTTGTATAATGACATCCTCTGTAATTTTTGAGTATCTTTTCCACCAAAGCATCAGCAGATTTTATATTTGGCAAAACAAACACTTGTGCTAATTGTTTTAGAGGTAGATGGCTGTCACTAAATTGGTTTTCTTGCTTTCCTGGCTTTATCTTCTATGGACAAACTCATGGTTTCTCTCAAATATTCAGTTTCCACTGCAGTATAGCATGACATAAGATTTTATTAATAAATTTTTGTTGACTCTACTTGTCAAAGGAGAAAACAGATAACAAAGTCCTGCCTTGAGCCCCTTTGCAGCTCTGCTGAGGATGCATTTATTTGATTCATACATCTATGAAGTCTCAGAGGTTTTAGTAAGAACATCTAAAATTTAAAACCTGCTATGCTTTAAGTTAACTTTCAATATTTTTTCAAAAACAGCATGGGATTTCAATTGAATAACAGAATGATGTATTTTAAACTATACTTATTATGTTGGCTGATACCCTTGGAACTGAATAAAGAAGATCTCAAAAGAGCAGCAAAGTGAACAGATCTATTACTTTGAGTGCACAATTAATCTTGCTGACATTACTTTATATGAACATGGATAAAAATGCCTGGAAACCATACCATTGAATTTCTCTGCTCATTAATATTGATCAAATGTTGTTGTTCTCTTTGTGTTGGAAGCTACTTAAAGATTACCTGTAAAAGCATTACAGCACTATTGATTTAAAAAAAACAATCCCTGAAGTCCACTGTTTTTGAAAATTAGTTGACGTATTTGGGTTGTTCTTTTGTTTGTTTATTGGAGCTTTTTGTTGGAGGTTTTTTTGTTTGTTGGGTTTTTTGGTTTTGTTTTTGGGTGGTTTGTTTTTTGGTTTTGGTTTTTATTTTTAAAAAGGATATTTGTGGACTTGCTGTTATAGATCTGAGTAACAGACCATATTAATGAAACTGTGACAGAATTAATTATCCAGAATTTAATACCATGGTTTTTAAAAGCCTAGACATCCCTAAGGAAGTTGGCCCAGACCTCTCCTCATGTGTCATCTGTGCCCAGATTTTACATATTACATTTTTGGTGTTTCAGTGGAATGATGGCAGGATTAGGCCCCAGATCCTTCAAGACACTTAAATCTGCAGAAATTGCATCAGGGTTCCTGTAGACTCAGTTAAAAATATTTAATTGACTAATAATTAATTGTAAAGAATCATATGTTAGGTGTTCATGCAATTTAAATAAGCTCAAGATGTGTGAACTTAAATTTTGGTCCTTTGAGGAATTAGGAGAAGCATTGGTAGGGTGGCACAGGCTTTTTAATTTTCAATCATTCATTCATTTAGGACACCGTGTTAGTCTAACCCATGTCTTTATCAATTAATAAATGTTAACACAGTCAAAACTGTGTGACTGTCATTTTTCAATTTGGGCACAGTTAATGAGGGTGTTGTTTATTAACATATCCTTTGTGGCTCTAAAAATCATTTTCAACTACTAGTTTCTATGAACAACAACAAAAAAAGCAAACAAAAATACCCAAAGCAAAATGCTCAACATTTATATTGAAAATAATTATATTATTTGTCCATAACAACCATAACAAGGAAAAAAATGTTCATGTTTTTTGTTTTGTTTTGTTTTGTTTTTCCAGAATAAATGCTTCATAGAAGAAAAACATTAGTTAGAAATACTGTCATGAACCAGTATATTTATCACTATGCACCTCAGATGACCTTTTAAGCCTTTGCAGTTTGGACTGATCTGAGAAAATGCAAAATATAAAGAAAATTGATGAAAGTAGGCTGAATGTGTGCTTAACAAGCCATACAGAGAAAGCAGAAAGCAAAATGAGAAAGTAATTATTAAAAGATTTATTGTTCTTGGAAGATTAGAGATCCTGCTTGCACAGAAACAATTAACATGTGAGGCTGCCTGCAGGTATTCCCCAAACTGCAACACTGTGATAGAGACTTGGAAAAAAATACATACTTCATATTTAGTGGGAGGCTAAAGGTGCAAATTATTAGACAAGTTTCTTCCCGAATTATTATGAAGGAAAAATAGCATGAAGTAGTGATACTTGAAAGAATAGAAGCAGTAATACTTGAAAGACACAAGTCTTCGTAGAATTAAGAATATAGTGTGCCAACACTTTTAAATTGTAATACAAAGTGTGTGTGGCAAAAGGCAAAACAGGCAGCAGCCATTCTCCTTGTTTTCATCTTCACGATTTTTGCCCTTTTTCTGCTACTAATTCCATTTGGAATTATCTGCAGTATGTTCATGTCCATTATTTTTTTGGTTCAGTGAGACTTATCCCATGTTTAATGACGTACACAAGAAAAACCTCTGCAGAGCTGTATATTGCAACAGTCTGATGACAAAAGTTGTAATAGAAATGTGCACCTGCGTGGTTTCTCAAATTGCAGTAGCCACATGGGCAATAATAACTGGGGAATATGTTCTGACATCCTCATCATTCAGTCAATTATTATGCTTTGCAAGTTAATATTTGCTTGGAGAGTGCAGTTTTCACTGATGTGACACCTGGATGAATGGTGCTTCTGTGTGAATCTTTCAGGCCTGGGCTTTTAATTGAGAACATGGAGAGCAGACACTCAGAAACAGTGAACTTACAGCTCTTTCAAGTCTAAATCATTCAATTAGTTCATTTGTTGGTTCACTAAGGTGGCTTGCCAGGTCACACCAATGCCCTGGGCAGAGGGGCTGGAAAGCTGGGAAAGGCCCAGGAGGTGCTGGTGACAGCAGTTGGACATGAGCCCAGGAGTGCCCAGGTGGCCAAGAAGGCCAATGGCCCCTGGGCTGTCCCTGCCGTGGTGTGGCACCGTCCCTGTGTTGGCACTGCTGAGGGACCACCTTGGATCCTGGGGGCTGCTCTGGGCCCCTCACAACAGGGAATTGAGGGGCTGGAGCCTGTCCAGAGAAGGGAACAGAGCTGGGGAAGGATCTGGAGCCCCAGGAGTGGCTGAGGGAGCTGGGAAAGGGGCTCAGCCTGGACAGAAGGAGGCTCAGGAGGGACCTTCTGGCTCTGCACAACTCCCTGACAGGAGGGGACAGCCAGAGGGGGTCAGGCTCTGCTCCCAGCGAACAGGGACAGGAGGAGAGGGAATGGCCTCAGGATGGGCTAGGGGAGGCTCAGGTTGGACACCAGCAGGAATTTTCCCATGGAAGGGGTGACCAGGCCTTGTCAGGGGCTGCCCAGGGGGGTTTGGAGTCCCCATCCCTGAAGGTGTCCAAGGAAAATTGAGATGTGGCACTCAGTTCTCCGTGCTGGAGACAAGGTGGGGATCAGGTACAGCTTGGACTCAATGGCTTTGGTGGTCTTTTCCAAACCCTGTGATTTCGAAATTCCTAACCCTGATTGTCAGTAAATGATGCTGTAGATTTCTTTTCCTTTTTTTTTTTTTTTTTTTTTTTTTTTTTTTTTTTTTTCCCTTTTTTTTTTTTTTTCCAAATTAAATTTAAAGTGAGTGAATGATTATGACATTGCATTTCAACAAGCAGTGGTTATTGCCTTTCAGGATACATGGCACAGGTTACAAATAACATACATTATTTTGAATTTACAAATCACAGACAAACTTGTACATGGGGCTTTCTAAACAGGGCCACTTCTTTAGAATGACATTGGAAAAAATCATCAAAATAATGTTTTCTTCTGGTAGAAGTCATGTTGTGAGTAGTATTACTAAGATAATAAAATGTAAGTAGCTCTTTTACAGTGCTGTTAAATGAGTAAACTCTAGACCTCAGGTCAAATGATTCCATTTTTCAAAGGTGTTTAAAGTTATAGTAATTGCAATCCTAACAGATCTTTGTGCTGAAATTTTATGCATCCTAGCATGTGGCTTGTTGGGGAAAAGGAAAATTTAGTCAGAAGAGCTTTTTCAAATCATCTTGAAGAGGCTGTGCTACAGAGGCACTGAGTAGAAAAGAATAGTTGGTTTGGTAGCTGTTAACTGCTATACTCGCATTTCAGAAAGTCACCCGGAGCCATAGCAAAGATCTCCTCAGACTGCTAACTTGACATGGAGTGATCATTCAGGGACATTGTACATGTCACTCAGTGCATGATAGGCATGTTTGATTAATACCTATTTCCTCAGTGGTGCAAAAGCTAGAATGCCTGTTATCTTTAACAGAAGAGCAAGATTTAGCCTCACTGCCTCCTGTCTTCTCTCACATTAAAAACTAATGCAATGATTAATGAGTAGTGACACACTTCATATTTTTTTCTTGTTCATAAAAATCCATGCTGGCAAGTTATCTGAAGTAACTGAAGGGTGTATTTTACTGAGTTAGTGGAATATAAAGGCTTGCGTAAGGCATTTTATTTCTTTAATGAATGTTTATAAATGACTGAAATTATTATGGTTGTTATTGTGGATGTGTACATACTTCTCTCTCTTTTTTTTCCCCCTTTTCTCTCAGGACCCTGCCTTCCTAATCCATGCCATAATGGTGGGATGTGTGAAATTAGTGAAGCATACCGAGGCGACACGTTCATAGGCTATGTTTGTAAATGTCCGCAGGGATTTAATGGGATTCACTGCCAGCACAGTAAGTTCCACATGGTAAATTTTATTGTATTTGTAGATAGGAACCTTTTTATTGCATGCACTGTTAAGGATTAATAACGGATCTGGTTTTCTGGAGTATATCAGACTTTGGCCTTTATATTATGAGCAAGCTAATACCACAGAATGCTGCTGCTGCCTTCAGAAAATGACCTGACTACTAACTCACTGGACAAAACTGTACATGATCTGCTATGCATCTTTTAGAGCATGGCAAGGACAAGGTAAACGTATTTTGCAGGGATTCAATGCAGAAGTATATTTGAAATAGAAGGGCTATCTTCTTATCTTAGTAGTGTTTGTGAGTTTGCTTTGATTAATGCTAAAAAAAAATATGTGAATAAATATGTCTTCTACATCTTTCTTTATAAATAATGAAGAAATGTTTTCGAATCATGCTATCTAAGTTCAAGGGCAGAACCTCCAGACTTACATCAGAAGTAAATTTAATCCTGTTTAAAATACAATGTCTGGATCTCTTTCTAATACTTATCATTTATTTGGAGAGTATTTCCCATTTTCAGGTCAAATTGGAACAACAGGTCAGTATCCTCATCTTAGAGTGTAGTTAGAGAACTTAGAATGAATCACATGGGGAAAGAAGTTTTGGATGTGTTGGATTTAGCTGGAGGAGAGTTAAATGTCTTCACAGTAGCTGGTGTAGGCCTGTGTTTTGAATTTGTGCTGGAACCATCATTGATAATTCAGGGATGTTTTAGTTACTGCTGGCTAGTGCTAACACAGAGTCAGGAGCTTTGCTGCTTCTCTACTCCACCCCATCAGCAATCAAAACCCTTTAGTGAGGTATATTCATCTGCTAGTGACTGAGCAGGTCGTGTGCTAACCTATAAAGGCAGTCTGCATTTTCTGTTACTAAAATAGAAACTGGGGGGTTTTTTTCAAACGCAAAGCTCATTTAAAACAAGAGCTTGCCTGAGGAGAAGTTCAGGAGAGAAATTTTGGGGTTTCTGTTTTGTACATGAATGGTTCTTAAACCAAGAGCGGCATGGCTCTTAAAACCTTATGCCGTTGATCCATTTGGAAGCCAGCTGTTACTCAGAAGGTAAAAAACTCAAAGAAATAGTCAAGAATCAAGTTCCACTCACAAGTAAAAATTAGTTTAGTCATTTAGATAAGAGTAAATAAGCACTGAATCCAGCCTACCTGAATTAATTGTTCTTTTAAGATACTTGTCTATAATTTGAAGTGTCAAGGACCAATATAGTCCAGCTCAGCTAACATCTTCATGTTTGTTATGTTGCTTAAATGCTCAGAGAAAAGTGTCTCCAAAGACTGGAATATGGATACTCATTTTCATTAACTTTGGCCACACTCTCACTTAACTGCATGGGTAATGTAGGCAAAGCTACTGACTTAATCTAGTGAAAATACACAGCCACCTCCTCCACTGGGAGCATGGAAATGAGTGGTTGATGTCCAGCCACGTGCATGAGCTTCTATGAAAACACATGGATTCATGGGCTCTGGGACACTCCATCATGGGACCTGTTACATGGCACACAACACTTCTTCCATAAAATATCAAGGAGCTGACCTTTGTTAATGAAATAAATAATACCACAAGTTCTCATCAAGCAAAACGTGTTGCTAAGTATGAGGTGTCTGTGGAATGTCATCTTTTTTTCACTTAATTAATGAGCAATGAACATACAGCTGGTGCATCACAGAGTGAGTCATCAAAGTTGTTGGGTGGGTCCACAGCATCCTTTAAAAAATATTGAGGTATATAGTGTTAGCTATAATTAACAGCTCCTGATAATTAACAAAGTGTGTTTGTGTCAGTTTCAGGACAAAGTAAAGTTCTCATACAGCTGACCCAGGCTCACTACCACACCAGGAGGCAGCTGAAGGGATTTGAGGAAAGTTTATGTGAACAGTTATTCTTTGGAGAGAATAAAATTTGTCCTTTTCAGATAATCTGATTTAAGCTGGGATGGTAAATCAATTACACTATCCAGGTGTTCAGAAGATCTCTGGGGATGGGAGCTGTAAGAGGCAGCCACAGAGCTCTCTGCAGTCAGGGAGAATTGTGGGATTTTCAGTGGTGGACTTAATTTAACATTTTTATACAATATCATCTCGGCTCAATTCACAGCATTCCTTTGATACAAATTCCTCTGCTTCATGAAGTTTAGCAATTCAATTCTGAACTCACTGTACATCAAGTAAGAAGTCTGTCAAATTTATCATAAAGAGATAAATTAAAATGACCTCATTGCAAGGCACATCTCCTCTACACTGTCAAGAATTCCAAAAATCATGTTGTGATTCTCTTGTACAAACCTTTTCATCTTGGATTTCTTTCATGTCTAATACTCTGTTGCCAAATCAATTAAGCCAGGTGATTGATTCTGCAGTCAAGATACATTCTCAAAGCTGGTATTTTATCACTTAAATCAACAAACTCCCTGTCAGTATTTCTGAGATTTGTTGACCTTTTACCCATGTAAATAATTAAGATGTAAACTAGAAAAGAGATCATTAGCAATGTTACTGACTGTATATTCTCAATTTATTGCAAAACTGGTATTAACTGGCTGTGGTTGCCTGAAAAGATTCTGATTACTCAGTGGCAAAAAAGAAAAAAAAAAAAAAAAAAAGAGTTTCCCATTTGAAAGCTGATTAAGTAACTGAAAACAGAAAAGTCTGCCTGTTATAGAGACCTGAACAGGATTTTGAGCTGATATTCGTAACAAATCTATTCCTTAAATATTCCTTCATTATTTAACTGGCATTTATTTATCTGGTTGGTATGAAGATCCATCTCAAAGGCTGTCCTGGAGCCAGGCTGGAAAAGCTGGAGATATTCACCTGGAGAAGGCTCCAGGGATACCTCAGAGCCCCTTCCAGTGCCTGAAGGGGCTCCTGGAGAGCTGGAGAAGTCCCCATGGCTGAGGTGTTGGAACTAGGTGATCTTTAAAGTCCCTTAAAACTGAAGCCAGTCTGTGAGTCTGTATTTAAACACCTTAGAACAAGTCAAAATCCATGAAAATACCCCCAAAACTGAAATGGACAGTTTATCACCAAAAAAACCAAAACCAAAACCAAAAAACAAAAACAACAACAACAAACAAACAAACAAAAAAACCCACAAAAACAACCAAACAAAAAACCCAACAAACCCAAACCAAACCAAAATCATAAAATACCCACCAAAAAACCCCCATGTAAACAAACACAAAAGAAAAAAGAGAAAAAAGCCCCTCATAACAAAAAAAATCCCAGAACTTTGAAACATATATACAGTATGCATTATTCTGATTATCAGATAGACATTGCCTACTGGATAAACTAGAAATTTGCAACATTAGACACAATATGTGTTAGTAGCTGCCACTCAAGTAGATGAAAGGACAGAGATAAAACCAGGAAAATTTACATTTGAAGCAATAAAGGGTTCAGATTTAAGGGTTTGATTTGCATGTGGGTTTATATTCTGAGGATCATTAATTCTGCCAGACATAACTAAAATCCTTGCAGTCCAAGAATAAGGGTTATTAATCAAACACATTTAATAATGTAAGCAAGCCCTTCCCAAGGCTTTAGTGAGAGCTCTGCTTTCTTCCTCCATGTCATGGGTGGCCTGTGATATTTACATCTGCTACACAAAAGTGTTGGGAACTGCAGAGGTGGGGTGCTGTGGCAGAGCAGATTTCAATTGTACCTTGAGGCATCATTCCAGCTGTCCACAGGACAGTGGCTTTTACTTATGGTGCCACAGCTGGAAAGACCAGTGGCCACACATTTCTGGCCAGTTCACCTGAGGCATAATCTCTGCCAGCAAATTCCAGTATCCAATCAAGGAATCTCCTGAGCTGGAAGGGACTCATAATAATTATCAAGTCCAAACCTGGTCCCTGCACAGACACCCCAAAATCCCACCCTGTGAATCTGTGGGAGCAGTGTCCATCTGGCAGCCTTGCTGCCATGCCCATTCCCTGGGGAGCCTGGACAGTGCCCAGTAACATCTGGAGGAAGAAGCTTTCCCTGATCTCCATCCCAAGCCTCTGGCTCAACTCCAGCCCTTCCCTCAGGTCCTGTCCCTGTCACAGGGAGCAGAGATCAGAGCTGCCCTTCCTCCTCCTCTCATGAGGAAGCTGTAACTGTGATGAGTCTCCCCTCAGTCTCCTCCAGCTGAACACACCGAGTGCCCTCAGCTGCTCCTCACACGGCCCCTCCAGACCCTTCACCACCCTTTGCACACTCTCTTAACAGTTTAATGTCTTTTTTACACACAGTTTATGATGCCCAGAACTGTACACAATATTCCAGGTGAGGCCGCCCGGCCCAGGGCAGAGCAGGACAATCCCTCCCTGGCCCGGCCGGCCATGCTGCAGCATCATAGTGACTTTTCCAGCCACCGGGAAGAAATTATTGTGAGGAGGGAGCAGAATATGCCATGGGTTTTTGTGTTACAATGAATGAGAGGTCTTGTTAAGCCACTCCTGACTGTAGTTGAGTGGCAGGGCACTCCAGAAACCATTTCCCACAGATGGTTTTCATGCAGCTGCTTTTGAAGGCTAAAACTCATTGTTTTCTTGCACAGATGCAGGTTGTTCAAAGCCAGCAATCCCAAAAGCCAAGTAGGCAAATTTAATGTACCAGTGTGCATGCACTTGCACCACACCAGATTTTAATCCCATATTCCTCCTGATACACACAAGCTATGGTTTCCCCTTTGGAGAAAAATATCTGTTTGGGTGTTCTAAATTTAAATGAGGTGTTCCTTTTTATTCAGGGGGGGTAGAGGGTGTTAAGTTTCATCAAAATTATCTCTGTGAATAGTTTTACCAAATTATACTGCCTATAAGATCCTTAATGGTATTATAATAAACTCTATAGTACAGTAGCTTGTTACGTGTGTAAGTATGTGCTTGTGCCTCTAAGCATTGTAGAGCTGAAATTTGAAAACTATTCCTGTGTTTGACCAGTAGTGTGGATAAGAAAGGAAGGAGGAAGGATATATCATTGTTAGTTTGTGAAACTTCTAGACTAAATTTCTTTTAGTAAAATGTGAAAAAAAGTGGGTAATTTGAAAGACATCTAAGAGAGATCACTAGTAAAGAATATAAAAATGAATAGCCACTAAAGGCTACTGGAAGAAAAGTCAGTAAAATGTTCCCAAAATTGAAGCTGTGTCAAGGGGCTGGAGGAAATGGCAGAACCAACAGGTGTGCGAGCCCCTGGGGGTTTTGCCCCATTTACAGAAGACTGGGGAACTTTTGAGGGAACTGCCTGGGAAAAGTGAGTTCTCTAACGAGGTGAAAAAGGACAGGTTTGTCAGCTGAAAATGGAGGACGTTTTGCTGATGGATCCTCTTACAACAAATGTTTGGTGAGACTGGACAACAATGACACCAGTTTTGGGGAAATTTGAAACACATGTTTGTTTTCCTTGAAGTCCAAATAAATTGCATGATTAAAGCAGTAGGTGACTGAGCTGAGGCTTGCTCCCTACTTGAAGATTTTATTTGATTCAGTAAGAGCCAGAGATTGCCTTAAAATCCCAGATAGGAAGTATAATATTACCACAAATTTTGTTTCACTCTTTTTAGAATTTGATGTATAGGATTGTTTTATCTTTTTATCCATACATACTTGAAATAGCTTTTTGTTTCTTGTTGAATTACTGATTTTAACAATTTCCTCACACACTGAGTTTCAAAGTCTAATTTTGCTCTATATTGTAAAAAATCCCTTTACAATTTCAAACCTGCTGTCTTTCAGCATCTTTAAATATTTCATCCTTTGTCCATTATAAGACTGGAAGAAAAGCAGATTTTAATGCCTTGTGTACACCACTTGTGATTTTGCAGACATTTATTATGCACCCTCTTCTTTTCCTGTGCAACCAGTTAAAATCATTGCCTTTTCTGTGCAGTGTGTTGGTGTTGCACTTTTAAACCATTTCTCAATGGCCTTCTCAAAACCTTCTCTGTTCAGTGGTGTATTTTGCAGCAACAGTGACCTATAATAAAGAGAAAGCTATAAGATTTATTTGTCAAAAGATCCTTACAGCACTTTCTATAGTCTTTGTGCAGCATTTTGTTGTCAAATTTGCTTCTGATTTTTATTTCCTTTTTCCTGTATTAACCAGAAATGGGTATGGATCTGAGGCTTTTCTTAAGCAGCCCTTGTTGATGGCTGAGTTTCTTTAAGGTGTCATAGTAGGAGGAAAGAGATCTTCCTGATTGCTTTGGGGTTTTATGACAATATTAAACAGAGGGGTTGGCACCGATTGAATTACATAATAAATGGTGCTTTTAAGGAGATGTGTGTTTCTATGGTGTAAAAATCACTTAGGTTGTCAATAGCCGTTATAAACTTTTTTTGTAGGTGGGTAAATCTGTCTTTCCCTAATTAGTGTCTTTCTTAAGGACTAGTTTGTTTTGGTTTTTTATGGCGGAAAGAAATTAATGTTCCAAAAATGCAGGAATTGCTGTTTGATTGCCAAAGAGATTATGTTTTTCATATTCTGCATTAAAAAGATAGCATATTGAGATGTTTTATACATACAAGTTTCTCTTTATATTTGAATTAAAAATAAAAAGTATTGAATGAAAGGAGCTCACTCTAAATTTGAGAATAGTTATCCGTAATGTCTACATCATGCATTCCTCTTTTTATAACAGAAATAGTCTAATAAACTATGTGGGGGTGCAGTGAAGAGTTGTTGAACAATAGTAAAGTGTATGGTTACAGAAAGAACACATCAGAGCTTTGGCTGGATTATTTTCCCTTTTTTTCCCACTTAGTGTGCTCATTTAGGTAGACAGAGCAACTCATAAGTCAATTTCAGCCACTGTGATGGTTTAGGGTCAACATAGCCACCTGAAGTTTTAAAAGAAGAACTGCTTTCAGTCTTTGTTGCATCAGCAGTTTTCTTACAGATACACCAGCACGTTCCTGTAAGGAAGATAAAGAAATAAATGAAATCTTCTGAAATCTGATGGATTAATGAGACAGCACTTATGACTTCAAGTTTTGTTACACAGGGATGTGATCTGATCCATCTGTGTAGGAAGCAGTTCCTAGGGAAAAAAAAAAAAAAATTACTTCCATAATTCAGATATTTTTCTTGGTTTTATTGTTCTGCTCCTGTAAGAGCTACTGTGCTCAGCTGCCTGTATGTGTAGGTGTGCCAAAGATGCAGAATTCAATACTGTGTTTGTGTTAGGAATTCATGCTGGCACATGGCTGTGCAGTTCCCTATTACTATACAAAATATTGGTACTGCTCATCAAACTACCTAGAAATTTTATGAGTGGCTTTATTGTTTGGAAATGGAACAATTTGCATGGCAAATTTTTCTGAAAAATGAAATAAAGAAAACAAATTCAGTTACAAGGACTTGTTTTTATACTACAGACCCAGTGAGAAATTTGAAGACGTCAAAGAGCTTAGAAGGAAGGTGCAGGAGTACATTCAGTAGTCTAGCTACATTTTTGAAATTATAAGTAGTATTTTTTCATGTGGATACACTTTTAAGAACCAGTGTTATACTGAAGGAGAGAAGGATATTGCATCACACTCATTGCATGTGTAAGAAAATCTTGAAAAATCAGTACTTGTGCTTGAAGCTCAGTATAATGATAAAATGGTCTAATGGCAGAAACCAGTCTGCATCACAAATTAATCCCTTTATATTCATAAAATATCTCAAGCAAAACCCACGGTGCTGTCACATTTTCATATGAATACCCAGGATATTAACATAGTTTGCATTTATTCTGCATTTATTCTTAAATAATATACAATTATTTCTGTAGATCATCTGGCTGAGAGTTTTAGGTTGAGTCAGGAGTGTATTTTTAAAGCAAATCTTTTGATCATGTCTACTTATCATGCTTTGCTTCATGTGACAGCAGGCTCAGAGCACAAGAACTGGATCCCTGTGAGATTAAAATAATCTAAAAGAAAATAGCCCAGCAGTCTGAAATTCCTGGGATTTGACATACTGGGAATTGACTTAAAACATCCAGTGGGTAAACACAAATTTAGTTTACCCAGACATTCTAGAATTCGCACAGAGAAAACATGTCTGAGACCTGTGTAGGGATGTGCCGACAGTGTCCTCATCTCTAAGGGTTTTACTCTGCACATACAGTTCTGTATGGCCATGCTTCTTACAAATGTAGGCATAACCTTTGCTTTTCTCAAAGTACACTGAAAACTATTAACAGATCTTCCTTTTCTTATCACATCCAAAGTGGCTGATGTCATGAGACAGATGTGGCTTTCTGTCAGTCATGTTTTGGCTTGAGATTGGTTTGGTCCTCTGGTGTGATTGTCTGATTCTGCTAGAAATAATGATGCCCACCTTCACTGAAAATTTATCCCTATCGGACTTCTATTTGAATCAACCCACCAGGATTGTCTGGAAGTACACAAACTAACTGCACTATGGGACTTTCAGTGGGATCAGGTCACAGAATGGTGCCAATGCTAGGTCCTAGAGAAGTGAGGAGATGGGAACATGCAGAGGGACATGAATGACATGAACTGTGGCTGCCTCATCCCTGGAGGTGTCCAAGGCCAGGTTGGATAGGGCTTGGAGCAACCTTGAAGTGGAAGGTGTCCCTGACCATAGCAGGGGGTTGGAATTAGAAATCTTTCAAGATTTCTTCTGACCCAAACTATTCTGGGATTCTATGAAAAGTGAAACCACCAGCTCTACATTTCCAATAAATTCAATTCAGGAACTACATTCAGGAATTGCCCTGTTACAACAAAACATTACAGTGAATCAATGTTTCCTGGTCCAGATGTTTAGGCATTGCACAATAAAAGAATATTTAAATTGTTATTTACCTCCAGATAATAGGTAAGCTTTGTAATCTTGTCAGATCTCATTTTGCCCCCCCGACAAGTCAGTAAGGTGGCATCTGGCTCTGCAAATGTATTCTGTGTGATACTTTCACATATCTTGCAGAGCTGTTTATGCATACAGTCATGCAGTCTCATGTAGTTTTTACAGTTTACTTAAAAGTAACATTCTTTTCTGCACAACCAGTTGTCACTGTTAGAGAGAAATCTGCTTCCTTCTCATCCTCTCCATTTTCTTTGTCACTAAATATTTAAGGGAGCTTTAGAATAACACTGCAGAAGACATACACTAAAATTAGGAAAAGAGAGCAAAGTGAAGAGAGCCTTTAAAGAAATGTAAAATTAGGAGTTTAAAATGCTGATTTCTGACTTCATTATGTCAATGCTTATAACAGAGAGAACCTCCTCCCATTTCTCAGCAAGAGTAGGGATTTTTACCAGAATTGTAGCATCCACACCACTAGTTTATGGTACAGATTTTATGTACTCACTGGAAGACAATATTTTTCTTTTTGAGCCAGACAGTCATGGCTGATGTGGTGAAACTGCTGCACCCTTTGCGGGAAGGGAGATGGAGTCTTCCTATCACCTTCGCAGAAGAGGCAAGGAAATCACCACAGTCCAAAAGGCAGAATTGGTGATGAGTGTTTATTTCCTTGGTGACATTCACCAGCTTGCAGTTGTAGATTAAATATAAGATCCATTAATGTAAAACATACATATATTTATGAGCAAATAAGAGTCTAAATTTGAAAACTATCAGCAAAGAATAGAAATTACCTCTATGTAGCACATACATGTGCACTTATGCAAGTGTCTCAGACAAATTTTCTTGATTGTTTAAATGAGATTTATACAGATTTGCCATAAATGAGTATTCACCCTGTGTATATCAAATTAGACACTCAAAAAAACCATAACGACCTGGCTTTGTCATTTTAGTATCATCTTTGTACTTTCCAGGACTTGTTTGTCTAATGACATTTTTAAAAACCTGTGTCATAGCCATGGTCATGTAAAAACAATGCAACCCTACCCACACTCTATTCTGAAATGCATAAACAACTGCATTTTGAAGTGATGCAATTATTTTGGGGTGTGTGAAGGGAAATAATGCTAATTTACTGATTTGGGTTCAAACTCATTGTGAAAATAATTGGACTTATTGCCACAGGCCCACCTACACTCTCTTAACAAATCATCCAGTTGGTCCAATGCTGCATAATTTAACTTCTGAAGTTGAGATTTTTGGAGCATTGCTTGTAATGAAAAATGATTCACCACTTGATTCACATTTTAATAAGATTTTTTTCCTTTTCCTCAACTACAGTTTAAATGATTTTTCAAATTCTTGTTATATAAATAGCCAATTATTTTAGTAAGGTTCATTGGAAACACCAGGAATAATTGCCCTGAAGATGTACTTCTACAGTGTAAAATTAAATAGTAAGTTACTTAATGGGACAAAGGTTTTCATGCCCATGTTCGTTAAAAGTAATTAAAAATGAAAAATCTGCTTCAATACATACTAAAACTTTTAAAGCACCAACTCCTTTAAAACTAATAAGGAACGTCCTGGTGAGGCTATTGCAAAATTCCATTAGATTAAAATTACCTCAGATGAAAAGCCATTAAATAGGCATTTAAACAGGTAAATAGAAGATCAAGGTACTGACTAGACCAGTGTTGGAAGTATGACTCCACAGAGAACATTGTAATAACTTTTCAGTGGCTATAAGGAAAAGATAAGTATTTTGCATAATAGAGAGCAGGTACCTATGCAAAGTATAATTTCACAGAACAGTCGATTTTATGAGAGTTCTCAAAAATTAAATAGGGATGAAAAAGTACCTCAAAATAATAATAATAATAATAATAATAATAATAATAATAATAATAATAATAATAATAATAAAGCCTTGTTAACAGCACAAGATATGTAACTGTTGTGGCAACAACTCTTGTAGAGCTCTGTCTTATTTAAAATCCTTTGAAGGAGACAATTTAAAGTGAAAATATATTCTGGAATACACTTAATTGTGTCTTTTCCTTGATTGATTTTAAAGTATTATTTTTCTAGCAGTTTTATATTTCTAGGATATAATTTATAGGACATAATACTAGCATTCTGAAACCTGTGATTATAGTTACTGTTGTATGGAAATAAAGTCACTTCAAAACTTTAAATTTATTTTCAAATTATTCTTTAAGCAAGGGTAGCCTAGGGAAAGTGACACTGTAGAATGCAAAGAAAAGTAGTAAAATTCTATAGATACTAAATCAATTTTAAACTGGATTTCTAAATACATGCCACTACTAATTTCACTGATACTATAACAGAATAACTGTAACTATAATATTGAACAGAAGTGTAAATTACAGATGGAAAAGATGACAAATTAACTGGTGGAGAAAGAAATTAGTCATCATAAAAAATGCTGGTTTGTCTAAATTAAAGATTTTACTTACCACTCTAAATTTAAGAAGGTATTAATTAAAATAAAACTTAAAAATAGTCTTTATTTTTTCATTTCCTCAGAGCCTGGTTTTTTTTACAAATCAAAGTGAAGAGGATCATACTATATATCCCAATTTTCTTGAAACAAGGTGACCTAGATATACTTTAGAACCAATAGGGTGGGAAAGAACACTAGATTGTTGCCAGGTAGCATGAAATATTTTCTTTTTTTTATTTTTTAAGAAGTCTAGTTGCAGAAGTATATTTAAAAATAGGTAAATTAGAATTTTAAAAGAAGCTTAAGAAGAGAGAAAATTGCTCTGAAAAAAGAATGCAAGAATGTTTGAGAAGCAGTTTCTGAAGGTAGACTAGACAGGAGTAATTGAATTTTGCCCAAAATTGGTTTTGTTTTGCCTTTAAAGTAAAGTATATTAGTGGTAAAAGAGGGTCTTATTAATGCATTGTCAAGCAAAAAACTCTGACTTTTGTCCAGATCTTATTTCTATTTCCATGGCTTGCTTGTTTAAAAGGCTTCTTTTGAGATCAGAACACAAATTTAGTAACCCTCTTACCTGACTTGCTGTCTTCCAAAAGAGGCACAGAATGGATTGGGTTGGAAGGAACCTTGAAGACCACCCAGTGCCACCCCTGCCATGGGCAAGGACACCTTCCATTGTCCCAGGCTGCTCCAGCCTGGTTTGGACACTGCTAGGGATCCAGGGGCAGCCACAGCTCCTCTGGGCACCCTGTGCCAGGGCCTCCCCACCCTCCCAGGGAACAATTCCTTCCCAAGATCCCATCCAGCCCTGCCCTCTGGCAGTGGGAAGCCATTCCCTGTGTCCTGTCCCTCCAGCCCTTGTCAATTGTCTCTCTCCATCCTTGCTGCAGCTCCTTCAGGCACTGCAGGGCCACAGTGAGGTCAGCCCAAAGCTTCTCCTGTGCAGGCTGAACAATGCCAGCCGTGCCAGCCTTTCCTGCCAGCAGAGCTGCTCCATCCCTCTGCTCATCCTGGAGCCTCCTCTGGCCTGGCTCCAGCAGCTCCAGCTCCTTCCTGTGCTGGGCCCCGGGGCTGGAGGAAAATATAATGTAAAATATTTGCACTGAATGTTTCAGGATGAATCCTAAAAGACAGCCCTGTGGTGGATTATCCTGGAGGACATTTACCTCGGTATCTTGTACCAAATACTCATAGGAAGAGGAAAAAATTTTATGGAGTTATGACAGCAGGGGTAATACCATGTTTAACCTCTAAGGATAGGGAAGCAAGAGGTTTCTAGTTTTTTTGTCTCAAGTGTAAAGCTGTTTTCACATATTTCTAAAGATCAGATAATAAGGATATTTGTACAGTGAAGCTCTTCAGCATGACACATAACACTTGGATCTTCCTGCAGGTTCTTTTGGCACAATGTTTTTAGAGCCTTCTGTGCTCAGGAAGCTGGCTTTGAAAAATCACTGAAAGCTCTGAGTTCTAACAGATGCCTGTCTTCTGATGAATGTTATTATATCTGAATCAGATTTAATAATATACACCAAATTCCTGAATTTCAGGGGAATGTCATTTTTTTTTTTTTAAATATTTCACATGTGTTGAGCCAAACACATGCTAGCGCTTGTTTTTGCATAATCCTAATTAAATCAAGGATCAGTTATAGCTGAAGTTACAATTTCTCTGTTTACATAAATTACAAAACTTCATTTAGAAACGTTAGAGACTTTCTTAAATGTCCAATTCAAATTAGTAAAACAAATTCTTATCATGACAATTATTTGTATATTCTGTATCTTTTAGCCAAAAATTGAAGGTTATCCACCTGTGCTTTTTCTGATGCATTTTCATTCTGTTTAAATACATATATTTACTTATTTATTTATTAGCTTTCTAGGGGAAAATGCAAACCAACAATTTAACCTAATTTAGGAGACCTTTACAGTTTAGGCTTGTTTTTATAAACCATATGAATATGAGGAAGAATGCTTTGATTTAGGTTGGTTTTTTGTTGTTGTTGTTTGTTTGTCTGTCCTTTTTTTTGGTATTTTAACAAAAAAAAAAGTCCTACTCCTAAAAAAGATGTCTTTCTATAAATGAATTGCTGTAATCCTTCAAATCTTATCATATCACTGAGTAGATCACTATTAAGATAATTTTATTAAATTTCAATTTCTCATTAGTCAGATTATTTACCAAATAAAACCAGTATAATTTAATTATTTTCAATGAAGCTTTTCCATTTTGTATCTCATAAAAATATTTGGTGCCTGAGCAACTCGGTGCAAATAAACACAAGAGTATTTAAGCTTAGTTTTGCGATAATAGAAAATTGATAATGAGAACTTTGACTACCTGAAAACTCAAGCTTAAACAATAACAAGATAGTACAAAATTCTGCAAGTAAGAGCATACATTTTGTGTGATTTTACTGGTATAATATTGACTTGTGTAACTACATCATTCAGGATCGATATACAATAAAGAAAAGATACTTAGAATTCATTTTAAAAATCTATAAAGAACCATCAAGCAACTACAAGAATAGTTTCGCTTAAACCCCAACTTAAAGATAATTATTCCATATTACCTTTTTTCCATATTATGATATATTAGTTTCCAAAAGTAAAGATATTTGAACACATTTTCAGCTATATAAAAGTTGTATTTTGAAGAAGTGGGTATTGGAAGTATTTTGGATTTTCTTTAAAAATACTAAAATCTGGGACACAGGAGGGAGTGTGAAGTTACTCACATTGGGGGTTGATCTTATCCAGTGTTTGGCAGTGGGTCTTTACAGAAGCCAATTATGAAACAGATGCATCTAGATTATTTTTTGTTTCTAAAGTGTACTAAATTGTATCCTAAATTGACTTTATTATGGGAAAGAAACATATTTGCAATATTAGTAAACGATAATTGTATTATGTTTGATCAATTCTCCTAATAAAGGCCATGTTGGCTTCCAGTAAAAACTCTTGAACACAAATGCTGTTTCTGTGATGGGCCAACTACTTTATCATGATAGAAGAGTGATTTTAAAGCACGACTTAAGAGTTTTGAGTTGAGATGAGCAGCCTGAGTGTGATCCAGAAGCCAAAATGAGGACAAAACCGAAGTATAAGGAGAGAATGTTCTGGTCAGCAGGAGGGAGCTTCAGGAAGCCTGTATGACAAAAGGAAGTCCTGGAGCAGAAACAAGGGTTCAGGTGGCAGGAACTAGGAATCTGGGCTGTGAAAAGAACAAACAGGCAGGGGACAGGAACAAGACACTGCTATGAACACACAGGCAAAGCACAAGATGTGTTGGCAAAAATAAATGCAATTAAATTGAGCTTATTGGCCCCTCCTTCAGAAAATGTCAGGTTTATACCAAGTAGCTTGCTGAAGGATTTAAATGGCTTTACATAAGAGTTAAATGTTTTATTATGAGAGCTATATAATTTAAATCTCTATTTCACGGGGGGTGAATTTTTCAGGAAAATACATGTGACTATAGTTAACAGGTAAAACCCAAAATGAGGGCTAAGTATTTTAATTGTATTATGTCTGCAAGCTCTAGTTCTTATTCATGTTTTATTAAATACTTAGAGGATTAAATAAGTGTGTGTGTGTATATATATATATATATATATATATATAAAATCCATCAAAGGAAGACAAAAGCACAGAAACCTGGCCCTTGATGGTTTTCCAAGTCACTATGTGATACAACAAAATTCTCTATTATTCTCCTAGTTTTTGACAGTGTAGTTTTGTTCCAGGGTGCACCACAACCGTGATTTGAACAGAAGTCTGCTTAATAACTTTGTGATTATGGACTGATCTTGGGAGATAGGAAATTTAAATTTAATCATCTGCAGCAAAGAAAGAAATTTTTAGCATGGCCTTTACTTCCTAATCAACTCTCTCAGTCCTTCAAGATATTTCTTTCAAGGAACAATCTATTTTCAGATAATGGTCAGTTTCCCTGCTCCCACATCAACTTCAGTTTCAGAATCCTTCTTCAGTAGAGAAATCTTGGTAGGTTGGGCTTTCAGGATTTTGAGGCTGGGGGTTTTGTGGTGGTTTTGTTTGGGTTTTTCGTTTGGTTTAGTTTGAGGGTATTTTTGTTCTTATTTGCCTTATTTTGTTTCTTAGTATATTTTAGTTCCTCTTGGTTTTCTTTTGTTTTCTTTATTGTTTGTTTTTTGATTGTTTTTTTAATCTAACCTGGACAATATCTAGAAATCCAGACTTTCCCTCTTCCTTTTCACTCATCAGTCCTACCACCTCCCTTTGTGAGGAACTCTGATTTCTCTGGCAGCACTCAGCTCTCTGTATTTTATTTGGTGCAAAGCAAAAGAATCTGCCTTGAAGCTAAGACCTAACCTTACCTGAAAAATCATGAGCAACCTGCAGTGATTTTGCTGTGCATTATTAATTTACATCAAAGGAAACCTCTGTCCTTCTGATGTAGGTAGGTTATGTGGTCAGTGAAGAATGAGAATCTGAAAACAGAGTTTTCTGTATGAGTCCTTCTTGCCTGTAGGAACAACTACCCAAGAAACTCTGGCATTTTAAAATTTCTAGTGAAATTTACTTCTTGTCATGATAATGCAACAAAGTTTATGTTTTTCAGAAGGAAAGAACACATCAGCTGGTGTAAACTGTGGTATCAGAATTGGCACATCTAGGAATTTGAACATGATTTCACCACAATTTATAGGAACCACCTTTAAATATTCTTCATCTGCACATTCAGTCAAATGTATAACAACAGGAAAATATATAACTCTGTGAAAGTTATTATTTTACTGTTCAGAATGTTCTTTAATTTTTAACAAAGTTTAGATGATTTTCTTTTCAAATAAACATGTCAGACATGATGCAATGAGCAATCTTTTCTCATTCATTCATCAAGTATGACATATTTGTTTGAACTGATGGGACTCGAGGTTCTGAAATTATTGGGAAAAATCATTGTAAAAGCCAAGTAACAAAGATAATGATTACCAACTTCCATCTTTCTGCTCTGATCATTGCTGATTGATCCATGGGAATGCAATATGAAGATTGCTTTAAAAGGACGTGGTGCTTCAAGCTCAGTTTATTTTCTCCATCACCACACAGACAACATGAGATATTCTGGAAAGCTGTGCATTTTCTCTTACATGTTTCAACAGGAATGGCAAATTGGGGAAAAAAATCTTGAGAAGATATTGTCTTTACACAGAAAAGCTTTTAGGAGGATGAATTACCACCTGCATCTCACCAAGTGAGAGATAGTTCATATGTTCACTTAATGTATTTTACTTCACAGTGACCTTGATATTTTTTCCCCCACAAATGTGTTGGCATGTATTAAAATGATGAATAACCTGATAAAAATGTAAGGTTAATGGGCTTTGCTTAAAAAGGCAAATAGGGACCTGAAGAATCTTGTTAAATTTTATAAATACATATAAAGAATTTAATTTAGAACTGAGCAGGTCTGCTCTTTGGTCATTTCCCTTGGCAGGTTTTATTTCTTGCACTCTAAGCTGTTACTCCTCTTGTACATCTTTAACAGAAAAAAATCAGCTAATGCTAAAGTTTTATTATGCCACTATGTAATATCTTTATAAGTGAGAAACAGTAAAACATTGGGGGTTAAAAGAAAGCCCAGGGATTCACTGTAATCATTAATTTTAGCATAAAAATCTGAATTTTTTATGGTTCAAACAATTGAAACTAACTTTCATGTTTTGCTGAAGACCTATTTCTGCATTTCTGTTCATATTAATGGGAATATTATTCTATTCACTGTACAAAACACTGAGTTTTTGAATACAGATTCCTGGAAAATGAAAAAACATCAAGTTGAAAGTACTAAAGTCATGTATACAAGCTACCAAATATCAAGCAGCTTTGTTGACAGAAATGAATTTTGCTTCTCCTGAGCAAAGCCATGTTGCATAAGATTCCGACATTTTTGTAACATTTTGTTTAGTTGTGTATGCCAGCAGGAAAAAAATTTGCATTTTGGGGACAAAAGCAGATTCAACACAACAGCAAGCAGCATGACTTCAATTCCCAGTGATTTCCCATGTTATCTACTATGTCATCTACCATATTTATCACATCCTCTACCCTTCTTAAAATATTTAACTGCAAAGGTGCAGCCCTTTTGGACAAATCTATGTAATATTCTCCTCCAGGCCAAATAAATATAAATGTAGAGACTGAGAAATTTAATTATGATGCATGAATATCCTTCCTCTGCATATTTAATGGTGACTGAAAAATTCTGTGTCACATTTGGGAGAAGGAATCTGATATTACACTTTAAAGTCACTACATTGGAAAACACAAGGGAGTTTTATTCTTGCAGCATTTGACAAAGTGTACTGGAAAGGAGGAACTCAATTGAGATTAGCCCCTTTTCTGTCTTTTGAATTTAATGAAATTTGCTGGCTTCTAGATTGAGTTATTAGTTTCAATTTGCCCACTGACTCATTCACAGGAAGGGAATTTTTTAAATGGTTAAACTACCTTGTCAATTAGATGTTTAATGAATTGAGATGAACTGGGACACATCCTTAACTGGCATCTGTTGATAAAGAGGCAGCTACATTCCTTGAAGTTGCAAGAATCGCTACTGATTACTCCATTAAAACGACTTCAATTTGGGGTTTTTTAAGGCCAAACTGTGATTTTTGGCCCTGATAGCCACTGGAAGTTACAGTGGAAATCCTTGAGCAAAATTTTAAATTATATTGTAAGACAGGACATAAAACTTCTCTCACGCCTTTTTTTTTTTCCCCTTTTTTCAGTTCTTTTAAACATCAGCTTATTGCTTTTACCATTTTTCTGCTAATCTTGGCATCCTCTTGTGTGCTTCCTGTAGATGTGAATGAATGTGAAGATGAGCCCTGCAGGAATGGTGGAATCTGTACAGATCTTGTTGCCAACTATTCCTGTGAATGTCCAGGTGAATTTATGGGAAGGAACTGCCAACAGAGTAAGTACAGCATGGTTTTAAAACTTTACTTTTTAATAATATAAAATGTAAGAATTTACTTTTACAGAAGAGGAAAAAGCAACCCTTTCATGTACTGTAGAAATACTTCTTTACAAATAAAGAAATCTCAAAATAGCCATCTTATTCCCTTCAAGACTGTGGGAATTTCAAAGACGAAATCTGCCACATATGCAAGTAAAGTATCTGATACAATGGAAATATTTGCAAAATGTACAATAAATATCTATAGTTAAACAAGAAGCAAAATAGCGTAAAGTAGAAAAATACAAAAAAAATTATTCAGGCTGGGGTTTCATCTCATCAAATATCCTGTCTTCAGCAGTGTTATTAGCAGAAATCAGCAAGTGTAAGAACAGGGCAAAAGTATCTCTTTGCTCTAATGCATCTCAAGCCTCTGTAATTTAGATCACTGTTTTGTGGGGAAGTTATTAATAGAATTAGTAGTCATTAATATATCTGTTGTGGGAAAAATCTCACATGATTTTACAATAACATTGACTATGGATGCACCATAAAGGTTTGATTCTTAAAATTCTTCATGTATGATAGACTAGGTGATCTTGAAGACCAAAAATAACAAAAATAGAATATGTTGTTTTGGCATAAAATGAAATATACTTCAACAGTTAGATATTAGAGACTGTTGGGTTTAAATACCATAAAGATGAAACCCTGTGTGTTTTAGTGAAACGAAAGATGTTAAAATTATGGTATTGTGGATAAAGCCAATATAGCTCGAAAGTATATTACCATAAAAAGAAACAGGAAAGTATTTGACAATTGGTGTTTTTAGTGTTGGATATTACATTCAAAATATATGAAATACTGGGCTAATCCACACTCATGAAAGGGAGTTTCTAGTGCACCGAAAATCCTACTTTGTTTAGCAAAAAAAAAAAAAAAAAAAAAAAAAAAAAAAAAAAAAAAAAAAAAAAAAAAAAAAGTGTTACAAGATGAATAAGATGAATAATAAATAAATGAAACTGTAACAAAGCTGAAAAATATAATCCTTTTTCCTGCATTCACATTGTGGATGTATGGGGGAGAATAAAGAGGAAAACAGGATGAACCAATTACAACAAACGTTTTTGTGAAGTAGCTTCAGTGAATTCCCAGATTTATACACCACAGAAAAAAAAATATGAGGCACCAAACAAAATGTGCATGTAGTTCTAGAGAGGAATAAAAGATGAAGATTTGCTTTGGAAAAGTCAGATGTCTCTATTGCTACCTGAAAAATTTATTTATAAAAACCCTTTAGTATTAAAGTCTTTTTCAAAATTGCTGGTGATGCAATTAACGCATTTCCTTATTAGGTGTAATTGAATTGCCATTTGGAATTCTACCAAGAATCTCATCTTCTATCTCTTCAGAGTTTATCCCTTCTGTATTTTGGCTGCATCATGAACACTACTCAGATAATAGATCACATAAACCCAGTCTCCCGTTTTGCTGGAAATGGGCTGCTATATAGATATATATATATACAAAAAAATTTAAATTTTCCAGTTTATTGAAATAATGAAAGAACTTTGCTGTTATATTGCAAAATATGTTACCCACACTCTGTTTTTCTTTTATTTGGGGTCTTATTTTGGGGGGATTCATACTGACGCAAATATAAATATATATAGTTTACCTTCTCTATAATTCTGCACTGCACCATTTTATATAGCTGGGCTTGAAAATAATTTTTTTTCCATTAGAAGTTTGGTTATGTCATCACACTTAATTACGTAATTACAAGTAGTTATTACACATTCTAATTACACCATCAAAGTTTTACGTATATTTACAGTAATCGTATAATTAAATACTGCTATGCTAATTATGTAAATTACTGACTGCTGTCTCAGAATTACCTCACAAAGCTCAAAGATTCCTGAGTCACATCACAGAATTTCTAAAATACCCTAGATACAGAATAAAAAAACCCTGAAAAAGTGCATAATGCAAGCTGCTTTTCCAGGATGTATTTTCTAATAGTTTATCTAGTTTGTTATAGCCCAAATATCACTTCTTTGTAAGGATTTGTCATGTTACTCATCACCTCACTGTACTTTGTGTCTGTTTTTCCTAGACCTCCACCTACATTTTCCCTCTTTATTAATTTTCATTTGATTTCACCACAATTAACTCCTCTTAGCTAATCTCCTAAATAATTCCCTTCCATTTTATATCATGTGTAGCACTTTTCAGGTGTGAGACAACTGTTGTGCTACACCCAGGTCCTGGGAGCCTTGTGTGACACCCAACCCAAATCCTTCTGAGTAGTCCCAAAAACCTCTGAAATAACTAGCGCAGCTAATTTCAGCTGGCCTGAGAAGAAAAACGTTGAAATTGAATACAAAAACTACACTAAAATGAGATTTTAACCATATTTGGACCACCCTGACCATCCTCTGAGTCTCTTTCAAGCATGGATGAGATTCAGAGTTGCTTATATTCAGTTTTCTTTCTTTCTTTCTTTCTTTCTTTCTTTCTTTCTTTCTTTCTTTCTTTCTTTCTTTCTTTCTTTCTTTCTTTCTTTCTTTCTTTCTTTCTTTCTTTCTTTCTTTCTTTCTTTCTTTCTTTCTTTCTTTCTTTCTTTCTTTCTTTCTTTCTTTCTTTCTTTCTTTCTTTCTTTCTTTCTTTCTTTCTTTCTTTCTTTCTTTCTTTTTCTTTCTTTCTTCTCTCCCTCCCTCCCTCTCTCTTTCTCTTTCACTCTCTCTTTTTTCCTCTCTCTTTCTCTCCTTCTCTCTCTTACTAGCTATGGCTGATTTTAGCAATCCAGGCATAAATGGTATTTGAACCAGCTGCCTCTCATTTCTGGAAAGCACAGGATGAGGCAAAATCATGATAAAGTGAAGTGTGAGAGCACTGACAGCTTCAAAACATATTCAGCCATTCTGGAATGAGCTTATCAGCCTGTTAAGAGACCCTTCAACAAACATCTGGTATTTACAGAATCCATCTGCAGATGTTTAGCAAACAGAGAATGGGAAGAAAGCACCTTTCCCCATCTTCTAAATGCAAAATTTAAACTATATTAATTCCATGTTACTTCCCAGATTTCTTAGGGCCTCAGAATTTCCTTGATACAGATGCATCTCCTTCTGCTCCCTCAGTCTCTGAACCAATTTCTTGCTCCTCTGTTGAATTCAAACTATCAATTATGATCACGTCCATTACAGCTGTCCTTACTGTTTGAGTGTCCATAAATAAAGTACTGCCTCCAAGACAGTTTCTCCTGTGGTTGGAGGGGTTTTGTTTGTTTGTTTGTTTGTTTTGTTTGTGTTTTTTTACTTTGTGGATCACAACATTCTCTTGCAGGCACTTTCATTAGTGTCAGGCTATTTATATTATTCAGTGCAAATCTGTATTGTTAAAATCTCCCATGATCAGCATGGGTAGTGAATTGCAGTAATATGTGAGCCATTCCACAGGTAATTTTTTGATAACTTTCCCTTCTATTTTAATGTTTTTAATAAAGCAGATGGTACCAGACAGTGGACACCTTACAATTCCACCACTGTGCATTTTGGAGCTGAGTTTTGCTAATTGCCAAGAGTTGCTGCCATTAAAGCATATGGCAAATTTTCTTGTGCTTTTTTCTTTAAAGATCTAGATCAAAATAGTCATTATAAATATTTCTTTCCATATACTATGACCCCTTCACTTCCATTTCTGTGGATTCAACATGCCCATATGTAGAAGAACTGCATTCAAAGCAAGTGCACCAATTTATTTGTCTAGCATGTCAGAAATCCTGCTAAGCAGTGTTCCTCCACCTTTTTTTTCATTTATTTCCTCTGCTTTTATGGTTTAGTACACTATTGTGTTTCTATTGCTCTTAGTTACCTCCTGCTTTCCTCTCTGTGGATATCAAAGTATTTCTTCCCATTCACATGAAAATGCCTGTTCTTTCAATGTCTTTTTAACTTAAAAAATTATTTGAAGATCTGACAGGTCTAGGCACAGAGAGATGTTTGAGACTTCTGCTTACATGCAGCCTTATACTCCCAGGCTAGATGACTTCATCCAAAGCACATTAATGCATTAGGATTTTTGAATTTTCCTTCTTACCCCAGTTATTCCTGGGGTATGACCCTGAAGCTCACATGATTTGTAGCGTGAGATAAATAACTTGTTTTACAGTATCTTTTCTAATAGACTTTTATTCCTTTTCATGCCACCTGTACTTAACTTATGCGTTTTCAAGGCAGCGTGTTGGGTCTTTTTGGCTTCAGGTACTTGTCCTTTGAACTCATCTGCTTGATGCTCTCAGTCTTGGGTGAATTTTGGATATCTCTGTCTTACAGATCCAGCTCTGACCAACCCTGCCCCATCGGGGTCCAGGGTTCATAAAGCCCTCATGCTTAAGTTCAGAAAAACCGTACTCAAAACAGACATAAGAGCCTAAAAAGTGCACAGACAAAACAAAACAATTTATGGAACATATTAAAAAGCTGTGTTTCCAGGGGGATGGCTTGTGACTGGGTAAAATCTGCCTTCCAGGAAATCTGTGTTTTGAAAATATGAATAGGAATCATAATTTCACCCCTTTCTTAAATCAATGAATATGGTTAGGGGCTTTCTGGTGACCTCAGCTCATGGAATTGCCCTGTTGAAATTAAGCTGTTAAGAACTGAAAGGTAAAGTAGATGGCATTGTACATACACCCTGTTTCCAGATTACCTGCTAGGGAACCTTGGTTTCAAGGCCTGAGATGTCAAGGTTTCAAGACCTCATTCTTTGTTCAGCTCCAGTAAATATGCTGAGCCTGTAGTTAGCCACTGTGAAATCTTTCACCTCCCAGGAATCAACACAGACTTGAGTTCCCTTAACTACTGATTATCATAAAAATCTCTGTCAATGAGATTTAGGAGTCCTACTCTTCCCTACAGCTCAAACTATCAGTTTGACTAAGTCTCTAAATACTGCATTATGACGTTGGAGTTTATGCTTATTCTTGATTGTTTTGAATGTGTGCCTGTTTTGTTATCTCAATTACTGGTGTCAAATATAAAGTCAGAAATCATCGGAATACAAAGCTGGACAAATCCACTAGTGAAAGATTGGCAAGGGGAAAAAAAAAAGAAGGTAATTAATAAAGCAGATCAGTTCTTTGATGCAGTGAACTTCTCACAGGTACTGGCCTGGTACAAAGGAATGGCAGGGGAAACAGCCTGGGCATGAAATCAAAGCTTAATATCAGTTAAAAAAAAAAGTTAATCAAAACGTGTTCTAATCAAGAAAGTAGAAACTCTTCTTTAATTAATTTTTGGGGTAAGGAAAAGAATTTATTTGAATTTTAATATTGTTCTTGCTTTGTTTCACTTCAGAGATCATAAAATTTAAAAGCCAGAATGGTCAGCTTATTGTCAGCAGAGGATACACAGCAGAAAAATTTAGTAAATATGTACATTCCTGCTAATCATTATTTAGATGACAAATTCAGGACTTCCATGGAAAAATTAAGGAGGCTTTATAGATATGCATGTATGTGTGTGCATATGTAGATATATGTATACAAAATTATTATTCATAGAGAATTACATTTTTAATGTCCTTGGGGTAATTAATTTATCATTCACATGATATCCTTGTGAATTTATGGGATTATGTAGGGTTAATCTCATACAAGAGAAATAATGGAAAAAAATTAGTGCCTAGAAGAATTTTATCTATCTAATATCAAGTTAATAGTACTAGTGTGAGCTCCCTGGATTACAAGAAATATCTCAGAGCAGAAATATATTAGAAATACACTTTGAAAGTGCAGGAGGAAGAATTTTTACATGTCAGATTTGACTTTAGGCCATGTAATTCAACTCAACCTCAGTAATTTGTCCTTTTCTGAACCATAAGAATAGAAGCAAAAATTATTTCAAAAGCTGAACTGTTACTTGAAAGAGAGGCTAACATCAGTAATAAGAATTCTGCTTTATACACATATTTAACTATTTCAGCTTATCTTGAATGGAACACAACTTCTATATTTGCATAGGACAAAACCCCTCTTGAGTCTCTTGCTGAAAATGATGAGTTTTGCTGAATCTGCACTACACTGTGAATGTTGTCTGGCAGGCATTTCTGCGTGTCACGTTGGTATGAAAGTGCAAAGAGGCAGAAAATGTTGCGGAAACAACAGAACACGTTGTTAACATTGAAATATTCTCCCTGGCATTTCAATGACCCAGTGAGAAATATTAATCCAAACTCCAACATTTCTGACACCGAGTCTTCAAACAAAGCCCACCCTGGCCCTTCCGTTGGGGACTTTCTCTGTCCAGGCACCTCTTGCAGGGCACAGAGGCGTTTGTAAAACTGCGCTCAGCAGTTCAGTAGTTCTCCCATTCAGCATAAAAAGGAAATGAGACTGATCTCTCTGTGTTTGATGTTGTAACAAAGTCCTCAGCCCTGTGCTTTCGGGTACATTTTCATGTTCCTGCACTGTACAGCAACATCTCCCTTTGAAAACTAATTTCTCAATATCTTGTTTTGATTAAGCGGGGGAGGATTCAATCTTTACTGAGACACCTGGCAGCCTCTCAATATAAAATACTCAGGCAAGCCTGAAGGCCCAATAGGAATACTTTAATTGTGTAATTGTTTCCTTACTCCATGAGTCATCAAGTGCAATAATAGCTTTTGTGCGGTGTCAAAACTCACAATGTTAACTCAGCTCTGTATCCAGCCCCGTAGTGTTGACTTTAGATTGAACCACCTTGTTGTGGCAACTTGCTTTCCATGTGTTCTTACTTTAAGCTATGGATCTGCTTTTCCAAAGATTTTGTGTTACTCTTGATTCAGTCACCCCAGTAAAAAGAGGATGGAGTCAGGGATTCCTCCTATATCTTTTCCTACTGAGGGAACAGTGTCACTCTACCTTTTTGACAGAATTCTAGACACTCACAAAGAGTAGAAGAGAAAAAAAAAATCCTCATCTTATAGACATGATTCATTCTTCTTTTTTTGGAAGAACTTTTATGTGCATTTTTATTTGTGGCAAAGACTATGACAATGAATATTTCAGTATTTCTAAGCCTTAAAAGAAAAATTACAGCATTCCATTATTCTCAAAGTAGCCCCTATAGCTCTTAAGTTCCTGGTCTGGTCAATAATGCACATTCTTTTTTTATGTCCTCACAGAAATGAAAAATAATTTGCAGGTAAGAAATTGGTACTATACAAGAAATAAAAGCTGGACTATAGCCTGTAGAAGGAAGCTCAAAAGAAATCACAGGCTATTATGACCAAAAAAGCCTCTTAAAAGTATGGAATGAAAAACCACTAATGATTATAAATGTATGAAAGAGTCTATAATAAATATAAATATATAAGGGTATATTAAATATAAAAATTTAAAACTGCAGTTGGTCTAAAAAAAGAAGTTCCCAATAGCCAAGTCACAGGAACATTTTGAAATACCTTATTTCAGGGCTTATTAGATAAGATACTGGGTATTTATTTCCAAAAAGACTGATTATGGAGGGTGGCTTGCCTGGTCTTGTTTGCTACTACTCTTTGGTGGACACAGGAATCATCTATTTGAGTGAAATCATCTCCAAGGCTGTACAAACTCCACATAATGAAACTGTCTCAAGCTCAGCAGTAGTTAACAAATCAGGCACAGAATAGAATTACAAGTGAGTGCAGCATAAACCTTGCAAAACTTGGAGGTTTGAAAGCTGACTCACATTTTGGAGTTTCTTTTAGTCTTGGAGCTCGAACCAAGCTGTGAAACATGAAAATCCATATGAACTATAGAAGAAGAAGAAAAAAAATAAAAACAAAAAACAAACAAATAAAAACCCAAAAACCCCCCACAAAACAACAACAACAAAAAACCCAGAACACATTTACCTGAGCCCTAACTGAACTAAACTCTCTACTCTCAGCACAGTTCTGCTGCCTGCAGCTTTCAGGAGGAAATGTGATATGCTGAGTGCACAGCGTCCCACTGAGGGAAGATTTGCAGTTCCTGCTGCTCTGGACAGACGGACAGTCCGGCACAGCCACGGTGCCGGGCACTCATGCAGCCACGTGTGAGGCACCCTGCAGGGGACGCTGGGGGCTGTCAGCTATTCCAGTCCCCAGCTGCCACCACCTCCATTTGTTCATTCCATCAGATGATCCCAGGGCTTGCAAGACAATGAGCTGATGTAAAAAATTTGTTGGCAACACAACGGGGAGAGAGAAAAATTTAGTTATCTTTTGGTCATGGTAAAGAGGGGCTCAGAAGGGTGAGTGAGTTTTTGAAATTAAGTAGAGTGAAAATTTTTTAACTATTCACATGTGTGAGAGAGTGTCTTCCAACAAGAGCTGACAGAATTAACTCTTAATTCAATATTTCTTTGTATCAGTGACTGCTTTCCTGTATTAATGCTGAATGCTAATGTATTAATGCTAAATTAATGCTAATTTGGCCAGCTCCCAGTTTGGTGCAGATAAAAATTTTCTTTACAGAAAATATAATGTAAAACTTTTATCTTTTAAAACACATTAATATCCATTGGTGATCCAGCAAAATCTGATAGACCTCATCCCATAAATATGATTTCTGTCCATTGGCAAATCTGTATATTTGAAAGTAACATTTCATGCCTTCACTGATGACCAATTTAATGTGTAGCTTGCAATATTATATTTATTGTTATTGTAATAATATCAATTCCCATTTATGCTCCTGTTGCTGAAACTTAATTTTGTAATTACACTCTTCCTGTTTTCTATGAAATTCAATTTTACCCATCTGTGATATGAGCATTCATTGTAGACGTAGCACAAAAAGTAACAATGTTGTAATTCGTTACATCAAAGTTAGAGAAAAACAAATAATGCTCTGAAATTTACAACTTCAAAAGCGAATTTAAATCCTCATGTCCACTCTCAGCAAAAAAGGATTCTTTTTCTTTGCTAATTTTGAAAAATTTGCTTGTTATTCTGGATAGGAGCTTTCATACAGGAAGCTGAATATTAATTTTATTGTTATTAATGAAACCTCTTTTTATTATTATTCCTCTTACCTCCTGGTCCTTCCACAATATCTGTCACAGTAAGATTCCCTTTTCCCTTTCATCAGGTGTGAATTTGAGTGAGTGTTTGGTTTCATTCCCTTTTAGACATAAGAACATATTTTTTTCATGATAAAAATTGTCATGTGGAAAATCTTCAAGAATTAAATTTCTTCCCCAAAGTGCACAATGGAATCAGTTCAGCCTCATGTCTGCTGAAGATGTGGTGCATTTTCCACTGAGTTTTCTGCGGGTGAAACAAGGCACAGGTCCTTTAAAAGCTGTGTTTAATCTTAGACCTAAAGATATATCTACTGGAAGTTAAATGGGATTTAATAATGAAGTGCAACATCTTTGCACCCTTATATAAGTTACATTTCTTTAGAATTAATTTTGCATTGTTTTAAATATCGAAACCCTATTTTTCAGCTACTTTTCAGCTATTTTGGTTGTTTGTTATAAGTATTTAGTAACGAAGAGTGCTAATTTCAGAAATTTTCCACACTTTAAAAAAGTGGAGTGAATGGGAAGCCTGATTTTCAGCCACAAACTAGCCCAGTGCAATGTGCAAGGAGAAGCAGGCCCAAGGGATTCACCAAGACAAGTTACTGGGTATGGAGTTTGGTAAATTAGTGGGAAAGAAAGGTGAGAGAAGAGTAATTTTTGTGAACAGCAAAAACTGTAGCTGCCCAATGTGCCCATGTCTAAGAAATGTAATGCAGAGTAGGGTTCCCTGTTGGGAAAGTTGAGAAGCCATCATCCTCTTCTGTGGCTGGAGAAGGGAAAAGCAGATTCCAGTCTCTGAGGTAACTGGAATTTTTTTATGTGCATTGGAGTACTTTCAGAAGGCAGTCTGAGAGTCCCAGCCAAGAATTCCCAGTACGCCAGGAGCTGGAGCATGGATAACTTGATTCCAGATCTGATCAGACACGGAAGGAATTTCCTTCTCTTGTAAGCAGACACTAGTCTTGTTCACTTAAACTTTACAACTCCTGAAAGGGACATAAACCTGCAGCTTGAGCTGTCCCATTTCCCTGAAGTTCCTTGTTATTCACAGTTTCGGATGCAAATGGGGATGCTGAAGAGACATCGCAGCCAAGTGTTCACATTCCTCCCTTGATGCTGAGTTTTGCTGAGATTGGGTCTTCTTGCAAAAGGTACCTTGGGAAACAAATTTCTCAGCTCTATCAACTCCTGTTGCAGCTGAATTAGCAATACAGCACCCAGTGTTGTAATGCTTTGGTCCCTGTAAAACCCAAAGGGATTGGAAGTCACAAGGAATTTTACATAGTGAGACCTAGACAAGAAAAATGTTAGAAGTTTATGGGGTCATGTGAGAATTTTGCACTGGCAGTGAGGATATAGGGTGAAGAGGATATTGAGAATTTAAACTATTTTCTTTTTTTTTATAACTTAAAGTTTTTTGATAAATCATTATGGATAGCAAATAGCTTAGTTTAGTGCTATTGTTACTTTGTTTAATCAAAAGAACCATTGGTCCTGGTTGGTCCTGGTAATACCACTGCAATTTTGCCTTGTGCAACTGTCTTGGTTTGGAAAGACAGCTATCTGTCAAGGAAAACTGGAGTTTCCCTTGGAATGGAGAATGTAAAAAACCCCTCCCTCCAAATTATTACAATTTTGCAATTAGGAGCTTTTAGGCAAAAAAAAAAACCAACATAGGAATAACAGTAGTTTACTAGGAATATTAAAGAATACAAATGCAGTAGTACCAAAAAAGAAAAAAAAAAAGACAAACAAGCAGACAAACAAAAGTTCTAGAAAACCCTAGCAGAGTCAGGAATATGAGCTGTTGTCTGGATATGACACCCTGTTGTCTGGATGTTGGACACAGTCCAAATGAGTCTTCCTGGAGTAACAGATGTTATTCTGTGAAGTAGAGATGGTACTGTAGAAAAAAGGGTCCAGCACTGGCGAGATGAGTCCAGTATTCCTCTGAGAATTCAGTAGAAAACTGGCTCCTTTAGTGTTTGGGATTGCAGGTTTTATGCAGGTGGAAAGGCTTTGGCTCCTCCCACTGGGTGGAGCATCTCACACTGGAATGAGGTGATGTTATCAGTCATGTGAGAGGCCTTAAATGGCCCATTCACAGGTGATGTCCCTTGGAGGAGGATGGGTGGAGGAGGAGATAAGAAGACACTGCCTTATCTGGTGTTATCAGTTGTCCCATTAACAGAAGGCATCTGCTCTCTTTCCCCACTAGAGTTACAAGAGATAAAGAACAATATCTCCCAACAGTTTTCAACAGATGAAAATAGAATACACATTTTTGGTTACATTTTTCAACCCAAGACAACAACTTTATATGGAATTTCTTAATTCAGATATTATTGGAGCAATAAGGTCTCCTGGCTCACATTCAGACACAGGAGTTTAATGAATCTAGGGAAATTAGTATGTATTGCTGACAGGTAGCTTCACATTTGCCTTTTGTTACAACATTTACGAATTGCTGTTTACACATTGGTAGTAGTGAAAGCCTCAAAATCAATCTATGCCTCTTCAAATGCCTTTAAAAAAACATTTTTTAAGATTAGGTGAAAAGATTTTCTCCACAATAAAATCAAATATTTATATATATATATATATATATATATTACTCTTTTAAAAATGCCAAATGATTTTGATTTGGGCAACTACATGATGTTACCTAAACACTTGAAATATAAGTACCACAGTTATCTACTGTCTTTCAATGACCATGTTTATTTTTATATCAGGATAGAAGATATTATTACTTAGCTTTTTAGCTGAGAAATACAACCCTCTTTTTGGCAATCTCCTAACAAACTTTTTTCCTATATAAAATTAAATTATTGGATAATTACATTTCCTACAGAACACCAAGAGCCTATAAACAGCATTAAAAGGACATGCTTCTGAAAAAGTAGGTTTTTAACATTTAGTTTCTATTCTAATGGATGTATTCATTATGTATGCAGAGTGTTTTCTTGGAGATTTTATTTTTACATACGCTACTTATATGAATAAAAAAAAAGGATTCTTAGCTAAATTTCACTACCATGTCAGTGGTAAATTCTTAAGAATACAAAAATCTGGTCAGGTATTTCAACAGTGGGTGGCTTAACTTTGTGTCTCCTGCTGTGGTAATGACAATCATTTAACAGGAACATTAAAAGTACACACCTGCTCAGTCTCTTTAGTATCATACTTGGACCTGCAGTGCTTGAACTTGTCCATCTCTGTTTTGAAACCTTGGATACTGCATGTTCTGGAAGTCTCCAGATGATCACAACCCACTGTGCCAAGAACTACTTTTTTTTTTTTTTTTTAACAGGCTTAGCTGATTTCTTCTGAATTTCAGTGAGTGCTCCCTAATTTCAGTAATGTCAAGGTGACAAGCAGCACTATTCTCATCTTGCCTGTGTTTATGTAAAGCTGTATCCCTCCTCATTCTCCAGCTTGAACAATCCTGTGCTCTTTGCAGCTGTAATGGCCATTGCCAAGTTCAATACAGTTCCAGCACACTTTAGGGATTTTGTATCTTCCCTTTGAGTACACTGAGGTTCATCTGTCACCCTTTTGACCACTCACTCAGTTTTCCATGTTCTTCTAGAGCTGCTCATCATCAGAGTAGCATTTGATCCAGAGAGCTTCAAATTGGACAATTTTCCCCTTCACAATTTCCTCCAGGTCACTGATGAGTAAAACGGACTCCAGCAATGACCCTAGGGGAATGTCACTGGTAACATTTTGTCCTGAAAAGACTTTTTGTGTTCTGTAATTAGACTTCTGGCTGTAGCAGAGCCGTTTTCTCTTGCTCCCTGGCAAGATCCTATCATGTGGAACCTCATCAAGTGCCTCCTGAAAATCCAAGTGTTCTGTTTCCACTGTATTTCCTTTATCCCTGTGCATATCATCTCTATTAAAGGACTGCAATAAGTGAAGCAGAACTGCCATTTACAGGGGGAATTCCACACCTTTTCTTAAGTTCCTTGTGATGTTAATTATAGAACTCTCAGGGTTATTAATTCCCTGAGATTCTCCTTAGAGTTGCTGTTCCCCAAGGTACTAAGGGTTCCCCCAAGGTTGCTGTTCCCTGGGAGTTTCCTCTGGGTTGCTGTTCCCAGAGGTAATAAGGTTTTCAGTCTTCTCTTTGCCCTAAGTGTTTCACACCAGAGGTAGAGATGACAAGCTGAGTCCGCCAGTGCACATTTCCAAGGTTGTTTATTCTTCATTATCTCAGTCCTTTTTCAGCTCTGCCAGGTCTCCCTGGCAGGGTACCTTATCTTAGTTCTTTCTCAGCTCTGCAAAGCATCTTCAGCAGAGCAGGACATGCGGCAGACTGGGCAGATCAGAGGGTCCTGGACCTTTTGTACCATTCCCCTCATCCAACCACCATCAACAACATACTTTTTATTTACAGAATCACACCAATACTTATTACCTATGTTAACATGTCATTTCTACTCTAAACCAATCCTTGAGATCCAACTCAGCAGAAAATGGGGGACAAGAGCAAGAACAAGGAGCACAGGGGCCACTCCCCAATTCCTCCATCTTGCCTCTTCAAGCCCATATACTAAAAATCCTAGATTCTACATTTACATTCTATGATAAACTAAATACTACTTATTTTGAATTCTCTCAGCTTGTGATTCTTCATACAATGTGGGCGTTCACTCCCATGGACAGGGATCAGAGGCAGTGTCCTCCTGGGCTCTGTGTGAGGCTGGCTGACCCCCTTGTACAGATCCCAGACCCCCCTGTCCGCTCTCCAAACCCTCCAGGGTGGCCAGAGGGATGTTCTAGACTCTAACATCGAACTATCTATCAGTACACCTCTGTAGTTCCTGAACCATTTTTTGGCCCAATTCTTAAAAAACACTATGCCATGACATCGCTTCATCACTAGAAAAAGTAGTGTAAAAAAAAAAAAAGCCTGAAGGAAGCCTTAAATCCTTTGTGTTTCCTTTTTTTTTTTTCATCTCAGCCTACCCAAGAGTTGCCTAACTTTATTTTCAATCTATGTCCTCAGCATGGAGCTTGTAGAGCACATAAAGGCCCAAAGTTAATTTTATGGCCTGACTATAAAGGTATGAAAGAGGGTTTGATAATGAAAGTTCATGACAGTCACTCAGTAATAATGGCACTCTTGAGAAGTAGAAAGTAACATTCAATTTTTTTGTTATTTGATTAGTCCTGATGGCCATTGATTACACACATGGACCGTGCTGGCCATGGTGGTAACAGAATAATGCACTGCTTTTGGAGGAGATGCTACATCAGCATAAAAAGTGTTTCATCTCTTTGGTCATATCAGCAAATAAGTGGCAATTCTTCCCATTACTGTCTGGAAAGCTGTCTTCTGCTGTATGGAACATAACTAATACTTCATTTTCATGTCACTTCCTGCAGACCTACAGCTCAACACAGCAGTCTTTGAAAAGTTTTGCCTGTCTGAAAGTGTCTGTGTGCTCATTAGCTTCTGCAGATGCAAATTGGTGAAGATGTTGCCTTTGACATGCATTATTTTATGTGAAGGCATAAAACAAGATTAATCATACCCTGCACTTCAGTGCTGCAGTACCACACAGTCTACTAACATTCTTGGGAGTCACACTTCAGAAATCAGAGTGATAATAATTAAAATGTTAATAGGTCAAGGAAATCTATTTTGTTTTTGTGGAGCAAACTTATGGAGATAAATGTCTTCTGTTAATCAGTTTTCAGAGGTGAATAACTTTATAGAACTACCACATCCAGGAATATGAATATGTGCCATATAATTGTGTAGTTTGGAGTCACCTTGAAGTTACAAAGCCTGTGACTTCTTTTTTATCTAGTAACAGACAAAAAAACCCTGACATAATCACTGGCACTGCATGTTCTCCAAGTCTACCAGTGTGTCAAAAAAAAAAAGAAAAGGGGTTGCCTGTAAATTCTATTTTCCTATTTCATTTGCGTTGTGACTGACTAGAAAGAGGAACACATGATCTGCTTTCTGCCTTGTCCTGGTGGAAATGCTGATTAAATTCCTTCAATGGGAATGAAAATATCGATTTGGTTGTGCCCGTAGGATGAGTCCTCAGAACAACAATTAGCACAAGTCCTTACAACAGAGCTGCTCAATATCTCTCAGATCAGAACATTGAATTGTGGAAAAAAAACCACTTGAGCTACCAGGAGCAAACTGTTTGATCAGCTGCAGAATGACTGAAATACCCAGAGGCTGAAATGTGCAAAGCTGAGCTATGGTCACGAGAATTCTCCAAACACCAGCCCATAAAATGAAACACTGAATACTCAACTTCAAAGCAGCACCCAAATGCTGAAACTAGAGATTTTTAGTTATGGTAATGGTCTGATTATCTAAATCAGATTTATAGCTCACATGACTGTGATATACCATCTCCTTTGGGCAATGGTGATTTTAAATTCATTGTAGAGATCTGAAGAGTTTTAAAATTTTAAAAGTTAGTGTTCCATGCACAGGTCTTGCACAACCTGGAATTAATTCCCAGTGAAAACCTCTGTCTGTGTGGGAGGGGTTAGGCTTTGCGTGTATTTAAGTGATGTTTTGAGAGGAGGCATAAGAAGCAATAGCTGCTCATGGGGGAAGAAAAAAAATCCTGTCATGAACTCAAGAGCAGATGAGATGGCAGTAAGAATGTGCCTGGCAGAAAAAGAAAAAAAAAGAAAAAAAAAAAAAAGGAAAAAAAGAAGAAGAAGAAAAAAAAAAGCATTTCAAAAAAGGAGTATTTAATAATATACCTGCTGTGTCCATGTAACCTCCAGTTCTGGAGTTATCATGGCACTGATACACTGACATGAAACAATTAATTGGATAATGAGCTGGGATGGATGATTGTCCTTCACACAATGTGTGTGCTCTGTGCAAGCAGGACTGAAGTCAAATTAAACATACAAAGCCAAACCGGTGCTTCAAATAACTTCAGATTTTAGCTCCTCTTCAGTCTGTTGTGGTATGAGCTCACACATATGGCCTGCACACACTTGCAAAGGCAGCAGCTCGTGGTAAAATAAAAAGTCTCCTTGGCCCTCTACCTTCCCCTGGAAGTGAAGATTTAATTCCTAAAATTAGAACTTCTACATTTTGAAAATATGCTGATTATCCATAGAGCTAACAGGAAAAAAATTGATTTGGTATAGGAAAAGAAACACAATTTTTGTTTGCCAGCTACCATTCTAAAAGTTCCACTGGTTGGAACTGAAATACTTTCATATCTAAATTTTAAAAAATTGGAACTGCAAGCACATTATAAAACTGTACACAATGTATGTGTGTATATATATAGTGTTCTGCCTATGAGTAGCTCCCAAGGGAGAAAAAGTGCTAATGAACAAATTATGTATTATTATTTCATGTAAAACTGTATAGTACTAGATCAAGTCAAGTACTTCAGAGGCAAATATTCACCCATTTTAAGTAAGAGAAATGAAGATGTTGTTCCAAAATCAAGAGAAAAATGTCAGATTATTCCTGCTTGGGAAGGAATCCTCTGGGCTAGTTTGATGACAGGATTTTCCTCTCTGTCAGCATTGATTAGAAAAGAACTGGAGCTGCAACAAATTGGAACCAGGACATCTCAGAAAGGATGAGATTGGCAGGGCCAGCTACTCCAGCCACCCTCCTTGAGCAGGGACATCTTGAGCCAGCTGCCCAGGCCTGTGTCCACTCAGGATTTTAGTGTCTCCAAAGATGGATCCCCACAGCCTCTTGTACAGCCTAGTGTAGTGTTTGACCATTCCCACATTAAAAACCCCCAAACACTTCCAAGAAAAACCCACAAAAAGCAGAAAAACCCAAAAAACAAAAACCAACCAAAAAAAAAAAAAAAAAAAACCACCAACAATATTAACTAAATCACAAGACTAAAAAATACCACAAACAAATAAAACAAATAGACAAACACAAATCCACCAAAACTAAAATCACAGACACGTAAAACATAAAACTAAACCCATTTTCTTGTGCTGAAAGTTTTAAAACTTGTTCCCATTGCCTCTTGTCCTGTTAATGGGCTGACTCCTTGGTGTTTGCTCCCTCCCACAAGACATTTTTACACATGGATAAGATCCCCCTGAGCCCTCTCTTCTCCAGACTGAGCACTTTCAGCTCTGCCAGTGTCTCCTTGCAGGTCAGATGCTCCATCCCTGCTAGTTCCAAAGTCACATCAGCTTTTTTGTGACCATCTTTACTAACAGGAAAACCAAAGTCTGGAATTTTGGTGGGGTTTTTTCAGTATGTTCATCTCCTCCCCAGCTCTACTTCTTCAAAAACCTCTTTCTTTAAAGCCCAGGCATAACAGCCTAGTTACCTCTAGCTTTGCAGAAAAATAGATCAACATGTATTTTTAAAGCAATGTCTTTTCAGTGTTTTTAAAATTCATTGCATTCATTTCACTTAATTTCATCCTCCTAAGCCTAGGCACTAAGTTGAAATAATGCTCTATGTTTTGTCTTGGTCAGTAGACACAGGAAAGCTAATTACATCTATCATGAATGCTTTCTTAATAGATGATGAAATGTGAAAATTGTGGTTTATGGTTGCCTGTTTCCTCCCACAGATGACAAACAGAGCCTGCGCAGCTAGTCTGGGGTAGATACGGAATTTTCAGATAGCTGAAGCTGGGTCATATGAATTGCATTCCTTATGTTTGCTTTGTTTTGTTAGATATTTCTCTAAAAAATTCAGAATAATGCCCTTTTTATGGTTAAATATATGTTGATAAGGAAAAATGAGAGGATGTAAGGAAAAATAAGAGGATGTAAAGAAAAATAAGGGGATATTCAAAAAAACCTGGATGTAGATATTTATGTTTAAAATACACCACAGAGTAACAAATAAAGCATCTCATTTTACTGCACTGCTATACTAATAAAAGAATTATTCTACTGCATACATATATAAGCCCATAATTTTCTGAATCTTCATTCTGATTTTTTTCCACCCTAATAAAAGCACACAACCTTTAAATTAATTCTGTCTTTCTACCAGGGCTTCAAGCCCTGATCCTTAAAGCTGCTTTACATGAATATAAGGTTATATCTACACCAAATGGCTTCTGGGAACAAGATCTAAATGAAGACATCTGAATTTCCAGTTGATGTTGGATGGGTTACAGAAGAAGATGGAAACAGCTTAGAGACCATACGAAGGGCTGTTTCTGTGTAGCCAGATTTAAATTACTGTCGTTTGCATGCAGTTTGTGTCCAGTACAGTGAATGTAGTTCATATTTAGCGAATCACTTCAGCAGTACATTGTAGGATATTCCCATCCTTTTATTTCCTTCTGAAGAACATGTACACCATTGTAATGCAGAATTCATATGAGTGTGAAAATATAATTTTTAAACTATTCCAATGAATCCCTCTTATAACAATTTCAATGAAAACATCTTGTAACAACCAATGCTGTCATTTCTAGGAGCAGTTGCTGTTCTTCTAGAGGGGGGAATGAAAAACAATGCTGAAACCACAAAAGGCAGAAAGAACATCTCCAGGCAGCAAAATAAGAATTGCTTCTTGAAAAGCACATACTCCTCTCCTGGCAAGTGAACATGCTCATTGTCAAGCCAGCTGGCAGGAATGCTAATTACCCTGGTGCTGGGATCCCGCTGATTTCTATTGTAGACCTGCTAGAAAGATGCAGATTGTCTTTTAGTGTGACTCCATCTTGTCATTGCAGTTTCACTTGCTAGAGAACCTTTGGGTTTGGGTTTGTTTTGTTTTTATTTTTGCTGGGGTTTTTGTTGTGGGTTTTTTTTCATGTGTGTGTATGCTTTGTTTGTTTGTTTGTTTGTTTGTTTGTTTTCTGAAGTTGCTTTTTGGAACTGGGAGATTTAAGATTGTTGAACACATACGTGCATATGTCATGAGCTGCCTTCAAACTGGCAATTTTTGTAGTTGGTTATCTACTTTAGGTTAAAATTATTAACTTTTCGAGTAGAAATATTGCACGGTGACCAGAAAAAAAAAAAAAAAAAAAGGTCCTTTGGAGTTAATTTAGGGATAAGAGAAGATAAACTGCAATATAATGCAATTGGTCCACAGGTTGGGCTTTATTTGTGCTGCACACTTCATAAAGGAAAAAAAGAAACCTACATGCCACTAAACATAGATGAATGCAAATATAAAGCCAAGAAACTGTGAAAAAAGGTTGCCTGTAGTTGTCAGAACAATGTCTAATTAGTAAATTTCCTAAAAAAGCTGGCAAGCTGTTGAGTTTTCTTGTATTGTTCAAAGAAATATTTCTACCACTACCTGAGAAGAAGAGAAATGCATGGATTGTGCAGGGGCCAGCAGCAGCAAATAAAGATTAATTTTAAATGAAGCTTGGTTCCTATTTTATATATATATATATGCCTAAGTTTGGCTTAAACTGTTAATTGGGTTGAAGCCTTTGCCACAACCATTCATTTGCAACACCTGGAAATAAAGTAGGTAATGAATAGATCCACCATAGCATAAATCAACTCCATCCACAACTGCCTGGGTCCAGATCCAACAAAAAATGTTGGGATTGGTAAAAATAACTCAGAACCATGTATTTTTTCATGTCATTACACCTGAAGTTAAAAAAAATAATAATCAATTACTGTTATGTGGCAATTAGGAGCTCTGGCTTCTTTGTCTGTTGTCTCTTAGGTTTGTAAGCATGACAGATATTTTACTTGAAAGTTACTATGAATTTACCTTCTTTAATGTAGTTTAATTAATGTAGTAATATAATGTAGTTTAATTCTTGTGAGGAAGGTGCTTTTTAGTGTTGCACCATAATTTCTTTTATTCAGATTAATTTTAGTGGTATTTAAGTGGCTGTGAGTTATGTCGATGGTTAATGTCAACACAGACATGGTAGAAATGTTATTTTTCACAGTGTCAGTTTGAAAGGTAAAAATAATTTTTCACATAAATATGAATGTATTTCTACATGAGAGCTCAACAGAGTTTGAGAGACTAAAGGCCTTACTGCAATATAATTTTTTTATTTTTTCAACAAAAATCTAGATTTACTTCTTGAGAATGAAATAAAATAAAAGTACTGTTTATCAGTGAACTGTTAAATGCTGTAACTTTAGTAAGTGTTATAAACTTAGAATCACACAGAATCACAGAATCACTAGGTTGGAAAAGACCCTCAAGATTACTGAGTCCAAACCATGCCCTAACACCTCAACTAAACCATGGCACTGAGTGCCACATCCGGTCTTTTTTTAAACACACCTAAGTGACTCCACCACCTCCCCAGGTAGATTGTTCCAATACTTTATCAGCCTTTCCATAAAAAAACTTTTTCCTAACATCCAGCCTATATTTCCCTTGGTGTGGCTTGTGTCCTCTCGTTCTTTCAGTTGCTGCCTGGAGAAAGAGACCGACCCTCCCTGACTACAGCCACCTTCAGGAGGTTGTAGAGAGTGATAAGGTCACCTCTGAGTCTCCTTTTCTCCAGGCTGAACAACCCCAGCTCCCTCAGCCGTTCCTCACAGGGTTTGTGTTCCCAGCCCCTCTCCAGCCTCGTTGCCTCCTCTGGACGTGCCTCAAGCTTCTCAACATCCTTCCTAAACTGAGGGGCCAGAGCTGGACACAGCACTCGAGGTGTGGCCTCACCAGTGCCCCGTACAGGGGAAGAATGACCTCCCTGCTCCTGCTGGACACACCATTCCTGATCCAGGCCAGGATGCCCTTGGCCTCCTTGGCCACCAGGGCACTCTGCTGGCTCATGTTCAGCTGCTGTCACCAGCACCCCCAGGTCCCTTTCTGCCTGGGCACTGTCCAGCCACAGCACCCCCAGCCTGTAACGTTGCAGGGGGTTATTGTGGCCAAAATGCAGGACTCGGCACTTGGACTTATTAAACTTCATCCCATCGGACTCTGCCCATCCATCCAACTGTTCCAGGTATGTCTGCAGAGCCCTCCTACCTTCCAACAGATCAACACACTCCCAGCTTAGTGTCATCTGCAGATTTAGTAATGAAAGACTCAATCCCCTCACCCATGTCATCAATAAAAGTATTGAACAGAGCTGACGCCAGCACAGATCCCTGAGGGACACCACTGGTCACTGGCCCCCAGCTGGATGCAGCACCATCACCATCACCACCACTCTCTGGTCCCACCATCCAGCCAGTTCCTGACCCAGCTGAGAGTGCTCCTGTCCAGGTTGTGGGCTGCCAGCTTTTCCAGGAGTGTGCTGTGGGAGACAGTGCCAAAGGCCTTGCTGAAGTCCAAATTGACAACATCCACAGCCTTTCCTGCATCCACCAGGCAGGTCACCCAGTCATATAAGGAGTTCCATTAAAATCTGTTGAACATGCTTAAGGATGATGTCAGTACTTTTAATGTGATGGAGTTCAACACAAACACAATCATCATGGTGAGATACTAATAAAAAATTTTTAAAAATATTAAAAAAATCTTATTATGGCTTTTCAGATATGAGGTTTTAGATGTGCCCTTGTGTTTGAGCACAGGAATAATGATTAGTCTGGTGACAATCCATTGGCTATATTTTAGACAGTGATCAGAAATGAATTATTGATGAATGTGTGTAAGAAATGGGAAAAGCAACAAGAAATGGTTGTCCTAGTGTATTTTCCCAACTTCAAGGAGTGTCCAGTTTAAGGATTTTCTTAAATCAGGAGTTGTATCTTCCTTTCATTTTACTCCTTTTGGATAGGTCTCTTCTTCAACTTTGTTCTCTGTTGCAGTTTTCCAGCATTAATAAGTGGGTTTTGATGTGAAACTTTCAATCCTATCCATCCTACTCAAGGAACAAGATGGAGGAACTACCAGTCTAGAACTAAGCAAACCAATCCTGAGTAACTACCCTCCATTTCAATCAAAACATTGCACAGAAAAATACATAATTGCTATTCTTCTGCAATGCTGGAAATAAAATTATTTTGCACACTTGCTCAGTGTAGGAAATCCCTCTGAAAATCCAGGGATGATTCGCATCACAGAGGGATGTGAATACCAGCCTGGGGACTGCAGTGAGGAAAATTGCTTATAGGCAGAGAGTGGAAATCTCTTTGTCAAAGAACAAGAAGAAATAGGCACAAGCCTAGATTGCACGTCTGTACTCTATGCAAACACTAGCATTAATTAGTGCAATATCAGTGGTCGTCTGTAACCACATTGTCCAGTGGTAAAGCTGGCATTTGGGGACTGTCACGTCACAGAAACCATGCGAGGATCCACAGACACCTCAAGAAGAAATGGAAGCTGTGTCTCCAACCACCTCTCTGCAAAAACACTTTGGGTGGCACTTATAAAGAAGATTTTGGGTTTATCATGAAATGGCTGTGAAAAAGCAAGCCTTGCAAAACTTTACTTATGGGTGGGCACTTTGGTAACAGGATCTGAAATACCCATCTTACGAGCTCCTAAAAGTCAGACTTGCTGTTATCTAAGAGCTGTACTGGGCAGAACAAACTGGACAAGGATATTTGTGTGGCAGGAGGAATGAGGAAAAGAAACAGGAGCCTGGGCTAGATGGTGGGGAGCAGCATGAGTTACTGCAGGGCCAGAGGTCAGCTGTAATCTCATTGTCAGGGTTTGTGTGCAACACCGGTGCCAGGGCCTGCTAAGCAGAGACAGGGTAATCTCATTCCAGAAAATGAGGTGCTTGGAGGAAGAAAGGATTGCAGATGTCTAAAGCAGTTTTGTTTTCGCTCTGCCTTCAATTTTGCATCTGTTTGTTTGGATGATGTAAGCTAGAGGCAGACCAACAGAGGAAATGAGAGTTACATATTCATGCTGCAAAATCAGACATGTTTCATAATCAATAACAAGAAACCTTTTCAATCTAGTTGCAGAGGCATAATCCTCACATTTTCAAGCAATTTTTAAACCATTTGGACATTTTGCCTAATTTGTGGACTGACATAAATGTAAAAAGTTCAAATTAAATATGCTCAAGTAACATATTTACCCAGTGATTTCTGTTTATTCTCTCTTGCTTAGTAACTTTTTATCTTAAAGTAGTTTGTCTTTTCACTATAAAGAACAGGAATCAGCTACTTATTTCCCTGTTTTAATGCTCTTCTGAGAAGATATCCATGTATACCACAGTAAGCTAACTGTCATTTACTTTGTTTTGCTGAAATATTATTGTTCAGCTGGAGGGATTTGCTGTTGCCAGAGATAAGAGTGGAAGCACAGAACTCATCTCCTTTCTGGGGAGCTGTTTGTTCCCCATACCCTTGGTCTACAATGGAAATCTGGATTAAAAAAACAATTGGTTTGTGGTGCAAAATGGTACACAATGTTTCTAGATCTAACTAAGCTTGTAAAAGAAGCCTTCAATACAGATTTATAACTCCGCTGTCTTCACATGTTGGAGTCTCTCAGGAGAACTGAAAAATTCCCTTTTCCTCTGTTACTGACTTTTCCTATCCTTCTCTGGATGGCTCATATATAGCTCTTGGTACACCTTGGCATTGTTATTTCCATGGATAGTGAGATTTTGTGGGCATAGGTTTGTGTTTGATGAGAAAAAGAGAAGCATTAAATGGGTTTTATTTAGTGCATACCCATAATTGTCACTGTAGGTTTAAAACCAATAATGCTTGCTGTAGTATCTTGCTTTTTAATGACACTGAAATAACAGCTCCAGATGACAAAATCTGCCTTGAGAATCTGTATCATGTCAGGCAGCTTAATTGCTGTTTAATTTTTCTTTACTTCTTTGCATCAAGTGTATTGCCATACCGCAATATGTCTGCCTTAACTAATAAGTTTGGGGTTTTTTCTAATTTAATGACTAACATTGACCAATCAGAATTGTATGCATTCACTGTAATGATGCTATTATTTCCCAGGTTGTCATGATTTCTATTAAAAGAATCGCAGATTTAATAGAAGCAGAAGTATAACAATAAAATACAATACATCTTGCACTTGTTCTGCAAAATATACACCTCAATTAAAAAAAATAAAAAAAACCCAACAAACTGAAAATGCTCGTTGCCTGTTTCTATTGTTAATAGTTAATCACAACCTTTAAACACCTAAAGAAATAACTGATAGCTTCAAGAAAAGTGTCTCAATATTAATATTGTATGGAGGAACTGGTCTGTAACCAGTCTTCTAGCGATAAACTACATTTAATGGAATCAGAGATGGGTCATTCATCTGAGAGTTTTCAGCAAAAACAAATTTCTTGTGAGTTTAGTGAGTAATAGCCCCATTAGAATTTTTAGAAGAAGAAAGAGTGACTTGCTAATCTAGTGGAGTTTTTGGAAGAAATTAATGAGCATATGGCTAAGGGAAGTCCATTTGCTGTGGTATTCAACTATCCAAAAATATGTTCAATATTTGATTTTAACTGATAAAAGAAAGTGAATTTTTGTAGAAAATTATGTCTGATTAAAATACATACCTAGAGAGTGAGTAAAAGAGCAGATTTAACAGCGGAAGAACATCACTGACAGTATCCTAATGAAACTTCTGCTGAAATCTTGGCTGTTTAATAAATACAAAAAAAACAGGAGAATGTTCTGATAATTTAAGAAATATAATTATAATACTGTTTAGAAACTATTATCCAGTCTCATGCTTTCCGCACATCTCATGTTGTTATGTCTGAACTGAACACCAAAGTAGAAAGCATCCTTATGCAGTAATTTTAACTTTCAGGAGTGGCAAATTTTTTTGTTTAGCTCAGACTGAAAAGCTGAAAAACATGACAAAACCATGACTGGAACTGCAAAGAAAATAAGGAGCTTGTACAATAAATTACCTGTTCCCTGAAGGTAGCGATTTTCCTTGGATTTCAGGAATAATCGTCCTAAAGCTAAGGAAGATAAACACTGCTGAGCATGTATGGCCATAGCTGAAAAAATAGAGTTAAGTGCTATGCTTGGTAATTAAACTTAGAAAGGGAATTGCCTTCAAGTTAGAAAGGAAAATTCAATTCTGTCTTGTAGGGATTTCACACATATTTCATGTAACATTTAATGCATCTCAGACACTAGATGCATTGACAGACATGGCAAATATTAACATGGCTCCAGTATGTCTCCATTTCAAGGTCCTCTCAGAAAACATCTCTTCTGTTTTCTCAGGTCTCTATTTTCAAATAATTATCAGTCTATGATTGCAGCTGTTAAAGGAGGTTAATTTATTTCATGCATGTGTTCTGTCGGTACAGGTGTGTTAGTGAGTTACACATGCACATAGACAAATCTGTGTGAATTTTCTTGTACATTATGAAACAACCCTTTTTTTTTTTTTTAATAATTAGCAATAAGAAACAGCACTTTTCTTAGGGGAGAAGAGTCTTTTACTTCTGACTTGCAAGCAGATGCAGCAGTTTATACACCAAAGATTTCATTCTGCTTCGATGAAAATACTTCAGACACAGCTAGGATTTCAATGGGCCTTTCAATCCTCAAGTAATGCTTGATGAAAACACAATGAGGAATGACACTTTCCCAGCATACATGGGTTTTCTGAGTGTGCTCTACATCGCGCCTGCCCATGCTGGTGACAAAGAGTTTATTTTCTTCTGATGCTGCCTCGCGCCTGGCGCAGCAACAGCACACAGCTGCATTTTACCGTGCCTTGTGCAGTTATTAGTCAAGGGCTGAAGGCAAAGCTTTTAGTTTTGGTTGATAAAGAGAAGTAGCATGAGGAGTTTAGGTTCCAGTTGAGTCTTGTGTGCTGGTAAAAACCTGTATGAAATCATTATGTGGTGCAAGTGGGACACTAATCTGAGTGGGGCCAGGATTTCATTTGAGCATCACCTAGAAGTTTGGGCCAAGTTTTTAAGCAGGAATACTCCCTGAAACCCACTTGCATGGGAGCTTTGCTTTACCTTTTCAGAGCTCAAGGATATGCTTGCACCACAGTCAACTTAAAACTTCAGTTCAGTTTATCTTTGTCTCCATCACCAGTGACACCCCATGCCTGGGGACTGTACTACTCTGCCCTGTCTCCTGGCTGACAGAAGAAAATTGCAGTGGTCACTTCTTCTTCTCTGTACATTTAAATTAATGAGGAATTAAATTATTTGTGACTTTTTGTCCATGTGGCGTGAGGGTTTTGTAACAGTATGATTTCAGAGTTCATTTTTGGATACTGCTTGAGGTAAACCAGTGCTGGGTTTCTGAGAAAACCTGAAATGTAAGTAAACACCTGTCCTGTGGTGTTCAAAATGGCCCAAGTGCAGCTGACTTGCAAAGCAGAAGATGTTTTGGGCAACAGAGTAACACTGGTTGCCAGAGTAATTCCTGTGATTACCTTCTCTCCAGATTCTGTCACGGAGCTGAGGAAAAGAAAATCTCAGATACTCAGTTGGGTGTTGAATAGTACATAAACTGCCAATTGTTTGTATATAATGAATTTTCTTCATTTTCTCAGTTCGGATTGCTCACAATAATTGAATGCTTTTGTTCCTGTGCCCAAATGGAGTGGCTTCAAAACCCAATGTATGCAGAAATATCTTGATTTTTAAAAAAGATTAGGTCTGCAAATATTTCTGGTGAATAAATTAATGATGAATACCATACATAAAATTATGAACACTGGAGCATTTCAGTTAAATACATACTTTGAGGCTTGCTGATTAAATGGATAAACCTTTAAATATTTTTAATGTAACTGAATGATAACATCTATTTTCATATTTCTAGAGATAATTACAACAACAATTTGTAGCATACTGGTTGAATGTTGAACTTTGAGGCAAGTGCAACAATTTGGAACTTTGCAGTAATTACAGAATTTTAAATTTACATTTAACAATCATTTCAATATTTGAATCTGAGGACTTTTTGTTTCATTGTGTCCATAGAACCCAAACTCACAAGCCTCCAGCCTAGAACAAGCTAAAACAAATTGGAAGTTTAATCCATTTCATTAATTTTATAACAAGAATACTTATTTGCAAGCAATATTTATGTATTTTTTTTAATTTCTACAAATTAATTATGTAATTTTTTAATTTCTACAAAAAGGTGATATAGTCACTTCAAATTTCTTCTAAGCTGCATTTGGCATCACATTTTGGATCTATTTGTATGCTCTTGTAATTACAGTGACTTGGGTCCCAGAACAGTAGATAATTTCAGTTGATCTTTTTTTTTTTTCTTTTTTTCCACTTGCAGGGTGCTCTGGCCCACTAGGGATAGAAGGAGGGATTGTGTCAAACCAACAAATCACAGCATCGTCCACTCACCGAGCCCTTTTTGGACTCCAGAAGTGGTACCCGTACTATGCACGGCTTAATAAGAAGGGTCTTGTGAATGCCTGGACTGCTGCAGAAAATGACAGATGGCCATGGATTCAGGTAACAGATGGAGCTGGGGAGGAAAAAAAATTTTCTTGATTCAATTGCCAGTGTCACTTAAGAAACTGATGAAGACAAGTGGTTAACAAACAGCCAGATTCTTATTCACTGTCAGAGACATGGCCAAGGCTAAAAGGGACTATTTAGTTGCAAAACAGTGATAATCTTGACTTTACAAATGCACTGGCTTTTTTTTTTTTTTTTTTTTTTTGATTTAAAAAACTGTGCATATGTTCCATTGTGGCTCCAAACGATGGAAACAGATTTATACAAGCTCCCTTCAAAGAAGCTGGTTTTTTGTGGCATTTGGTGGTCAGGTCCTTAAAAACATATCACAGCATTATCTCTTGGTGGAGATATCTTGACATGTGCTAGAGGTAAGGTGCTTGAAGTGTGGTTTTGGCAGTGCCAGAGCATGCTGAAAGAGCTGGTCCTCTTTGCTGAGCTGCTCTGGGCACATGGGTTAAGGATTATTGGAAGTAACAAGAACTGTTTTTATGAAAGATGAAACAGCTGTTAATTCAGACACATCCATGGGGCTGAAAATACACATTTTCTCATCCTGCTCAAGGATGTTATTGCTAGAGTAATTCAAATGGCAGTATGAACTGGATTTCTCTGTGCCCAAAAAATGACTTCAGTAAAAGCAGTGAGTATGAAGTCCTGTAGCAGTGTTTTAATGAAGGCAATTATCTAGTGGTTGCTGTAGCTCTCTGCTTGGATGGTGTTTTCATGATATATGAATTGGTAAAAGCTTTGGCTGCTTCAGCTGTTGGTTAATAAAGGTTAGTGAGTTAGATACTTATGGGAAAACTTTCTGCTCTGATCAGCATTGTCAATGTGTGAGGAGGAGGCATCCTTCCAGTGAACCCACTGCAGGATTTACAAAACATGATGTTTGAGTATTTTATCTGTCAGCACTAAGTTGAACTGTCCATAATGTCCTCAGCTGTGTCAGACACGCACTTCTTGAGGCTACCTTGGTGTACATGGCATTTAATATTTGTTCATGTTCAATGTTTTTGCTCTGACTACCATTTTTTACTTTTTTTTGAGAGGCTCCTAAATATCTGGGGGGGAAGCATACAGAATTACCTCTCATTTTTCTTGTATGGAGACCAGACACAAAGCACTGTTTGATGAAGTTCTCTGAAACTGGTGCAGTGGGAGTGCTGGATTTTGTCAGCTCTGAAAAACAAAAACTGGAGTTACTGCTTGTTATTTATTGCAGAGTGAAAACACAAAAGCCCTTGAATGTGTCGTAAGTCAGTTTTTCTCCATAAAGATCAGAGGGGTTAGGAAGTCTGTAAAATTTATACATTGAAAAGAACTGGAAAGGATCACGCAGGGGGACCTGAGCAGAATTTTTTTCCATGGGAGTAGAAAGCTAGTGTAGCTTTAATGGATAATGAAAATGTCAGCTTTTGGGCTGTGTTAGAGAGTGGGTTTTATTAAATGAGCTGGAGAAAGGCTTCAAAATCATTTAGAATTGCCCCCTAGACATGTCTTTTTGAGGAGATGAAGTGCATGGGGATATCTAATGGTCTGATGCTTCCACATTTGTGCTTGGCACTGTGGGGGCAGCTGCCAGGCTCCCTTGGACTTTGCTCCCTGGGAAGTCTTCTCTCTGCTCTTACCTTCAAGGAACATCGGGCCAGTGGAGAAAATGTGTCTAAGATCTCAGCCCATGGCATCAGGTCTGAAGAAGTTTTTTCCTTCTTTTGGAGTTTTGGAGGTTATTCCAGTCCTGTATAGGTTATTCTGTAACTTTGACAACCATGAGGTGTCAAAAAATAAGCTTACATCATACAAGTGATGTGTTTTAGGTATTCTCTTCTTTTCCTTCTCATTTTTCTCGCAAAATAAACTTTAGTCTACCGTTTTCACAAAACTTACCAAATGCTTTTTTTAATCCTCTTGTTTTTTTCAGTGCACGGCAAAATTAAAAATATTCTTTGTCATTTCAGAGCAAAGGTCTTGAGAGGATTTCTTTCCTTTTTCTTTAAAACATCTGGAACCAGAAAATCTGAAACTTTTTAGGGATATGACAGTTGCAGGGGGAAAGTGCTTTCAGGTGTTCTGCAGAAACTTTTTAGACCTGGCAAGGTGGAGACATCCACAGACTCACATTTTATGCATAGTAGTTCTTTACATCAGAGCACTGTCTTGTCCTTCAAGCATGAAATAAGTTTAAGAAGCAAACACTGTCTGAACCTCGTATGGGTGAACAGTTTCTGATGAGAGGGAAAGCAGAAATCCCATGTCTTGTTTTTCCACAGGTTCTGTAATGCCCAGGGAGATGTTTCATAAATATTTGGGGAGGGGTACAAAAAGTCAGATTTGGCTAAATTTCTGGCTACCTTTGGTTTCAAGGGAGAAAAGATATCAAGCCCTCTACTTGGGTTTTTACTCTGTTGTGTCACCCGTTCCTTCCCAGACTCTACTGGGAGCAGCCTGCACATGGAACCTTTTCCATGCTGCTCTGAGTGACGAAACACCTGGTCCAGAAGAAGGCACTTAAAAATGGTATGAGTGTTTGGTAGAGATTAAGTGGAAAGTTACAAAGCCAGAAAATCCATTTTTAGGACATGTAAATTAACATTTTGCACAGTGAACCTGAAGTAATCGCCTGTTGCCCTCTTGTAGTTTCTAATGCTAGATAAATTCTAAAGGAAGCAGTGTATAATGGGAAAAGTCCCTCAAAGTATGATTACCTGCAGACCTGCATCTATTTTTACCTTGTTCCATCATTATCAATTTTCTTTATCATTTAATTTCTTTACTTACATGCAGCCTGGCAAATAAAAGGTTTGAGTGTTCTGCTTATAACTCACTTGTAATGAGTACAGTTGGGTTTTTTTCTCTAATCTTTCAGGTGTCTGATACACATGAACTAATTAGTATGCAATTTCATTTTCCTGCATTCTCCCAATGATCTGAAAATTGAAATTGCCATTTTAAATTTACACTCTCAGCATGTAATTAGTAATGGCACTACAATGCTTGTAATTGGCTTGTGATTTAAAGGGTCACTGACCATGTTTTTGAAAGCAAATTAAAGCCTAAGTAAGTCATATCTGCTTTTTAAAGTTCTCCTGACCTCTGTTTCTCCTCACAGGTTGGCTGTGATAAAATAGCACCTGTGTACTGCTTACCACTTTATTAGTGATATTAACTTTTATCGTTTGGAAATACAATTACAAAAAAGATTTTTGTAATTTTTTTTTGTAATTTTTAACACCTATTTTTCATTAATTAGTCCTGAAGTATAACCAAAATGCTCACACTGATTGTTCCAGTAATGAGTCTTTTTTGTCAACTTTTTTTTTAAACAGTAGCTTCTCTTTTCTGTTGTCTTTTTTATTTATGACTTTAAAATACGCTGATTTGTTTTATTCTGATTTCACTTTATCTCTGCCCATTCCTTGCATCTGTGTTTTTCTATTCCTATATTATTTACTCTTTTTAAGGTAGTATGAATTAGAATAGATATGGCCATGGGCAAGATTATTGTTTCTGTTATTCTTCTACCATATCCAAAATCATAATGGCAGCTAATCTCTAATACAAACTGCCAGCAGTAGTTTGGGGATGTTACTCCTCTATAGTGAATTCTAACCTGTGTCCTTACTCTTCTCCACTCCCAGTTTCATCACTCCCAGGTTCATCTCCCTGTTTTAACCACCCATCATATTGCTTAACTCATTTTTTCCCCTATTCACAACTTTTAATTTTTTTGTGGTCTCTTGGACATGGAAATCGGTTTTGCAAAGTGTGAACCCACAGCCACCAAGAGCAGATTCGAGTATAGATTGCACCTGGAGAATTTTGAGAAAATGTACTGATTACTGACCATCGTGCCACTATGTGGGAGAAATGTTTGAATACCTGACCTGTTGCTGGAGACTACTGTGCATAAATGTAAAGTATCAAATAGAATAGTAAAACCTCTATTTTGTTATCCCTCATTTAAATAGCATGAGCTGTCTCTCCAGAGACATTGGTATGGTTCCCAATTTTTTTTAATAAAATATTCACATATTTAATTATTGTGAGTAGTTGGAGGATTGAAGGGTTAATCTACAAAACAGGTAGAAACTGCTCAGTTTGGCAGTAGAATCAAAAAGTAAGAAGTAAAGTTGGTCCAGACTGATTATTCAGCTTTTTTCCTCTTGTTTTTATTGCATGCAAAGTGATTCCAAATATTTAATTTGGGGTTTCTTCTTCTTCAAAGATTTAATCCCTTTCCATGTATATTTCTTATGGGGATTTTTTTGGAATCAATTTTTGAAAGTCAAGTTGCAATTTTAAAATGGTAAAAAAAACAAGTCTTAGAATATATGAAAAGAGAACTATAATTTTATAATTTTTCTAATTTATTCCCCAAATGGTTTTTCTGAAATTATGCTCTAAAGTTCAAATGAAACACAATAATGAAAAATACAACAGTTTGATGGAAAATGTGCTCAACTTCTGATTGGCAATTCGAATCTATTGGAACGCTAATCCAAAATAAAATACATTTGTTTTTTTGCCATTTCAGTGTGTCTGTTGTAAATAATACCTTTTGCTTTTTTAAATTTAGTGGTTTTAATAACTTCCCATAGCTTTAAGAAAATTTCTTCACTATATTTCTTGAAACTATGAGTAAATACTTTTGCTGCAGACACTTAATAAAAAAGATGACCTGTGGTGGAAAGGGACCTATCCAAGCAGATTCAGGGCAAAATATTTCCCTGACCTCTGTCTTATTTTGCATTAATTTATTTAGTCTTTTTTTTCCTTGAAAGGCACAGAGAAGGTTTTTTTAACGAAAATATGTCTAAATGTATTGTAGTATGATTGCTGTTAGGTAGAATTTATATTTTGATTGAGGCTTAATGTGGTTTTTTACACAAGTGTCTCCACACCGCTTTTGGTTTCAGTCCCACCTCTGGTGCTCAGTCTTACCTTCCCATAACATAATTAGATCTGTGATTATGAATCTCACAAACCTAATTGTAACTACTATGACACACACAAAAATTATTTGTGTAAAAAACCTTAAGTCCCATCATTCTTATCCCCAGGTAGAAAATCATAAAGTATTGTGTGTGATTTTTTTCCTCAAAAAAAAAAAGGCAAGGGAAAAAAACAGTTAACAGCTTCCTCATTAAGAGCTTCCAAAGAGCAAGTACACACCAGGTGATAGCTATTTGCTAATGAAATGATAAAACTCAAAATACACAGAGGCCTTGCAGAACATTCACTCAAACATCTGTTGGTGAGAGCTCCAAGCAAACTGCCATCTGTGAAACCATTCATTTTGCCTAAGTTCATTTCCTCATTCATGAGCACTGGTGTATGGGCTTCCAAAAATACCTGTCACTGCAGCTTGAATGTTTTATATCACTTAATGTAGCTCTCATCTCAGTGTCAGGTGAACTTATGAAGTGCAGTCTCAGAGTCACCCTGCAAGGTGATGTGCAGCACATAGGAAGCTCTAACCTGCTAAGTTAAATGCTAAAAAACTATTAAAGTTCTGCACTTTTTTTTGTCAATATGTCAAAATTTGGGTCAATATCATAGAAGGATTTCCTTGGAGGATATTGATGAGAAGCAGTAAGTACTTGAAAGCCCTTGGCTGTAGAGAACAGAAAGTAATAAGGAAAGTGCAGTTGAATTAGAACAACACCACGCAGCACCTTTGATCTGCATGAACTAGAAGAGGTTGTTTGCTAGCCAAAATCTGCCATAAATTCACTGACTTCAGAAAACTCAGTACCAGTGTCTGCACTCTGCAGACCTCTCTCAGCATCTATACATTTAGCTTACAGGCCAGAAGTCTAATTTATATACTCAGAGCAGAAAACAAAGGGACTTGGAGCCTATTTCTTAGTGTAATCATCCACAGACTCCCTGGTGTCCCATATCTTGGTATCCATTTCATATCACACCTCCTGCTTTCATCCCACGCACAGACAGATTCAAACAACTTTGGGCTGAAGTTCTGGGTGCACAAAAGCAGTCAGTTCAGAGTCAGCATTCCCATGGCAACTGAAACTTGATTCTGTTATGAGCACCATCCATAGCATGCTCTGTCAGCCCCCGTGCCAGCTTTCCTTAATTACTTAGCTAAATGTAGCTGAAGGACTGAAGCAACAGGACCTTTAAACACTTTATTCCCTGCATCTGCAACACCATCATTTTCAACTTTTTTTTTTCCCATTTACTACTCTGTTTTTAAAAGCAATCAAACCTTAATCAAACCTTCTGTGACGCAGAAAGCAACAAATGTGTCCACATGATTTCTTGCATCATGAAGAAGCAAGTAAAAGGTCCCCCAGCACCTCTGTGGTGGTCCATAATGGAATGATGTGTGGGTACCACAGTCACCTTGTGGGGAGGACAGCATCCAAATCTGTGAGATGATGACATGCTGATGTGTGATAATCAGATGAGTCATTTTTATCTTCTAACCACTCACTTAAAAACTGGCAGAGCAAATGAGCCTCACTCACAGTTACTGTCCTGCTAGATGTGACTTCTAGAAACATGTTGTTTTGAAATATTTCAACTAAGCTAAGATTCAGGGAACAAAGTTCAAGAAAAAATAAGTTTACATGCCAAGATATTAAGATTTTTTTTGTGTGTGGTAGGCAGGCATGTATATGTACACAATCCTAGGCTGGGTCAGTTTGGAAGGGGCCACAATGGCTCATGTGGTGCCACCTCCCTGCTCCAGCAGGGCCAAACTGCTCCACATGGGATTTTGTGTCCAGAGGGTTCTAGAATATCACCAAGGAGGAGACTCCACAGCCTCTCTGGTCTCTGTTCAGGACTGGGCTCTGCCCAGGGCAGAAGTTGTGCCCCTGTGCAGGAGGAATTGCTGGGTTCAGTCCCTGCCCGTGGCTCTGGAGCCATTGCTGGGTCCTGGAGCAGAGCCCGGGCCCTGCTCTGCCCCTCCCTGCACACAGGGACACCCAGGGCTGAGGGCCCCTCTCAGCTGGGAATCCTCTCCAGGCTGAACAGCCCCAGCTCCCTCAGCCTTTCTGGACAGGGAGATGCTCCAGGCCCTGAATCACCTCTGTCCCCCTCCACTGGACCCTGCTCCAGGAGATCCGTGTCCCTCGTGTCCCGAGGATGTGGACAGTGCACTCCAGATATGCCCTCACAGGCATAGGGACAGAGGGGCAGGATCCCCTCTCTGATCTGCTGCCAATGCTTTTCCCAACATCCCCTGAAATCCCATTGACCTTCCTTGCTCCCAGGACACTCTGCTGATCAGGGTCAGCTCACTGCCCACCAGAACCCCCAGATCTTTCCTCTCAGAGCCACTCCAGCAGGTCCCCTCCAGCCTGTGCTGGCACCTGGAGTTGTTCCTGCCCAGGTGCAAGATCTGCTTTTCCCTTTTAAGTTTGAGATATTTATTTCCTCCCTATTTCTCCAACCTGTCAACGCCTCTTTGAAGGATTTCAAATCCCTTCAGGGGTTTTGGCCTCTAATCCCAGCTATGTGTGGTTAGTGAACTGCTGAGGACCCCTCACTGACCAGTGAACTGCACTGACCACTCAACCAATCTTTGAGGAATGAGTTAAACAATTCTTTGCCCGAACATTGAACCTTGGTGGGGGACACCACCAGTGGCACATCTCTAACTAGACCCCATGACACAGCTCCAACCCTCTGGACTTGCTGCTCACCCAATCCAGGTTCATATCTCCTCAGTTTCCATGGCCCCAGAGCAGTACAGGCTGTTAGAAGCACAGAAGGTCACCAGCACCATGAGAATTGCCACAGACTACAAGAGCTGAAGTCAACTCAGCCTCCTTGACCTCCCCTGCAAAAGGTGACCTGTGTTTGTCATCTCAAAGACCTTCCAATTTAAGACACACATGAATTCTGTGAACGGAAAAATGTTAGCTTGCTTTTTACTCTTGCGCTCTTAGAACATTCTTATTCCATGAATGATTGAGATAAAAAGACATTGTCCAAGCATTGGCTGTCTCAATGAGACTTTTCAAAGATCGTCTATCACAAAACCAAGCAATGTTTAATTTTTTTTACCCTAATTATTGCCTGCAAATTTTTGTAGAAGGAAAAAGTATTTTGAGGAAAAACATACAGATAAATATGGAAAATCTCGGTGAGGGGTAACTTTTAATGTTTCTATATCAACTTTTTTATTTATTTTTGAGTACTAAATTCAAAAGATAATAAAAAAAAAATTACATGAGTGTGGTTTTTGGGATCCAACAAATTACCAAATTTTTAGGGTTGAGGAGATAATAATTTGAGTCAACTTTCTCTATTCTGTAATAGTGTCTGTGGGCTAAGAAATCATTTGAGTGGTGCAGTCTTTTCATCAATCACATCAATCATCTTCCCCCTTTGTGCTTCACTGCCTCTTCACTCTGCTTGTGTCCACCCCAAACCTTGGCCTCTCTCCCCACACAACCAGTGTCTCAGCAACTAACAGATTATCCTCAAAGATTGATTAGGATTACCTTAACCATGCAGAAAGGGGATAAAGATACATATTTTAATACAGGTTGGGCACCATTTGATAGCACTACTGTCACTAAATAAGTTTATTTTGGTGGAGGGACTAAGCTTTAATTTCCCCACCTGTTAAAATAAGCTGGGAATGTGCGATGGGGTCTCACAGCAGGGATCTCACAGGGCCAGGGAAGTCTGATCTGCTATCAGTCCTCAGATTTCAGACAGTTAACACTCCTCTAGTCAATACATTAGATGTCTTTTCAAACCTTAAGATTCTATTATTCCATGACTTCTTGGTCTGGGAACATGCATAGGACCTAGACAAAGCCCACTGAAGCCAGAATGGGAATTTTTCCCTGTTGTCCTTTCCAGGCTTGAGAGAAGATCATAATTTTCTTTGGAGATTTTACCAGAGTGGATTTGCCAAAATGCCATAAAAACAGATGGAAAAGCGTGTGAGAGAAAGTACCTCTCAATATGTGAAATCATTTCACAACCAGAAATTTCCCTGAGCGTATGTTCATGGTGATTTTAATATTACACCTTTTTGAATTCCCTTCTTTTCCCTAAGGAATATGGTTTTCATGTAGGATGAAAAGAAAAGTATGTGGTTTTGACCTGAGTCTGACATCACATCATCTAGATCTACAAGCTGCTGATCAAAGCTATTTTACAAGGGGAAATACATGTAGGTGTTTTCACTGGCATTTTTATTTACATATTCTTAGGCTGATTCTTCAGAATGTCTTCTAGACATTGTGGTGAAGTTCTTTCTGAAAGCCATCAATACTCCAAAGGCAGGAAGAGTTTCCACAAGCTCAAAGCATATGAAGAAACTAACAATTGCAATAAATGACCTTGGTGTTTCTTAGGTAACATTCCATTTCAGATAGTTAATGCTCATTCAATCAATACTTTGCAAATAAGATGGTATTTTGTAGGGTTACAAACCTCTGAACAATGTGAGATTGATTATGGGCCCCTTCTTGAGATAACAGTCTAAACATGCCAGTGTTTGAATAATTCATATAATCCTGTTAATGACATTCATAACAACTACCTTTGGGACTAAAATAATGGCTTAATAATGAGAAGGAACAGACTAAGCAAGTTTTTAGTCTGTCTAATTATGTAAACTCTCTGAGGCATAAATTGAAAGTTCTCAACAAAAGCCAGATGAAGTAGGTGCTTTTTGATAATTCTCATAACATATGTTCCTCCACATTAGCATTACATGGGCCAAACAATTCTTGTATTTATATTTTCCATACAAGTAGGGTCTAACCTATATTCTGACCTCTTCACAGAGAGGCAAATTAAATTAGTGGTCCAATTTGTATCTCTGATTCTGCATGCCTAATTTAAAGCAGATACGTGAATATGTCTCATTGAGGATGGCAAAGGTGATGAGCTGTTTTTAGAGGGTTGGCTGAGGCTGAGGTGCAGGTGAGTACAGGGAAGTCCTGAGAGGTGTTTTTGCCTACCCTGAAGTGTGATAGACTGGAAACAGCAGGAGGATGAGCTTGCAGAGGATTTAATAGCAAAGTTATGGGAGTGTTTTTCTGGATCTGCATCCGCATAAGTGAAACAAAATGGGCTGGAATCAGAAACAACCTGAACGTTTAATTGATCTGTCCTCAAGGTTCAATCCCACAATCACGCTGGGAGTTACTATTTTCAAAGCAACCTGAAACAAACGTTTGTTCCCCTGGCCTATTACAAGACAACAATTTACACTATCATATGAGTATTTTACAATACAACAGGTTTTTCTCCATGGAGCAGACCCCCTTCCAGCATGTCAGCAACAGCTGCTGTGCTGCCGTGGATAAATCACTGCATATCCTCACTGTGTGCTGCTTAAAACGCACATCACTGCCACTGTGCTGACTGCATTAATGTCCCAAACTAAATCCGGGGAGCTCTGCTGACAGGGCTGATTAGGAGAGTATCAAAAAGCCACAGACAGGCAAGACAGATGAGCACCTTGTGTGCAGGTGCCAGTGAGGCTTTGCAGTGGGGAAGTTAATAGTGACTGACCCATGCCCTTCCTGCTCTCATCACCAGTCCAGCTCTGCAGCTGGTGTGGCACCAGGGTGAAACAGCAGTTTGTCCTGTTCAGATTGGAGAAAACAATCTTGGTGGCTGAAAAGGAAGTACAGAAGGGAGCTTGCAGACTCTCTGTCTTTCCCAGTATTGAGGGAATTGTGTCAGGTTGTTCATTTCCCAGGTTTATTAAAAAATATTTCCATTTACAAGTGTCCCTATTTTTCATCAGAAAATGTTTCTCTGGGTGCTTTGTATCTAGCTTTGTCAGAATTATGGCTTAAAAAAAAATAGAAGAGACAAAAAATTAAATTCCAATCCATGAAAACCTGATGAGATCAGCAGGGAAGGGTTGTTGTAATAAATCTTTTAATGCCAGTATAACCTTGATCTCTTATTCAGCCCCATTTTTATATGAATAATGGTGAGTAGCATTAAAGATATATTTACTTTGTGCTAGAAAAGATGAAGAATTATTTATGATAATACTATTCCATCTCATAACTGAAATAGGTAAACACCTTTGTTCTCCATAAAGTGTGTTTCTGTTTATGAACCTAAAACTACATTTAAAGTGTCAAAGACCCAAGGTTTCATGTAGGCTTTAATTTAGCATTTCTGGAAAGCTTGCTCTGGAGGAACACTTCAGACAAGGCAGTTCTGCAGGAAATGTTAGTGGCATTATTGCTAACAGTGAGATAGCATATGAAGGGGATATGGTTATGAATTCTGTCCAGGAGCATCACATAGGGATTTTCCTAAAGTGACTCTGTCTTCTCATCCCTCTCCTCCTCTCCCCACCTGGAATAATGTAGATAAGACAGATGCAATTGGGTGATTTTTTATCTTTTTTCGCCCAGTTTATAGCTTCTGAAAACTGAATATGCTAACATTTGATCATAAATTGTAAGAGGAAGATGAACACCTTCCATTGGAGCTGTCCCAGTCCATGCTTTTCTGTTACATTCACACATTACGATTCTGAATTTAATCTTTCTTTTTCTTATGGTTCTAAGGTTTTTAAACCATGCTGAGAAGCTACTGATGGCCTTTGTTTTGTGGTGCCCTTTGGCCTTGTTTATGAAAAACAAGCTCCTGCACTAACTCACAGCTAGCAGTAGAGCTGCACTACACAACGCAGACTTGAAGGACTGGTTCTGAATTGCCTCTGGAAATGGTGTGTTGTACAATCAACAGGAACTCATAAAATTACCTTGTCCATTTTACCACTCTCTCTCGGAGAAAAAGTCTTCCTTCTTATTTTTTTCCTTTCCAATATAGATTTTTTCCAAGTTCCAGTAAAATCTAGACTGGGTATGTCTTCATTGGTGTAGACAACAATTTAGCATCCCCAAACAGATTTGAGTGAGTCACTGGAGTCAAAAGCATTAGTGCAAATTGTTTAATAGCTAATCGCTTTTAGAAGATCAGTGCTGAGAGCAGTGAACACAGCACACTGGTCACCTCTTCCCCTCCTGTGGAGAAAGACCATGACTCTGTAACCTGCTGTGATCATCAGAGTGCTCTGTGTAATCATGGAGTTGGGAGGACTTTGGTGGTCAAAACAAATAAGATTAGAAGGAATTTCAGGGACTTCTTAAACTAAAGGGGTTGATTTTATTCCCCAGCTCTCTGGCATACATTCTAGAGGGTATCTGCCTCAAGTGATTGTATTTGACTTGTTTTGGCTACATGGATGTATTCAATGTGCAATTGTGTACGCAACAGAGGACCTGAGGTGGTGATTTTTGTCACAGTCCCTTAACTCACATAAACTGAGCTGACTCCATGCCTGTGCTCTCCTTGTGCTTTCGTCAACTCCAGCACAGTGACTTTGCACTGTCCAGCCTGTGTCTGGCATAATCCAGTTCTTGTAGAGTCAGATTTAAATACACTGGTATCCGACTACTGGTTTCATTTTATACAGTTTTACCTGAGCAACTGAGAGTTCATTACTCATTCCAGTCCCAGAACTCCTCCTCATTGACACACAAAGGCCATCAGAGCAGATTCCATAGCCTGCAGGTGTCAAACAGAACCTTATCCAAGTTTCATGGACTTCTTCATGCCATAAGGTTTTAGGGCACTGGGTGTTCTCAGATTGCAGCCAAATCCCCGGCATATCATGGGTGAGCCAAGTCCCTTGGAAGTCACTGGATACAGGATACCCCTCTGAGCTGGTGCTGAACACAGGCCTTTGAGCAGAGGTTGAGTGTCAAGTCTGAATCCATAGCTCTTAGATTTAAAAGGTAAATTTTAAAATGATAAAACTGATCCATTTTCTTTTTCTCTTTTTCTCTTTTTCTCCTTTTCTCTTTTTCTCTTTTTCTCTTTCTCTTTTCCTCTTCTTTCTTTCTTTCATTCTTTCGTTCTTTCTCTCTCTCTCTCTCTCTCACTCTCTCTCTGTAAGTAGATTCCTTAAACATCTATGCTCATATCTTCTTCTTACAAGACCTTTACTATGCCTTATTACATAAATTACTGAGGTTAAAGCTCTCAAAACACTATTGATCTTCTTTTGTCCTTGATTTTTTCCAATTCATCTAGGTAATGATAAGGAATTCTTAATAACTGAATCTATTACCTTTTTTAAAAAGATATGCTATTCTTTTGTTCCTATCCTGGTGACTTTCACCTCTTTGCTTTAAAACATCATCTCCCATGTAACTAAAATATGTAATTTTCTGTCCTGGATCTGAATCCCCAAAGCAGAGCTTACTGAGCTGTTTTTCCCTCACAATTGTCACACAAAAACATGTATGAAAAATCTTTTAGTGTTACAGGATGTAGTTCACATTTCTTCACTTCTTCTTACTGAAGTAGACTAAATAAGAAAGATTTCAGCACCTCCTTCATTACAGCCACTGCTAAAGTTGTAGTACTTTCAATTTTTGCTGAGGTTGAACTTGGAAAATTTAAAACACATAAAAGAACCCAAAGATATAAAGGGAAAATTAATTCCTGATGTATCCATATTCACTGAAAAGCATGACATTAGCCCAGAGGGGATTTCTGTATAAGCAAGCCATGGGAATTTGAAAGCTTTTTGGTTTTCCCACTTCATTGGGATTTTTCTGCAAACCTTGACAAGATGCATAGACCTTGCAAAACAAGGCAGCCTGGTTTTATTTCTTGTGTTGTATCAAATTCAATATTGCCTAAAAATAAAGCTCAGTTTGTGACTCAGAGGATGGATACTGATCAAGAAATCCTCTAAAATAAGAGATTCTGCAAATGGGAACACGTCCTCCAGTGGTTATAGCCATGGTTTCATTACAAAAGATTCTTTGAGAGTAAACAGGGAAGCAAAATTCCCATAAATTCTCATCCAAAAACCCCTCCCAAAGAGTATTACTTAGAAAAAAATAATTGATAATTAAGCTGAAAAAATATTAGTTATCTGCATCACTGGATAGAACAAAATTTGTTTGGTGTTGTGTTACACCTTCCTCTTCTCATGCAGTGAAATGTGAAGATGCTACCAGCCAGCAAATAATCACTGTCTGTTTCTGTTTCCCTGTGCTTTCTAATTTTGTTTTGTAGATGGTATTCACTTCATTATTAGCAATTTTGTAAATACATGGAAAATTGATTTACTTGCCTGTTAATTAATATTCTGAAATTCCACATAGAGAATGAACTACTCATATGAGACTTACATAAATCTTTAACTGGATAGTATTCAATGTTAGCTACATTTTTAATGTAGTTATGGGACTAACAGTAGTCTCTGGAGCTGTCCTTCTACAAATATAACATATTTATTTTATTTTGTTTTCCCCTTTGGGGAACCAAGAACTGGGGAAGTTTTCCAAGGCTGAAAGAAGTCATAAATCCCTTCTAATTTATACCTGTCTGAATTCCTGTTGTGAGTCCATTCTCCCCACTTGCAGGAGGAATTGCAAATATTCCTAAGCTTTCCTGGTATATGGGGGATCCTGTAAAAAAGATACTGTTAAAAAATATGTTTTTATAGGAGGCTTACCCTTTCTCAATAGTCTAAACCTCCAAAACACACATTGTTAATCCAAAAGTGCGTGAGTGTTTAATGATTTCTTATAGGGAGATCCATAGTAAAACTACACCAAAAGCCAACTGTTCCAGAAAAGTAGCAGAGAAATACTAGACTCACAAAAAAAAAAAAAAAATTCCAGAAGGAACACAAAATTCTATAGTCTGGACAAAGAAACCAGAGGTTTCCTATTGTGCACAGACAGAGAGCTTGAACACCGAAGTCTGATCATCTTGCATCCGTCACAGAGGTTAGATTTTATTACCAAGGGGGAGAAAGTCCTAAGGCCACAATGAAAAAAATAAAGCAATTAAGGTTTTGGACAGAAGATCTGCCTCTGAATCCTCACACATCTGTGCTGGGGCTGCAGCTCCAAACAGTAGGGACCTCACTGGGTCAGCTCCAGCGACTGGGGAGCAAAGATAAAACTCATCTTGAGGAGATAAGTGCTAATGTAGTGTAATGTATTATTTACCCTGTCCCAGTTGTTTGCTCTCTAGTGTTTCCACTCATCTCTTTGCACTGCACATCTGCCTGCACCTTTACAGAGCTCTCATGGTGTGACAGCTCTTTTCTGATCTTCATTTGGTATAAAAGTCACAGATTTCAGCTGAGAGGGTGGGAGTGCAGCTGCCACAGACTGAGTCATGATTGACTTCGTCCCAGAGACGAGTCTGACACTGTTCAGTCTGAATATCACTCTCTGAGTTGTCAGAGTTCCCATGCCACAAGTGAGTAAAGGAGGCAGAATTAAAGCTGCCGGAGGAATGTCGAATTTCTTCACTCTGAAAAAAATCTTAATTTTGTACTTTCAAGTGTTTTGTTCACTCAGACAAGCAGACGGGGCATGTTCATATCCACTGATTGATATTTTGCTATTGACTGCTTTAGGATTAGCATTTCAGCCTTGATCTCTAAGTATATGAATTTTCAGTGAGAGTCAAGAAAAAGTCTAATTTCTTTGCTGTCAGAACTTCCATGTAATTTTAGTTTTATGCAGAAGTTTTACTTGATGCTAACTTAGGACCTTTTGTATGGTATTGCAAACTGGCTTCTAACAAAACAAAAGGTGTAGCTTTTGGTCAATTATCAGCCTGTTTCATTTCACTTTCAGGCAGGAAATATGTAGGAGTAACCCTATACACCAAAATTGGGCAATATCCCAAAAATATTCTGTATATCCATAATATATGTATGTATGTGTACACACATACAGGAAATAATTATAGTTCAAGCTTTTCGTTCAATTTTTTTACTCATTTGCTTTATACATTTACACATGAAATTCATGAAAGATCAAAAGGATTAATGCAAGTATAAAAACAACCATTTAAATGCTACAGCTGTGTTTTTTTCTGACATTAAAAAAAGAGAAAAGGAATTAAAGGAATCAAGGATTGTGTCCCTGAGATTATCAGTGTGCTGTTATTTCAGATAAACCTGCAGAAGAAGATGCGAGTCACTGGAGTTATAACCCAAGGTGCCAAGAGGATTGGAAGTCCAGAATATGTGAAATCTTATAAAATTGCTTACAGTAATAATGGGAAGTCATGGACAATGTACAAAGTAAAAGGCACAAAGGAAGACATGGTAAGATTAAGTCATCTGTATCTGAATGCATCTCATGGTTTAGCTGCCTTCAGAAGTATGAGATGTCTCTGGTATTTAAGCCTAATTGCCTGGCAGTATGATAGAGGTTTCACTGTTATCATTTTTCTCTGAGAAAAAAAAAAATCAACAAATTTGCATTTTCTCTCTGCTAAGAATTCCTTATACTTTAACTGATGGTTGCATAAACGCTACTCCCCCAAGCTAGAATAATCCTGTTTATTACACTTAACTAATTTTCATATTAATTAGTTTACCAGTAATTACTCATTGCTCTGTTTTCAATTTAGTTTTATTGCACTGGCAGATTAGTGTTAACCCTTAGAAACACAGAGCCCATTCATCAATGCTAATCTCTGTGCTGCACAAACAGTATCATCCAGCCATGTGTGTGTGTTTACAGTTTATAGTTACCACTTATTTTTGATGGAGCTGTGCACACAGAGCAGAAAAAAAACACGTTTACTGTGTAAGTTTGGAAGACACTCAGGCACTGCACAGCATTAAATGTAGTTTCTCTATTAGGAAATTAAAATGCTGTGTCAAGAGATGCATGATGAGGAGGGGAAACACAGCACAGGGATATCTGGTTAGAGTGAGGAGTGAATAGAAAAATGCCGATGGGTTTAATTCATCCCTCCTGTGATCAATAGGAGGGTTACAGTGCACTTCAGTGGGAGCTGGATCAGGTTCTTGAACCAGAGGGGAAAAAGATAAGTGTCAATCAGCGCAAATAATTGCAGGCTAAATTGAACTGAGACTATTTTGTACATTAGTCACGAAAAGAAGGCATAATTTATTTGCATTAGGAGCTTCAGTTTCTGGGAGTGACAAGACAGAGTCCTTGGTTCAGCACAGGTGGCAAACCCATCACAATGCGACACCAAGGCAGGACATTCTGCTGGGAAAACTTGTGTTGGGCAGTGAAAGAGCTAAAACAGCCACAATTTGGGGAAAACCTTGCACAGACAGGATAATGCGGGTGCTTTTGAGACATGGGAACTCACTGGTACTCCAGGGATCTCCTGACACTTTTTTTTGTGCAAACACTTCTTCCCTGTAGGTGTTCCGTGGGAATGTGGACAACAACACCCCATACGCCAACTCCTTCACGCCACCCATCAAGGCTCAGTACATCCGGCTGTACCCCCAGGTGTGCAGGAGGCACTGCACCCTCAGGATGGAGCTGCTGGGCTGCGAGCTCACAGGTGGGATCTCCACAGCCTTCCCCCCACCCTGCCACTCCTGACAGTGCTTCTTTTGTCCCCCTGCTAGATGCACCTGGCCAGCCTGTGTTCATCCAATCACTTTCATCCTTTTTATCTAAGTTAAAAAATCAGCAACACTTGGCTCAGCCAAGTAGCAATGGTCACGTGCAGTGGGACAGGGATCGTAGTAAGGCTGTGTGGTATTAATCCAGTAACACTTTATAATTTTTTTCTGTGTGGGTTAATCTCCAATTGGTCAACCTAAAAAAGGTCATTTAGCATTTTTAACATGTGTTGATGACTATGTGGACTTGTAATGTACCACCCTGAGCAGACTACAAGGTGAGGAGCCTAACCCAAGGTCTGAAAATGGTTCCTGAGCCCTAGAGCTGGCTATGTCCTGCTGTGGACCCAATTGCAGCAACAATCACACCTGATTTGGGTAATTCCTCCTGGCTGTGGGGTGACACCACCCCTGTGCTGTGTGACATCCTCAGAGGGATGAACCTGCTTCCCCTGCTATCAAGGACCAGTCCAATAAGATACAATTTGGTTGGGCTACTTTAACCAAGATTTCAGTTTGGATTTGTCTTCTGGGTTTAGCAGAAGCAGGGCTAACGTCTCGTAGCTAAGACTAAATGAACAAGCGGACCCAATATAAACCTTCCTCAGATTCGTATTAAAGTTCTCAAATGTAAAATCTGACCTCTAGCCACCTTCTGCAAGAACTGTGTTCCCTTACAAATTCAGAAAAGCATGTAATTTTTTTTCCTTTCCCAAGAGATAAAATTTTACTGGCAGGAGTACTCCACTGATTCATTTAGGAGTGATTTTTATGTGGCTGCCTGTTTACTCTACAAACAATAGTCATCCAGTTCACAAGTGATACATCAAGCCAGCTGGAGTTAAACAATTCTCAGTCAAAACCAGATTCAGAAATGAAAAGTTAATGCATTAATCTTGGTGTAGTCCTTTTCCAATATAGATAGGTTTAAGAGTAAATAGAAAATCCTCCCTGACTGCTTTGTTCTATTTGATTTTTTTTTTTTTTTTTTTTTTTTTTTTTTTTTTTTTTTTTTTTTTTTTTCCTTCCACTTCTGGAACCACAATGTAGGGTAAGTCCTTGCTAGAATTACTAGGAATTGTTTTGCTCAAAGAACTGTGAAAGCTAGTGAAGTGAATTAATTTCAGTGGTCTCCTAACTGTGTCAAGGTCATCATTTCTTAAAAGTGTGGACAGCTGAAGCTCAGCAGAGCAATTTCGACCTTACTGAAAGAAAGGAGTAATTGTAGAGACTAATTCACTCTTAATTCCAGGTGGTCTGCCTTGGGTGGAAAAACATTTTGAGGGGTTTGCCTTCTCTAACATGCCCTGGCGAGAGAGAAGAGAGTGATAAACAGAGCGAGACTTGCAGCATTGGATCATCATAAAAGCTAGCTCCTTCTTAGGACAAACTTCAGCAAAATGTTCAGTGCAATCTTCTTTAGTCTCATGAATAGCTTTACTTGCCAAGACCCACAGTCATGTCTTATTGAAAACCAGGATCAATGCTAGTGGAGCCAACCATCAATAAATTAGGCATTAATTTTCATGGCCCTGTGTTCCTGCCTTACTTGTGTTTTGCACATCTCTGTGTCCTGCCCTGCCTTTCCTTCACAGTGTATTGATGAGAGAGTAGAAGCAGATCACAGCTACTGCTTATTAGAATTTCTTTATTCATTAAGCAGTTATTAATAGCAGCATCAAGCTGTTGTTTTTAACAGCAGATCGGTGTTCACACAACAGTGTCACTTACTCGTGGAATTCACTTTTGCATTAAGCATCTGCCTTCCTGCAGGTAGCCCCTGCAATGTGCTGCTCTCAGTCATGTTTGTTGGTTTCTGTGCGCAAATTCAGCCAGCTTTTGGTGTTTGGGGTTTCTCAGTTCCTGCAGAGGGCCTCAGAACCTAAACATCCCTGTGAGACTCACTCAGAGAAAGCTCTGGAGTGTGTAATTTTCATCTCCTTCAGGCATGTTGTTCTCTGGTAACAATTTCTTTATCCTAGCAGTCTGTGTAGGCACCATTCATACAAAACTGACACACAGGGGGACTTTATCATACCTGCAGTTAAAGATAGATTCCCCTTTCCTCATTTGTCCTCAGCAATGTGCAAGCTGGAAAAGATTTCTATATTTGTTATTTATAGGCCAGGTTGGATGGGGATTTAAAGCATCAAGGTTTAATGAAAGTGTCCCTGCCCAAGGCAAAGGAGTTGGAATTAGATTTGTGACTAGATAATCTTTAAGGATCCTCTCAACCCAAACCATTCTATGATTCATAAAGATGAAGAATTTTTTTTAAATCTCTCAATTTTTAGAAACAAAAAAATACCACATGAATTATAATGAATCAAAACAAAATCACCTTTGCCCTCAAATAAATTGGCATATGTTGCTTTTGCCAATACTACACAGATCTTTGTCCAAGACAAGATTCATGCAGACTGTTCCATGTAGATCCACTTGTGGGTTTGCCTTTGCTACACTGGATACTGAATATTTCCTTTGAGGGTTTGAGCTTTCTCAAAAGAAGAGGTAGATGAGGGGCATGTTATAGGATGCAGCTGAAGAATAAAAGATTCTGCCCTCTGAAGAGTCATCAGAGAAGAACCTTTGTGTTGATCCTTCCAGTTTTCAGGTGCTAATTGCCACTCTTTCTTGTTATTTCCCCATTCCTGTTTCATCGATGTAGACCAAATAAGGCCTGCAAATTATACTTAGTTATGTTTAAACATACAGAGGTATCAGGTATCATTTATCACAGATGGAGGTATCCAAAGCATCTCAAACCTTCTAGACTAAGATGCTCCACTGGATGTAGCTGTGTGTCTGCATCGGCTATCTCTTACTTTAGCAGATTTTTTAAAAGAAAATGGAAATTGGATCCTTTCACATGGACATTGAAAAGCAAACTTAAAGGTGCAGGGCAGTGAAGAGGAGATGTTTCAGGAAGACATAAGCATTGTTATAAACACACACCTGTGAGGATTGAGACAAAGTGCTGGTTTGATGATCCTGTTCTTTGTGCTGTAGGTTATGGCTCAGTCATCCAAACAGCCACTATCTTCTGTGGCAGAGGCTGGGAAGCTGCTGCTCTGTGACACAGCACCAAAATCTCCTGACACCTGTGTGCATCACGTTTGCCTCTTCAGATTCTCACTGTTCTTCTCACTTTCTCCAGTTACCTTTAACAACACTCTTCCCACCCCTTTGGGGCCAGGAAGAAGGCATGCGAGTGCAAAATCCCATTAATTCATGCACGCATGCACAGGCACACAGGCAGGCACAGCTGTTGTTTCATAAATCAATAATAATACTCAGAAAAGATAGAACTGGTTTTGATGGATTGGGCCAGCACTGAATCACAGCTTTGACAATCCATGGTTTTGTGTCAGGAGCCTCCTTCAGATTCCTTGCATGAACCATTCTTGCTGACAGTCCTTGTGATACAGGAGTGATATTTCAGAATTTAATAGTAAGAAAAGTCCTTTTCGAAAGCAGCAGATTAGTTTCTCTTATTTCTACTATCAACTGCTCCCTCCCACTCCCAGGAAAATTATTTTGTTGTGTTTTAAATGAGTCCATTCTACAGACAAGGCTGTGGCATTTCCATTTGTGCACTGAGAATCAGTTATGAAAGACTGGGGTTTTTTTCAGAAGTTAAACTCTGTTTTCTCTTGGCTTTTCATTTATTTGTTTGGGTTTTTTTAATTTAACATGAAGCATGCCAATATTCAAATTTTAAATACAGAAGATACTGCATTAAAGATCATGTTATTAATATTACATCTACACATATACAGGTTTTTGACTGCTGGGACAGGAAGGAAATGAAAAAACAGCTTCTTTTTTTATGTTCCCATCTCCATCTTTTCTGTCTTTCAATTTACCTCAACTGTCAAACTTCACTCCATCCCCCTAGCCATACATTCACCTTTCCTCTCCCCTTAGTAGTCTTCTCTCTCTCAGCCATTTGCCTTTCTAGTTCTGGGTTTTGGTTTTCTTGTTTGTTTGGTTTTTGTTGTTGTTGCTGAGGGGTTTTTTGGGGGGTGGGGTTTTTTGGGTTATTTTTGTTTAAATCTTAAAACCATGCAGCTTGTCTGCCTACTTTGGTTTCCAGTCCTGTTGTTTCAGTGCTGCCTCAGCTTGTTTCTTCCTTCTTCTCCATCCAAACCTTCCACATTCCCAGCACACAATAGTAAGGCAGAGGAAGACAGAGCCACTTATCAATTTTTATTTTTATCTTTTTTTCATGCAGAACAGAGAAGGGAGAAGCCTAAGATCTATCTTTTCTACAGTCAAAACAACTCAATGGTGTGGGATGTCCACAAACAAATTAAGCCATTAACTATCGATTTCTCCTAAGTGATATCCTCCTACTGTTCTCACTCCTTTACAATTGTTTTTCTGTGGTCTCCCCCTCCTTCAGTGGGATTTTGGGCTTTCTGGATTTTTACTTAGATGTCAAGTAATTCAAAAGCATAAAAGAGCTCAGTGTTTTTTAACATTTTACTTCAGCAGTGGTTTTAAGAAAAGAATATTTTTTCAGTAAGCAAACACATGGTTGATGTGAGGTAGCATAAAAGCATGAGGAAAATCAAACTGAACAGGAGAAACAATATTTCCCTGCAGGACAGGAAAATAAAAATAAGATAAGCACAGACAAACGCCATCTTTTCATTTTGTTTCTCTTCATAAATTTATGCCAGGATAAGGCATGTTGAAATCTCTATCTTGATTTTGACTCACTCAAGCAATTCTTGAAACAAAGTGCCTTGAATTGACTGTTTTTCATTTATTTGTTTTCGAGTTCCTTCAACAGTAGTCTTGATTACATCTTTTTCTTCAGTTATTGCAGGTTTTCTCTGCTATAACAGAAAACCTAAACCCCTGTCAGGGATAAGCATGTAATGCCTGATCTTGCCCTGCTGTTCCAGGTTGCTCTGAGCCCCTGGGGATGAAATCAGGACACATCCAGGACTTCCAAATCACTGCCTCCAGCGTTTTCCGTACTCTCAACATGGACATGTTCGCCTGGGAGCCCAGGAAAGCCCGACTGGACAAGCAAGGCAAAGTTAATGCCTGGACCTCTGGCCACAATGACCAGTCACAGTGGTTGCAGGTAAATTTTCACATGGATTTTTCCAGATGTTTGTCTTCTTTGTGTTTCAGGCATGCAGGAAAGTTCTCAGGTTCAGTTTTATATTCAAATTCTTCTTTTTCTGAGTGTAACCATCCCAACTCTGCCACATGCTCTGAAAGCCCAACACATCTTTGTGTTTTTGTTATTGCAGCTGCAGGAAAATCTACTCAGGGTTGCCTCCACTAGCCTCAATTTTCCTTTGTTAATGAACAAAAATAGTAGCTGCATATCTGTTTCGCTGAATTTCCCTCATTTGTTGGGAGAGATGAGTTTATTTTCCTCCCTGCTGCCCTTCCTAAGCTCCCTGGAAAAGCATATTTACTTTCAGCTCTGTGCACCTTAGCAAATCCCGAGCATAGAAATTATCTTTGACTAATTGAGGCTGCCCAAAATTATCTTCTGACAGGACTCTGGAGCCACCAAGACTGATTCAGCACCTGAATTCATTATAAACCTGTGCACAGGGGTTGTTTTCAGCCCAGGAGTGATTTATACAACTCACTAATGTGAGGGATTTCAATAAATCACCAGTGTAGAAGCTTGTTTGACCAGCCACTGACACATTTACATTTTTTGAACTGTTAAAAATAGCAGTGTTTTCAGTCAGCTGCCACTTTGCAGCGCAGCTCTCAGTGGGAAGCCTCAATAGCACCAGACGTGGCTACTAACCCCCTGCAATCTCTTCGCATATAAATTATGACATATTAGCCTTTTTACCTGCAGTTGCTAAGCAAGTTAGGAATATGATTACTGTTTTGTTTGTTTGTTTGTTTGTTTTTTCCTCCCAAGTTTACCGACCTTCCATAAAAGAAAAGAGAAACTGCCCTATCCGTTTGACTTTGGAATAGCTGGAGATCCTGGAACCTCCTGAAATTTTTTTAGAGCAGCATGTTGGAAGAGCAGTTAGAAACTTCTGGAGAGGATGAACATTTCAGTGCTGCATTTTGTGGTGGAGAAACAAATTAAAATGTTTCTCTGCAGGAAAGAGTGATGGTTGCATCATATTTTAGCCCCATCAGTCAAACCAAGGGTGTACAGAAGATTCACAGAAATTTTCTGTTGTGTGTTCTTGCACCTGGATGACAATGTAATTAACTACAGATGGCATAGTTAAAACTTACATTTTCAAATTTTTCATGCTGTCATGAGTCTTTCTATATTTGAATTTACCTGAACCTGCAAATTTAATCTGACCAATTGTGCTGTCTTTGCAAGTCCTTGAATTATAAGTAATAATTGTCTGGTCAAAAAGAAAATTGTGAAGAAATACTCATCTTTTAGTTAGTTTGTCATGTGGCTATGTATTGAATTCAACAATTTCATGGGAATATGAGCAATCTACCTTTTCCTAAAAATCTCTATACATACTGATCCTTCAAAAAAGGATACTATTGTTTCATGTTTTGAAAAAAAGGAAAAAAGACACCAAAACTCAAAACTAAAAGGTATTAAATCCACTTGTTTTTTCATTGCTTAAGGCAGTCCTTAGCTTCTGCTACAGGCTGGTTATTCTGAATTCAGGCCATGACTTGAGACAGTCTCATATGCTTCAAGTGTAGATAATGATTCTGTAACAGAGACATGTCTATCATTTGAATTTATCTGTTCATTTTTGTTCTCCCTGCTGGTAGTTCTCTGTGGGTTTTTGTAGTTTTCCTTTTCCTTAAAATGCAGAGTGTTACACTGAAGCCTTATAACATGTTGACTGAAAGGTTTATCACCATGCTGCTGCTTTCAGAGTTTGGTCAAAACACATTTGTAAGGAAAAACATGTGAAAGCAAATATGTCTGTATGCCCCTCTCTTCTTCAGCCATCTGACAAAGAATTAGGCTCAGAGTGACTCTATGGCACCCTGAAATGGACTTAAATTTAGACATTTAGCCCAGATTTCTGGATTTTGCTGAAATAGATGGCTTACCAATATCGTATATACCATATCAACTTTCCATGCCTTTTGCATGTTCTCCACATGCCTTTTTTGCTTTATGTTTTCTAATTTTCATGAGAAAGCCTAAAAAACTGGGGGGAAAGCCTGCTTTTTCCCTTTAAGTTTTATTGTTGGGGTACATGGATGACTTGAAGGGGTCTGATCTGACTAAATATTATTATTGAGATATCCTTGCCTAAACACCATTGTTATCACCAGTTTAAAAGCTGGTGTGCTGACATCCGTCTCAGAGCACCTGTTGTGATAACATTTGCTGAGAGGTGATGTTTGAATCATGCATCAAACGCTACTTGCACTTTTGGATGAACTCTAGAGATAAAATCTCCTCTGTCAGGAGCTGGGACTGCTTTACTCAGGGTTTTTTTTTCAAAAGGGATAACTTTGAATTTCCTTCGTATTCTAAAATGCAGCCATTAACAATTAAGCTCTTTGTTTTAAAGTGTTTTGGATTGTTGCACCCATAATTTAGGAATATGAAGTATTTTGTGTCTCCAGACACAGAATGTGCATTTTTGGGGACAAAATACTCACCTTAATCATGCTGCAGTTGTTGAAAATCTCTGTGACTTAGACTCTACAAGCTCTAGATTTCACAAATGACATCTATTTACACCAAATACCACGATCAATGATAAAAAAAGTCTTTTCTTTATATGGAAAGAAAGTTAAATAGATGAGATTACTAAAATTGTATTTTTTTAGCTTTGTCATAAACTTGGACTGAATTCCTCACATGCTTCCTCAAAGATACCTTTGTCATTCCCTTGAAGAGGGTGTTGCAAAATTTTGGAGTGCTCAGGCTTCTTCTGGACACAATCCATGATTGCTCTTCCATTAGGTCACCCCACTTCCCATTTCTTCAGTTACTTGTCATTAAAGGATGTGATAGAAAACTCCATGCCTTATACCCAAAATGAGGCACTGAGGCTATAAAGATTATTGAAAAGAAGTGCAACCAATGTTCCAGATGCTTGGAGAATGCTCTTGTAAATAAATTTTTGCCTCTCCATATCTCATTTTCCTAGCTGAGAGTGTAACTGAAAAGAATTAACATTTTCCTCAAAATCCGTGCCCACTCTGCTACTGATTTTCTGCTGTTATAAATTGTGAAATCAAGGCTTAAACTCCCTTTTCCTTATTTACTGTTAGTTAAGTTCTGGCCTGTCATTTCATTTGATGTCTCCAAACACCTAGAGTTTTCTCTTCCCACTCAGTCATCCCTTCTGCATAAATTGTCCTAACTTTGCAACTATACAAGGGTATTGTCAGTATTTTATCTTAAAACTGATGATGTGTTGTTTTTTTTTTTGAAGGCAACAGCAATGTCAAGTTACAATATTTCTCCTGCTGATTGCAGCTAAGCACTATAAGAGAAAAAGCAGTTGGTGATAAACAGATTGTTGGAAGATTGGCAGAGCAACTGTTATACCTACATGTTTTAAAAATGTGATGAATGCCAGTGGTGTAATAGATCTGAGTTGTGTATTTCCTGCCAAACTAATCTCCAGTATTAGACAATATTACCAAATTTTTTTATCAACAGAGTTTGATTGTCTCAGGGCTGCAAATTATTCTTTCAGTTTAATGCATAACCATCTTCTTCACATCAAAATACCTCTTGTTTGAAATCAAAGGCTAAATTGCATTCCAAATAATTATCCTCTTTTCATTATACATATACAAAACACATATCTATCATGCCATCATAAGATCTACTTATATTCATTTTCTAGCATTTATTTGCAGTATCTAAGCTTCCAAGTGATAAATCAAAGAGTTGTTCTTTGAAAGCTAAGCCAAAGCCAGCTTCTACTCTTTTTTATAGAGTAGTTTCCAGAAGTGGAAATGTGTCTTTACTCTGCCAGCCACAGAGAAATATGGACAATTAATTTAAATTATAAGAGAAATGTTTGAACCAGGAAAGTTACATGAAGGGACCCTTCCATTTTTTTTAATATGGGAACAGAACATTATTTTTCACCTAGTATTGGTTAGCTGAATTTGTTTCAATGCTGGCATTCATCTGTCACTCAAAATTAAGGAATGTTTTTAACTCTCACACATGGTATTTGCTTCTTGTCTTGTCTGTTATTCCACCTGACTCTTTCCTCCCTTTTTTTTTGATGCAATAATCTGGTCACTTGAAAGTAATTCTGAGGAATCTTTTAAGATAGGAAATCACTATACCATAGCAATTCAACAACTCATCTGGAGATCTGTTCAACAGCTCAAAAGGAGAAAACTGTGTAGATTGTTTAATTGTCTTTTGACAATTTGTATTGTTAGCAAAACATTAAATAATACCAGTACTGGTTAAAGTAGCCAAATGAGAGATTTATCTGTGGCCTCCGGTTTAATTGTTTTAACACCTACACCGAGTAAAAAACAACAACAACAAACCAGAAAATGCTTAACAACAATTAAATAAGGGTTTGAAAGACGCAAAATTGGATCAGGACGAAATGTTCGTTTAAGACCAATCTGGTAATTAACATAACAAGGAAATTGCATGAGTTCTGGAAGGGTTGGATTGCTAAGCCGTGTGTTGTGAGTGGGCTTGGAGAGACAGGGTGTTCTGTAGGAGCTGTAAACTGAAATGTATCACATTATAAATAGAAAACACCTGTATTTGCAGCTTTAATAAAGCACAGCCATCACCACTAGACCACAAAAGGAATCAATGTTCTTTACAGGAACCTCAACAAAAGTGGTCTCTGGGCCTCCAGCTGCAAAGGTGGTGTTGGTTTTTTACTAAAATTTCTCAGAATTCTGAAGTTCTGAGATTTCAAATAGCAAAATGAAAATTGTGCAGAGATTAGCCTTTTTTAGTGCTTTCTATTGCAATAAATAAAATTATATTTAAAGTCATTATTGAGCATTTTATCTTTCCAATGCAAAACCATCTCTTTTCTGGCAGCTGTCACTTCTACTTGAAGGACTTAATTTGGGTGCAGAGTTTTGGCACTTCCTTGTTCTTGTGCCTACCTTGATGAGTGGCTTCACAGTGTCTTGTTCTGCTCACACAGCCTGGTAACTCAGAGGATGCAGCAGCATCTCAGGGCAGGTTGGGAATAAGGTATTAACACAGATCTTTCCCGCTCTCTGCCAGACACTTGCTATAGATAAATTTTCCTGGGAAAAAAACAAAAAAACAAAAACAAAACAAAACAAAACAAAACAAAACAAAAACAAACAAACAAACAAAAAAACAAAAAAAAAACCAAAAACAAAACAAAACAAAACAAAACAAAAAACACCAGCCAGTGGTAGGATAACATAATAATGGACAAACAGATCTGAGCGATTTAGTCAAAGACAAAAACAGATAAAGACTGATATCCACTTCTAATTAGCACACCATTGAATTTACTGACTTCGCATTGTCTAGGCTAGAATCTTAAACAGGTCAGTTTATTCTCTTCTTCAATTGTCCATAAACCATAGACTTACTTTTGCAACTAGATGGTTACTATTTGCTTTTAGGACAGTGTGCAACTCAAGATGACAAGATGATCTAAAAGCTTTTTCCCTTTCTTTTTTCTCCCTTTTTTAAAAAATCTTTGTATGTTGCCAATGTGTTTTTAGCAGTTACAGAAGTTATATTAGGAGTTATGCCTTGATTTTCTGCTCAGAGTTGCTGTCCAGCAGTACTTGATGGCCATTCCAAGGGTCACACTCTAACTCAGTTTTTCCCCTAAATCATTTCAAATTAAATGCATTATTCACATTAATAATGTTACTAAATTGTGCATTTCAGCATTGCCCTTCCTAAATTGCTTTTGACTTTGCAAAGCTTTCCTCTGCAATTCATTTTATGGAAATGTTTATCACAGTAATTGAATTTAAGCCTAGAAATTAAATAAGGCAGCATAAAATCTTGGTTTATTTTGCCATTTAAATGCTTTATTTAGGTTGTATTCTATCATTTAGCAAAGTCTGAAGCATCTGTAGAATCACTGATTTTACTCTGGCAAAATACAGAGGGATTATTAGAAGGACAGACAAAGTATAGGAGCTCTCTGTTGCAAGCTGTCCAGAAAATAGGCATCAGACAGACATAGGATGATTACATTCTGTCGATAAAAATTTGGGTTATGTCACCTTCACAGAATCATAGAATCATCAAAGTTGGAAGAGACTTTTAAGATTAACAAGACCAACCATCAACCCCTACCACTGTAACTCCTAAAGCATTCAACCCTGAACAGGATCAAAGATCTTGTCTGAGCTGAAAATTAGCTATGGATAAGAGTTTATAGTAGAAAAATGTTGTATTTCACAAAGTCTTGCTCTGTTCCCTGAATTATATTCCCTCGTCTCTCTGTTAAATCTTCAGTAAAAACTAAGATTTAAATCAGTGCTTCCAGAGCCTGTCTTTGACACATAAGAAGTTCATTGTCACTAACAAAAATTACTTGGGAAGTTTCCCTAAACAGTGGAATCCTGTACAGCTCTAAAACACTCCAAGAGAGTACTGTCAGCTCCCTCACTGAATCACAGCTTTTCTGTGAGTATCACTCCCCTGCAGATGAAAGTTAAATTGAGTAATGACCCATTTCCTATTACAATAACAGGTTTTGGTCTTGCCTCAGAAAATCTGGGAGTGTAAGCAAAAACTGCCTGGTTGTTGTGAATTTTGATGTGCACAGGATCTGAGTCTGAAGTGGTTTTTTGTTGCTGTGTGTTTGCAGTGGGAATGTTGGTGTTACTTGAATAGTAGCACCTTCTGAAAACACAATACATGAAATTTTAATGGAAAGATGTTAGTTTTTCATTGTTTTCAATTCCTGCCTGTTTTACCAAGCTATCATTTCCACTGGCTTGAAATAAAGTTCTGTCTCAATTTGTGAAGCAGAGGCATATATCCCTTGCCCTCCCTTAAAAACAGAAAATAGCTACACAATTGTTTAGGTAAGAATAGAGAAAGAAAGGCTCCAAATGTGTTTCTTATTTGTGCCCTCTTCTTCCTTGGTGGTGCTTCAAAATAGCATCCACTTTTTCCTAATAAAAGTATTTGTTGTTTTTATAGCTACCCCTGAATTGGTTTTTGACTCAAGCAGAGTTGGTCACAGTTGTTGCCCTACAATGCTTTGAGTCTTGACAAGAAAAAAAGGATGACAAAGAAAATACAGATGATAGAAGCAAAACGACCTTATCAAGGTCACCTATCTTTAAGTAGCAAAAAATATCTGATGTAAACATAGATGAGGCAACAGCCAGAGCACAATGAGGGTGAAGGAATGGAATGGAACTGTACCTTGTTCTGTTTTCCAAGAACTTGATGCTTTATTTACTGGGGTGTGATATTTTTATTAGCCCTGCACATATTTTCCCAAATATTACTTTTTTACCAAGGAAGATATTTAATATTTTCTTCATGTATCTGTCAGCATCTCATGAGTAAAATATACAAAGGTCAAGGAAATCTATTCTTCTCTGAATAAGACTCAATTTTGCATTCTTTTTTGTGCCACTTTGAAAACACAGTGAAGCTTTATTGTGAGATTCTAGTTGACTTCAGAATGTTTTTGTTCAAAAGCTGCTATTTGTTTTTGCCCTCCATTTCCGGCATAAAGAGTGCAGAAACAGATTGATTCCTATCTTGTCAAATGAGGAACAGAGATGGTATCTTTTTAGCTAAGTAAATAACGAAATTGAGACACAAACATAAAGGAGTGGTGGAAATGGAACTTTGAGGTAAGCTAAATTTAAAGGCAACAAAACATCTTGCATCTTTCTTCAGAGGAGAGGGAATTGTGCTTAAAACCAGGCTGACATTTACCTAGCAGTAAGCAGAAAATGAAATAGTCATATCTCAGCATGTTAAAGCATCACATAAAGTAGATATGAGCATTTCCTTGTCGCTTTCTGAATCTTAACCTATTCATTGGTTTCATCATGTATTTTTCCCTAACAACACCCTACTCAGAGTCAAGTGTTGATCCAAGCAGAATATTTGGGGTTTTTTTTGGTTTTGATTTCCGTGTTAAGTCAGGTGTGTCCCTACAGCAATATGCTGTGCAAGACCCCTTTTGCACTCCGCTTAATAACATTCATCCTGCTCACTCCTCAAGTAAAGCAAGAGCAGTTTCCCAGTCAGAAAACATGACAGAAAAGAAAAATCTCAGCAGAGAAGATACTTTAAAGGGGAAATCACTGTAGACATGGAAATGCTGCAACTAAACATTTCCCCAGTTATCTGGGTCTTGTTCAAGAGCACCTTGAGGCTCGAAATATGAAGTAGCAAAACACACTTTCATCAGAATGTCCTTAATATTTTTTTTTTGGCTTGTGTTTCTGTACATCTTCTCACTCCACAGGCATAGAGACATAAATAGAGACTTTTTTTCAGAATGGAGCTACATTTTTAAATGTTACACTTGGTTTATGACATTAGAACAGAGCTGAGAAGACACCTGAGTTGACAATATTCATATTTACATTTTCTCTAAAATAAGCCAGAAAATAGGTTATTTTAAAGCAATACAAGCTTTGAAAGTTAGTCCTTGGGATTACAAGAAATTCCTGCTTAATTATGTACCATACGTAACCAAGCCTTAATTGCTTTTGTTACTGGAGTGATCTCCTTAGAAGCTTCATGTTTAATTAACTACAAGATATATTAATCCTATTTCAAGCCATCCTTTCTTTGTTGTATAATTAAGCAGAAAAGTATTTTCACAATTAGAAATTAATTCTCTATATAGCTAGTGAAAAGAAAACACCTTTGTAAAGAAGACACAGATCTGGTTTTTCCAATGACAAAAGTAAAAATATTTAGACCCATTTTAATGGGTTATCTTTGCTAAGAGGTAATGAGAGTTACAACAAACCAATAGTATTTTCAGCTAAGAATTATTAAGAATATAATTTAATGACCTCACTGCAGATGGTTAATGACCTCCCTTTGGCAGCATCAGAAATTCAAAGGCTGATATGCTATTTATAAATATTGGAACAGACCGTCCCTGCATGTTCTTTTATCTGAATTTATTTTTCTTGACTTTGAGATGTTCTTGGGTTGTCTTCATACTTTGGCTTTGCTACCTCAAACACCACTGCTATAACACAAGATAAAAAACATTGTGTGGTCACTTTCATACTTTGCTACAGAATCCTGAGCACTCTTAACTTTTAGAAGCCTCAATAGCGCACATGGGAGGAGAAGTTCAGATTTGTCTTTTTTTTTTTTTTTTTTTTTTTGAGAGAGAGAGAGAGATAGCAAACAGCTTTAACTGATGCAGTTTATTGGAACAAAAGAATAAAAGGGAGATTTGGGGGGTGTTTTTTGAGGGGGAGGTTGGTTTATTTGACTCACTTGCTGCCTTACATGATGATGCTGAGACTGTAAACCTCATTGATCAGCTGAATTTTTGTAGGTGGCTCGATGAGGGCCCAAGTGGAAGTCTGGGTCCACCACAGACTGGGCTGAGCCCCAGCGTGGGCAGCAGGGCAGGGGGGATTCTGCCCCTCTGCCCCCTCAGCTGAGACCCCACTGCAGAGCTGCCCCAGCCCCGGGGCCCAGCACAGGAAGGAGCTGGAGCTGCTGGAGCCAGGCCAGAGGAGGCTCCAGGATGAGCAGAGGGACGGAGCAGCTCTGCTGGCAGGAAAGGCTGGCACGGCTGACATTGTTCAGCCTGCACAGGAGAAGCTTTGGGCTGACCTCACTGTGGCCCTGCAGCGCCTGAAGGAGCTGCAGCAAGGATGGAGAGAGACAATTGACAAGGGCTGGAGGGACAGGACACAGGGAATGGCTTCCCACTGCCAGAGGGCAGGGCTGGATGGGATCTTGGGAAGGAATTGTTCCCTGGGAGGGTGGGGAGGCCCTGGCACAGGGTGCCCAGAGGAGCTGTGGCTGCCCCAGGATCCCTGGCAGTGTCCAAGGCCAGGCTGAATGGGGCTTGGAGCAGCCTGGGACAGTGGAAGGTGTCCCTGCCTTGGCAGGCTTTGGCATTGGTAGAACTTGGGGGTCTTGGAGGCCCCTTCCAGCCCAGACTATTCCATGTTTCAACAAAGAAAGCCCTGTTGTTTTCATCACCTGTCACTGAGGTTCCTCATTCACCCCAACAGGGCCTCTGGAAACATCACACCTTTCTCCTGTGCATGAGTTGTATCCTCACGCTTGCACAGTAAGTGGTGTAAGCCTCAGCCACAGATGAGGAATTCTGCACCTCAGCAGGAGCTCACAAGTTGGGTCACATATCAGGAGAACGTGAGCCAGGCCCAGAGGAGGTGATGGAAGCCAGAGTTTTGTGGTGGCTAAAAAAATGAAAATGACACATTCATCCTGCTCCTTAGGCAACCCTGGCTATGCCTTCCGTGCAGGTCTGCCTCTACTGAAAGAACCACTTGACTCAAAAAAAACCTCCTCAGAGCTGCCTTAAAACATCTGCTTCTTTAGTTGCTAGTGTTGAACCATTTTTCACAGCATCTGCTGCCAAACCTTTTAATTTTTCACTTCCCCCCAAGTACACAGACACATATAAATGGCAGGGCCACAGTAGAATCTGCACTGCTTTCCACAACATATCAGGAGGGTTGTTTTCATTTGAGAGGAGTTTAGAAGTCTTGTTTTCTGAGGTTCACAGCTATAATTCATAGTCCTAGAAAGTCTTTTGATATTAAAAATTAAATCTCTGTATTATGAGAATTTAAGAGCTATTTGGGGGTTGTTATTATTAGAGAGTCTTAACAGGATTCCTATTATTTTCTTTATTTCTCACCCTACTGTATATAATTTTGTTTTGGTAATGGAATATGACCCTGCAAATATAAGCAACATGATTTTTAATCTTTTTTTAATTATTCTAATGTAATTTTCCATTTAAAATATACTTCAAAGAAAAAATACAAGAGAATGAAGGAAGTGTCTTATGAGAACGTTGTATATCTGAGTTGCTTTCTATCTCTGCAAATGCACCTTTTTATTCCACTACAATTTTTTCAGTTTTCTGATTGCATTGCACTCCAATGGAAAAATGTCATAAAAAGTTATCTAGTTTTAGTTCTAACGAAACAATAATGACACCTTCTATTAGAGCAAGAGAGGATGGGTAGTGAAGGACCCCAGCGCTGTAATTTTCTGACCCTCTGAAAAGTTAAATTTCAAGTGGAATAATGGCACTGGGGTAAATGGAGCAATTGTAAATAAGTGCTGTCATGTTCAGTAGCAACTAGCTCTGTGATTTAAAAAAAAAAAAGTCTGTCACCTATTATGGTATCTCACTCAGAAGGTGGAAATTGTGGCTAATCAATTTACATTGCAGTCCTCCCACACTGCACGAGCCTTTCCATTTCATTTTGGCTGAAATGAGAACCGAACCCTGGGAATTCGATTTTATTTCTTGCATATAAAACATATAAGCAAGTTAAACTTTAATGCAGAAGAAAATAAATGAAAACATTAAAATTAATTATTCAAATTTAATCCATTCCTTAGTTTTCCAGAGACCTGTAAATCTCATTTTAGTATGGCACTTTATGCCATTTAAGCAATGTGGTCTTTAAAACTGAAATAGGGACTCTACAAGGAGATTTCTGGACAATTTGATCATCTGTCACTTTGCGTTGTGTCATTGCATTATTTCACAGATTAAAGTGAAGAGCCTAAAACAAAACCCAATGCCATAGCTCTAAAAAAGCACTGCTGTTAAAACACAGATTTCCTCACTGAACTGCAGCTGATTTTAATTGTCATGTACCAGGAATTAAAATGAAAAGGCAGGCAGTTCTGTTTGTTATATCAATTAGTTTACCACACCAACCTAAGGACCACATTGCTGTAGGAGGCTGTTTAGGAGGTTTTTTACAGCTCAAGAACTGCCATTAACTAACGCATTATACAAAATGTTGGGGGGAGGTTTTGGGTAGGTTTTTCCACAGAAAGATCAACGTCCGGGAGAAACAATGCCCACTTGCACCAGAGGTAAAAGTAGCTAGCTAGTGTATGTTCAGATGTGGGGTTTCTTCAATTTGAGTCAAATCTTCTAAGTTATCTTAGGTACCATAACCAAAAAAAACCAAAAAGTCAGAGAAGAGTACAGCACAAAAGCAGGTTTGGTATGAAGTATGAAGCATTTTTCACAATATAAGAATTAAATGGTGATGCAGGAGTGTAGCAGGTGGCAGGTTTATACAAATTAAAGAAAAATATTCACACTAAGAGCTCAATCTAGTAGTGGTAGTCCATACCAGCAGCCACCTATAGACTCTGTGAATTTTGGATTTTTATGCTTTCTGCACCTCCTTTTATTCTCTATACTCCCATCAGGGAATAATAAGACACTGCCTGTTGTGGATAAAGGATTTGCAACAGGAACTAAAGGGTATCAACAGTCAGATTTTAGAGGGGATTTTACACAGCGCAGGATAGATCAGAGAAACTCTGACAAGTGATTTCTTTGGCTGTGAGAAGAAGGTTTGTGTCCAAGGGGACACAGGACACAATGCCATCCAGTACTTACAGGAAGAAACCCATCAGAAATTAACAGACAGAACACACCAGGCTTGAGGAATTCCCTCATCTGAAAACTGATGAAAAATGCCTCCATATGTGCCTGTATATAAATATATATATATATGTATATATAAATATGTATATATATGAATATATTTTGCTTTTTGGATGTGTGTGGGGGTTTTGTTTGTTTGGGGGGTTTTTGTGGGTATTGAGTGGGGTTTTTTGGGGTCATTTTTTTAGATTTCACATTTACACATGTGTAGCCTGGCAATCAAAATAGTTTTCCCCACTGAGCTTGTATAACTTCATTTACTCAGGAATAAAGTAAAAAAGACTGATTTATGGGTGCCACCCTAAGTTTATAGAGCTTTCAGGTTTATTTCTGCAGAATCATGTCCTGCAACTGTTGTTCTGTTTTACCATGGGATGTTTCCTGTAAAAAGATAACTTTGATATGATTCTTTACTGTGCACAGGTGTGTCTGCGTTTTTCCTCAACCCCTTTAGGCAAACATGAGCAAGTCAATGGCACCTCACCTCTTGAGTCTCAAAGGGTGGCAAAAAAGAAATACCACTTACCTGAGGTGCCTCTTTGGGACACAAATAAATAAATAAATAAACACACTGTTCCCTTCATTGACTCTGCTGAGGTGACATGGTTACCTTTTACCAAAAAAAAAGGTCTACCCAAATTTGTTATGCAGTATTTTCAGCTGAAGCAATTTTAATATAATTACCTAACAGGTTTTTATTTTTCAGTATTATTGGGCTAATAATCTCAAATACATCCCTCCACAACAATTTTAATTCTACAAATGGCATCATGCCAGCATCTCCTGAAGCTGACACACTCCTTTTTCCAGTCAGCCCTCAGTAAATGGAGACAATCCTAGGGGTTGGCAGTGAGGGCAACCTGATTGTGTGGACAGATAAAATGAAGCACTTGGGATTTGCTTTTAGCAGATCTGCTGGTTTCATCCATATCACTGAGCTGGAAATTTCCCTCAGGCACTGGCAGGTGGACAAGGAGGGTAATAAGTACCTGTTGTCTGCCAAGAAGCTTCCTCATATCTTATAAATCCTCTGTGTGCATGTATTCCTCTGATTCCTGCATTCTTCATCTCAAGCACTCTGCAGCAGTATTTCCTGTTATATGGCTGACATACCTTCACCGTGGAATGAATCACCTACATGGCAATTAAGCAGGTAGCCAGGAAAACGACACATCTTATGTTATTACCTAACAATAATTGCTTCATTATCAGTATTTCTAACCCCTTAAATTACTATTATGTGTGTTAATGTCAAGTGAGCTTCAGAATATTCTTTCTGCTATGCAGGAAAATTGCACAGAGGATCTTGTACTTCATGAAGGAATTGAAAATTACTGTGTAGATGGACATAAAATAGTTTTTCACAGAAGAATATTGGACAGTTACTAATAATCAAATTTTAAAAGTACTGACAGCTGCTTTGATTTACATAAATGAAGAGTTTTCAGCCTGGTTTAAATACTTAATTGGAAAATAGGGAAGATGCTGATAGCAAAATATGTACAAAATCTTAATTTACTGTAACATCCAAACATGGTTTTGGCATATTGATGAGTAAGTAACCAAGGCATAGATCATAATTGGCTTAGTCCACTATAAATGCTATCCGGGTGAAAAAATAGAGATTTAAAATGTGAGTGCAACAAGAGCTTAAATTTTTGCTTTAAGGACTCTCAGGATTCTCTTGCTTGTAACAGTGGGTGAAAGATTTTACACCCTGATGGAGGTGAAGGCACTTTGTGTTAGCCAAAGCTTTCACCAAGTAAAAAAATGAGTGATTTAGACTAAGAAGTGGTGAGGGAACCCTGAATGCTTGGCACTGCATCATAGGAATACAAACTGCTGCAGTTGCTGTGAGGGAATATTACAGGGAGCATGAGAAGCACCAGGAAACTGGCATGGAAATGAGAATGTGCCCACCCAAAAGAGAAAAAACATGTGTTTTCCTGTTGTCTGTTGTTGTCATCACCTAAGAAGGAGGAGTGTTACCTGCAAGATACACTTTTCTAAGTCTGGTTTTTATCTTTCCCCCTGTGATGGTTTAATTTTTACAGCAGATCAGTGGATATTGCATCAGTGCTGCAAGTTACTGATGAAGATCTGTTTAGATATCCTACTTTAGAACTCAATGTGTTTGTCATATTTAATTTTCACCAATTATTGTACAGGCTTCCAAATTAGTAGATATGTTCCAAAATATAAATTTCTCCAAATTTCAGAGGATCCCAGACTGGTTTGGGTTGGAAGGGACCTCAAAGCCCATCCAGTGCCACACCCTGCCTCACACACACAGGCAGGGACACTTCCCAATGTCTCAGGGTGCTCCAAGCCCCAGTGTCCAACTTGGCCTTGGACACAGACAGGGATCAGGAAGCCACAGCTTCTCTGGGCAAAACCAATAATTTCAATTGTAAGTCACATATATAGAGAAATAAATAACTAAATACTTCAACAAATAGCAAAATAATTGTAAAAATATTTAACCTTTCTTAGTGAGACTGTCAGCGCATTTGCATTTTATTTTTACTGAGTTTTTATGCATACTTAACACAAAGTATGCTGCAAGACCTAGTGAACTGTTCTTGATTAGCTGCATCACAATGGGTGAAGTGGTGACTTGTTCTTGCAGGATCCATCTGAAGCCTCACATGATGTTCAAACCCATTGATCTGAAGCAGCACATTAGATTGGATGTTCTATTACAGTCATGCACTGGTCATCCTGCCAGAATAAAAATTAAATCAGATTTACCCAGGGGTGGTAATGTTGTCACTAATGGTGTCTGTATTTCTTTTCAAATTCATGGGGAGATTTTGCTCAATAGCTGTAATCCACACCTTTGCACTGCTGTCTACTGTGCCAAAATTGTGGGATTTAGCAAGCTGATAAGGGTATCCTGAGGTGCATATTGATTTTATAATATAAGTGTGTCACTTCCCAGACAAAAAAGGGCAGAATCTTTTAAACATTTTTCCAATTAAAAGTAACACCAGTACCAGACTCTGTTCACTTAAAAGTTCAGTCAGTAACACTACAGAAATATCCAGTAGAATCTACCTACATTGAAAAATAATTTGTATAAAGATAACTGTGATGTCTTGAAACAGCAGCAGCTGGAGTTGTGTTGTCAACATCCTGATTTAATTTTCTTGTGGAGGTTTCATCCCCTTAAAACAAACAGAGGTTTGCATTTACATGCCTTTACCACCTGTCCTCCTGCCTCCCATGGTTTCATCCACCTCAGCGATGCCACATTTGGAGTACAGGATTTGTCAAGACTCTAAACTGACAGACAAGGTATGACAAACACCAAAGAAGGCTTCAAGCATCAGCACCTTGTTATCTAGAAGTCTCTCATACTTTTTTTATGTAGCTTCCCACGGGCAACTTCACACAGCTCTGGGTCTTCCTTTTCTTCTTCTCTCTTTCTTCTGCAGTTCTAGCTCACTCCTTCCTGTCCCCAGCACGGCCACCTAACCCTGTCTGTCCCCCATACAATATCTCACCCTTTCTGCCGCTCACACTTCCTGTCCCTCCCTCTTCACAGCACAGCCAGCAATCTCCCACTGACCCCCTCCCACGCAACTCACCCTTTTATCACACCCACAGCTGTGAGGGCAAGGCTGTTCCCACTCCTTGGTAATTAACACAGCTGCAATATATCGGGGCAAGATTGCCTTCAGCACTATCTCTGTCTGTCCTCCCACACTAAATATTCTGCATCCATTGCATTTAGCATTTATACATCAAAAGAGGACCAAATTATGAGACTAGAGAAGCTTGAGCATTAATCGCTCCAACACAGGTAAATTTAATAGCAGAGAAACCAATTGCTGAATGTTGCATGATAACAACTCTTTCTTTGTATTTGTTACTATAATGACCAAATGCAGTTATAGGTATTTAATCTCTGGCTGTGGCGACACATTTCTAACCTGTATTTAAATTCAGGTGGGTGCTTGAAGTAATCAGCTGTCTGTGGGATGGTTTATGGTGGTGAACCTGCTATGAGTTACATTTTAAGCAGTAAGTCAAAAATAAAGAACGGCACTTTTTAAATACTTTCTTTAGGAAGTACCGACTGGTTTTATGTTCCAGTGGAGTAAAACAAAAAAAAAAAATCACAGAGTTTAATTTTTTAAATAAGCAAGCAGATTACAAGATAGATGAAGAGGCCTAGGTGACTGCATGGCTACCTTTCAGTAGTAGAACAGGTTTGGAAACAAATTATGAAACAAATAGATAGTCTGATATGAATACTCCTAACTGGGCAGCTGTGGGAAGCTTAACCTGTATATTTTTTGCCTGAGACTGGTGGTGTAACTGCTGCAACAGCTCCTAGCATTGTTCCAGGCAGTGGAACAAGAGACAAGTAAGGCTAATCTTGTGCTCTTGGGAACAGAGAGAGTAACTCACAACATATTCCCCTCTGGAGCCCATGAAAGCCACATTAATTTAAGATCAAAGGCAGAAGAACGTTCGTGTCTCACAGTTCCTTGCATCAGTTTGAGGGAAAGCATCAACCTGAAAAATAGGTGATACACCTATAGTTTCTTCAGTGCTGCTATTTCTATTTAGTCATGGATTAAATTGCAATTTCTTGGGGTGGTCTGGCAACACTTCAGCGAGTACATAGCTATGTATTGTTTGAATTTATGCAAAGATACCTTTGGAACAACAGATGGAAGATTTAGTATAGGTAAAAATATCAGCATTTAGGAAGGAAAAAAACATGTGTCGTATTACTTCATATTGACTTGATATTCTGTTTAGAAAAGGCTTGGCTCCTGAAGGAGTTTGTGTAGATAAAAATATATATTGCAGAGGTCTACATTAAGTGGTACATAAAAAATATTGGCAAGTCCCATCTCATTTACTTTAATTCAGCGTTTTCTCCTCAGAAAGGTTAGTCCCATATTTCTCCAGGATCATTACATTTCATCTGCTATGCAGAAGTAAGCCTGACTTTCTCTGATATGCAGCCTGAGAAACCATAAAGAGAGAAAACACAGTATTCCATATGCAAAACCCTTCTTTCTGTCGCAGTGGCAAATTTAAGACACACAGGACATGACTGAACTGTAGCAAAGAACTTGTCAACAGCCTAAAGGCATTTTCAGTGTCCAGTAAAACTTTGCTTGTCTTATTTTGACCTAAAATATTTTTGTTGATTTTCAGAAACGCCAGCATACTGGTTAGTAAGAGTAAGTGCATGTAAAAATGGTGCAGGAAGCAATGATAAAAGGAGGCTATTCCTACAATATTAAAAAAAAAATAGAATATTTGAGGGAGAATTGATGTGCAAATAACATATCACCTGCATGCACCAGTGAGGATGTAGCTGAGACAAGGTTTGCAGAGAAAATGGATATTTCTCATGGGGCCAGCTGACAGGCTAGCTGCCACCAACAGGAAGACCATATTCTTAATTTCCTCTACTTTCAGAATATACTGGAACATTCCTGGTTACCAGTCAGGTAGTGCAGGCCTACAGAAGGAAACATCAACCTCAGAGTAAATAAAAGAATGTAAATAAAAGTTTTAATATTTCACATGGGTTTAGGGTTCCTTTTAATGATTAGGGAATTGATATCATCCAATATGTCTTTGGCACCAAAATAAAAGTTCTCAAGCTGTGGGTATGAGGTTTTTGTTATAGATGCCTCAGATACCACAGCCACAACATCATCCACAATTTTATTTTCATTTCTTCATTTTATCACCTGCTTTGCATCTCCTGGGCTTTGATTTCCTCTACTCCAAGAAATTCACTTCTCCTGCTTGTGTTCAGCAATGTTTTTCTTTTTGAAATTTGCTTCTACTTTCACCTAATTGCAGTTCAATTTATTGAAAATACATTTATACCTCTCTACAAAACATAAAAATCACCATATATTTCTTCCTGGCATGGGGGAACAGAGTGCAATGGTAAGGGCTGGTTTTAATGTACAAATAATTTAGACTTTTAAAGGAGAATAACATTAAGAAGTACTTTGGGGAGTATGCATATGTAAACTCAAGAACAGCTTGAGAGATCAGAAAAACAACTAAGCAAAAACTGCTTGTGTTTTAAATATGTATGTCTGAATATGTGTAAATATATATTTTCTCTGTGTGTGTGTATGTACATCTGTAGATGATATAGAAATAGATAACATAGATACAAATGATAGAGATGATGATAGAGATAGGTGAGATAAATAGAGATAGAGATGATCATAGACATAGATGCAGACATAGAGGTAAAAGTAGAGATAAAAATAGAGACATTTGATACAAATTAGGAATAAATGTGAATATTTCTATAATAAAATTACTTTTTTTTTTTTTTAAACAAAGGACTTCCAGAACACAAGGGAGAACCCTCCAGGTGTACTGAAAGAGTTCTCTCATTCAAATCTGTGTTTTTCTTCCAAAATTTGTATAAGAATTTCTGCCTGGGTTTTCCATCCACCCTGCATGAGTCGTTTGTGTAGCACCAGGGGTGAATCGTGTTCCCTGGTACTATGCAAACCTGTCATGTTTCCCTCTGCTCTTCTGAGCTGCAGCCATTTAAAGAGTCTCCACAGGGTGCTCCTCCCACCCACTGTCCAGAGCTGATGCCACCCTACAAGGGTCTGAAACAAAAGCTCTTTCAGGATCCTGCAGGTGTTAAGACTCCTTTTGGCTCCCAGGCAATCAAAATACAGCCAGGCTGCTGCTTGCAGATAATTTCACTGCCAAACCCAGCCAGCTGAGGGCTTTCCGTGAGACCTCCCAGGAAAATATAAGGATTATGTGGGGCTTGTTTTTTCGTTTCATTTCTAAAAAAACATTGTCCATTTCAAACGTGTGTTGCTGGGACAAGCGAAATGCATTTGCTTTTTCTTTAAGGTTCTCTTTGGTTGTTGAATGTGAAATCAAAAAATGGAAGCAAGGAATATGGGAAAGGTAACTTTAAAAGCATGAATGCAGGCCTCTGATTTAGCCTCTGGTATTTATGCTCTTGTGCACCAGCAGGACACAGGATCATGGAATCATAGAATGGTTTAGATTTGATGGGATCTTAAAGTCCATCCAATGCCACCCCAGCCATGGGCGGGGACACCTTCCACTGTCCCAGGCTGCTCCAAGACCCAATATCCCACCTGGCCTTGGACACTGCCAGGAATCCAGGGGCAGCCACAGCTCCTCTGAGCACCCTGTGCCAGGGTCTCCCCACCCTCCCAGGGAACAATTCCTTCCCAAGATCCCATCCAGCCCTGCCCTCTGGCAGTGGGAAGCCATTCTCCCCTGTCCTGGTACTACTGATTCTTACAAAAAGTCCCTTTCCTGCACTCCAAGTATTTAGTTCAAACAAAAATTCAAAATTTACAGCCATCATATGATTCTCATCTTAAACTCTAAAATAAATTACTGAATGCAAAAGATAATATGAGGATCTATACAGTCTGATTGCATTTGTAATTTTGGAAATGCAGGTAAAATACTGTCATGTGTATGTTTGTTGTAAATTCAGAGATTATTTACTTTAGTGTGAGTGCCACAAGTAAACCCACTGCTGTGAGCAAGCTATCCACTTTCTACTAAGAAAATCAATGCTTTTTGTAGCAGATTTTTTTCCCAGTCTGCCCTGTTGCTCTTGTTCATAATATGGACCATTTTCAGTGGAGATGCACAAGGTACTTCTAAATCAGGATATCCTTTGACTGTTTATAGAATCACTTAGGTTGGAAAAGAGTTCTAAGACCGTTGAGTCCAGCTGTTCTCCCAGCACTGCCAAGGCCACAACGGGCCCATGTCCCCAAGAGGCACATCCAAATGCCTTTTAAATCCCTCCAGGAGTGGGGGCCCCACCAGGGCAGCCTTTTCAGTGAAGAAATTTGTCCTCATATCCAATATAAACCTCTTCTGCCTTAAAATCAAAAGTATCTGAAGAAAAAACTTTGTCTGCCTGTTGTGAGTGGTTTTGCAGTTTAAAAGGACTGGAATGTCTCAGTCAGAAGTCTTAGGGGATGATGTGTACCTTGGGGTGAGACCTGTGATATAAGAAGGTCAAGTTCACCGAGCTTGTAACTCCTTGCGAACTCAGGATCTCTGATGCCTGGACCTGTGTGCCTAAAGTCAAATTTGTTTGTTTTTGTTTGTTTTAGGGGAGCTTGTGGGAATAACTACACTGGTACTTGTTCAGGAGGTTAATCAGCACTTTTGGTGTGTGTTTTTGTGGCTAAAACGAAGGTGCTTTTGTCCCAGCTGAAATGCAGCACAGGGCTGGCTCTGAGCAGAATATTCTCACTCAGTTCCACAAAGCCTTTAAGTCTGGTTAGTTTAACGTGACATTTGGGGAAAACACAGCAGTTATATTCCCCGAGGGTGTACCCCAGGCAGGTGGTTAAAGGCAAGGCTGGTGGCAAGGCAGTTCTGCAAAGACTTGCTGGGAATCAGTCACTGAGGAAAAATATTAAAGATGATGTTGCTCAAAATATATAAATTTTCTATTAATTCCTCTGCTTTTTTAAAATGCAGGTTTTCTGTGAGAAAAGCAAACATTTTTGCTATTGGATACCGTAGCAAATTTGAAAAATATGTTCCTTCACTGAGTCATCTGGCATAAGCACAATATCTGCTGCAAGACACAAATTACTGCTGATTTGTGTTATAGTAATAGGGGTATATTTTCTGCTGCCTACAGAGCAAATCCTTAGGGAACAGTCCACTCCATGGAATTGCAATGCATGAGTGAGAAACATCTACTTACAGGCAGTGAAGAAAATATAACTTTTTATTTGAATTCTTGATGGAAATGCATCTTCAAAAAGAAGCCAAAGATATTTTATTTCTGTCTGCCTGACAATGTAGTTCCTTGTTTTCTGGTAGAAGTTAATATACATTGACACATAGGTTTATAGATTTTTTGCTGCAACATGCAATTGACAGATAGTCAAGCCTATTTCTCTGATTTATACATCCAAAACAAAATTTTAACCCCCATAGTAAGACAGTGGATGTGTCATGGCACCTCCCATGCTCAAAGTTCACTGAAAAATTCTGGGTTTCATAAATGTGGTTGACTCTGAAATTTGCTGTATAGAACAGTGCAGATTCTCCGATAGTAAACACTGGGTTTTGGTAAACCAAACTCATACCCCCTGTCATGGGTTGAAGCTGGCCAAATGCCAGTGCACCCATGAGTGTATATTTTTCCTGTTGAACTACTGTGAGATGTGGTCAAGAACAGAGCAAAGCAGGCCTAAAACTTGAAATAGAAAGAATATTTTATTAACCTACATAACAACAGACAATAGACAAGAAAAGAAAACCCAAACACTCAAAATCAGAAAAGAAAGCCTCCCAGAACATTTCTTCTCCTCTCCCCAATTTCCATCCCTTGCATGCTCTAACGTTAACACTAGCACATTACCCTCATCTACTTGCTTAAACCTTCCACAACCCTGGGTTCCCAATCAAAGTCATCATCCCTTAAAAAAAAACAATCTTCAATCCATCCAGGGAGAGAGGAGTCTCTCTCACACCACAGACCCCCCACAGGAAACACAGGTCCACCCTCCCGTGTTCCCATGTCACGCATGGCACCACCCGGAGAAGTCTGCCAGGGTGACACCCTCCTCTCCATGTCCAGTGCTCTCACCACTGTCCATGGACCAAAACCGCATAAAGGGCTCTTTAAGGATGTTTGGCCAAGTACCAAAAACCAGCCATCTTCGCATTTTGGGACAAGCAGTCCCCCCCACATTTACCCCTGGGGCCGAGGGTTCCAAGAATAGGTCACAAAGTCTTTGGTTTTGAGCCAAAATGCATCCACCCCAATACAGTCTTATTTATGTTCAGGAGAGTTCAGGGTCCATCTATGGCTAACATTACGCAAGAAAAGTCCAGCTCAACAGCCACTCCTCTTCCTCTCTACCCGATCCGGGGGGGTCCTTTTCATCGTGCTTTATCATCTTGGTCCCAGGCTCTCTCTCTCTCTTCTAAAACCACCAGCCATGAGAATCAATGTCTGGGAACAGTTCTCCTCTGCCTTAGAAAGAGTTAAAAGCTTGTGTCGCCCAGCAAGGCCACAGGCTCAGGCACTGGCAGGCTCCAGCAGCTCCCACACGCAGCAGCAGCTCGGCACCTTCTCCCTGGGGGTGGGCGGGGGAGACGGGACGAGGGGGGTGGGAACGGAAGGCACCTCCAAAGTTCCCCACCCCTCCATCCTGGATGGGGCTGGCCCAGCTCCAGTCCTGTTCACTCTCTTTCCCCACCCCCCAGGGCACTGGCCTACCTAAGCCCGGCCGCATGGTTCCCCTCCCCCACCCAGCTTTGAAAGCTGGGCAGAGGAGAAGATGCTCCTCTCCTGAAAGCGGAACCAGAAAGAGGAAATCCTTCTGGGAGTCCTTGCTTTTAACCCCTTGTGTCCTCAGAGGCGAGTCTAACCCCTCAGTGGCCACTGGAGGTGCCAACATTCAAACCTGACCACTGATTGGTTTGACCTCAGCTTCCTGAAAACCTCACTTCCCCTCAAACCAGGATACCACCTGATAAAGCAAAGGCTGCAGGAGCTGTTTAAAAGATTAAGCTTTATGAAAGGAACACAAGGGAACACGAAAAGAGACAAGAGAAAAGAAGAGAAAGGAGGAAAGAAGAGAAAGGAGAAAATAAGAGAAAGGAGATGAGGAGAGGAGAGGAGAGGAGAGGAGAGGAGAGGAGAGGAGAGGAGAGGAGAGGAGAGGAGAGGAGAGGAGAGGAGAGGAGAGGAGAGGAGAGGAGAGGAGAGGAGAGGAGAGGAGAGGAGAGGAGAGGAGAGGAGAGGAGAGGAGAGGAGAGGAGAGGAGAGGAGAGGAGAGGAGAGGAGAGGAGAGGAGAGGAGAGGAGAGGAGATGCCTGATGGATCTACAAGGAAAACACATCACCCAGAACTGAAAATACTTTTTTTTTTTTTCAGATTTCTCAATGCTCTGATTTCACAGACTTCTCTGTGTGCTGGAGTTCAAAACTTTTAAGATTTTGACTTTATTAATAATTTATCACTTCTTCTCTCTATGCTGTTTCATGGCGGAGCAGAGTTCCTTCTCTGTGCAGTTCTTTGTTAGATGGACCAGATGTCAGCAGGGGTTGTGTGGGTATATGCAAATATAGAATTTGCAAATATTTTGCTTCAGATATTACTTTCTTTGGGATCCAGCCTTGTTGACTGTAAGAAACAGTTATGTTTTTGAGAGGATGCTTTACACTTTTCCAGCCATAGCTGTACCTTTCTCTTTTACTTTGTTCTTGGTTCAAGGAAACCCTTTAGTTTTCTTCTTTTTCTAAAATATTGGTTGCAATTAGCTGTGGTCTAAGTACTCCCAGTGAATTTTGGAATATATGATTAAAACAAAACATTTTTACTAATCTGCTCAGCCAGAAAATGGCCTATAACTTGTTTCTAGCTAAATCTTTATTTAGTCAATTGCAGAAGGCAGCAAACATGTTGTTTGGAACCTATTTATAGTTATTTATACTGGAAATAGTGGTATTATTTAATACTTTTAACTTATCCACAACAAGACTTTCAAATATCAGCTTAAAGATTAGACCTTGAACAGTCATTGAGTCCATTCTGTGTATTCCAGGAGGGCTTATAGAGGTCTTGTGTACAGGAACCTACTCAAGGTTGTGTTTGAGTTGTGAAACTGGTTTTGTTTTTTGGGATTTTTTTGGTGTGTTGTGGGGTTTGGTTGGTTGGTTGGTTTGTTTTGGTTTTTTCCCCATAACTCAGGAAGTGGCTAGTCCGCTTTTCCTTTTGAGGGAACCATCGTTTTTGACTTTTCTTTCACCCTCAGTCAGCCAGATCCTAACTTTCTTAACTTTATAAGGAAATTTTTAAGACTGCTATATGTTGAATGAAAGGCTGGGATGGTTATATTTATGTGTCTGCATCCTTTTCATGCTTCCACCTGGGTTAGGGTGCAAACAGAGTGAATTATTTTTTTAAAAAATGAAGAAAAAATATTTTTTAAAAATTACTGTTGAGTGTTGATATGATTTTTAGGGGTCATTCACATAAATTCTGTCATTTCTGTAAGGAAGATGGCTCTGTCGAGGCATAGGGAGAGATCCTTAATTCCAAAATAGACAAAACTTCAACCACCACACTCTCTGCCCACCTCCAGTCTTCTGTGTCAATTTCTATTTCTAATTTAGAAGCATGCAGATAAGTATAAGAAATAATCTGTCTACATTGATTTACCCTGTTGCTTGTGCAGTAAAACATCAGAGCTCCTTTGATTAATTATTTAACCGAACAAAGGATGGAATAGCTGTCATTTTTTAATTTAAAAAATCTTATAATAATTGAGGTACTCTTCTTATTTATGTGAAAAGGCATAGAAAACATTCTAGGGGAAAATCCAGCATTTTCAAGTTTGCTACTAAATTTAAAATACTTTGACAGTCATATTTGTACTTTTGGCATTCATATTTCAACTTTCAGACCAATTCTTCTGCAAATGAAAGAACTTTGTATATGATTTTGAAATCTCTTCTATAGAAATGCATTCCATTATTAAAAGGGTCAACCTTTTAACTATATGAAAAGTGACATTCACATTGTAGAGACAAATCAATTTTGTTAATACTTCTGAATGCTAAAGATCTGGTTGCAGACCAGCTTTAGTTACTATTTAACTTAATATAGTGCATTTTGATTGGCTGCTACTGCATCTGTAGGTTCTAGTTTAAAATTTGGGTTTCAACAGTTTAAAAGTTGATTTAATCCAAGTTTTTTGTTGAAATTTTTATGGTACATCCCAGTCAATCAGTTTTCATGGAACTTCATCATGTAGGCTTTACAGTTGAATACATACATATTAGCAATGGTAAAAAGTTACACAATTGTTACTTTTCTCTGGAATTTGGAAGTCCATTCTAATGGCCCTTCTTTTCAATACCTGGAACCAAAAGTGAACCTGAGTCAAGGAGACCTAATGGACAAGATGTAGATCAGTGCTTTTAAAAGCAAAATGCTTCATTTTTTAATCTCTCAGAATGTTTGTGGGCTTTAATGTGTCTGGGGGTATTTGTTTGTTTCTTTTGGGAGGGGTTTGTGGGTTTGGTTACTTTTTGTTTGGCTGGTTTGCTACATTTTGGGGGCTTTTTTTCACTTCTGACAGCAGACAGAGATTTGTTTATTTCTTTAACTCTGGGGAACAGGAAAATATTTTCCCACCTAGCTCCAGTTTTAAACAAACAAAAACAACAAGCAGGTAAATAATGAACTTCCATATTACTGCCATTACTTTTAATTTTAAAAACAAAACTACCTACTTGTGCATTGGATGAGCCTGTTTATTATCCCAACATTTTTTACAAAGTCATTTATCAGTCCTGCCATAAAAGCTGTTGTCTCATCCTCTCTACTGAAAGCCAAGCAGAAGTTGTGATATTTCATTTGTAGGGAAGGCTTTTTGTCTTCCCTGGCATTGCATCACCAGCCTTTGATTTCTGTTTAAAACCTATAACGTGCCAAAAACTCAGGAAAAATGCAAGCAAAGACACCTATATTTCTCCTGGAAGCCTTTGGATTTGTTGCCATGAAATGCCAACTTGCTCAGTCCTCACATTTCCATCAAGTGTCATTCTGAAATTTATGGCTAAATACACCCTTTTTCCTGGCCAAGGCTTTCAGCAGAGCATTAATCCCTGAAATCAGCTGTGCCCAGTGCTCCACGCGTGCCCCGCGGGCGCTGCAGAACCAGTAGCGCCTCACAGGGCATTTGGAAAGCCAAGAAAATAAATCTGTGCCAGATCAAAGGCAGAGCTGAGTCCCAGGATTGGGTCTGTCCTGCCAGGAGCCCAGGCTTGTTTTGACCAGAGCTCTATTTACCAAGCTCTGCAGTAAGGGCTCCAGGGTGTCCTTTTGACTAATAACAGATAATCTTTCTTGTGTCCTGAAGAATGAAGATTAATAGACCTTTTAATTGCATTCAAGAAAGTGTATTATGACATTACTGCCTTGAAGTGACAAGACATTGAGTCCGAAAGGCAAAAGAAATCTGATTTCTTCTGTAAACCTGGAAAAATACTTCCCTGGCTAAGAAAGCCAAAGCTGTTTTTCTACACGATAGTGGGCCCATTTTATATTTTTTTTTTATTGATAGTGTATCACTGAAAAAAGAAAGGCTTGCCCTAACATTTTAGAGGGTACCACACACACACACAAAACAAACAAACAACACCAAACAAAAAAAGCTTGCTGTTGTTTTCAAAGTCTAGTATCACAATTTTGACATTTTTGGTTTATAGCTACAGCTGCATAGCTGTATGGAACAGGTTATGCATAACAATCCCTGGTGACAAATGGGCAAAGTCATTCTTAGAAACAATGGCTGAGTGATGCTGTCTTGGCTACATTTCCTACGAAAATAAGAATTATGCAGTCAGAGCTTTTAAACACAAATAGAAACTTCCAGCCTTAACCCCACTCATCCTGTAGGCAGACTTACCTTTGCTTACAGGCAGGTTTTCGTTAGTGTTTCAACAGTTCAGTAGTTATATTAATTATTAGCCAATTTGCAGTATCTGGTGTGCAAGCTTATCTTCACTCTGCTCGTCGATCTGTAGCCGAGATACTCATATATTATTGAGACATTTTTATGTGCTGCAGAAAATATTTGCAACATTATTAATTATCCGAGGAAAAAAAAAGCAACCAGGTAAATAATGAACTTCCATATTACTGCCATTACTTTTAATTTTAAAAACAAAACTACCTACTTGTGCATTGGATGAGCCTGTTTATTTTCCCAACACTTTTTACAAAGACATTTATCAGTCCTGCCATAAAAGCTGTTGTCTCATCCTCTCTACTGAAAGCCAAGCAGAAGTTGTGATATTTCATTTGTAGGGAAGGCTTTTTGTCTTCCCTGGCATTGCATCACCGACCTTTGTTTTCTGTTTAAAACATATAACATGCCAAAAACTCAGGAAAAATGCAAGCAAAGACACCTATATTTCTCCTGGAAGCCTTTGGATTTGTTGCCATGAAATGCTAACTTGCTCAGTCCTCACATTTCCATCAAGTGTCATTCTGAAATTTATGGTTAAATACATCCTTCTTCCTCTGTTTATATTTCAAATTTTCTTCTCTGTATTTTGGGCAGTATTTTGCTACTGTTTACTCACTCCAGCACTAAAGATTATCAGTAATGGTCTTTAACAGAAAACTAAGTATTCTCCAGTGGGACAGAGAACTGGCACACATGAAATCTTACTGATGCGTTTCCTTATCAACTAAAGATATATTTTAGTAAAATAAAGAGAGGCAACAGAACTCCTGTCTTACTCTTCTCTATATCTGAAGAGAGTGGAACAATCTTATCATCTCAACGTGATTTTTTTTTTTTTACTTATAAGTTAAAAGTAAGACAAGCAGAAATGTAAATAGTCAATATTTAAATTTTTTTAACTGTGTAATTGTTGTTTTCTGTGCTATATTTTCATCCTTAGTCATAGCCAAGAAATTTGATCAAGAGTTCTCAGTATCATTATTGTAAGTTCAGCAAGAACTACTTCAGATTGTGTCTTCCAGAAATAAAACTACTTCTTATTATCATACAGGATGATGAAATTTTATGCGATTTTTGCCTTTTTGGTTATTGCATAAAGAATTGAACGTAAATTAAATTTCTTTTCTCATTTCCTTGTCTATTTCTGTCCATTAATAGGTGGTAGGATCAATGCACTGCACAGCCACTGCTAGCAGTAATGTTCAGCTGAGGAGTTTCACAGAAAAGCAGCAGAACACACTGTCAATGTGTTGTGTCATGATCATATTATTTTTTTATTCTCTCTGCTTTATTTTAATGGCTAATTTTTGTTCTCCCCTTGGCTCTCCCACAAGATTTCCAAGTGATTGACCTCACACAGGACAGTGCCCCAGATTTTATCAGCTCTTGGAGTGCACTAAAGCAGCTCAAAGGCTTCTCCGAACCCCTCCAGATGTCTAAGCCTGCTTAATCACTGGTAATTTAATAGGCTGTTTTTAAATCTCCTGGCATCCTCAAAGGCTGATGGGCTCTAAGTGTTCCACAGCAGAGAGACAGAGGTTTTATTAGTGGTTTCTTGGCTGTTGGTACCAATGCAGCCAACTGTGTCATCTCTGCAAAAATCCTCTAATCACAATTACAGCAAGAATATCCCATGCACAGATGTGAAATACCCAGTGGTAGGAGGAAAGGTTATGGATTTAATCATCACTGAGGTTATCATCTCAAAACTATAAATTTTCTTTTACTTCAGACCTTAAAATACCTGGTATTACCATTTTCCTTACCAGTACTCCCTGATAAGTTGTGAGAGTTATCCAGATCCACGGAATTCATTCTGGTTTGCAGGATCAGGAGGAAAACAGCATTACGTCGTGTGTGCTGTGGGCAGGATTTACCAGGGTGCTGATATAACCACAGCATATCCTTTGCCTTAAAGGTCCCAGCGGAAATGGGTAACAGTCTTCCTCTGGTGCTTTTAAAAATCCAGATCTCAAGGCTAAAAATCCCTTTATTTTTTAATATATTTAATTTTTGAAATACCAGTGAAATGAGATTATTCATGGCTTGGTAAAGTATGGTTATGAAAAGCAGGTCTGCAATAAATAGATACTGTTCTGAAAATGGCCACACAGTTGATCATATACATCTGTTTTATCTGAATTTTTACTGAAATGCTGAAAAATATTGTAGTAATTTAGCTGGGTTTTTCCTCCTTTTCCAGTAATAGCTATATAACAGGGATTATTAAGTATGTAAATAAGGAAGGATTCACACATTCTGCACTTTTTTAAGAAATAATGTCTTCTTAAGATGTTGCTTGTGGAAATAATGTAACTTTTCAGCCTAGTTATGGGTTTTACTCCACACTTTTCAACATAATGGCCTGAGAGGTATTTTTGATGGACCATGGAGATTTCAAACAACAAGCTTCACCCTTCACTTTATCACTTTTAAATTGTACTGGGGACAGCTGATAGTACATGGAATTCTTTCTAACCTGTTTCTTTAGTGCAGTTACTGCAGCCATAAAGTCATTCAGAGGGAAAAGCAATTAAGACCAATAAGAAAATAAGACCAGTATTTATTATCATAGCCTAGAATACTACAGGCATTAAACTATAGTGTTAAAATCATGTTGAAGGTCTAAGCTTAAGTGAAAAAAAAACGAGAAAAAAATCCCACATTTTTTAAGGAGAAAAGGAGTGACTCGCCAGTCTTCTTTTATCTGAAAGCAACCCACCTTTACGTAGGTTTGAAAAGAAGTTTAATTTTAAACATATGACAGCTGATATAGCTAATACATACCAAACTAAATAAAAACTCTTCTTATTTTTATTTATTTTATTTTATTTTTTTCCATTCTATTTTACCAAGGAAGCATGAAAATCCTATATAGTGGAATATTGATAAAATTCCAAAAAAATGCTTCTTTCTATCAAGTTATTATGGCTTCTTCCAGCACGATTCATTTTCTGTTGTAACTTACTTTATTTTTTTTTCAGGTTGTATTATTAGATATTTACCCTAATTATATTTATTTAAGGGACTGTACAGTAAAAACCCTCTCCTATGGGAGATGCTGTGATAAAAATTAGATTTCTCTACAGAGAGCATATAGTTGCTCAGTTGTTTTTTTTCCCATAAAAGTTTTTAGATCCAATTGGTCATGATGGATTATTGTTTGGGATTGGTTTGGGGTTTGGGTTTTTGGGGGATTTAATATGACCCTTTAGGAAAAAAAGCCTGAAATGCTGAAGTTCCATTTATAAAACAGAGCTGCTGGCAAAATGTTGTTAGAAACAGACAGATTTTTGCACATCTGCTAGCACAGCTAGCACACTGTACCAGCACTAATTTTCATTTATATCCAGATTTTGTGTATGAAGGAGATTCCAAAGCACCTTCATCTGATGCAATAAGATAAGGAGAGCTGCATTTCTGCCTCTTTGCTGTGTACACTGCAATCCTGTCCCTCCTTTTCTTAGGGTAGATGTAACAGTTCTGACTGTGCCAGTTTACCCCAGAAAAATCAAGGCAATCATGAGATCTGAAATGAAAAGTAAATAACCTACTTAGGACAGATTATTTACTTGGAAAGGACATTGGACTCTCTTGATGGGGTCTTGGTGGGGTCCAACCATAACTTCCACCCAGTATATTAAGCATCTCGAAATAATCTGAGACCTCATTGCAATATCAGGATATTTGATAGGTAGGTCTGAACTTTGGTGAATTAGCAGCTGGACAGAGCTGTGGCCTTCTTTTTTCAGTCTCTTAAGGGTAAGAGTTGTCCCCACCTTGGCAGTGACTCCCTCTTGTCATATTTGATAGATCCAGTTTCTTTATTCCCAGTGATTTAGTGTTTGCCACATGTATTAAGATTGCCCAGCATTCATCAGTGTTATCTGGTGAGTGATTAAAAAAAAAGAAAAGAAAAAAAAAAAGCATAGTCTAGAGGATCAGGAGAGGATCAGGAAGGTAAATTTAAAAAAAATAAAAAAGAAAAAAAGAAAAGAAAAAAAGAACCTGTGGGAAAAAAATGGCATATCTAAAATCACAAGAAAAGCTGAACATAGAATTGGCTATACTGGGCACAGAACCATAATGTCTGTATAAATATAGGACTAAACTGAACATTTTAAATACTCCTGAAATTATGAACAGATGAAGGTCAAGTGAGCCATTTCACCATTATCTTCACTGTAAAGCAGACCCTGGCACTCCCTGGATCCTGAGGGTTCTTTCTCCCTCTTTGACACTGCAAGGTTGATGAGGAGTGTGTTATTTTTAAAGACATCTTCACTTTTCATGCACTGGTTCACATGATGGGCTATCCTCACAAAGCATGGGTTCCCTTCAGATTAAATTAAGCCATAAGACATGCTGCAAAAGTTGGTCCAGGGTATCTGGAAGTGGAAGCCCTGCAGCACAGCTGTGCAGGCACCCTGTTTTGTGTTGTCAGCTTTACAAGCCTGCTCTTGCTCCCCTGTGGTGTCTGCGAGTGTTATTGCAGAAAAAACTGTGCTTATTTCCCAGCCTCTGGCATTTTGGGCAGTATGGTGGGAGAACCAGAGAATGGTTGAGGTTGCAAGGAATCTCTGGTGATCATCCCATGAACTGCACACCAACACTGAGCTCCTGCTGCACGTCCATGCAAGTGCTTCATTAGAAACGTTTCACACTCAGATGTATTTATCTTTGTGCTTTCCTTAAATTTATTCTCCTCCCAACCACCCTGAATTGTCTGTAACATCTGAAACAAGGTGGGAAAAGGGAAAAGGCAATGGTTATAGCCCAAGAGGGTTCTTTCAGACACAGGATGTTAAACTGTCTTTTGATCAGCTGCTTGTAGAAATGTACTTTAACTGTAGACTATGGTTCTTCTTGTAACCAGCTAATGATCCTATCAGTTGCAGACTAATTGCCTCTAGCTCCTTCTAAATTCCAAATTCTGCTGCACTGAAAAAGCCAGAGCCACATTCTAATACTGTTAATCACATTCAGCTTTGAAGGGTACACACTGGTTGTGTATAACTGAATAAAAGAATTCTGTGTCCTGATGGGAAATTATGACTTTCATTTAAGCTGCTTTAGTGCAGATCTTTTACCTAGAACATGGTGTTAATTCTCCTTAACTTTCTGCTCTAAAGTAGTTTCAATAGTTTCAATCTTTCAATACAAAGAACAGAAAGCAAGATAAAAGGTAATTAGACTACAAACTAAAAGCTTTGTATTAAGAATTTGTATGAAGAAAAGTATTTCTTTAATTTCAATAATGATCTTTATAGCCTGAAGACTTCTCATCTGCTTATGAATAAATAAGTAAATAAGATGCTAAAATATGATGTGCTATATGGAAATGGAAATGTGCTATATCCTGTATTCTTTTCCTTCATCTCCAGCAATAAGTGTTGTCTGTATTGTCAGGACCTAGAAGAGAGTCTGTTTATTCGTTATTTCCTTTTTCACTTTTTTAAAAGCCCACACACACCTATTCTACACAGACCTTTTTAAGTCTTATTGGAAAAAAAAAACCAAACCTGAGCATATGCCAAATTACCATCCAGCTTCCCACATCATTTTCTGAACAAGAGGGCAAGGCCACTGGCTATGTCCTATAAGCACAAAACTATCATTAATAGGACATTTTTATTAACACTGGATCTATGTGATGATAAAGATTTATTGTGATTCTACCTTTGGAATCCCCAGAATCTTAATGAGATTTTTTTTCTCCCTGTTCTGAATCTAAATGAGAATTTTTTTTCTCCCTGTTCTGAATTTCAATGAGGAGTACTCTGAATGTCACGGCCATGTTAAATATTTGTGAAATCCTCTCAGCTCAATTTCAACATTTTAATAATAAAAAACTGGTTTTGTGGAGGCATTTTTTCAAGTTAACCGGAGAGACATTAACTTCTAGTATAAGAAGCATTCTCTGCTAAAAAGAGGTTACACTTGTAAAATGCTAATATCCAAATTATTTATAAAGAGAATCTAAAGTTGACTCTGAAATTTTTAGTGATTAACCAGTCAGTGATTCCTTACCAGATCAGTCATTTTAGGAAAACAGACTATTCATTTAGACTACAAAATATTTGGAAGCAAGGTCTGGAGACCTAGTGTTTATTAATACATGAAAGACATACTAATTACCAGTGCTCATTTCCCAGGGGCCCACTTAGGCTGTGCGACCCAGCTCCCCTGCACTCCTTACAGAAGAGAAAAGTCTCTTCAAACCATCCATGAAGGCTTCCAAAGCAGGCTCCTGCTCTGATTGAGTCCCTCTCTCTCTCCATTGAACAAAGAGAACAGAGAAAGTGTTTTGCCTCCCAGGGACACTTCCTTCATATCCTAGAGTGCCCCAACATTGCTACTGGCAATGTATCATGGTGATAAATTAGCTCATTCTGGTAAAATCAAAATTCTTGATCCATCTACAGACCCTGACATTTCCCCTCACTGTTTTGGTTTCTCCATATTGAACATTTTAAGTTGTTACTTTCCTTAGAAGGATTTACTACTTGTTATTTGTTACTATCTGCTCCAATGTTGGGATCTCTAGGCTTCCTTTGTTTGATTGCTCTAAACTGAATTTTTCCTCTTCTATTCTTATAAATGTACTCTTACACTTTTCTGTGTTTTCTTCTTTACGTTGTCACAGAAACCCAGGATGGTCTGAAGGGTTGGAAGGGACCTTAAATCTCATTCAGTGCCACCCCCTGCCATGGGCAGGAACACCTCTCACTATCCCAGGTTGCTCCAAGCCCCATCCAACCTGACCTGGGACGCAAGTCCAAACCCCAATGTCCCTCTTTCAAAGGCACTGCCTAGGACTAGCTGACTTCTCAAGCTCATTTGTTTTTTGTTTCTCTTCTCATGGTTAATTTATCATGCTCCACAGCACATCTGTTCTTCTGCCCAGCCCCACATTTCATTCAACATGAGTTTGCTCAGGGGGCTTCAGCTTCCCAAAAATCCAGCACTTGACCCTCAGCATTTCATTGGCCAGAGATTCTTTATTTCTTCACTTTCTAATTTACTTTTTTTCTGTAAAAACATGTCACTCATCTGCTTGTGGAGTTCAGCACTCCTCTCATTTTACTGTAATATTTTTACTGAGTCTCTCTCACCAGATTCAAGGGACAATATTAAAAATGCCAACTGCCTCACAGCTATTTATTGTTTGAAATAAATCCACCCTTTTTTTATTTCTTTTTTACTGGCTTGCCATATTGCTGGAGGACACCTCAGTTACATTCTCAAATTTGAAGAAAATATCAGTTTTGATAGAAAGTTCAGCTCCTTCACTCTGTCTCTGAAATTACATTATTAGGTCAATTTACTTTTGTTATTTCATTCTCTTTCTTGATGATTTTAATCCAAGGCATCTGGTCCAAATCTTTTACATTCAGTTGGGTTCTGGTTCAAACAGGACTGATCACAGACATGCTGACTCATGTGGAAACCACTTGAAAGCTCAGATTTTTATAAGGCTTTAAGGCTCCCGCCTTGCATTTTTAAAAAGTATTGTGCTAAGCTTATAAAACAAAGAAGTCAAAAAAAAAAAAAAAAAAAAAAAAAAAAAAAAAAAAAAAAAATTGAGAAACTTTGAGCTTTTGAGGTAGAAAAAGAAAGAAAGACATAAATTAAGAAGTAATTTCAGAAAGAAAAGAAGCATTATAGCAAATGTTTTAAGAGTTACTAAAGCATGGGCTCATGAACTGAGAAGGAAATGGAAAGGCACTTGGGGAATCAGCTGTGTATTCTGATTACTAGGAGCACATGGGAACAGTTTTTAGCTACGGATCATTCCTACCATAGACTAACTGGGATTTTTGGGGCCCTGTATAACACTCAGCACAATGAAGTAAGGTGTGAGATTATTCCCTAGGCGATATATACAAGAAGTTAGAAAAAAGAAAAAATGGAAAATAAAGGTAAATTGATTGACTTAGACCTTGGAAAATTAAATTTACTGTCCATGTGTCAGCACACAATGGGAGAACCACGATGGGAGCTGCACCATTTTGCTTTGGTGTGTTGCAAAACCAGACTGGAAACAGAAAGTGTTCTAATCGTTCTCCTCGTTTTTTTTTTTTTTATGTATTTCTTTTTATTTGTTTGTTTGGTGTTTTTTTGTTGTTTTTGCTTTCTGTTGGGGTTTTTTGTTGTTCTTGTAGGGGTTTTGGTGGTGGTGGTGGTTTTTCTGTCTGTTTTAATTTTAAACTGTTCTGTTTAGATTGACCTGCTCATCCCTACAAAGATCACGGGGATAATCACTCAAGGAGCTAAAGATTTTGGCCATGTCCAGTTTGTGGGGTCCTACAAGCTTGCTTACAGCAACGATGGGGAGCACTGGAAAATATACCAGGATGAAAAGCAGAAGAAGGACAAGGTAAAGCAAAGAGAAAAATTGGTATTTTGGTTGTGGTAACATCACTGATGAGAGTCTGCAGATTATTTTACGGGTTTCCAAGTGTGTGGGCTCCCACAGGTTGGATTCAAGGTGAGTAAGAGTCGCATAACACAATGACATTCACAGGGCAGTAATATCACACTGACCAGTGCCATGCACCTGATTTAATGTTGTTAAATACAGGGGATGAAACTTTACAGTTCTCCATTAATCTGAGATATTTCTTCATTTAACTATAGAGCAGAAATTGTATAAATTGCAGTGTATTTGTATAGTCAAACAATAAGTGTTTCAGGGCATTATTTGGTAAGTATGGGCAATTTTTGGTGATTTCCTGTGAAGCACATCCTTGTTACCCAGCCATTTTGGACAGATTTTTTTTTCCCTGCAAATTAATGGCTAGGGTTTCAAATGAAAATATTATTTTGATTACCCACTTAAAATACTGTTTTTATTATGCTATAAAATGAATACAAAGCATAAAAAAAGTTTCACAGCTTCTTCTGCAAATGTTTAATGAGAGGCATAGGGAAAGTATAGGTTTAGTGATTGATTTACCTGGAAGCATTTAACTTTTCTGTCATTATTCATTACACCTTTCTTTTAAACTGCATAACATTTTTATACTGCAAATACCTGGATTTCATAATAGCATCTGTTAGGAAAAATAATCAAGCATATTCCTTGCTTAGGGAAATATTAACCAAGATGACAAAATATGAATTATTTACTAAATGTCTTAGTGGGGTTATGTCCGATTGAAACAAAAGATAAATTTATTGAAATACCAGATGGCTGATGCATCTGATAACACCTCAAATCTGGGTATTCAGGGTGATAAATGTTCAGACTTCCACTTGTATTTCTTAGTATAAATAAAAAATCTTTGGGAAATAAACCAACATACTCTTCACATAAGTCAATCAATTTTCTTTCAAACAGTGAGAAAACTTTTGATATGCATCAAAATGTATTGTGTGAGTACAGGGAGCCCTAATGATACAGTTAGACAACTGCATCTCCCACATTGCACAGATTTCAACTGATTGATTAAATGTTATTGGTTGGGGGAATATGCCCTAAATTACTGGATTGAGTATTTGCATGACTGTATATCTGTGCCTGCGTTGTCAGGCACTGCTATCCAGACATGACACTGTGAATTCCCACTCCTGAAACCCAAATGTCACCTCACTGTGGCTTTAACCCAAACGGAGTCTTTTTTTTCCTAAACGATTTTAGGAGAACAAAATCAGTTGGTTTAGCCACCTAGATCAGAAGGTTCTGACACCAATGGCTGTGGATATGTCTGTATAACTGGTTGTCAGATAAAAATTGGAAACAAACAGCTCACCTTTTGCAGACATACCACAAATGCATTCAATTTAAGTGACAGATAGTGGCTTCAGTACTTCGTACACATTCTATTTTAAATCCCTGGCATTTTAAAAGAGAGGGAAAGTTCTGCTGTGTATGAAATGTCTTCTCTAAGCCAAACTCCTGCTGTGAATGCTTGCATTCATTTTCTTCTGAAGGATAACGTGGGTTGGAGTCCCTGGTGATAACACAGTCACAGCAAATCTGAAAGAAAATGCACTCTGACTTAAAGTACTGTTCTAGTCTACATTTGTTTGTACCATTGGCCACAGCACTTAAATTGTTTTTGTCCTCTTCGTTAGATGGACTGTTAATTGCTACACACATATTCTATTAGGAACAATGGAAAACACTTAATTGTTGTCTCATTTAAACACATCACACCCTGTATAAATTAACATCCCTGGGAATAAAATAGATGCATATTATTATGATTCTTTAACAAGTCAAGATCAATTAAAAGCACAACAAGATCAAATGCACTTCATTAGAAATTAGAAGTTAGGATTTCTGAATCTAAATTTATACAAAGGAAACAAACAAGTTCATTTGATTTGAGTCAAGACCTCAGCCTCTGATAAACAAACATCAAACTAAAATATGTAGTTTGGGGGTGTTTTTCATCTGTATCACAAACCTCCAGAAAAGATAAAAGTTTGATGACAGAGCCTGACTTTCCAGAAGTCCAGAGCTTGGCAGAATTTTATAGGGTATACGACTGGAAAGAGTCTCGAGACAGCACTTGGGCATGCACCTTTGCTCTCCAGAGGCACTGTGGTTCTCCCCTCCTATGCCCTCAGCATAAAATGGGGTTCAAGGACCCCCAAGCCCCTTCCTGTCACCTTTGAGTAGGTGCAGATGGTTAAATTTCAGAGCTAAGGCTTAATTCATTCCCTTGTCCTTCACCTCAGTCAAGGCTGTACCATCCTCCATCAGATTATTATTTAATATGTTCCAAGAGACAGATTGTTATGAAAATTCTATAAATAGTCAGCTCCAGTGTTTAAATATCCTCTAAAGTGGAAAGGTGGCTTATCCCCTGCCATACACCACTCTGTCATCAGAGTCATCATCTTAATTTTTTTCTTTTTGTTTTGGTTGGAGTATTTCAACCTATTTGTTCTCAGTTTCTATCATCCATTTCGTGACTGAGAATATATAAATTTCTTCAGCCAGAGGAATGGAGTGTCACTCAGTAAACCCCTTTTGACACCAAACCCCTCCTCACCAATCCAACAGGGTGGATGCAGTGCTCCCATGGGATTTTCCCACTGGATAGAAACCCTGGCCTGTGTGCACTAGGACAGAAATATAAATTTAAACAAAGATCACAAGGAGAAAAAGCAATGTTGTACCTCATCCATGAGGAGCAAGAGAGGAACAGCACCACTGGTCCTGTCTGACATTACCACCTTTGCACAGGATCCACTACCATTTTTTTATCTTAAGGTGAGATACAAGGCTTGCTCCCAAATGCAAGAAAACTGTAAGAAACCAAGTTTTCATAGCAAAGTGAAAATTCTGTGAAGCATTACATCTGTTTCCAGGAGATATAGAAGGGAGGTAAAAGATACTTAACTACCAACAACAGCAATCATAAATTATTCATATTTTACCCTTATTTGTTCTATTTATTAATTGAACATCTTGATATGTTCTATGAAGGATAGAACACATAGATTTCTTACTTCTCCTGCAGGTGATTTTGTCACCCTGTACTCATCCTGTGATCCTTGTTTAATCAGCAAAAATGTTTAGGGAAAAGGTGGCTCCATTTCAGGGAAAGAAAGACAGGATGAAAGGAAAAAACAAATAAACAAACAAACAAAAACCCCCACCAAACAAAACCTTTTAAAGTCACAGACACAAAAATTATGGAGATATTGGTAGGCTGGTAATAATGATTTGTGGGTGAATATTGTCACTTTATAATGAAATTGTGACTTTATAATTTAGGCAAGAGCTGAGAACTTAATCCCATCAGGAGCTTAGCATCTCACTGCTCATCTGTTTACAGGATGAGTCCTAACATATCAGCAGATCTCACTGAATTCCTGGGGCTGTTCACTTATCCCTCCTCATAATTTTTTGAAGTTCATTTGCAAAGGAGAAAGTTATGGTCTCTTGTATTATGCTGTATACAATATATGATATTTCATTTATTTATTTGTATAAATACATTAAATATCATCTCTCACACTCTGTGTACAGCCTGTAAATTGGGTCAGTCCTTAACAAAACAGTGGTTTAGAAGAGAAGGAAATAGGCTGTTCAGGTTTTGCACTTTTTCACATGGAAAAGCTGTTCCAAGAACAGTGTCTCCTACAGCTCCTGCTATTTTAATGGCTAGTCATTTCATTTCACATCTGTGCTGAATTCCTGTGAGTGCAGACAAAAAGGTACTTGGAGGAAAAAAAAAAAAGGCAAATGGAGCCTTTCTCATTCATTTTAAATAGTTTGGATGACTTGCCTGGAAAAAATATGAAAGCTTTGCCTGTTGCCTTCAAGAAGAAAAATAAGTTACATTGCAGGCTGTCACATAGGAAGAAAATATATTTTAGAAACAGGACCAGAGCTAATAGCTATCTTGTTTTTCTCAACTAGAGGTCAGTAGCTCACTGTTCCTCCAGAGCTGAGGACGTCCAAAGGAAATCTGACCTTTTTTTTTTTATCACATTCCACATGTGATTTTTAAAATGCACAACCTGCTGTAGGTAACTCAAGGCCAGCTGCAGTGTCAAATGGAATTTCAGAGGCTGTTTTTTTACAGGAAGATGAGAACATTTGAAAGTAGCCTAAAGGAGTCTGGCAGTCTGCAGAGCTGCCAGCCATCATCAGCCATCAGAAGTGCAATTAACTGCAGGTAGACAATATCCAGTATGCAAATGGGCACTGGGTTTGTGCACAAAATGATGAATTACTTATAATTTATATATTTCTGAATGTACAGACCCTTGTCAGAGTGAGAGGAGACAGGAATCTACTTATTAAAGAAAAGTTACATCATCTCAGGTTAAAAATCTTTCTGTTAGATTTGCTAAAGTTTTTTCCTGATGATGTTTAATTACTAAAATATCTCATTTAGATAGATGTAATTCCTACATATAATCTACACACTAGGCACAGGTAAGGATTTTTTTCTTTTAGTAATATTACTTAAATTATTACTATTTGACAGTGTTATCTGCAATAATATTTGTAATTTCTAATCTAAATGACTTTTTTATCTGCACTGGTTTAAATTATGAATGAGTTCCACTACTTTGAGCTGAATTATCATGACTTGTGTCAGGTGAAGATCTAGCTATGCTCATTTCAGGTGTGCCTCCAGCTCACACCTCTCTCCCGTATACCACACCAAAAGCTGGGGGAAGACAAAGTGGGCAAAAGATGGAATGCTCATAATTAACAACTTACTTGGAATTTCTGTTAGCATTTCTGGAGGCAGGTTGGTCTCCAAAATATTTCTTTTTGGCTTTGAATCTCTTATGAGACATATACAGTGGACTAAATGCCCTTTTTTGTACTATCAACATGTAGATCAGATGAAAAAGACGGTATGAGAATGTGAGAGTATGTTTTATAAGTTAAAAAGTTTTCTCTCCCTCTATCTGTTCTGAACATGGAGAAATAATAAAGGCTGTGTAAAGATATTCATGGATAGGATATGAATGCACTTTATGTATAGTAACTGAGAGACTGTCTTTTTCTCCTTTTATTCACTCCAAAAATGCGTATGTCCACAAACACATCCATGTGCCATCTTTATTTTTCTAAATATTGAGATGTTCTGCACTGAAGCAAACTTCTAACAGGAGCCATGACTGGATAGTCTTTATAAAATAGTCTTCCTCTAATATAAGCAGGATTAACTGCTCCATGAAATAACATTTTTAAAATATTCTGCTCAGTGTGAAAATTGTTGTTAAGGTACAGCAGACAACATTTCTTTCCACAAGCTGCTAATCGTCAGGTATTTCTCCTAAATTATTCTGTCTTAGAACAGTTTTCTTTTTAAAATTCTAATCAACTTACATTGTCATTACCTAGATTTTCTGCTAATGACATAAAACACTTTGTTTACATTGAAAAATCTCACTGCATATTTGAAATCAAAACATTCAAATTGCTTGCTGGACACAAGTATAAACAAGAATTGTTTGCATTTCAGAATTTTCAGCTGAGAATATCAGTACCTATTTTCCTGGCTTTCACTCCTTTTTCCAAAAGCTAATAATAAATAAAGTTATATTTAAAAGTACAGCAGCATGCATTTTCTGGCTTTTTTTTTTTTTTTTGACAGCAGCTGCAAGAGACTGAGCTACAGAGGAGCTACACATGGGTGTGGAGGATCTGTATGTGTAAAATGGCTAGAGCTGCTGAGAAAATATTCCAGCAAGTTACACCTCTTGAGCATGCAGACTGACATAAATAGATACAGACAGTGTAAAATCTGAAGTGTTCTACAACAGGGTCATCAAAAAGCAGGAGCATTTTGACCCACTTGTACAAAAGAAAAGTCACCTTGTAAACTGGCAGCCGTTGGTTTTGGGGAGGGTGAAGCTCTGTCTAAAGGAAGGAGCATCCTGTAGTAGATGACCAGAAAATTGGAATGATGCCTTAGGATTTTATCTTTTATGTTTTTCATGTATTTGTCATCCTGCAATTCTTTAGTGTATAGCTCTCAACTCCATACCTAGTGTTAGTTACTGTTCTCCCATTTTGGTCAGACAGAACAATTCCTCTCTAGGCCTGGGAATCAAGGACACCTCACTGTCTCAGGCCCTGAGAAATGTCAACAAAAGTGAGTTGGGGGGGAGCAAACTTTGGGTAAATGACTTCATTACCTGAAGCTGTAATTGGAAGATTAATCCCAAATATGCAAAGGGACCAAATTTGTAAAAGTATGAAAACCTGTGACCCATGGTCCATTTTTGGGTGTAGCCCCTGGGGAGATTTGTCTGCCCAAAATATACCTGAAGGCTCTTCTGTAAATATAACTGTATTTTATTCTTGTAATTTTTATGGCTTCTGTTTTTAAGTAGCCCCAAAAAGGCATCAAGAAAAGTAAGGTTGTTATTATTTCTCCCTAGTGCCCTGTCCCAGCTCTGGTTTGGTGGTTTTTTCCCCTCTATCTGTGTCCTTAATAGCCCCAGCTGTTTTTCCCCCTCACAATTTATCTGATCTTTAGCAGTGGTTAAAGGCTGTGGAAGCTGTGCCACGGTTTAATTATGTGTTGAAAGGGGAACTGTGACCTTTGGATGGCTCCAGACGACCCTGCTATCATTGCCTGTCCCCTCCTGGCCCTGCTGAGGAGACGCTGCAATATTGCCTACTATTGATTTTCCCCATGCCACTTATGGCTTCACAGACATCTACAGTATCTCCTCTCAGGCTGGAGAGACTTATCTGTTTAATAACTCCAAAAAAAGCTGCTTTCCTGTTGCTTCTTTCTCTGTGTTTGCTGTTTTGGGATGAGGCAGGAGCAGACTTGACTCACCCAGAGCTGAAAATGAAGGTGTGCATTGACATATTGATAATTTACATTCTGGTCTTTATTTCTTGATCAAAAATCACCCTGGGGTTATTGCATTATTGGGATTTTTTTTTTTTTTTTTTTTTTTTTTTTTTTTTTTTACATAGAGCATGATATTGCAGTTCCAACATCAGCCTCTAAAATCTTAAAAAATTACAGCAGTTTTCAGAGCTATCCTGAATAAAACTGTGCAGAAACAAATGTGAGGAACGGTCATTGAGAGGCATCAGCTTTTCAAGGGTTTTAATTGTGGCTTGTTTAGTATTGACTGCTTGTTGAAAGCAACAGGTAGCTAAAGAAAAATACTTTTAGATACAGAAATAGCTGTTATTTCTACTGATAAGTCATGTTTTGTCCTTTGTCCTCTCTGCTCCTTCCAAATTCCTTGCCCCTATTAGTGAATTGAGGCCAAAGGAAAATAAAGAGTGGGAAAGGATATAGTTTTTCCCATAAGAAAATTGCCATGGGCCTACAGAAAAAAAAATAGTAAATTTGTGTTAGAATGTTATACTTCATGCAGGTCACATTTGTGGATACTGATAATGCTTACCTTACTTTCTCTTAAATTTATTTCCTTAAAATCCTTCTTTTGATCTAGCACATTTAGTTAATTTCTTGAAACTAGATCTTGAATTTTGAGGGAACATGTATTTTGTGTTTGCATAAAATAACCTCTGAGACAGATGAGTTAGACTTCAAGTGATAATGAAATCATGCATGAGTTAGAAATAAAATTTAATTCTTGCTTTCCTGCTGTAAGTAAATAATATAAGCCTCCCTCCTTCAGCTCTATTTGTTTCTGGTTTCGCATCACATAATTTTATTTATCTTGCATATCTATGTGCTGATATGAACACTGAGGCTGTAGAAAGGTTCCTTTGTCTAGCCTGAAAAAAAATATCAATAGATATTTTGCATTCATGTGCAAGAAATCAAACAAAAAAAAATCACTTTTAAGCTTTACTAGCTGCATTTTGGGTTTTGGGAGGTGTCATAGTAATTTTGAGTATGAACTTAGTGCCTATTATTTTTTGCTACAAATGAAACTGGACTTGAGGTGCAAACCTTATTAGCCCAAGCTCCTGCTGATTTACGCATCAACACTGTACTTGGGCAGCAAACAATTTTCCCTGTGCTAAATTATTTTGGTTGTTTTTCTTTTCCTTGGACTCACAAAACTGATGTTTCTGTGATCATTTTCTCTGCTGCTTTATCCATCTATTGGAACGCCCACATCCTTTCATGCTCCCACCTCTGTGCTGGCAGATGAGAAGGAGAATTCATCACTTGTAAAAGAGCATCAGCTGGGGAAGGGACAGAATTTGTTTGATGTCCTGAAAGCACAGGAGAGAAGCTTCCAAAATCCAGGGGTGTATCATGGAGACTAAAAAGCTTTGTGAACGTGTCACAAAGGAAACAGAATCAGGGCTAAAATCTTGTATCACCCACCTTGGACGTCAGACTCTGATATTTTCCCAAGAACTTCTAGGAAACCTGTAATTCTTCATTAATTCAGTCTTATAAGCAGTTCTCCAGGAGGTCCATATTCTTCTCTGCATGATGCAAACGATAGTCATCCATTTCAAGTCAAAAAGCCATCAGATTCAGTTTTCACAAATGAGAAGTGAATTGGCTGACGTTTTAAGAGAAAGAATATTTCCCATAAAATCTGAAAATAATCCAAGGAGATAATCTGATCATTTTGCCAAAAATTGGTGCTGTGGTCTTTGAATTTAAATAGTGGCTGGCAGGGGAAAAATCTGGCACTGATTTATCGCAGATATGATTTTTATAACTTGCTTTAGTGTGGGTTAACCAATACAGGTGGAAATAAGTTCATAACATGCACTGCACTGTGCTAGGATGTTTTAATTTTATCACAGCCTGATGCCTTTAATTCATCTGCTGACTTTTGTCTGACATGAGAAGAAAATATCCTTGATAATCATCAATTTTACAAGGGTTTATATGTTTGCATCCAACTACGTTCATAAATGACACAATTAAAATTCTTAGCTTTAATTATTAATGTTATTTTCTCAGTAACTGTAACAGGATCTCCTGGGATTAATTTGAGATGGTATAAATGCCAAGTAAAAAGAAGTTTAATTTTTTTAATGTTAATGATTTTTTTTGTGTAACTTTCAGAATGTGGCACTGGTGGAACAGTGGGTGAAGCTTTAAGTAGAAGGCTCTACCTGAACTGAGGGCTGAGTGTGAATGGATCACAAAGTCTTAACAGAGGCAGGGGTTCATGGAATCACAGATTTGGGTTGGAAGGGACCTTCAAGCCCACCCAGTGCCAACCCCACCATGGGCAGGGACACCTTCCACTGTCCCAGGCTGCTCCAAGCCCCAGTGTCCAGCCTGGCCTTGGACACTGCCAGGGATCCAGGGGCAGCCACAGTGCCAGGGCACTGGGCACCCTGTGGGCACCCTGTGAGCACCCTGTGAGCACCCTGTGCAACGGCCTCCCCATCCTCACAGCAAAGGATTCCTTCCTAAAACTTAATCGAAACCTTCTCTTTGCCCATTTAAACCTTAAGTTTAAATGTAAAAGTGTTCAAGCACTGAAAGTTGTACATCCTGATGTTAAAAATTCATGACAGATCCAGGGCCGTCGGGAGTTTCACCGCGGGCCAGGCGGCCCTTAAACCTCCCCGTTGCTTCTCCGCAGGTGTTCCAGTGGAACTTCCACTAAATCAGCCCCATTGTTTCCCCGCAGGTGTTCCAGGGGAACTTTGACAACGACACGCACCGCAAAAACGTCATCGAGCCGCCGATCTATGCCCGGCACCTGCGCATCCTGCCCTGGTCGTGGTACGGCCGCATCACCCTGCGGTCCGAGCTGCTGGGCTGCGCAGCCGAGGACTGAGCCCCGCTCCCACCGTAGGAGAAGCTTGTAGGATGCTGAGTGGGGTTTTTCCATGAACCAATGCTCGCTCATTTTTATGGTAGGCCGCTAGCTGTCTTTCGCCAGGAGGTCTAAGCCTGCCCTTTTAAAACAATCCAATCCGAATTTTTTGCCCTTGAAATCTGTTGGTGTTGTCCCTTCTGCTGTGGAATTATCCTCCTAGTTCTTCTTTGAGTTGTTCACCACCAGTTGAAAAGCATTGAGGGAAAAGGGAAAAAAACAGCAGCATCCTTTTTACAAGGGAAGAGAAACAATGTAACAAAGCTCATTTGTGGCTTCAGGAACATTGGGCTGACAAGTTCTCCATAAATCATACCGTCATCTTACTTGCAAAAAGTGATACTGCAGCTTTTAGCAATAAGTTTACTTGGGGATGACTGCATTATAGTAATTGTGCCTATCAAACACTGTCAGTTCTTTTGACATATATTTTGGGAAATTCTCTGTGGTACTGCAAAACACGGTACCTGTGATATAATGAGCTACCTTTCACCACTTTCATTCAGACAGCAGAGTCCACGCACCTGGAGGGTTTTCCTAACTGCCCCATTTTCCTTCTCTAATTTGCATGCTGTGGATGGCCTCCATCTTTTCTGTTTAGTATCACACTGCTGGTGTTTTTTTCTTGGAAGATGTCACCTGTTTGTGTATGTAACTAAATCAGTGTATTAAGAAGTTAATGAATTTGCCAAAGTTTATGAATTCTTAAAGTTTCTGCACTTTTTCATGGAGACTAAGATGAGGCACCAGGGTGCTTGTGGTGTCTCATCTTGGGTGCCCACACAGTGCATCAGAAATCTCATTCCAGGATGATTTGTCCAGGGGTGAGCACGCAGCCCTAGACTGTGGGCTCTGCCCAGTCCATTATTGCTTTCACAAACAGTCTGAATTCCTGTGAGGAGGAAAATGTCAGGTGAAGGAACCAGGTGCTAAAAGACACACAGGAGGAATGTGGGAGTAAGGAATGACCCCCTTACTGCCAGAAAACCCTCTCTCTTTTAAGCTATTCCTAAATTTACAGCTTTCCTCCCCAAAAGGTAAGAGGTGACATAAGAGCACACCAAAGCCTGGCCCTTGTCACCCTCTGCTCCTAAAAAGTCTTTTCAGACACACCAGTGAGCCACAAGGAGGCTGTTTCCTGTCATGCCCCATCCACAGGAATGTTTCCCACACAGCAGGATAGCAACTTTGGTTTAAAAAGTAGTTTTTAGGAGGAAAACTGGAGCAGTAGGAGGGACATTCTCCCCTGTGCCTCAGTTTCCCCTGCTGATTGAGATAATACCAACCTTTGAAAAGCAATCCAAGTTCCCTTGGAGTAAAGTGCTCTGTGACTGTGTTAAAGCAGCACCTCAGTCTAGAACAGATCCTGGGACAGGGAGTGAAAGGACATTTTATCTGTTACCTGAAGCAACAGCTCTTGGGATTACTGCCAACCTTTTCATTTCATAACATGCTGATGTGGAGAGAAAGAGAGAATGAGAAAGAGAGAGAGAGATGCAGCTGCATGTTTTAGCAAATATCACTGAACTTATACTTTCTGTCACTGTTCCATTCTCACCAAAATTCTGAAGTATGAACTTGGGCACTGCTTCCCAGGCCAGCAGCTAGCTGGCCCACAATCTGCAAAGGGCAAAGTTTACCTTGGAAATAAAACGGTTTGGATTTCAAAAAAACCTGCATTTAATCACACATTCTCCACCACAGACTAAATATATATTATCCATTGAACTGTGAAAGACTCTAGAATAGCAGCCAGGAATTTTACATACAAGAATTGGGGATATAATGGTGGCGGTTTTCTGATAGTGTCACTTAAACTGTCACATTTTAGCAAACAGAACACCCTGCCTCTACAAAATTACTTAATCCTTAATCTGTATTTATACAAGTATTTATTTTATAAGGCTTAGACATTTAAAGTCTTCTAAAGAAGAGTCCTGTAAAGGTAAAAGTATGTGTAAGAAATGTTGAGGTCCTGTGCAACACTGCTAAGTTTGTTCTTTATTTTTTACTTTGTGCTGCATAACAAAAGCCACTAGACTGTTACTGTCTTGTCTGTAACTGTGTTAACAGCATTCCTTAATGATGTATATATGGAGTGGTCTTCAAGCAAAAGGAGCAATTTTAAAGAGAAAGTCAATCACTGTGGTGGTACTTGAAATAAGAAAAAAATATTTGAATACTGGAGGACAAGTCTATCCCCACATTTTCTACTATCTATATTTTGCAATTTAGGCTTTAGGTTAAAAATGAAAAAAAAAAAAAAAACAACCTAGTAATATTTCTCTCTTTAGGGTGTGCACACATAATATTTTTAAGAGGTTTAAATAGATTTTCCTATTATGGGAGAGCAGTTGACCCTGAATTCAATTACAGATATGAAGAATAATGTGTAGATATTTCACTAACTGACTGTATCCAAAAAGCAGAAGGCCATTTCAGAAAATTAGACTTCGTCGTTTAAAAACTTGTGTTAATGTTCTTTCAAAATATTTGGTTTGTGTTCTTAATATTAGGGATTTTTTTCATGTTATTCATCTTTTGCAACTTCAGTTTTTCTTTTGAAATAATATTTCTTGGTTTAGTAAGTTAATTGTAATCCCTTCATCTGCATATAGAGTTTTCATGTAATGTAACACAGTGATTTTAATTTGGTATTAATTTTGTGTTGAGCATTTTCACCGTCATATCCTGTCAGCTGGCAGCAGTCTTCACAACCTGGAAGGATAGCTCCATACCCTGAGATAATGCTCCATGACAATTCATTAAAAAATCATATATCTGATGCCCTTACCATTTCAACCTGCATGCTGGGAGTTTTTCCAATGACATTACTCTTCAGCCACCAAAAAGCCTACTTGGAATGGCATTTCCAGCACCAAATTTGGTTCCCAGTGTCAGCAGTATCAGTCTGATAGCTCTTTGTTTAAGTGGAATCCTTCAGATTTAACGAAAGAGGTGGGAATCAGATTAAGGGATAGAATTAAACTTTTTTCCTTTCACTTTATTTTGTTGTCTAGGTGCATACCATTGCCATAAGGGGTAAGTTATAAATTAACACAACTGTTCTCTCCCAGTAAAAGCAAACAGCCCCAAAAAACCAGAAGTGCAGGACAGGAGATGTCCCTTTAAGAGGGGACGGAGGAAAACTTGGAAATGATCCTTCACTTCTGTATTAATTGTTAACAATGACATTGAACAAGGCCAAAAGTGTTCTCCTAATTAAATTTCACCCTGAACCAGTTAAGTATTTGTAGGCAGGTTTCACCTTTATGTTGCTGGGTAATGTGCTACGTTTATAGCCTGGGAAATAAAGCACTGGCACGAGGCTCCTTTTTTATCGGCATTAAGGGCCCGTTGCCTCAACTGGCTCTGAATCTGAGGTTGACTTTCTCTTTTGGAATGGCTGCATACAAATTAAGTGTAAGTTTTGAAGACTAAGGATACTAAATGAGTGTATCTTTGCTATACAACCAATGTGAACTATAATATTCAGTGCTGGCTTCTGATGTGTCAGTAAGTACAGAAGTATCTGGGACACAAACAACCTTTGCAACCTTTCAAGCTGTGTGATATTCAAATGGTTTTGTATATACTTAAATCATGTAGAGCGATGTAAAACCAGTACGACCTTGTCTAGTCTTCAAACTTAACAATAAAACTTTTGAAAAATGAGGTGGTTTTCTTGAAGCTGTTATATTGCAACACCTTGAAGGAGACACAACTAATCTCACTGGCGGCAAATGTGGAGCGGTGATATGACGTGGCATTTTCCTGGATTCATCCACAGGGTCTTTGTGGTAGGTGAGTTTGTTTCTGGCAAAATCAGCAGTTGGTGCTGTGCTTCCCTCAATGTGTTCCTTTTGTTCTTTCAGATTTTAAAAAAAAATGTAGGTTTGAAGGAGTCTGAAGAAAATTTTTTTCCTATCCCACTGCTCTCTGAATGAGCATCAGAAATGTAAAATGACAATTTCATTTCCTGCTCATCAAATTTCTTGGGGTATTTATCAGTCCTTATCCTCTCTCCTCCATTTCTGCATAGGCAAATTAATTTCTAAGATAAGGAGTGGCTGCAGCCCAGACCTGCTATGAGATGCCACAGCAGAGCTGGTATTTGTTCACACCGTTATCCCTTTTCTTTTTTATTTGCTGTGCAGCCAGCTTGCCAAGGTTTCTTATATTACTTAACTCTATAATTTCAATTTCTGAAGAAGTTTAAAGATTAAAATAGCACATGGAAAAGCCATCCACTCACAAACAATTTTAAAAAATTATATAAAAATATTCTGTTTACTGAAGAGAGATGAAGCTTCTGTGGTTTAACCTTAGATGAGCCTGTAAATACACTTCCATTTGTTTTATAATGGTTTCAGCTTGTATCCTTTCTCCAAAAATCATCTTCTAGAGACAAAAACTATCCACAAGCATACACTGTGATAATGTCTGCCCAACATGCAGTCTGAACACTCAACACTCAGTATAGTATGTTGTCTTTCAGCAGAAAAGTCACAAAATTGCAATTTTCCCTTATTATATATCTCTACCAGTCAACAAAATGAGAATACAATGCTGCACACAAGAAGAGGATTACTTTTGGAGAATAAAGGCTGAATATTAGCACCTCTGTCATAAATTTCTGCATTTTGAAGCTTTCTGACCTTTGGTTGTAAATTGCACTGTTTCATGGGGACATTTCCTGAAGACCTGAAAAGTGGCTTTTCCTCACATTCCTCATAACATATCTCCAGGAATTCTAGTGAAGACTATGAGAGAAAATAATGAGTAAATCTCTTCAGAACAGCAACTATTTATCAATGTCCATCCTCCCATATCTGTTGCTGATGAGCCCTAGTGATTAACACAAGTATCAACACTCTACATCATCACGAAATCAGTAGTCTCTGATATTTTTGTGAGGTAAACACAATGACAGTTATTTTATATCTTTAATAGCAGGAGGTCAATCTGTTAACTTAGTGATTACTAAGTGACCTGTCATCACTTCATCTTAGAAATTAAGGCAAATTAGAACATACTTTTTAAATAGAACTAAATAAAAATAATTTCACTGATCCCAAAGTCTTTTTTTTTTATAATTTGCATAATTTTCTTATTAGAGGAATACACTTTAGAATGCAGAAAACTGCTTTAGATTAAGAATCTAAAATATAAAAGGTAAAATTGCGCAAAACTTTGTTGTGCAGCTTTATATTGCACTTATTGCAAATTTACTTTCGGTGATACATATATCATTGTAAATAAGTATTTTTAAATTCCTCTGAATGGGAGAACATAGAAACATGCCCTGTTCTCACAATTTATCTCACAAGGAGTGCAGCAAAATGTATTTTACCGGTGTATGTGAGTAAGAATAATTGGGGTTTTAAGTAATTTATATCAAACTGGAATCAGGCTCCATGTGTGTGGGTGTGTACAGGAAGCATGAATCACCTGGTGAAACACAGGAGGGGGCACAGGAGGTGGGGAGAATGGCCAGAGCACAGCCTCTTTGTCCCTATAATATTTCTTTCTATGGTTTGCCAGCGGATGGGCTGCAGTTATCCAAGGGCCCACATCAGATGATGGGTCAGCAGGCACACTTCTCACTAGATGGAGGAAATCAACTTTCAAAATACACTAGGAAAGGTCGCTAAGCATTTGCATCAGACTGGAAAATCAAAAGCAGACTAAATGAATGTATTTGTTTTCTGGGATGCTGTGAGAGGTCAGTAGAAGCTGTGGAAAAATGCATTGTGCTGCCTTGGCCACAATAAACGCTATCAAGTACACAGACTACATTAAATATACATGTGATTGCATGAAGCAAGACCATTGCATTGAAGCAAGACCAAAGGGCCCCTAAAAAGTGATACATGCTATTTTCTGATTAAAGTGTCAGACAATATGATGTAGGTGCTATGGCCTGACTCACTGTGGCTTGCACGAGGTTCTACTGAGATGGATTTACCCTTCTGAAGTTTCTGGGGAAGGGGAGCCTCAGTCACAGGCTCTTTAGGAAGGACAGGCAGGAGAAGAAAAGGAGAGGGTGTCATCTCTAATCAAAGACCAGCTGGAGTTCATGGCGCTCTGCTGGGGAGGCTGAGGAGATGATAAAGCTCACAGGGAGGGCAGGGATAGGTGACGTTGTAGCAGGGATGTGCCACACTGTATGGGCAGCTGACAGGATGGCAGGGTGTGCCACAGACTGCAGGAAGAGTCGGTGAGCCCCTCTGTGGACAGACAGGAGCAGCCTGTTCACAAGTCCACAAGGAGGACTTCAACCACCCCAAATAAGAACCACAGGTTGGGTTGGGAGAAAATTTAAAGATTATGTAATCCAATCCCCTGCCATGGGCAGGGACACCTTCCACTATCCCAGGCTGCTCCAAGCCCCAGTGTCCAACCTGGCCTTGGAGACTGCCAGGGATCCAGGGACAGCCACAGCTTCTCTGGGTATCCTGTGGCAGGGCCTCCCCACCCTCTCAGGGAACAATTCCTTCCTAATAACTAATAACGAATAACTAATAACTAAACTCCCTTACCTTTCCTTCCTGACTTCCCAAAAACTAAACCTACCAAGAGGGGCTGTGGGGACTGTGAAATGGTGGAATTCGAGATCCTTTGGGTGGTGAGGACCCACTGAACACAAGTTCAATGGCCTGGACTTCAGGAGAGGAGAATTTGGTCTCTTCAGGGATCTGCTTGGTCAAGTATGATATGTTTGAGTCCAGGAGGCAGTTGGGGCACAATAAAGCTGATTAATATTCAATAATCACCTTCTCCAAACTCAGGAGCAAAATATCCCAACAAAGAAAAAATCAGACAAAGATGCTAGAAGTCCTATGTGGGTGAACAAGGAACTCCTGGACAAACAGAAAACACAAAAAGGAAATCTCTAGAGTATGGAAGCAATCACAGCTAGCTTGGGAGGCATACAGAGACATTGTCCATGATCAGACTAGGAAAGGTAAAGCCCTGATAGAGTTAAATCTTTCCAGGGACATCAAGGGCAACAAGAAAAATTTATATAGGTATGTTGGTGACAAAAAGAAAAATTGGAAAATTGTGGGCCCACTCTGGAAGAACATCGGAGACCTAGGACATGGAAGATGCTGAGATACTCAACCACTTGCCTCAGTTTCACCAAGAAGTGCTCCAGTTGCAGTGCCCAAGGTGCAGAAGGTGAAGGAAGGGGACGAAGAACTGTCCAGTGCAGGAAGAGATTAGGCTGGAGACCATCCAAGGAACCTGAAGGTTCCCAAGGCCATGGGACCTGACAAGACGCACCCATGGGCCATGAGGGAACTGCCAGGGGAAGTGGCTAAGCCACTCTATCATATTTGAGAAGTCATGACAGTCTGGTGGAGGTCTCACTGACTGTAAAAGAGGAAACATAACCCTGATTTTTAATCGGGGAATCAAGGGACATCCAAGGAACTACAGGGCAGGCAGTGCCTGTGGGAAGATAGAGCAGATCCTTCTGGAAATTGTGCCAAGGCACATGGAAAATAAGGAGATGATTTCTAACATCTTCTTGTGGCTCCACTGAGGGCGACTTGTGCTTGAGAAGTCTGGTGGGTTCTATGATGCAGCTACAGCACTGGGGGATGAGAAAGAGCAATTGGTGCTCTTCCCTCATTTTTTTTCTTGAAGGATGTGCTTCTACTATTTTTGACTTGGAGAAATTCCTTTATTACATGTGACTCATGCTACTATAACAGGTTCACAGCTTCTCTAAACTGTATGTTCACAGCTTCTTTCTATAAGTGAAAAGGCACTAATGGGGAATTTTTGATGAAGCAATTAAAGCATGGGTTGTTTGTGTAAACATGGATATGTAAATTTTACATACATATTTTTATATATAAATGCATTTTCTACAGGTTGTGTCATATATGTCATATTTCATTTGAGAATAGGGAGAGAAAAGTGGAGGTAGTATTACAAAGATGTTAATTAAGCTCATCAAACTAATCTAGCTGTTCTTCTGATGTATGCTGATATAATTTTCTTCCATTTAAGAAAAATTGATGAGGGTGGGGAGAACAGTGCATCTTTGTAGGTGTCTTATTTATGCCCCCAGTTTGCTACCATAGATTCACAGAATGGTTTAGGTGGGAAAGGACATTTAAAGGCCAAACAGTTCAACCCCCTGCCATGGGCAGAGACACCCTGACCTCTGAGGTCAATCAGAGCCCCATCAGCCTGACCTTGACTGTTTCCAGGGATGGAGAAGCCACCACCTCTCTGGGAAACCTCTTTCAGTGTTCCACCAGCCTCACTGTAAAAAACTTCTTCCTTATATCTAATCTAAATTGACCCTCTTTTAGTTTAAAACCCTTTCCCCATTTGTCCAGTCACAAATGGTCCTGCTAAGAAGTTTGTCGACAGTTACTTTTCCTTAGAAACTTGCATGGAAATGAGCAGCATTACTTGAAAGTCAGAAGTGCTTCTTTATTTTAAAACCATTTTTGCTTTTACTTAGGGATTTGCAAGTATTTCATTTTCATATTTTTCAGGAGCCATTGCTGACCAGGGACCGGAATGAGTGAGGAGGTTTTCTGATTCACAAAGGTGGGAGTCAGAGTGGCTTCCAGAAAAATCGGACCCAATATTTATATAATATACATATATAGCACATGCCACTCACCACCTGCATTGGCTGCTCCACCTCCCCGCTCCTTTCCAGCTCCTGAGCCGTGACAGAAAGTGTTGTTCAGCTGTGGCAGTGAGACCAGCTTTTCACAAGTGGCTTTTTCATTCAGTAACGGTCACATTCCCCAAATATTTCTGGGAGTCCAAAACCAGGCTTCCAAACCAGAGCAGCCCAGGGGCTGGGTGTGATGTGGTGGAGGAAAACTCACCCATGGTCCCAGTGCAGCAGCTGAGCTGACTGAATGGCACGCACAGTTTACATGTGCAAACACGGAGTAGGCAGCAGGAATGGCTCAGCAAACATGTCCCAGTTAATCCCTTCCTGGCATAAAACACTGCACTTGAACTCAAACAGTTTGGCAATCTTTTTCCCTCGCCTCTGGCACAAGAATTCCTCTGGGCTGAAAAAAAAAAAGCATTTGTGCTGAACTTCTTCTCCAATGGGTTACTTTCTATTCAGATTCATGTCTGTCATGCATTTAGACTGCCTGAATGGATGAATACTCTCCTGAAGTCAGATAAGGGAGTGCTAAAATTCCACAATGAGATGTAGGGTACTGGTCTAGCATCCACACCATACTGAAGGAAAGGGCTGCCTGATACCCCCTTGATGCTACCAGGAAATAGTCAGATGAGCAAACACCTGGGTATCAAGCAACCACTTCACAGAGCTAAGGACCTTGTTTAGGTCGAAGGAGAGTGAAAGGTGTCGCTGATGTTCCAGTGTGAGTGGTGGTGTGATTTTTGATGGGTGCTGTGCTCCTTTCAGGCACTCACCCGACAGCTCTGTATCACCAGGGCTCAGAGAAACACTCCCTGATTGTCACCCAATATCTTTCACAAGTGGTGCTAAAATCGTCTTGCACTGTCTTGTGGAAATCTCCATTGGTACAATTTGTTGGTAAATTACTGACGACTCTCTCAAAGCTGCCTTTTTTCCTTTATTCTGAGCCCTCTGTATATACGGATGATCCTTTTGGTTGTATCCTGATGCCACAGTGAATCTAGTGAATGTATTGACAGCTTTGCAGCCCAGATCATCTCCTGAACTGCAGTAAAGGAATGTTTTGATTGAACAGCCAAAGGCTTATTAGCATTCCTTCGCTGTCTCAAGACAGTCTGGACTGATTCTCCCTGGCCAGTGTAACAGACTTCAAACCAGGGAACTTGTGCATCAGGCTCTGCTGGGGAGAGGCTTTTGATAACCTTCTCTTTTCCTATTTATCATCTCTCCCAGGGACCTCTCTTTTGGCTCTGCAGTAAAAATACAGATTGTACCAGCCCTGATCCCAGAGGATCTTACACTGGCCCTTGTGCTTGCACTTCAGCAGTGGGGAAAGGTGGGGTTTCAGCAGTCCTTCCCTGGCTGCCCAGCAGTAATTGAGCTCCCATCAGCAGGACTCCTGGAAGAGATTTTAGGAACAGATAAGTAATGCTGGTAGAGTCACACTTAAGGTGACTCCAGCTCCCATTCTGCCTCAGGATCTCTGAGCTTCCCGTGGTGTTGGCTTTCTCTCCGTGTTTCAGAGCACACAGAAACAGAAGCAAGTGTGGAAGGCGACAGGGCTGGGCTCGCCCCTGAAGCTATTCCAACCACGAGGCTCTGTGAGCTGTGAGCACCACTGCCAAAAACAGCATGGGCTGAGTCAGTACCTCCCATTCAAAAGGGCTGTCCCAACCCTGTGCAGCACAGAATTTGGTATTATTGCTTTTTATCCAATTTATTCGGACTGAATATTCATTATGGAGGGAAGGAAGGGGAAAGAGGATTGATCTTCATCTGAACTTAATCCCTCAGCAGTCCTGTGACTCTCCAGGTCTCTCAGTCTCTAACAAGTATGGTCTGGCTCTGAGCAGATGAGTTATCCCTACCTAAATTAGCTTAAATTAATTTTATAGCTAACCTGCTAGAAAGACTCATGCATATGAGAAAATTCTGGCTAAAATTATTTCAAAAGTCAATGTTGCCTTAATGCACATCTCAACTATTTCACAGGGGCATCTTCTTTATCTGTTTTCATCTTGAAACAATCTGATTGCATGCAGGAGAATTAGTTTCTTTGAGAGCAAGAAATATCATTCCCATGAATACTAATCCACAGCCTTTATTAAATTGGAGTTAAGTGGCAGTGGTGAGGGTAGGTGAGAGAACAAGGAAGAGAAAGGAGTGTCTGGATGTGCAAACTGGGGTTTGAGATACATTTGCAGAAGTGGGAGGAACAAAGCTGTAAGGGGCACCATTTCCCTGCCCTCCTCAGGGCAGCACAGCCTCACCCAGGTGTGTGCAGGTGTGATGGGTTTTATCATGGCTAAGTGCTCACGTTTGCCTGGGACATTTTGCTACACAGACTGCAAAATGCAGAAGCAGGCACAGCTGCATGACTGGCATCTCTGCCTGCCTCTTCACCATGACCTTTTTTTCTGTTCCTATTACACTGAAGTCTCTTAACTAATTATGCAGGATCTCAGCCTGCTATGTGATCCTGTTAGCTCCAGGCATAATTGCAAATGAGACAAGAGATCTCAGCTGTGCTGCTCCTTACAGTGGCACTGGTTCTTTGTCCGATGTTAATTATTCCTTGCAGCTGACAATGAAACAAAGACCAAAGAGTTAATTCTATGTACAATGAAAACTCAGTGCTTGCTAATACGTTCTGTGTTACTCTGCTTATTTACCTAGAAAACACTGTTTGGTTTTGCAATTCCAATACTTAAAAAACAGGCCTTAGATAAAAGGTGAGAAACATGAGACAAGAAGAAAAACATCAGATTTATTTGCAAGCCAGAGAGGATGTGCCACAATCTTTTCTCAGGGAAGGTGGTAAGTGAGGCACAAACTTTGTAGGGGTTTTTCTCCCTCGTGCCCTCAGTTTTGATGGCACCCTTTCTAGTCTGGTAGATGCTTGTAGTGGGCACCACAAGTGGACATGCAGGTGTGAGATTGACCTGACAGACAGCAGTGAGGATGGGAGCACCCACATAACCTTCCTGGATAGCCATGGCAGAGGGCAGAGGGAAATCTACCTCTTCTCTCTGCAAGAGGAGCAGAAATCTGCCCCTTCATTCCTGGGGAGATCTAAAGGAAAACCACGATTATTGGGTTTTTATTGTATTATGGGTCTGCTGGTGTCACTGAGGCTGTGAGCAGCACCCAGCCCACCAGATGAGGAACATTCTTCCCGTGCATTGTCCTACCTACCTTGTTCTGACACAATAACATGGATGAAGAGTGCAAGTCATCATCTGAAGCCCATCTGATTCTGAAATGTAGCCAAATGTGCGCTTTGCACATCTGTGGGTGTCCCTTATGCTTGGACTTCACCACCAAACTAGAAGACAACATTATTCAGCCTTTCTGTACCTGCACATCATTTAGGTCAGGAATTTTGCCAGATCTAGGAGTCTCCCAGAGATATACAGGGTTTTTTTTCTCTACCCTCTGTACTTCCATCAGCTCTGTGTTCACCCCTGGGTACAGTGGTTTGTTTCATGTCCCTTTGTTTTCTGTTCTGAATTCATCAGCTTGCATCTCAAAGTCAGTATGTACTGCAGAATTTTAATATATTGTGGTCTCTGAAAGGTGCGTGTTGATCTTAATCAAAATTAAGTTGGAAATAAGGAAGTGGAAATATTAGACATCACCTTAGAGCAGCTTTCCTGTAACTAAAGGGGTTCTGGAGAGAGATTTTTTACAAGGATGTGCAGTGACTGAACAAGAGGGTATTTGCCTTAAACTGAAGGTGAGTAGATTTGGATTAGGTATTAGGAAGGAATTGTTCCCTGGGAGGGTGGGGAGGCCCTGGCACAGGGTGCCCAGAGGAGCTGTGGCTGCCCCTGGATCCCTGGCAGTGTCCAAGTCCCTGTCCAAGGCCAGGTTGGACACTGGGGCTTGGAGCAGCCTGGGACAGTGGAAGGAGTCCCTGCCTTGGCAGGAGGGGAAAGAGGTAATCTTGAAGGTCCCTTTTAACCTAAACCATTCTGTAAGTCTATTGTTGGGATTCATGATTTATTTCTCTATGAGTTCTCTGTATGGTTCAGTTTTATGTACCCCTTCCCCCCTAATTGTTATGCAAGCCTTCCCTCACAGTCCCTGCACCCCAAGCTATTTTTAGCTTTTGCTGTTAAGTGTCCCTCAGCCTTCCCGCCAGAAATGTTCTCCTCCCCTTCCTCCCTGATTGGCTCTACTGCAAGTCCCTGCCCCTTTTCTGTCATGGTTACTAACTTGGATTGGCTAGCTGCGTCTGGCCACCCCCATTGCTCCTCCCATGCTCTGTCCCTTAAAACCCCTGTGCATCCCTGGCTCTGGGTCTCTCTCCGGGGAGAACCTAGAGTGGGTAAATAAACCTCTCTGTGTGTTCCCCCGAGAGAGCCTCTCTGTCTCCTCCTTCATTGTTGTGGCGAACCATCGGGTCTGCATCGCCTCTCGAGGCCAAGAACCCACAGGGGCAGGGCTGACTCCACAATACTGTCAGCTCGCCTCCCAAAGTCTGTGTTGCCGGCGGTGTAGAGCAAGCCAGGCTAGGCAGACGGTGAACTGCAGACACCGCCGCGACAGTCTATAACTACATTTTTCTGATAATATTGCCTAGAACAGAGTCATCATGCAAATGTGCTAATAAAAAATTAAATATGCATTTAATTCAGGTATTCCTTTTACTTTCAGTGACACAGTTTTAAATTCATAAAGTGTAGCATTTTCTAGTCAAACATGCAGACAGCCAACACTATTAATGCAGAGGATGACTCTTACAGTTTTGTGGAATGCTGTGTAATATTTGAGGATTAGGCTTGCTCAATCCTTCTTGCAGAAGCTATTTCTATTCTTCCATCCTTCTTCAGCCATATTTTGAGAGAGAGGGAAAATGAATGTGATAAATGCAGAAAACAATTACCATCAGGAGAGAGGTTATCCTCACAGCCTGAAGGAAGACAATGAATGCTGAACACTTAAGTCTTTTTGCAGCTCAAGTGTCTCTCTAATTGAGGCAGTATTTTGTTCTTTATAAGATATGTGAAATGCATGTCATAAAATTATATTCATTATTTGAAAAATAAAAGAAAGAGTGAGCCTGTACATGATGAAAAGCACTTAAAAGCTCAGGTTTCTTCAAGGTTTATTTCTGTACATGAAGTTCTACATCATTATTAATAGAAACTAGGGAGAAGAGGAGTAAATTCAGATTATTTTCTGCTTCTAGTCACAATTATTGATCACATATATTTTCAAAAGTGTCTGCTTCTGGATATTTCATCTAACAACATTGAAGATTCTTTTGAAGGAAGTATATGTTCAACATGAACTCATTTTCCCTTGTTTCAGATCTATGCTTAATATAACCAAGTGCTACTCTGTTTCAGTAAATTCAGGCTCTATCTAAATAATAATGGAGTGTATATTTTATTTTTAACTACTTACCATCTTTACACAATTCATTGTCCTGAAGTTGCAAGGAACAAACCTACTCAGAGGAGCGGTTAGCCCAGAAATTGTCAGCATGTGTTAATCTTCACTATTTCAAATACTATATATTTTTAATTATTATTTTTATTTAATATTGAAGGATTCCCACATGCCTGGATGGAAACATTTCCCTTCAAAGTGTAGAAAATATCTAGCACCATTTGTTTAACATTTTCAAGCATAGTCGCACTTTCAGAAATACAGAAATGAATTCAAGGGGAGGCAGGGCCAGAAACTCAACTGTTATAAAATGGACAATTTGTGAAAGCCATGGGACACTCAGAAAAATAGGGATCTATGAAAGAAACTACTAAATGGTAGGCTGATCATTAGGAAAATGTTCTCAGCAACCCAGACTTGTTGGACCATGTGGGCACAACAAGTTCCAGGTGCAGAGCTCAGCTCGTGTAACCAAAATTGAAGAATTTATCAGCTGTTGGGTTGTGTTTGGGCAGAACACAGATGCCACTGCAAGAGGAAGGCAGAAACTCGACCCACACAGGGCACAGAGCTTTTTTGTCCTGCCAAGGCCTCCATTTGGCAAGGAAAATGTCATAGATGTGCCATGCATGGTCAGGCCCATTTTGTGATTGATTCGTGTAGCAGGTGTAATTATTGACAAAAGGCAGTTAAGCTGCTTCACTTCAGAGGATTTCATTCAAAGGCAAATCCAGCTGCATTCCAGGTGACTGCCACTCCATCCCTGCAAGTGCATGACACAAAAATTGTGTTTCATTTTCCCCAGGTGCACGGGACTGCCGGCCTCTCTGAAGCACTAGGCAGGGTTCTGAGTGTGGACTGCCAGTAATTAGAGTGACCCAGGTTTTCTCAGAGCTTCTGCAGCTTAAGAAACACAGGTTTACCTCCCCTGACCTTCTCCACAGCTGCCAGACTGAACGAGCACCATGGGATTAAAAGCATAAATTAACTCAGTGACTCCTTTGGAACAGCATTGATTCAGGAAGTACAACAATGGACAACTGCTTCCTCAAAACTTCAAGTCATCAAATAAGTGTGTAGGAGACCTTTAGTTCTGTGTTTTTATAATATGGTTTAGCTAATATAATAGAGACTTGAGCCAGGCCATTTAAAGCACATCAAATCCAGTATGAAAATGAGTGTTAAAAAAAAAATTAACACAAAATCAAGTTTCATCAAGAAAAGAGAGTCAGTAAGTTGTGAAGTCAACAGACCGATCAAAACAGAGAGCAATTCACAGTTGTTTGTAGGATCTGTGCATTCTAAATTTGCAAACAGTTTAGATGTGACTGATAGATTTGTGTCACCTCTGATGCACAATCATAAAATTCTTTTATAAAAAATATTAAGCAGGCAAAGGTTTAATTGATGGTTCTGGCCAATCACTTGCTTTAGACAATGTATTCCCACCTTCAGACTTATCCTAAGTAATGGAAGTTTTTTGAAATAGATAGCCTAAATGCACTTTACACACATAATATTGCTCAAAGATAGCCACCCATAAACAGTGAGACCATAAATCTTGTTCAAACAGACTGTTTAAAAAAAAACAAGTGGCTCAAGGTTAGCCCTGCAAAACAACAAACTGTGTTTGTTCTTTACGAGGCTTTCCTTCAAAAATATCCACACCAACATCTAAATTCATCACCTCTGCTCTCCTGCACACCTTGGGTTAGCACAGAGCCCTCAAAAGGATGAGTTTGGGAGAAAATTGTCAGGCTGCTGACAACACTGTCGTGCTGGAGTTGGTGGCAAACCCCCACCAAAGTACAGCAGAATTTCTCCAGCACGGGTAATAGCTAGTAACCTACATGCATAATGCAGGGTTCTGACACACCTCTGCTGTCCACAAGCCTGGATGTGTGCAGTTCTGGAAATACCAGCTGTGGGAACCTCTGCAGGCTCAGAAAAGAGGTGATGCTGTCACTGAGCTGCTGTGACAGCTGGGGCTGGTGTGTACCTGCCAAAGTGCCATCAGGGTGGGAGAAATGGACTCCTTCCAGAATTTTATGATTTTGATGGTTTAACTTGGACTAGTTTTACATAAGGGTCACCTGGGCTGGCTTCAATTGCACTGCTTTGATGTTATGCTGACATGAGAAATGTTCTGATATTCCCCTTTTCTTGACAAGAACATCTAGATGCAAAATGGCCATATGGATGGTGTTGGGAAGAATAAAGGCAGGCCTCTGTTTGTTTTCTTTTTTATTTTAATGAGTTTGAATCTCTGATTAGGAAAAATTGATTAGTTTTGCTTGATCTTTCACTTTAACACTGAAGATAATTGCTAAATATGTTTATCTTGAAATCTTTGTGATATCAGAGTTCACTCTGCTTTATACTCCCCAGTCCCTAAAGACAAGGAGCTCAGAGGGCACACTGTGCATTTCTTACTCTTTGACAAAGAAATAATGTAGCACAGCTTGAACAAGACTACTAGAAGAGATGCACTTCAAGAGATCCTTTCAATTGCTACTATGATCTCTTTTTACATGAATATATTATGGTTTTAAAACCTTTTTGGGAGATAAACATGCAATTTAAACTATAGGCCAGTAAGGACAGAGAAGAATAAAAGGAATGAGGGGAATGCTGGAATTCCAATAAAGTGGGATTTTGAACAGTTGTAATTATATGGCTATTATAGCAATTATATGGGTTCATTAGATATAGGGTTTTACCACTAAGTTGCTATAGAGATGATCAGGAAGTCTATGAGAAGTGAAAAAAACAGCTCCCCAGTTCATTTATTTCCTTAGCTTACATATCATTTACATCTTGTTATTCTCTTTCACATGTTTTTTATTTTCCTGTATCAAAGGGAGGATGATTCAGCATTTTTTTTCCTGCAGTCTGGAAGAGACACAAAAATGCCAGGGTGTATTTAACCAGAGCAATAAGAGAAAGGCTCCTACATGAACAAAATAATTGGAATTACAAACTGAGTTTACTTTGATTCAGTGTCTTTCAAGGCCAGGAAGGATGAGCAGGATGGCTTCTGTTTCCTGCTGGGGCTCATCATAGCAAGTGGCATCACTTTTTCTGAGGTGCAGAGGAGGACTGGAGGAGGTGAAAGACCTCGTGGGTGTTTGCCCACAGCTCTACTTCCCAGGTGAAACCTTGTGCCTGTGCCTTGCTGTCAAACTCCTGCAAAACTCCTGCAATGTTTTACTGTGTCAATAACAATGCTGTAAAATTTGTGTGCTTTATTCTAAAACCCTTTTCATCTCATGGTGATGATGAACTAAAACCCTGGACATTTTAACAGCATTCCTCTCCTACAAATAGTCCCTGCCCTTAATGACAGTGAACCATCCCCTTTGCCCCTCGCCAGCTGCTTAAAGTTAAAACTATTTTCCACTGCAGACTTTGCTAGTGATTTCAGTACAAGATCAGCACAGAATCTGGTGTACAGCTCCACTGTCACCCTGTAGTAGCTGCTGCCCATGATTATTTTCTTCAATTTGAATATCTGGGTGCAACATATCCAAGGAAGGGTGCTGACAGCTGCTCAGAGGATGAGAAATAACCCTACTTCACTAAAATTATTCTTTGGTGTACAAGTACCTCTCTAATTTCTGGCAATGAGGGCAGAATAAAAAAAATAAAAACTGAGATTAACAAAACTGGTTACATAATAGATCTGAGATGGAAAGAGAAGGGAACATTGAATCATAAAGGTAATGATCTCACAAGCAGCAGAATGAATGCTGAGGGGAGAGAGTTTCCATGTCAGTCACACAACATGAGAAATTATTCACTCCATTTTTTTTGTAATTTCTTCTTTAATTAGAAGGACTGTACCTATATATCCTACATTCATGTAAATCACTTGTCTGTCCATCTGTCTGAATATCCATCCAGCTCCAGCATCTCTTCCCTTTGTTATTACTCACAGCTGTCCCTGAGGGTACCATTGCAGCAGATAATTTCTGAGTAAATCAATATATTTTAGGGATGAGCTTTCATGCAAGTGACATTAATTACCACAAAATAACAAAACCGTATCATTAAACCACCTGACCATATATGCTGTGCTGTTTTATGTTCCATCATCCTCTCAGTGCCTCTGCTGGTTCCACTAGGTGGGTTGTTTTCTTTTCATCACTTTTCCCAGCAGATAAAATTAAACTGTCTCAGCCTCAGAAAAATTATGAAATCTGCAGCAGTCAATAATCAGCCCTTTCAGACAGAAGCAGCCATGGGGACATCTTAAAATTCAAAAAATTGTCACTTGCCAACTGTGGTGACTTTTTGTTTTACTCGCGAAGGAACCAGCAGAGTGTACCTGCTCTGTTTTCACACGTAATCCCACAAGAAGGGTTTTGTTGGAAGCAGATGATTATTTTTAGCTTTATTGTCAGAGCCAAAGACAAGATTTCAATATTACAAAGGAGAGGGTAGTCTTCAGTGATAGCACTGTGCTAATTGCTATCAAAGTCTGGTTCTTGACAGACAGAAGTAGCTTGAGAAAGAAAATAAGAGTGGAGACAGGTTTATTGATAAATTGCTGATAAGCCCAAAGGTTGGACAGCACCCTCCAGACACTGGGAGGGCTTTCAATGCTCTTTATCACAGAAAGATTTGCTGTATATAGATAGAAGAAAAATAATTGCCTAGAAGCTTGTAATGGAACACAGCTCATGTGTTTCTGAGTGTTTGACAGTGAGTGTTAATCCTTTTGATTTCCCAACAGCAACCTTACAACACCCTAGCACATTACTGTTTATCATGGCACTTTTTAATGATCTTCTGGTAATTTTCTCTTCATGCTTTTCCCAATTGACCTGAGTTATACATTCCAGGGTAAATTTTATGAGCCATTATATGAAATGCTTCACTAAAATCTTTACATACAACCATATTATATACTTTTTGCTTTATTGAATTCTGTACTTGCTAATGCACATTTTCTGGGTTTGTTTTTTCCCATGCCAATTGTTCATCTGTGACTAATCATCCACTTCCAGCTAGAGATTAAAAAACCCACTGTCTCGATAAATTTCAAAAATAGCTAAAAGAAAATATAAATCAACTGAAAGTAGATAATTTTCTTTCCTTAAGGACTGAATACATGAAGTAACTCTCATTTAACATCACGTAGCTATCTTGCAGTGCAGCCACCTAGCTGTACACTCCACCTCAGGCCCACCCAAACTGCAACAAGTTAAACTGAAAGAACATGGATTTAGATGGGAAATTAGTAAGGAATTGTTCCCTGGGAGGGTGGGGAGACCCTGGAACAGGGTGCCCAGAGAAGCTGTGGCTGCCCCTGGATCCCTGGAAGTGTCCAAGACTAGGTTGAAAATTGGGACTTGGTGCAGCCTGGGATAGTGGAAGGTGTCCCTGCCCATGGCAGGGGGTGGAATGAGATGATTTTAAGATCCCTTCCAACCCAAATCATTCTGTGGTATAAGTACCTCTGGCAAAGCACTGCCTCTCTGCTTCATGTTTTCACTGTGTCTGACAGTAATAATGAGCATTAGATATCGAAACAAATCAGAAATATCTATAAATATATTACTGGTTTCTTGCATGTAGAGTAAGGTGATGTAGAACTTTCCAAAGAAAACAACACCTGGCATCTTCAGGGTTTGGTGTCTCAAACTTAGGCTGGCCAGGGCACAGGACAGTGCTCAGTATGGAACAGATGTGCAGAAAGAGATATGTCTTGTATTTTAAACCTATAAGTATTTGGGGTTTTCTTCTCATTATCCATGTGACTGTTTTTTTCTGTATCTCTGAACAGAAACAAATGAGAAATTCTTTTATATATTTTGCTGTTTTGTTTCCCTGAGCGCTTCCAGAGAGTATTTTACTGAATGTACACGACACAGATTGACCAATGTTTTCTAGATTGTCATGTACAGCTCTGAGCTCCTGGGCTCCCTGGAGGTAATTCATCACCAACAGTGTCTTACTGCAATGTGCCTGAAATTCATGGGAATTTATCACCAAGGTGATACGGCTGTTCTGAAAACATCCCCAAAGATACCGCATAAATGCATTTTTAAAATTCCAGCGGGAATAAATGTATGTGACACACAGCTCAGGTGACTAGAAGTTTAAAAGCTATTACTTTCCATCATTAGTAATCCCCAGGGCTAGAGCATTCAGCTGTGAAGAGAGTTTTGTACTGGCACTGACACAAGGTCATCATAAAGAGATTATTTTCTGCCGTGCTTAGCTGGAGTTTCTTTCCCCAAATGAATTCCATGGCTACAGGTAACTGTGTTTTTATCACCAGGAAACAAATACAAAACAAACAAAATTATTTAGGCCCAAACTCTTGTGTCTTCTCAGAGCACTGAATGCCAAGAGTTTAAATTTCTCCAGAAGTATAGATTTCTGAATTTGCATTCTTCAAAAGCCACTTACAAATATTCAGTATAATGTATTTATTAGTGCAGGTGAAATACTTCAGCAGATACAAAGAAATTGCCTATTATGTACCAATTTATTAGTTCATTTCACATTAGTCTCTGATTTATACTACATAGCTTCAAAGGCCTGACAGAATAGAAAGAATAAAATGGTGGGATTTATGCTTCAAAATGTATCATGAAATGGACCAAAATAATAACAGTTAAGAGATGACTTTGAAAATATCTCCCACTGCCTGTGCAAAGAAAATTGAAAGAGAAAAAGAAGGATAATTGTAGTATCTCATTTTAAACATGATTTCCCTTGTTTGCATTCTCCTCCAAAACCAACACAATCACTATTTATTTTCATGACACCCAACAGGAAAAGAATTGGAAAGGTGATACTATCATTGGTCATTGCTCAGAAAGCTTCAGTGTCTCGACAATTCGGAGCATTGCAGGGTTTCAGCTTTTCCTTTTTTTTCCTTTACAAATGTTGTTTGTGGAAAACAACAAGCTTTCGTTATCCTGGTGAATTCTGAGGTTGCACAACTGAAAATACTGTTAATAGCAGCCCTGGAGCCTCCCGTATGCAGAGATCATTAATGTGTTCCCCCAGCCTGTGAGGCACCAGCACAAATAATAAATGTTTACAGAGTTTTACACAACTTCATGGAGACACTGGTAGGGCATGGAGCACCTGTAGAGTCCAGCGTGGAAACCTTGAAATCTCAGAAACTCGGGTCATTCAGGCTGCTGAGCGGGCACAGAATCCTTATTTCCTGGAGAATAATTACTGGTTAGACAGCTGCTGAAGTTCTTGTGGGACAAGACCTGCACAGGGAACAGGGGAAGGGTTAACCTGTGGCACTAGTGCAATGCCTGTGAGGAAGAATGTCCCAACAGGAGCACACGGGGGAGAGGGAAACCTCCAGAGGGGGAAAAACAGACGTTTCTTCTTCCAGTGGTTCTCTGTGAGATCCTTCTTGACCTTAACTAGCTTCATAAGACCTCCCCTTCTTGACATGCCATGATTTTGCACAAGTATAAAGCCATCATCCACTTGTGCACATAAATGTGATCAACTTCTTTTAAAATCACATTTCCCCAGATATTTTGTCCTTTGCAAATTTTTCTGCTACAGAAAGTTGCTCAGGACGAAATCCATGATACCCCGAGTTTATTCCAGGTTTCAACCCTTTTGTATACAACATTTTGCCTCCTACACAGTCAGCAGTTGTGCTATACCATCTTTAATCCTGCTAAACGACTAACATAAACTATGTCAAAAAAACCCCAAAAAGTCTTAACAGAGTCCACTAGTGAAATCTTGAACTATGAAATATCTGTGTGCGTGCACACATGAGAAAGTAAATGTATTGTGGAATATTTCAATTGTAATATTTCACTTAGAAAGAAACATTTGTCTTGCTGTCATTTGGGTTCTGATAAAACACTGGGGAAAAAAAGCCTATCTTTGGTAACAAAGAATTTCAAATATTAATAGTTATTTTCTGTTGCTACTTTCCCCTGCCCCAATCTTCTGTATTATCTGTTTCTATTTGGCTGGGAATATAAAGTTTTCAGGCTGAAGTGATACAGGATATCATTTTAAATGCCTAAACCCAAACTAGTAGATACATATTTCAGTCTATTTTCTACTGAAACACAATAAGAAACACAAGGTGAAATTGTTCATAAGCACTTGGAATAGCTGTATTCACAACATCCATCCTCTGGAAATAAATTTCTGGGATGAAAAATGCCTTAATTTTTTGGTGGTCAATGGCAAGGGACTAAATTCCACTCAACTCATGTGCTCAGAGTATCCTTCATTTTCAGATGCACAGTGGAGCACTCAAAATCCTCAAGAAGAAAAACTACTCCTTGTACAATATATTTCATCTTTTTCTGCAAAGAAGAATATGAAGGAAAAGATCCCTTTCATAGGGTCATTGACTGAAAAGATACATGGCTTATGTTATACAAATCACAATAATCAAAATTTGCAGTGGCAATTTTGAGTTTTTAACAAAGATTATTATTATCAGGACCTAGTAACAAATCAGGAAGCATGACATTAGAATGTTGTCTGAAGGCATAAGTTTTCCAATTTCCAGCCAATCATGGCAAAAATTAATTTTAATTACTGGTTTGTTTTTTTGTTTGTTTGTATAAAGGAAAACCAGATAGAATAGCGAGGAGATTGGAATGAGATGTTCTTTAAGGCCCCTTCCAACCCAAACTACACTGTGATTCCATGATTCTACAAGAAACAAAACTGCTAGGCTTTTTGCCAGCTAATTCCATTCCTACACAGAAATAAAGGAGACAAATTTGCATTATTGGGCATTTTCTCCCTGGTTTAGGCATCACAAGTGTGGTTTCTGAGGCCGTTGCCACAGGTGCCCCAGCAGATCTGGGTGTTCAGAACGGTCCCAGGAGGTGAACCTTACACAGAGCTGCATCCAGAGAAGTTGTGCAGAAAACTGTAAGCCCAAGTTGGGGAGGTGAAGTTTGAAGTGAATATAATTGTGCCCTTCTAGGCATAGAACTATCAGCTACAACTTTCTGAGCCAATAACTAAATAAATGCATAATGAAAATTCTTTTGTATTCATGAATACTACAGTAAGTAGGGCTTAATATTACATTAATTTTAGATTTTAAAAATCAAATATGATGAAACTTAAGAATGCGACCTGTAATTTATTTCTATATGAAGGTTTGTGTGTGACTTTAGACAAAAAAACCCACACATTTGATGAAAAGGCATGATTATGCTCTGAGGAGATCTTGGAATTGACTGTTCCAGGAGAAAAAACAGTGAAGACTGACACCTCATAGAATTATGGGTAGAAACTGAAATAATTATAATGTAGATAATAAAAATTAACTTTTTTCCTTTTTTTTTTTTTTTCCTAGCAAGCAGATTTTGCAAAATCTAGTTTCCTCCATGGAAAATCAAAATATCTTTCAACACCACCAGGGAATTTGCTGTATAGCAACAGGCAATAATATGAGAGAAAAGAAAACCAATTCACTATTAAGATAGTTTAAAGGACTAATGACAGAGCTCAGCAATCACTTTTAAAACAAAACTGGTGATTTATCTGCCTAGAAGAATAAAGTGTGGCTCAGCAGAGTTGTGCATTGGATCGTTGATGGCCGCCTGTTGGAGCAGGGCATCCAGCTGCCTGATCAATAAGGCTATGAAAAGAGACACCAAGGAAATCTGAAAGTGTAAAATGTACCCTGCATCTTCAGCAATGGTTATGAAAAGAACAAAATAAATAAATAAATAGGTGGATTTTTTTAAAGGGAAAAAAAAGGAAACAAAAAAGAAAATACAAGATAAAACCCGCCAATATTGGAACAAGCAGGAGCCACTGTGAAGCATCCAATAATATCCCAATGAATCCGGATCACCTGGTGTTTCACACAATGTGCATCATGTCTCATCCAAAGTCAGGAAAATGTCTCCAGCAGCTAAACGACCCCGCAGCAGACCTGTGGGTTGTGTCACCTGCAGAGCACAGCTACAGCCATTATCCTCTGAGCCCAGAGGGGCAAACGGTGCCCATTCTGAGGAAGAAGCGAGGACAAAAAATTGTACAAGAAGGAAAAAAAAAAGTTTTTTGGCTTTGTGTATGGCTGTGTGTTGTGACCAGCCTCATTGCAAGAAAAATATATGATAGGGGGAAAAAAAGATTGAATAGTTTGGAAAAGATTCAGATAATTATGACATGAAATGTGAAGTTTGGACAGCTCCGTTTGAATGGATTTGCAGTGAAATGAAATTTAAACTTCTTAAAAGAAGTTTTGTGATGGTTTTTATATAAAACAAGTGAAAAGAATTGCTTTGAAAGTGAAGTACCTAAAAATCTACTGTAGAAGAATGTGTTAGTGGTGAAATATATATTCACTAATAGATATTGGTGAAAGGGGACAATAAACAGATATAAGAAGGAGAAAGGGACAGTGATGAATTTACAGCATTTAACTGCTAGAAAATATAGAAATGTTACCACCCTTTTACCAATGTGTATATTCAGGATATTCCTGTGGACTTCTGAAACGCTGACTGGAATGCAAATAACAAATGCGTATAATTAAGAATGCCCAACCTGCTCTTAACTCTGCAAAGAAATACATGAGATATTAAGGATGGCCATTTGGCAAGGCATAACTCAATATAACCTGGAATAAGGGTTCCAAATATGAGGTTTGTTATACCCTTTTTGAAAAACAAACCAGCATTTTAAACTCTTGGGGAGCTGCAGTTGAAAGTTTTCTGTAACCATGAACGGGTCAGAAGCTCCTCTGACTTTAGTGAGCTTTAACCTTTGAAATATACATCATTTTAAAACCAGGACATGGGACTTGCCCATAAATTATTCCAAAGTGCTCTATTTGAGCTCTGTTTGGAAGTGGAAAAATACCAAATTTATTTCACTGAGACAAAATCTGCCCTGTATGACTTCTGTGATAAAGCTGAGGAGGTCCTCATAGAAAGGTTTTAGTGCAGTAAGCCAAAAGAAGTACACTTGGCTTGTAAAAAAATACTTTTTGTGAGCTGTAGCGTGACATGGCTAGGCTGTCTCCCAACCACATGTAGCAGAATTTGGAGCTCACAGGACCTGAGGTACAGGTCAGGTTTTGGCTACAGCATCTCACAGTTCACCTCAACTGCCTGATTTTCAAATGCAATTTTATGTTTCTTTATTACAGCAGGTAAGTATAGTTCTTAAAAAGAAAATAGGCTTGAAAAATAAAAATATATGAGATGTATGAGTGCTGACATCACCCAATATCCACTGAAGTCAATAATTGCATTTTCAGTGGGAGCAATCTGAGGCCAGAATTCTGTGCTTTCAAAAGCTTTCTTCTTGACTATATGTCTTTTCCTTTTTATTTTTTGTTTGTTTTTAAATTACCAGAGATTTAGCCATATCCTGTGCAGGCTTTTTATTTTTTTTTTTTTACAAAAGTCAATACACTAAAGGGACAGGGAAAATTGCACTGTGTTCTAAAATATATTTGATAGTGCTTATCTTAGGAAGATAGCTGGGATTGTTAAGCTTAGCCAAAAAAAAAAGAAAAGGCAAGAAAGCAGAAGACCTTTTCCTTGAAATTATCAATTTTATGGAATAAATAAGCTCTACAAAAATAATTTAAGCTATTAGAAAAAAAAACCTTAATATATAACTCATCCCATAATAAACCATACATTTAGCTGAGATGTTTTGATATATTTTGTGTAAACAAAATATATTGGAGTATTTCTCTATATTTGCAATTAAACCTCATGCTCTCAACAGCCACATGAGTAATCAGAAAAAAAATGCAGGGAATATATTGAATGGCATGAAGGCAATAATGTGGTCCTTTATTACAGGGGAATTTACTTCTTACCATCCCCACATCCCCTGCCAAAAACAAAAAACAAAAAAAAAACCCAAAAACAAACCAAAAACAAACAAACAAACAAACAAACCCTGGCACATTAAAAAACCCCAGCTAAAATAATTTTAATTACTTCAGCTAACAGTGTTATAAAGGACTACAAAGGGTGACAAATAGTGTGGATTCCAGTCCCTACTCTAGCACACCTAGTACATTTAAAAGAAGGACTCATGTGAGCATTTAAGAAGTTAAAAAGTAAAAATTAACAAATCATTTTTATTAAGTACCAAGACATATAAAGAAGCAATTTCCACTACTGGGATATTTTCCTAGAAATTCTTCTCCTGGGAGCTAAGGCAATATCTTCAGCAAATAAGTATTACAGTAATATTGAGGGGTTTCTCATAGTGATTGAGAAAAAAAAAAAAAAAAAACCCACAAAAAAATATTGTTGAAGATGCATGAAACTTCACCAAGGATTTCTTGGAGGTGTGATTTTTCCTTGGAGTTTTTGGAGATAAGTGATAAAACACAAATTCAGTGAAGATTTGTTGCATCCTGGAGTACATGTGAGACCTCATCTGAGAACAGGTACATTTCAGTGTTTTCATTTCCCTAGGCATATTTGCTTACAGGAAGAGATAACAGCCCAGGACACCTGAGGCTGGCCTCAATCTAATTACCATGAATGGAGAGAGTCAAAAGTGCTGCTGAAAAGCACAAAACCAGCTGAAAATGATGTCAGAACCAAATTCTGGCTGCCACTGGGGGGTGACTTCAGAATCACACTGATGGGAGTGTTTTCAGAAATTATTTTAAGAATTAGTGTTTAGTTGTCTTTCTAATAATAGCTTTCCAATTTTGAAAAGAAAACAAAAACAAAAACAAATGAATGAAGAAATTACCTCATTATTACCAAAATGTGACCTGTGTTTAGATATCCTTGCTGCTTGTCCTAGGCACCAGGGAATAACATAAGTTAAGGCATTTTAAACTATTTCTAAACTTTAAATATCTGAAGTGCACTGAGCTTAGATGAGAAACAAATTAATTTGCTAATGGTTGCATTCCATACATTATTGAAAATACAGTTAGTTCTGCTATTTATTTACAATTTTTTTCTTTATTTAGGAAACTTTTCTGTGCTGTTCTGAGGCATTCCCTCACTTTCTCCAGGAAGATGAGTAGCCACACTGTGGGAATTCAAGGACACTAAGATGCCAATTTATCACCCTTTCTCTCTCCCAGAGCATGTTCCCAGAGCAGGTCTGAGCTGCTCAATGTCAAATAATTTATTTTACACCAGTAGAGGTTTCCCTGTCCCTTCTCTTCTCTCTTGCTGGTTTTCAGCAGCATTGTCCTAACCATTCACTTGACACAGGTTTCTTAACCCTTCATAGTTAAGAAAATTTTATGACATAAAGAAAAAAGCCCATTGTTGGGTGTGGTGTAGTCCCCGGAGGTTAATGAGTTGGAAACACAGAAATTATTTTAAGGTCCGTGTACTCCCCTGGAGGATTCCAGCAGACAGAAAACATTTTAAGAGGCAACATTATTGAGCTATTTCATAGCAGGAGCACCTTGCCAAGGATATAACTTCTCCACAGTTCTCTTGCCTGCCAAAGTGCTCAGTTGTCTGAAAATCTCTAGCTTCTCATCTGAAATATGCCACAATTGTATTATTTATGTGTTACTTACACATACTTCTTCACCATCTCACTGTCATAGCTTGAAGCTCTATGTGAAGTGGTCTGAATTTAGTCTGAAAATTAATTTGTAAAATTAGTTAACAGCAAAAAGTATCTACAAAACAACTTCCTGTCATATGTGACACAGTAATCTCATAGCTGTGAGAAAAAGGTGATTTATTTTCCAACTGAAACTGATATTATTTCCAAATACTTTTCATGTCTAAGTCTTGGTGCATTCCTTGTGATCTAAATAATGACCTCTGGACCATTTTTAAGTTCAGGCAGCCACAATTACCCCTCAGACTCAGACCATGTAATTGTGCAGTGGCATCTATTGCACACAATATTTCACCACACCAATTTCAAGTGGTTAACACACATTTTCTCCTATTGTTTTACCTCTTCCTCTTCTCTCTTTATACTCTTTCCACACACACACACCCACCTGCCCTCATGTTCTTCCTTTTTTTTTGCACAAAAATGGAAAGCATGGAGGGCAGAGGGCATAGAAGGTGAGACTGTTTCTTTTAATCACCGGTTAGTCAGGGGAAAAGAAGCAACGTCTTTTTCCCATTAAAAAAATACAGTTATTTGATTACTGACTGAAATCTCATAACTTTTGTGCTGTGAGGCATGAAACTCATCCTGTCAAAAGAACAGCACCTTTAGTGCAGAGTTACTAAATATTTATTTCAGTGGCAATGTTCTGTAAAGCTTCGACAGCTTAGATTGAGTCCAACTCCCAGGCTCTTTCCCTTTTTATTGATCACATTAACACTTTTAACGCTCTGCCTTCATAAATGGTCACCAGAGAGCATTCACTCACCCTTTTTGCAAGGAGCAGCATTATGTTTGCAGGTGTATAAATCAGATTAATTGCCTTTATCCACCTGGGGTCACAGAGTGTTCAGCTCACATGCTTGGTACCAGTCAGACCCTTGAATGAACTCTCAGGCTTTTTCTGCCTTTCCTAGATATATTTTGAAAGCTTCCCAAGACCTGCTGGATCCCTTATCCTAGGCCCACCAAAAAATTAAAAGCAAGGATGTACATTCCACCTCTAGAGGGAAAAGGTTGCAGCTCCATGCCAGGAAATAAATCCTTTCTGAAAGACAAAATAATTTTGTCAGAAGCAGATGAAATTTTTTCAACACAAGGAAGTTTTCAACTCAACAAAGTTATTTCACAAACATATGAGTAAGCAAGAAAAAGTTAGTGAGATGGAAAACCTCCTGAATCTGCCTTAGGATGTGACTTTCTTCATTTAGCATGAATTGTGAGGAAAAATTCCTCATGAATCGCAGCCAAGCCTAGAGCCTCGGCTCTCCCACATGTGTGACCTTTGTCCTGAGTGGGCATGCACCCACTCATAGCAATTTTGAATAAATGTCACCAACAGTGTAGTTGTCCATAAAAAACAGGCTTTTGAACCTGGTATTTTGGGGTGGGGTTTTTTTGGGGTTTTTTTGATGGGGTTTTTTGGGGTGTTTTTGGTTTGTTTTTTGTTTTGTTGTTGTTGTTTTTGTTGTGTTTTTGTTTGTTTGTTTGTTTTTTAACAAAAGCTTTGGCAAGAGGTTGCACTGTTACATCCCTGTGGCTGCCCTGGATCACCTGGGGGTCCACAGGATGACACTGTGCCACAGGGGATGCAGCCATCCTGAAGATGCTAAAATGAATATTGGGTGGCACAGTATAGACTCACCACAGCATTACAGCTCCTCTTTGTAAAGAAGAAAACTCCCAGAGAAGAGAATTTTCTTGAGTGATAATGCTTTTCTCTTACTTTTGGGGTTAATACATATTGAGTGCAATAATTTTTGGTACCTTGTGTGATAAAAAATGTTGTTGAATATCACAGCCCACTTTTTATCCATTTTTCTTGGCAAGCAATATTTAAACCAATACAAGAAGAACTTAAGGGGATGAGAGAAATACATACACAAAATTTCTTTAAAAGTCACAAAACAAAGTTTTTTTGCAACCTGTTCAGATAAATCAGGCCTGGTGATAGGAGTGAGCTTAGAACCCTCCTTGAGAAAATCCTCATGAGTCAAATATGTCCATATAATAATCTCTCACAAATGTACTACTGCTTCCATGAAGACAACACACTCCAGGAAATGCTAGTGATGCTACTGTTCCGTATGTGTTTTCATGCCTGGCCTACATCAAGGCTGTTCCCCTTGAAACTTATGGAGCAGGTTCTTCTTTGTTTTGCAGACCATTCATAAGGGTCATTTGAAACAAAATTCAAGTCACTTCTAGTCAAAAATAAGGTCAATTTAGTTGAGCCTGTAGAGAGGATTTCTAGGAGGATAACAGTAGAGTGTAACTATCCTTGTGGGGATAACAGAAGTGCATTTGAAGCCTAGAAAGAGAGTTAAAGAGAATATTATTAATCCCTGACTACTTCCAGAAAATAGATATAAACTGAGAACAAATATTGTAACCAAAACCTTGTTGCTTTGAGCTTTTTCTATTGACCTGTCTTTATGTCAGCCCTAAATTTTTCTCACTTTTGCTTTCCCAGATCTCTTCCCAGCAAGTGTCTTTGAGGAGCTGAGTCGCCTTTCAGGATTAAGCCACAACAAACAGAAAAGAAATGCAAAAAATTGAATAGAGATCTTAAAAAGGAGATTTGAGACCAGGAAACCTACACTTTGGCAAAATGGTTTAATATATTCATTTACTGAAGTGACAGCAGTAAAGACATTCTATGCATTTAAACATAGTCATAATATTACTCATAAGGTATTCACCATTAAATGTTCTGGTTTTCAAGCTTCTGACACCTGACTTTAGGATTATGGAACAATTTCCCCTTTCCACCCACAAATTCTAGTTATTTTTCACTGCCAATACCCCAGGCTTTGGGTATATCTTTTGCTGGGCTGTTTCAAATTTCCAGCTTGGAAAACTATTCTTGCCCCTCACAGCTGTGCACTCAGGATCATTTCCTGATATTAGAATAAACCATTTTGATGTTTGTTGGTCCTTCTCTTTGCTTCCTCTCTGTCTCCCTCCTTGCACTGCCTTAAAATTTTTGAGACCATCGGGCTTCTTAAATTGTTGAGTTTATACAGCATGGTGGTTTGAGGATATTTGTGGCAGAAAGGATGTTCTTTAAAAATAATGAAATTTTATTTTTTTACTTTATTACCAATGAGTTATATCCTGGACTAGTGAAGGCCAGTGACTTGGTGCCTTTTCATTAAATTCCTCTTGAGAAAAGACCATAATTGAATACAACTTTTCCATGGCACCAATATCCCCTTCCAGTTGCCACCTTCATTTCCTAGAACACCACTTCCCACCACACATAATCAAGATGCTACTAAACAAGCCCCAAATAAAAAATGCAGCCTGTAAAATGTTTTATCATTAACTACTGTTCATCTGTGAATATCTGCAAAAATGTGAATACAGTTACAGTTTACTTGATATCTTCCAGCCATAAATGTGTAGGAGAACATTTCTCTTCCACTCAACAAATTCACCTTCAAAACACACCTGCATTCCACTTTGGCATGCAGAGCTTTCAAAGAAATACCCCAAAATGAAATTTCCACAGATAGAAATGCAAAAGTCCAGATCATGTCTGTGTGGAGGGTTATCAGGTCATTTCCAGACACCTCATGTCTTTGGTAAAGAGAATTCTTTATGCAGAAGAACAATAATCTCTCTCCCATTAACCTGAATCCAAAGTTGATGTTGCTTACTGAGGCCTTAATTAATTAATTTAGTGAATATTTATGGACAAAGAGGTTAAATGAATTACAAATGAAAAGCAAACTACAACAACAACAAAAAAAAAAAAAACCCAAACAACTGAATTTCATAATTTTTTTAACTTTTGGGGATCTTTTCAACTTCATCCATCTCTGGATGAAGATCCATCTCTGTGTGTTTTCCTTTCTTCACCACCTCAAAGAGATCTCCTCTTTTTCCCCCCTTTCCTTTATTCTATTAAGCAAAAATTGCAAGTCTTTACACTTAATAAGACCCCATGAAATAGAATACAGTCACATTTCCTTTATGGTTGGTTGGTTGGCTGAGTTTTTTCTAAAGTGCTTTCAGGGTGGGTTCCTCATAATTTTCCACAGTTTTCCAGTCTTCAGTCCCCACCTTGTTTGTTCTCAGCTTTTCCTTCCATTGAGCTTTTTGTCCCAAATTTTAAAGCTGTGAGCATCAGATTATACTTTAACGTCTTTGTCATGGGATAACCCACGAAAAATGGGTTTCTGTTGACTCTTTGACTTCTTTTCCAAAATCAAATTGCATCTGCAGGGCCTTGCCTTTGTCACAGCATGAACCACACCCCTGTTAACACTGTCTCATAATTCTTCACCCCCTATCTCCCATCCACAGAGACCAGGCTTGAAGGGAAATTATCCTTCTTTGTGCTGCTGATTAAATGGGAGGGGTAAGAAAACAAAGAATGTAGTACATCATCTCTTTATATGAGTAAAATTGAGGTGATAAATACTGAACAGTACCATTTAGGTTATTCCCAGAATACCCATGTTTCCTGTTATTTTCTCACGGCAATCTCAGTGCTCCTCCTTCCCTCTGCAGTGGGATAACAGCCTTGGTTGTTACAGCTCTGTAAAACAAGAAACAGGAAAGCAAGAGAAATAGACCTCCACAAAGCATAAATTAACTATTTTCATTCTATTTCCACTGATGTTTCAATTATCATAAAATAAGTGATAACTATAAATGCATAGAAATCTAAAGTCCATCACATGAGGCAGGATTTACTTACACTCCCTGTGAAAATAGCCCAATTGTTACATAAGAATCTAATCAAGATTATATCCCTGATTACAGAGCTAGCTGAGTCACACTCAGAATTTTGTCATGGCCACGAACAGGAATTCAGTTATATGGAAAATCAAGAATTTAGTATCAGGATAACTAAAACCATAACAGCCTAATCAAAGAGCTCTTATTTGAAGGAAAAGAACAAAAAGTGTTGCCAAAAACAAACAAACAAAACAAACAAACAAACAAAACAAAAACAAAAACTAAAACTAAAAACTAACCAAAAACCTCCAAAAATAAACAAGTAAACAAACAGGAATAAAAATAGACAAATACCCAGAAACACCAAATCCAAATTCCTCAATAATCACAGTATTATTAATACTGTAAACACACTTCTAGATTCTAACAACTTCCCCAGCTGTTTGCTTGTATTTTCACCACAGCAGGTTGTCAGTATCCCAAGTTTTTCACTTGGAGCAGCTTGATGAGGATGGGAGTTTCTCCTTCTTTACTCCAGGATCTGCTTGTGGGTTATTTTATGTTTATTAATGTTCTTTACACTTTGATCTTTCTTATCTCTCTGTAAGTCAAATTCCATCCAAAGTCACCATATACACAGGGACCCTCTCATACAATATACTTGTTCTTCATTCTCTTTTTTACCCAAAAAAGCTGACTTTACCCAGTTTTCACTTATTTAACTGATTAATGATGAATTGTCTATAGGCATAAGGTCTCCTGTGTTGCCTCTGTTTTATCACCCCATGGCTGCTCCTCTTCTTCACATCCCACACCTCCATTTCTCAAGGACTCCATTCCTCTACGTCATGCCACCATCTCACTCAAAAATATTTACTTTACAGAAGAATAATGCCTTGTAACACTTATCTACACAAAAACCCCTGGTTGTATCCCTCAAAGACAAGAAAAAGTAAAATAAATTAGATATAGCCATCTGGTCTTTAGAAAAATTACTGATGTGGTTACACCATGAAAAAACAGAGCTCCAGGCAGTCCAGGAGAGGTTGAGGAAAAATTAGCCTGAGAAAACTCAGTCTTGAGGCTTTGCAGGGGTTGAAACTCTTCATTTTTCAGGGCTGACAGCCTTGCATTGCCTCCAGCACTGCATCAGCTCCTCTGCAAAATCAGCACACCATTGTGAAATTTGTGAATGCTAAATAAGGACAGTTTATCTTGTGAATTTTTGCTATTTGTAGGGAAAATATATACTGAAAGAAGCAACGTTTACTTGGGAAAAGTACTTCGTTTATTATACTGCAGAGAAACACATTTTGACTGGGGGTGTAAACAGGGGGCAAGGCACAGTCACAATCAAGAATTAATGAATTACACCTTCCAGAGCCCAAAAAGCATTTGGACACACTCAGGCACATGGAGGGATTCTGGGGACTGTCCTGTGCAGGGCCAGGAGTTGAACTCAATAATTTTTTTAGGTCCCTTCCAGCTCAGGATATTTTCTGATTCCACGAGACATAAATGTGCTGCAAGCAGGAGTCTTGGTATATTTGAGGTTCCTTATCAAAGTAAGAATCTTTCAGTAAACCTGGTCCTAGCTCTTTTGTATGAAAACTCCACATATCACCAGGCACTGAGACAAAAGTAAAGGCAAAAGAAAACTCCCACTTATTCCAAGTCTGAAATGCAGTAATGAGAGATTCCCTGTTGCCCTGGGCAAGATTGACACAAATGACACCAAAACAAAATTAGTTCAGAATTTGAGCTCTAAATCCTGAAAACAGAGCTAATCTCTCTCCTGGAAAAACTTAATTTTGGTCACACTGGACATCATTAAGATGCAGCAGACAATTAGCCTTAATTAGGTTGCAGATGCTGAGCACCTTTTTCAGTCTTACCTGTCACTCAGAGCAATGTGTCCTCCCAGGTCTGATGCAAGATAAAACCCTTCCAATGAAAAGGACTTTCCCAATGCAATCAAGATGAATTTTAACATCAAAGTCACCTGGAAGAGGTCAGCATAACAATGAAATAAAACAATGTGCATTGGCCAGGAAACTCAAATTGGCAAACCAAAACTCCTACACTTAATGATTTTGAACTTCCCGAAACTTTGCAATCAACATTTTTTATAAAATTCACCATTCATGGTTTTTCATTTTGAAACTACTGTTTTTACTGAAAATTGACAAAAACGTGGGCTGAATTAAAAGGTTATATAACCCAAAAAGAAAACTACATGCATTTTTCTGTTCAAGAAAGAATTTCAGCTGACTTTTTGTTGCATTTTTTTTGGTACTTATTCCACAAAAAACTGAAAAATGTCTGCTTCACTTTTCCAATATGAAGGATGTCTAATGTGTTTAATCAATTCACAAAATCTGAACAACTTATCATTTGCTTTTTGATATTTTCTCAGTAAAAAAAAAAAACAAAAAACATATTATTCTTTCTGTTTCCCTTTGTTCTCCAGTATTTTGCCTATAATTTCAGTTGTCCCTGAAGATACATGGTTATAAATAAATATGATGTGATAGCAGAGCTAATTCCTTAAATCCCTACAACCTCAGTTGATTCCACGTACATTCACCAACCATGCATTGAGAGCAGCATTTATGTGGAATTTATATGGTATTAATGCATCATCTGCTGATGAAGAGAGTGACAACACTGTCGGCGCAACCCAGTATGGAATTTTATTTTGGAAACATGTCTGTGTATCAGCTGATACTGCATCATACAGATTTACTTCAGAAAACAGCTCATAGATTCGAACAATAATCAAATTAACCATCAAGATCAGAGGTTATTGACAATTCCCTTGTGGTGTGTTTACACTTAGCAGAAGCCTTGGTGAGCAAAGTAGTTCATTAAAAACAGACTCTGTCCTAAGCAGGAGGCTCCAATGAGGGACAGATGAAACCAGTGGATGTGGTTCATTATGAGAGCTTGGTCCTAGCCCTAACAAGCTTGAATCCATCCCGTCAGCCCTCGAACAAACAAGCAGAGTGGAGGCAGGAACCGCAGCCAAGTGCAGCTGGCTAATAAGGCATTGTAATTGCCTTCTTTCTTTGCGTTCTCTATCCAAATCTAGCAACGACGTTGTTGACTTTGCCCTTTAGTAGCTTAACATTAATTTTGTTTCACATCAAATATCTCATGTTTAGTTTCAGGGTGACAGAACTGATGGCAAAACACAGTCCCAAGGCTGTGTGCTTTCAGCAGGCTCTGGCACCTGGGGTCAGGGCATCTCTCTACCAGCTCCGAGCACCTGATACAAGGTATTGCCCACAAGTCTTCCACAGCACAGAGGAAACCCTCTGTGTGAAATATGTGGCCTGCAGCACTGCAGCAGCAGTGAATGATGAGTTTTCATGTCCAAAATCAGACTACAGCACTCACCCAGTGTCCTGTGTTCTGAGAGTCACCCATTCCACAGACCAACAGAAGGGTTTGGATTGGAAGTAACCTTCAAGATCACCTTGGTAGTGCTGTGTTTGGGCTGGGATAGAGTTAATTTTTGTTATGAAAGCTGTTTGGGGACTGTTTTGGATTTATGGTGGAAATGGTATTGATAGCACAGGGATGTTTTTGGTTTTGTTGGGCAGTGCCTACACTGAGTCAGGGGCTGCTCTGCTCCTCACCCACCCCAGCAGCAAGTGGGTTGTGGGTGCACAGTGAGGGACACAGCCAGGACAGCTGACCCCAGCTAACCACAGGGATATTGCATGTAGTGTCCCACTCAGCCTGTAGAGCTGGGCAAGTTGTAGGAATGGGAGAGGGCTGTTTGGACTGATGGTGTTTGTCTTCCCAAGTCACTGCTACATGTGACAGAATCTGGATTTCCTGGGGGGGGCGTTGAACACCTGCCTGCCCATGGGAAGTGGAGAATGGATTCCTTCTTTTGCTTGCCTGTTAGCACAGCTTTTGATTTGCCTGTTAAACTCAGTTAACCTCTATCTTAGCCCATGAGTTTTATCAGTTTTACCCTTCCAAATCTCTCCAACACCTGACAGAGTGAGCAAGCAGCAGTGACATGCTTGCTTGCCTTCTGGGTTAAAAAACTACATAGTCCCAACCTCACTGCCATGGGCAGGGATGTTTCTTCTCAAGCACATCTGGTTAAGGAGAGGATGTGGTGGTGCATTTACCTCCTCCTTTAGGCTCTTGAGCTGCACTATGATCTCAGAACTTCTCATTAGACTTCACCTTTGATGAGCAGCACCTGGGCTGAACCCCTCTTGAGCTCATTAGAAACACCTTCTGCTCCCAGGAACTTTTGCTGTCTAACAAGCTCCTGCTTTTTAACCAACAGCCTTGGAAATTTATTTTTCTTGCCTGAATCCAAGTGAAATAATGTTTTTGTTATCAAACTTTCAAAGAAAGTTACTGACCTTAATTATGGCCCGCGTGAAAAATTATTATGATTAAACCATCTTCTTGCTACCCTATAAACAGCAGTCAAAAGACTTTTGACCTCTCTTGGACAGCAGCAGGCTGGCTACAAGTAGCATTTTAATGGGAGTAGGGCACTTCTTAGAGCCAGTGGACTCTCCAGTTTGATCTACCTGGAGCTCTGGCAAACAGCGACAGTGGATCCTGAGCTGATTCCCACACTCCTCAACCTTAGTTCAGTACGAAGATACAAAGGTTTCTGCGTGAGTCTGTCACTGAATTCAAGGGCACTTTTTCACATATATAGACCTTGTATGGACTCTTTAGGTCTGTGGGGGGGGTATAAAAAAGCCACAGCAAACACACCAGGAACGTCCCTCTCCTAGATCTGTAAGTAACTTAGATTTGTAAGTTGGGCCCGAAAATGAATTACTGTTGCACTGTAGTGTATAATCTTTTAACTTCAGCTTAACATAGTTTAATTAATCAATTAAGTACTGTTAAGTTTAAATTACATTAAACCATTAGGCCTAAAGTGTTGTTCGAGTCCTGAGCTCAGTTCAACCTGAGGGTCCACTCTGAACCTTGTGACTCAGTAGAAGGAGTTTCCTTTTTTTATTTTGATCCTTGCTCTTTCTTACCTGTTGGAGTCCATGTTTCCATGGATCCTCCGCAGAGAGTGAAATGTGAAGGGATTGAATTAAAACCTTTAGAAAAATTAGAATACATAAAGCGATATATGCCTAAAGTAGAAATCTAAGCCTCAGTTTTAAGTTTTCACATGCCCTAAGTGCTTAGTTGTTAGTGTAGAAGTACAGAGCTTCAGGCCTAGTGATAGAATTTAGACACAACAAAAATAGAGTACTGTTTATAATTTTTGGTATGAATTTTGTGCAAATAAGATAAAGTTTTTTACGCACAATAAGATAGAACTTTTACGCTAGCAAGATAGAGTTTTTATGCACAATAAGATAGAACTTTTACACTAGCAAGATAGAGTTTTTGCACCAATAGATATGCTATATGCGTAGGTTTTTGATGCTGCTTTTCGTAGTTTTTCCTAGTTTTACGAACTTAGAAAATTGCACCTAGATTGGTGTAGATAAAGATATGAATATGCATTTGTAACTTACGGATAAAAAGCCTCTGGGTTGGAAATGAAGGTGTTGATTGATCAGCCCGATCTATCAATCCAACCTCCACCTTCTGCAGCCTGAGGAAGGAGCCCTGCTAGGGAGCCAAATGGGATTCTAAAGGTACCATCTATTGTAGTTTTTGTTGCTGGGATCTGGGCCCTGGGGTCCTGTCCCTTCCCTTCCCTTTGCCCCTGCAGTGCTTGCCCCAGAACTCTGTTTGGGGCTGCTGGGGACTCTGTGAGGGTTCGGGACCCTGGGACCCCTTCTTGCCTCTGCGACCCTGGGACCCCCTTCCTGTTCCTGTGATCCCTGTGGCTAAGAACTCTGCGTGAGCTCGGGACCTTGGGACCCCCTTCCTGTCACTGTGGCCCTGTGTCTGGGAACTCTGACGGGTTTGGGATCCCTCACTGCCATGGCGACCCTGCAGCTGGGGACTCTGTGTGGGTACTGAATCTCAGGGCCTTTTCTGTCACTGCGATCCCCGCGATCGGGACCCCTGTCTGGGATTTGTGATTTCGTGATCCCTCTCTGTTATTGTGACTCCACGGCTGGAAACCCTGCTTGGGGTCAGGAGATTGGAGGTTGATTTACCTGGAGGCTGTGATGTCAAATTCTATGCTTTGATTATTGCTTTACTAGAATTTTGCTTGTTAAGAATTCTATGCTTTGCTTTGCTTATTGTTTTACTGGGATTTTGCTTGCTAAGACTTATGTTTATAACCGATTATGAGATTGTAAGACTGCTCATTTAGAACTCTTTTACCTTCAGACTTATGTTTTCATACAATAAACCACTCTGTTTAGACCTTAAAATGTTCTTAGACTTTTAAGACCATAACCCGTAAAACGGCCTTGGCACTTACCCTTTTGTCCTCCTTGCCTACCACCCAGCTATAGCAGTCCAGCTCACTGCAACTCCAGGTCCAGACCAGCCAGGCAAGCATGGCGAAATAGAGGGGCAGGATCGATGGAGTTGCCCAAAAAAGGAAGAACTTTAATAGCGAAAATAACAAACTGCAGAAACCCCGCAATCCAAGGGACAACTTCAAAGGATACGGGACTGGGGCTAACTTAACAATATATAAGGTTACCTGAGGGCAGGTGTCTAATCCCAAAAGCAGGATAGGGACATGACCTTATATGTCAAAAGTCCCAAACCAATGGGGAATCAGAACCAGAGACATAGCCTATTTTGAAATGAAGCCATTAGCATCTTAATTTCCATCCTTTGAGTATCCCACCTCCCACAGTCTCAGATTTATGGTTTCTGCATAAGCTACCTGGGCTAAGCCCCTGCTCATCCCAGCCAGTTGGGCTGCCACACCCAGCCTCCACACAGATATTTTTTAGGATGATTTTGGGACTAGATTGATTAATTTTAGAGTTTTGTTTGCTTTTTCTCTGTGTGCTTTAACCGTCTAGTCAGTAGCAGAGTGAACCTTGCCAGCGAATTTTGCCATGCTTTCACTTTTGTATTAAACCTGCTTTTGCACTAAACCTGCTTTTGCCGACACTTTTCTTTCAGCCACCTTAAAACTCTCACTGGCAGCAACCTTTCTGCTCAGCACTGAAGGAGAGGACCTGATGAAGACGGGCTGTGCCGAACTCTACCTGATGATCTCACTCTGAATAGTGCCAAAATCCGAGGAAGGGCAAGGTTTCAGGTCTGACCTGGCTCCATGCTGCCTTGGTTATCTCCACCCAGCTCCTGGCTCAGCAGCCTAACTAGCTTGAATTCTCTCCTGACATGCTCCCATGAAGTGCCTCAATCACTGGGATTTCCCTCTGAGCAGAATTGTAGAATCCTAGCATAGTTTGTATTGGAAGAAACCCCAAAGATCACCTAATTCCCACTCCTCGGCTGTGGGAAGAAGCCACCTAAAATTACACATGGCAACACCCAACAACTGAATAATTTCTTTGCAATATTTTTTATAAAATTTAATGTGTGATATCTCCCTTTCTCAGAAACAGAGAAGTGAAGGTAGGCACTGCTAGGAATTAAATTTTCATTGTGTTTTGGAAGCAAAGGGACACCAAACATTATTGCCTTGGCAGAACAGGAGGGGTAGAAGAACACACGTGCACATCCAACCTGGCTTGATCTTTTCCTCAAAGAACAATATTCTTCTTTAGTTCCAGTTGCACATCAGACTAAAAAGGAAAAGCTAAGAGAAATTCTTCTCCCTTCAAGTTTTACTCTCAAACTACAGCAGTTGTTCCTCTTTGCACTTTTCATAGTCCCAGCTAGACTTTCCTAAGCACACTGAAGAAAAATCTTTCCTTCACTCTTCATCCAGTCACTCCACCAAAATTAAGCCTTGTTAACTGAGCATAGCAGGTTCAAGCTGGTGTTGAATTATTGCAATTTAAATTTTATATTGCACTGAAAAAACTATTTAATGCAGAAACTGTTTCAGACACAGTCAAGTTAAAAATAATTATGGGAAGATCTGAGAGAAAAACTAATTCCTAGAAACAGAGTATATATTATTGTAACCTTTGCACTGATAAACATGAATCTGATAATCTTATAATTAAAATGTACTGAGACAGACCCTGGTAAAATAAGCTGAAATAGATTTAAAGAAAATGTAGATGTAGAAAAATGTAAAAGAGGTTTTTCTCAAATAAGTGCCCCATTAGAACACAAAAATGAACGCACTGTCACCCGCAGTTTACAGGAAATAACTTTGGCCGCTGTGTCCTGATTTATATAACTGCTGTGATTCTCCATTTTTTTCTTCTACTTTCTTTATATCTATTTTTTTTTATTCCTCTGAAAGTAGGAAGAGAAACACTCACACAGCTTCAACTAAGCTATTTCAGAGTAACATTAAAGCTCTGACTTAGGCTGACAAATGACCTCCCCATAGGGATCTCTTTCTCTGCACTAAACTGGCCATTGAAAAATATTGTAATCAGACATGGTGGTGATTTTATTGGAATAAGCTTATTCATTCCTGTTGGCTGTCAAGCAAGTTTCTGCATGAACCATTTATCAAAAAATCAATGGGAGGCTTTTGAACATCATTTTTCTTGAAAACGCACAGAAATACCTAAGCTTCATAAATGTATTGATGTGTATCCCTCTGTGTGTGGGTGAGTGAAATGAAACTGTGTCTGGACAATGAAAAACGATAAGGAGCTCTAAAGGTCTCTTAGATGAGGTCCCAGAGCAATGAAGAAATTCCAGAAAAAACTTTCTGTCAAGGAGGGTCACTGTGTAGATTTCCCAGAGCAATGATAACAAATAAATGAGCAAAATGACTTCATGAAATGTGAAATGCAAGATAACTGTAGTGATGAAAAATGAATAAAAAATGGTCCAGGAGAGTTTCTAAAATTCAAATTACATCCAGCAAAAAAGGGGAATATTCATACTCTCCTATTCCTTCTCCTATTGGATTCTCTGACTTGAAAAGATGCTACAGACCAGTGTCAAGAAAAGGAGTATGTGATAGGCAAACCATTGTTCCAATGGTTATTATCATGTTTTATGCATGAAAGTAAAGGAGAAATTTGATAATTTAAATATATGTTAACAAAGTCTAATTTTGCAGACAGAAATAAGCAAAAAATGACATTCCCAGTACATGCATGTAGATAAATTTGCCCAGTAGACACTTAGATTTTCAAAACCGCATTTGAACCAAGAGTTCCCATCATTATATGTAAGTACCCTCACCCTTAGGCAGCACGGAGCTGCCATTTCAGAGATCACAGGAATCTGTGCTGATTCCTATAGCTCAGTCCGGCAATCATGACAGGTTTTAAATCCCAGGCCATTGAAGGATTTCAGCCACTAGATTTTTTTTGAAAACACTTATTTTTTATTATTATCCAGGCTTACCAAAACATGGTTTTGGTAAAAACATGTGGAAGTACGCTCAAAAAATACACTTAGATGGGCAGTGGTGCCACTTTCAAACCGCAAAAAAAATCATTATTTTTAATCAAATATGCAAAATAGATAGCATAGGAGTGGAAAGGAGGAGAAGACAAGGGAGACAGGGAGACAAGGACAGCAGGACGGCAGGAAGGCAGGAAGAAAGGCAGGAAAGAAGGCAAGAAGGCAGGCAGGCAGGAAGGAAGGCAGGAAGGCGGGAAGGCAGAAAGGCAGAAAGGCAGGAAAGAAGGTGCGGAAGGCATGGAAGGAAAGCGCAGAACGAAGAAGCGGAAGAAAGGTGTGGAATGTGAAGGAGGTGCAGAGGAAAGGAAGGTGCAGAAGGAAGGTGCGGAAGGTGCGGAAGGAATGAAGGAAGGTGTGGAAGGAAGGTGCAGAAGGAATGAAGGAAGCTGCGGAAGGAAGGTGCAGAAGGAATGAAGGAAGCTGCGGAAGGAAGGTGCAGAAGGAATGAAGGAAGCTGCGGAAGGTGCGGAAGGAAGGAAGGTGTGGAAGGAAGGAAAGAAGGAAGGAAGGTGCGGAAGGAAGGTGTGGAAGGTGCGGAAGGAAGGAAGGAAGGAAGGTGCGGAAGGTGCGGAAGGAAGGTGCGGAAGGAAGGTGCGGAAGGAAGGAAGGTGCGGAAGGAAGGAAGGAAGGAAGGAAGGAAGGAAGGAAGGAAGGAAGGAAGGTGCGGAAGGAAGGAAGGAAGGAAGGAAGGAAGGAAGGAAGGAAGGAAGGAAGGAAGGAAGGAAGGAAGGTGTGGAAGGAAGGAAAGAAGGAAGGAAGGTGCGGAAGGAAGGTGTGGAAGGTGCGGAAGGAAGGAAGGAAGGTGCGGAAGGTGCGGAAGGAAGGTGCGGAAGGAAGGTGCGGAAGGAAGGAAGGTGCGGAAGGAAGGTGAGGAAGGAAGGGCGGAAGGAAGGGCGGAAGGAAGGGCGGAAGGAAGGGCGGAAGGAAGGAAGGAAGGAAGGAAGGAAGGAAGGAAGGAAGGAAGGAAGGAAGGAAGGAAGGAAGGAAGGAAGGAAGGAAGGAAGGAAGGAAGGAAGGAAGGAAGGAAGGAAGGAAGGAAGGAAGGAAGGGCGGAAGGAAGGAAGGAACGAAGGAAGGGCGGAAGGAAGGAAGGAAGGGCGGAAGGAAGGAAGGAAGGGCGGAAGGAAGGGCGGAAGGAAGGGCGGAAGGAAGGAAGGAAGGGCGGAAGGAAGGAAGGAAGGAAGGGCGGAAGGAAGGAAGGAAGGAAGGAAGGAAGGAAGGAAGGAAGGAAGGAAGGAAGGAAGGAAGGAAGGAAGGAAGGAAGGAAGGAAGGAAGGAAGGAAGGAAGGAAGGAAGGAAGGAAGGAAGGAAGGAAGGAAGGAAGGAAGGAAGGAAGGAAGGAAGGAAGGAAGGAAGGAAGGAAGGAAGGAAGGAAGGAAGGAAGGAAGAGAAAACAGAGCATGTGGGAGGACAGAAAGAGAGAGATACAGAGATAGGTCAGAACGAAAACTTCATCCCTCTGTGCATGTCAATGCTGTCCTGTTGACACTCTCCATCAGGTCTCCTTGGTGCTGAGGGTGCCTCGAGAACACCAAGGTCACTGCATTGACAGACACTTGGGCCAGGGGGAACACCCAGGTACCTGCCCTGGCTGGGAGAAGGTTGATGCAGTCTCGTGCAGCAGATTCTGCTGCTGTTGCATGGCTTTGCATCCCGTGCAGTGCTGTGCTGCAAGACCTCAGCAATGAGCCAGTGGAGCGCTTTGGGGCTTTCAGAGGGATTATGACTTGTCCTCACTGCCTCTGCTTCTCATTCTTGGTCTTCTTGTTACACTTCTTCTTCTCCTTCTTCCTCTTCTTCTTCTTCTTCTTCTTCTTCTTCTTCTTCTTCTTCTTCTTCTTCTTCTTCTTCTTCTTCTTCTTCTTCTACTTCTTGTACCTCTTCCTCTTCTACTTGTTCTTGTTTTCCTGCTTGTTCTTGTTCTTGTTCTTATCCTTTTTCTTCTTCTTTCCTCCTTCTTTCTGTTCTTATTCTTACTCTTATTCTTAATCCCTTTCTTACTAATATTCTTACACTTACTCTTGTTCCTGTTCTTATTCTTCTTATTTTTTTTTAGTACTACTGCTTCTCCATCTGCTTCATATTATTATTATTATTGTTACCTCTATTGTTTTCCTTTTTGTATGGGGGGGGCGGGTTGTGTGTGTGTGTTTTTGTTTTGGTTTGGTTTTTGTTGTTGTTGTTTTGGTTTTGGTTTCTGTTTTTTGTTGCAGGAGCAGGGGTTGTGCTTTTTTGAGTGTGGATTTTTTGTTGTTGTTTTGTTTTGTTTTACTACTACTATTTCTCTCTTTGTTAAACCCAGCTTTCGTTTGTTTTGTAAGAGTCATGTGTCACAGTCCAGCAATGTGCAGTCGTTCTGGGAGCAACACCTCCTGTCTGTGGCTATTCCTCATAGACAAGATGCCAAAGGATCATTATGATGAGTACGATGACAGGATGAGAAGAAACGGCCTTAGATTCCAGCAGGAGAGGTGTCGATTCAATATAGGAAGCAACAGAAATATAGAAAGCACAGGGCAGGGTGGTCAGACCTTGAAGAAGTTCCAGCAGGGAGGTGCTGGAGTCAGTGTTGCTGGAAGTGGGCAAGAGTGGTGTGGATGTGGCCCCTGGGGACACGGTTCGGGGTGATGATGGTGGTGCCAGGCTGACAGTGGGACTGGATGACTTTCAAGGTCCCTCCCCAGCTGGGATGCAGCGCTGAGCCCCTGGCACCAAGTGTCCCCCACGACTGCCGCTTTGGGGCTGGCCACATGGCTGCCGCTTGCTCTTGGGGAGAGCACTGGGGGTGCTCCAAAGCAGCCGGACAGGGCTCAGCCCACAGGGCCACCTGCAGGCCCAGGCAGCCCGTGCGGCTCCCTCAGGGCGCGGGGCAGGCCGCGGGCCGGCCGCCATCTCCAGGCCTGCTGCTGCGGGCAGCGGGCGCTAATCCTGCGGCTGTGCTGCCAGGCAGCAGCACAGCCTCTGCATCATCCGCATGAAGAATGAGGGATGTTCATCGCAGGGAACTAGCTGCCCTTCCAGGGCCTGGCCTCCCTGCAGGCTGCCTGAGAACTGAGTGGAGTCCAGCTGCTGGCCAGAGCCCTGTGCCTTGAGCACGGACTTGTTCACGGGCTCACAGCTGCTGCGGCTCCATGAGCCCAGCAGGGCCTGGCTGCCACCTGGGGGTCTCTGTGGCGCAGAGACAAAGCTCTGGAGCTCTGCCCATGCCACCTCCTGGACAAGGACAGGAGAACCCGGTGCCTTTTCCCCCTCAGCAGCCAGAGGCTCGCAGGGCTCCCTACTCACATCTGTTTCCCACTGGGGCAGCTCTTGGATTCTGGTGCCTTTTCCTTGAGGTAGATCCTGGTAGCTCTCGACTCCCACCTGACCCAACTCGATGTCTCTCTTGACCTCTTCCCATTGGTCTTGCAAATCTTCATCCAAAGGAGACAGTTCCTGATATCCCTGCCCTTCCCATGGGCCTGTCATCTCCTTTTCCCACAGGGACAACTGTTGGCTTCTGTCATTCTCATTGTCATCCCATTGGTACAGCTCCTGTGGTACCTGCACTGTCACATTTTCTGGCCATGGGGACCGCTCTTGACCTACCACTTCTTCCCACAGGGACAACTCTTGGCATCTGTCATCCTCATCTTTGTTCCATCGGTCTGGCCCCTGCACTGTCACACACTCTCCCCACTGGGACAGCTCTTGCTGTCTCTCATCTGCCCTCTGCATGTTCAGACCTACCTGCCAGCGCTGCAGCTCCTGGTGTTGCACAGCTCTGCAGGGGGAGACTTCCTGGAATGTCACTTCTTCCAACTGGTGAAACTCTCGTGCTGTCACTTCTTCCCACAGACAAAGCTCTCAACCGGTGACTTCTGCCTGTGAGGAAAGCTTTTTTTCCACAGTGCATTCCCACTCCTGCTCCATGGTGACAAAGGCCCCCTCCTCCTCTTCCTCAGTCTCTGACAGGGGCAGGACTGACCCGCCCACTGCCAACTAAGCTCCTGTCCTTTCGGTCAGTTGGGCAAAGGTCTGGGGGTGTGGGAGTTGGAGTTTTCTCTTTCCTTCTCCCTGTGGGATTTCCTCTGGCACAGACAGGTCAGGGGTCACTGCCACTCTCCTGGAACTGGCCAGCGCAGGCCCTGCTGTGTCCCTTGTATACCCTCAGCGGGGCGGGGCTCTGGGATGTCACAAGGGGCTTTGGGCCCCGCAGTGTCCCACGTCACAGAGGGCGCTGCCACAAGGGGCCTGTGTCACCAAGGGCCCCCCGGCGGCCCTTGCACGGCCGATGGCGCTGGCAGGGGCCTGCAGCAGCCGCCGGCCTCGGGAGCTGGCAGCCCCTTGTGCTGAGCCGCTTCTTGAAATGATCAGGAACGGCTGTGGCCCAGCAAAGGTGCAAGAGAGAGCACACGGCAAAGAAAATTGTGTGGGGGTTATTGAAGTGTGTCAGAGACAATGGGAGTGAGAAAGAGGGAGAGAGAAAATAAAGTGAGAATAAGAGAAAGTGAGAGAGAAAGAGACAAAGAAAGAAAAGAAAGAAGGGAAGAAAGAAAGGAAAGGAAATTCTGGGAAGGGAAGTTCCGGGAAGGGAAGTTCTGGGAAGGGAAGTTCCAGGAAAGGGAAGGGAAGTTCCAGGAAAGGGAAGGGAAGTTCCAGAGAAGGGAAGGGAAGTTCCGGGAATGGAAGTTCCGGGAAGGGTGCGGGAAGGGAAGGGTGCGGGAAGGGTGCGGGAAGGGAAGGGTGCGGGAAGGGTGCGGGAAGGGTGCGGGAAGGGAAGGGTGCGGGAAGAGTGCGGGAAGGGTGTGGGAAGGGAAGGGTGCGGGAAGGGTGCGGGAAGGGAAGGGTGCGGGAAGGGAAGGGTGCGGGAAGGGTGCGGGAAGGGTGCGGGAAGGGTGCGGGAAGGGAAGGGTGCGGGAAGGGTGCGGGAAGGGAAGGGTGCGGGAAGGGAAGGGTGCGGGAAGGGAAGGGAAGGGAAGGGAAGGGAAGGGAAGGGAAGGGAAGGGAAGGGAAGGGAAGGGAAGGGAAGGGAAGGGAAGGGAAGGGAAGGGAAGGGAAGGGAAGGGAAGGGAAGGGAAGGGAAGGGAAGGGAAGGGAAGGGAAGGGAAGGGAAGGGAAGGGAAGGGAAGGGAAGGGAAGGGAAGGGAAGGGAAGGGAAGGGAAGGGAAGGGCGCGGGAAGGGAAGGGAAGGGAAGGGAAGGGAAGGGTGCGGGAAGGGAAGGGTGCGGGAAGGGAAGGGAAGGGAAGGGAAGGGAAGGGAAGGGAAGGGAAGGGAAGGGAAGGGAAGGGAAGGGAAGGGAAGGGAAGGGAAGGGAAGGGAAGGGAAGGGAAGGGAAGGGAAGGGAAGGGAAGGGAAGGGAAGGGAAGGGAAGGGAAGGGAAGGGAAGGGAAGGGAAGGGAAGGGAAGGGAAGGGAAGGGAAGGGAAGGGAAGGGAAGTGTTACATCCCCCTGGGGAAATGGTTTCTTCTCCCTCAGGGACCCCTGGAACTCTTGTCATGTAGTTTGACCCTTCCTTCCCCTTCTGACCCCATTGGCTGTCTGCCAACTCGCCCCTCCCTCAGAAACCCTGAGAAAAGACCCCTGTCCCCCGGGATCCCTCTCTCTCTCTCCTGGGACACCATCCTGGAATAAAGGACTGCAGCTAAAAGGGTGAGAGCCTCTTTTGAATCCTTATCCTGTCTTTCTTGATATAATCCTCCTAGGCCTGAGAAGGGCTGAGCTAGCTGAGACCCTTGAGGGGAATAAGGAGGGAGGAAATATCAATTGGCCCCCAACCTGGGTTTAAATATAGAAACCCATGCGGAGCTGGAGACCTTTCAGGGTCTCATAAGCTTTTTGGGAAGTTCAATTACCCTAGCCACTTTGGCCACATGTTGTTGCTATAGGTGGGTAGGGATAAGCTCGTAGCTTGTGGTTGCCCAGCCACGAGTGAGCTAAAAGACAGGACCTTCAGTTGCTTCTTACTCAGCATATGATACCACGGACCAGGTAAAGACCTCCGTTTGATCAGTACCGCAAACTGGGAGGGCGTAATTTTACCTCTGCAATTATAGCAAGTGGGTGGGATTTAGGACCCAGTGGCTGGGATTTTTTTTCTTTTTTTTCTTTCATTTCTGATTGCCGCAGCCCGCGGGCCCGTGGAGCGGCTCCGCATAGGAAGCCCTGCTTTTCGGGGAAACCCCGGCCCGGGCACGTATCCCATCGGCCAAGCAAGGCTGCGGGGACCCCCCGGTGCCACCGGGGCTGGAGAAACGGCGCGAATACGCGACCGCAGCCCCCGAGTTTTCCCCGCCTTTTCTCTCTGGTTATAGGAGACACAGGAGTTACATACAGCTGACTGTAGCAGCTGGAGGCTGGATTTTGAGCAAATAGCTTTCAATAATATCGAATCATGGGCATACAGCTATCGGCTCCTCAAAAGAGTGTATTAAAACAACTCCAGGACCTTTTAATTAACGTTAAAATTTCCAAAAGGCTGCAAAAACGTTTTGTTCGCTGGTTAGAACGTGAATTTACTGAAGCTGAATTGTTACAGATAGATACTGTTCCCTTTTGGGACCACATGGGTACTGTGATCACAGATAAAGTCCAAAATAATGATCACGCCGCTTCTGTATTTATCCCAATATTTTTGCAAGCTCGTAAACATCTTTTAGAGTTAAGCAAACCCAGACAGGAGCAAAAACTTACCCCATGTAATCCTCCCTCTGATCCACCTTTATATCCGGGTTTACCTTTGTCCCGGGATCCTTTTAACAAAGCCAGTTTCTCTCCGCATGATCTCGGTGGGGGGGGCAGCGGCGGCCCGGGGCCCCTGCCAGGCTGCAGAGCCCCTGGGGGAATCCCTCCATGTGGCAGATAACAATGGCGGCTGCCATGTGCCCCGACCTCCCCCCCACGACCCCTTCCCCCCCCCTACCCCCTCCCCCTGCCCCCGCCCCCACCCCATACCCCTGTGCCAACCCCTGCTGGCCTCCGGCAGCCCCACCCCACCCCTCCTCCCCCTGCCTCCTTCCCGGCTGTTGCGGCGGCTCAGAGGGGGCCGGCCCCTCCTCCCCCTGCCTCCCTCCCGGCTCCCCCGACAGCAGGGAGAGGGCCGGGCCACCCCCCCCGCACAGCTACGGCGGGGGGTATGATTGCCACACGGCGGGGGGAGGGGGACAGCCTGGGCTGCCCAGCCAGCACGGAGAGAGCACTCCCTCCCTTCCCAACACACAAGGGACTGCCAACGCAGTAACTTCAGTGTCCCCGGGTACAGGGATATCAGCAGCAGTTTCCAGACCCTTGGCAAATGCAGATGAACACATTTTCTCTGTTGCTCCTGTTACATATGTAGGTAGAAGGCAAGGTTCTAGGCAATACCAGCCACTCTCCTAACAAGACAAGAAAGAACTATGCAAAGTACAACGTGAGTTTGGGAGGGACACTCCCATCTTTAAAGGGATGTTTAGAGCCACATTTGATTCTAATGAAATGGTTCCTAATGATATTAAAGACTTATTCAGATGTCTGTTATCTCCCTCAGAGTATGATCTGTGGGACAATATGTGGAAAAGAGCTTTAAGAACACTTTTACAGGAGATTCAGCAAAACCCTAATATGGCTAAGGACACTGAAAATAATGATATTACATTTGAACATCTGTGTGGTGAAGGTGCCTGGGCTTGCCCCGAAAAACAAACCCGAGTATTATCCAAACCAATTTTACTTAGGATTAGCAATGTTGTAGAGAAAATGTTTTATCAGCTACCATCAAGGGAAGGGAAAGGAAGTTATGTCAATGTTAAACAATTTGCTACGGAGAATTTCTTACAGTTTGTTGATCGTCTGAGGACACAGGTGGAACACCAAATACCAGATCCCGTGGTGCAGGCAGAGCTGATCAAAGAGATGGCTCAAAGAAATGCTAATGAGACCTGTCGTAGAATTATCCTCACTCTCCCCTTGGACCCTCCACCTACTCTGTCCCAGATGATAGAAGCTTGTTCCAGACGGGTAGAAATGTTCTGCACATCTGAAAGACATCCTGGAACAACATACCCACAGCATACAGCCCCTGCTGGACCACACTCCAGCAGGCAACAGATGCCACCAGACCAGCTGCAGCGCATCATCTGCCTCCGCTGCAGGAAACCAGGACACTTCGCCAGATCCTGCCCCCAGACGCAGAAGCAGAAGAAATCCCACAAACAAAAAAACTGAATTTACAGCGCGTGCCCCCTGTTGATACTACAACGCGCAAAGATATAAATGTAGCAGGACTCACATTGGCAAAAGCTTCTCTCTTAAAGAAAAAGGGGGGGGAGGGCAGGTCACGGGGTGGGGAGGTGCAGAAAAATGTAAATGTTAAATGCTCAACTAACAAGGTTTGGCAGCCACTTGGCCGTTTTAGACTTGTAACTACCAAAGGTTTCCATTTCAGATCTACTGAGTGGATGGTTATAACAGTTGACCTGTCTAACATCTCACAGGACCTGACGGTTTACCACATGGGATTGGACAGTGAGTATTTTGTTATTGGGGACACGGCACACACACCCTTGGAAATTGAGATAGCTCTCATGACCATAAAGGGAAAAATAATAGGCCTCATGTTGTTGGCTCGTTGTATGCACCCACCCTTTTATCTGGTAGCGGGGCAAATTCTTGCCCAAGCCATACCGGTTCCAGCAGAGATCACAGCAGACGGTAAATCACCAGAGGTCTACTGGACAGAGGTGGTGGGGGAACCTAAACCCTCTATGATGTGCAACATTATTTGTGGAAAAGAGCGCCTCCTAGTGGCAGGAGTGCTCGACACAGGCGCTGACATTACCGTACTGCCACAAAGCATGTGGCCTTCGAACTGGGAATTACAGCCGGTGGCAGGCAAACTTCAGGGCATAGGAGGAATCACAATGGCAAGGATTTCGAAAAACGTGGTGCAAATTGAGGGACCTGATGGAAAGGTGGCGAATGTCCGTCCTTTCGTAGCAGATTATAAGGCCCCACTGTGGGGGAGGGACACCATGTCTCAGTGGGGAGTCCAATTGGTCATTCCTAAAACACCCCAGGATTTTTGCAAGTAGCCACTGTGGAGCGCCCTACCCAGAAGTTAAAGTGGTTGGAAAACACCCCCAGATGGGTAGCACAGTGGCCTTTGAGTAAAGAAAAGCTCAAGGCGCTGGAAAAACTCGTGGAAGAGCAATTGGCTCAGGGACATATTGTGGAGACAACAAGCCCCTGGAATTTCCCGATCTTTGTGATAAAGAAACCGGGAAAGGACAAGTGGAGGTTGCTCCATGATCTAAGAGAAATTAATAAAATAGTAGAAGACATGGGACCCCTCCAACCAGGGATGCCCACTCCAACAATGCTCCCCCGAGATTGGAAATTGGCTGTCTTAGACATCAAGGACTGTTTTTTCCAAATTCCATTGCACCCTGAAGATGCCCCTAGGTTTGCCTCTCAGTTCCCACTGTCAATAGACAGGCCCCAATGAAGCGTTATCACTGGAGGGTCCTTCCCCAGGATCTCAAATCGAGTCCTTTCATATGCCAATAATATGTAGCCTCATTACTGTCTCCAATACGCGCACAGAGAAAAGAAGCCATCATCCTTCACTACATGGATGATGTGCTAGTGTGTGGCCCCAATGACTCTATACTCCAACACACGCTTGACCTAGTGGTTAAAGTTTTAACCTCTGCTGGATTTCAATTACAGGAGGACAAGGTTCAAAGGATGCCACCTTGGAAATACCTGGGCTTGCAAATCAGTGCAAGGACTGTTGTTCCACAGAGCTTAGAAATTGGTTGCAATCCAAAAACTCTAGCAGATCTCCACTCCCTGTGTGGGTCTTTGAATTGGGTAAGACCCTGGCTAGGCCTCACAAATCAAAATCTAGAACCCCTCTTCAATTTATTGAAGGGGGAGAAGGAGCTGACGTCTCCCAGGGAGCTGACCCCAGAGGCGAAGACAGCAATCGAAAAGGTACAAAAAGCCTTGTCAGAGAGACAGGCTCACCGGTGTGAGCCAAAGGTGCCTTTCCAGTTCATTGTTCTAGGAAAACTGCCACACCTGCATGGTTTGATCTTTCAATGGATCGAGGAAGAGAAAGATTCACTGTTGATAATAGAGTGGGTTTTCCTCTCCCACCAAAGATCCAAGACCATCACAGAGCCACAGGAGCTGATAGCGCAGCTGATTCGGAAGGCCAGGGTAAGACTGTGTGAATTGGCAGGTTGTGACTTTGCATGCATTCACCTCCCGGTCAGACTTTCAGAGGAGGGAAAGAACTCTCCTGAGAGATTGACCAAAGAGATGTTTGAGCATTTGCTGCAGAGTAATGCCAGTCTCCAATTATCTCTGGACAGCTACAGGGGACAAATATCAGTCCATGCCCCGTCCCACAAGTTGTTCAATGAGGAATTCCACCTCATTCCTCATGAGCAAAGGAGTCGGAGACCACTCAAAGCTCTCACAGTCTTCACAGATGCATCGGGGGCTTCAAACAAGTCGGTGATGACTTGGAGGAACCCACAGACTCAGCATTGGGAAGCTGATGTCGAGTTTGTGGAGGGATCCCCCCAAGTGGCTGAACTGGCCGCAGTGGTAAGAGCTTTTGAGAAGTTCTCAGAACCAATCAATTTGGTAACTGACTCTGCCTATGTGGCGGGAGTAGTGTCCAGAGCGGAGCAGGCTGTGCTCAAAGAAATAGAGAATGAACATCTCTTCAGGTTGCTTTCAAAGCTAATCTATTTGGTTTCTCATCGACAGCACCCGTTTTACGTGATGCATGTGAGGTCACACACTGATTTGCCAGGTGAGATCGCAGAGGGGAATAGCCAGGCAGACTCCCTTGCTGCACCAGTTGAAAAGGCACATCTCCCTGATGTCTTCCAGCAGGCAAAACTGAGTCACCAACATTACCATCAAAATGTGCCAGCCCTGATCCGACAATTCCAGCTAACACGGAGCCAGGCTCGAGCCATTGTAGGTACCTGTCCGAACTGCCAGCTCCAGGTCATGCCATCGATGGGCATGGGGGTTAACCCCAGAGGCCTGGGCAGCTGTGAGGTATGGCAAACAGACATCACACACATTCCTAGTTTTGGTCGCCTCAAATATGTTCATGTGAGCATTGACACATATTCAGGTGCAATGTATGCCTCTGCCCACGCAGGAGAAAAATCCATACATGCCAAGCAGCACCTAGTGCAAGCCTTTGCAGTGTTGGGAATTCCAAAAACAATCAAAACTGATAACGGCCCAGGGTATGTGTCCAAGGAGTTCCTAGAATTTGTCCAGCAGTGGGGAGTGGAGCATAAAACTGGCATCCCTCACTCCCCCACAGGTCAAGCTGTGATTGAGCGTGCACACCAGACGCTCAAACAGGTTCTGGCTAGGCAGAACGCCTCAGTTTCGTGGATGACACCACAACAGAAGCTCTGCAAAGCCATGTTCACCATCAATTTTCTGAACTGTTCATTTGAAAACATGAGTCCACCTGTGGTACGTCATTTTAACAGTGGTAATCAGTTTAAATTGTCTCAGCGTCCACCGGTTTTGATTAGGGATCCTGAAACTTGGGAAACCAGAGGTCCCTATGAGCTGGTGACCTGGGGTCGTGGCTATGCATGTGTGGCTACTCCCTCAGGCCCTCGGTGGATTCCCCAGAAGTGGGTGAAACCTTTTGTCCCCAAAAATCCAGCTCCAGCAGAAGGGGACGAGAAGCAAGTGACTGATGCTTCGAAGAGAAGACGCCGCCGGATGGAAGAGAAAGAACCTCCTTAGAGGTGGATTCCTTCTGGCAGAAACAGGAACCTTTTTAACATGTTTTAAAAAATGTTTATTTTTCCCTTCCAGAGAAAACCTACCTCCCACTCAACCCTATGATGAACCCCATCCAAGTTGTCATCCTGCTAATGCTGAACAGTCTGGCAGCTGCATGGATCATCCCTCAACCATGTCAGAACGTCTGGGTAACCCTGGCACAGACACTTCAGCAAGAAAACATATGTTTGTCCACTGCAGCAGCTAAGAATCCTATGTCTACCTGTCTGGTAGGAATTCCTTTGCAGGCTGGAGAATTTCCAGCAGGCTTGGACAAATACAAGTCCAACGGAATTCCAGAGGCACACACCCCACAACCACACAAAGATCATCAAAAGCAAGGTGTGTTCGCCATGAACCCCTTAGCGGAATGGGTGCAGGGTTTGCCCAGGGTAGCTCATGAACCCCAGGAGTTAGAACTATTGGGTTCCTCCCCTGCCACATACTGCATCCAGTTCTCTATCATCCCAATACCCCGTAACACTGACGAGTACCACCTTATAAGGCAGTTCCGGGGAGAATTTACTGCAAAGAGGTGGTGTCATAATATAAGCCACATTGCACCAGACAACCCATCTGACTCCAAACCCAGAAGCCTCCCTAGAGGATTGTTCTTGGTTTGTGGGGATCGGGCATGGGCAGGAATTCCATCCCGGCTTTTTGGAGGGCCATGTACCATAGGGCGATTGTCCGTGTTGACACCCAACCAAACTTTAATTCGTGAATGGACACACAAAAACAAATCGGCTGACAAAATTCAAAAAAGGAGTGCTGACAATTTGGACCCAAATTGTAATTCAGACATTTTTCATTGGGCAAAGTCAAAAAGAGTTGCTGTATCCCTGTTTCTTCCGTGGGTAGCAGCAGCCAAAGCTCCAGGTGAATTGGGCCACCTAGAGTGCTGGGTGGTCAAGCAAGCTAATTTAACATCCATCGCCATCAGCTCCCTCCTAGAAGACGAGGAGATTACCAGACAGGCCACGATCCAGAACCGTGCCGCGATCGATTATCTTTTGCTATTGCATGGACATGAATGCCAGGAATTTGAAGGACTCTGTTGCATGAATTTGTCCTCAAAGGCTCCAAACATCCATGCTGCCCTCCGAAGCATGAACAACATGATCGGACAAGTGAAGCAAGAATCAGAAGATTGGATCAAGGAACTGTTCAAGGGCTGGGGATTCACTGGGTGGTGGACTTCTGTAGTCAAAACAATTTTGTTACTTTTTGTTATCCTTTTCCTTGTAACCATAGCATTCGGGATCCTACGCTGTTTGATTTTCAAGGCTATTAATGGCCTCATATCTTCTACCTCAGAAGTCAACCATATAGAGCTGGCAAACCTAAAGCGATCTGGGCTCCCTACCAACCATAAGTGGTGGGAAAACCCACACTCCGTGTCAAACAGAATTTGAGAGTTTCTCTCTGTATCTTTTTAAACAAAAAAAGGAGGAGATGTTACATCCCCCTGGGGAAATGGTTTCTTCTCCCTCAGGGACCCCTGGAACTCCTGTCATGTAGTTTGACCCTTCCTTCCCCTTCTGACCCCATTGGCTGTCTGCCAACTCGCCCCTCCCTCAGAAACCCTGAGAAAAGACCCCTGTCCCCCGGGATCCCTCTCTCTCTCTCCTGGGACACCATCCTGGAATAAAGGACTGCAGCTAAAAGGGTGAGAGCCTCTTTTGAATCCTTATCCTGTCTTTCTTGATATAATCCTCCTAGGCCTGAGAAGGGCTGAGCTAGCTGAGACCCTTGAGGGGAATAAGGAGGGAGGAAATATCAGGGCAGGGCAGGGCAGGGCAGGGCAGGGCAGGGCAGGGCAGGGCAGGGCAGGGCAGGGCAGGGCAGGGAAGGGTGCGGGAAGGGAAGGGAAGGGAAGGGAAGGGAAGGGAAGGGAAGGGAAGGGAAGGGAAGGGAAGGGAAGGGAAGGGAAGGGAAGGGAAGGGAAGGGAAGGGAAGGGAAGGGAAGGGAAGGGAAGGGAAGGGAAGGGAAGGGAAGGGAAGGGAAGGGAAGGGAAGGGAAGGGAAGGGAAGGGAAGGGAAGGGAAGGGAAGGGAAGGGTGCGGGAAGGGAAGGGTGCGGGAAGGGAAGGGAAGGGTGCGGGAAGGGAAGGGAAGGGAAGGGTGCGGGAAGGGAAGGGTGCGGGAAGGGAAGGGTGCGGGAAGGGAAGGGAAGGGAAGGGAAGGGAAGGGAAGGGAAGGGAAGGGAAGGGAAGGGAAGGGAAGGGAAGGGAAGGGAAGGGAAGGGAAGGGAAGGGAAGGGAAGGGAAGGGAAGGGAAGGGAAGGGAAGGGAAGGGAAGGGAAGGGAAGGGAAGGGAAGGGAAGGGAAGGGAAGGGAAGGGAAGGGAAGGGAAGGGAAGGGAAGGGAAGGGAAGGGAAGGGAAGGGAAGGGAAGGGAAGGGAAGGGAAGGGAAGGGAAGGGAAGGGAAGGGAAGGGAAGGGAAGGGTGCGGGAAGGGAAGGGAAGGGAAGGGTGCGGGAAGGGAAGGGTGCGGGAAGGGAAGGGTGCGGGAAGGGAAGGGTGCGGGAAGGGAAGGGAAGGGAAGGGAAGGGAAGGGAAGGGAAGGGAAGGGAAGGGAAGGGAAGGGAAGGGAAGGGAAGGGAAGGGAAGGGAAGGGAAGGGAAGGGAAGGGAAGGGAAGGGAAGGGAAGGGAAGGGAAGGGAAGGGAAGGGAAGGGAAGGGAAGGGAAGGGAAGGGAAGGGAAGGGAAGGGAAGGGAAGGGAAGGGAAGGGAAGGGAAGGGAAGGGAAGGGAAGGGAAGGGAAGGGAAGGGAAGGGAAGGGAAGGGAAGGGAAGGGAAACTCATCAAAATGCCTTCTAATGATTCAAGGGAGGAAGGGAATTTCTGCCCATTTCCATGCACCTGGAAATGTGTTCAGCTCACCAAACCTTCACAGGAGACATTACCTTAGAAATGTGCATTTTGCCTCAGTTTGAAGCCCTGTCATCTTCTTAAAGTGTGCAAAGTGTTCTCACCATGCATGCTGCTTTCTTTCCCATCCGTGGATGATAAATGACCACCAAAATTTCATTTGGTTTTCTGGCCAAGGACCATGAAACGTGGAGTGTCAATAAGTGAGAGATGATTTTTGAAATGAAACAGATTTACATCTGCTTAAATCACAGTAACTTTTTTATTTTTCAAGTTCTGACTACAATATATGAATGTGGTTGGGATGGAAAGATGGAGAAAAGGACTACTGTGCTCCCTAAGTAAAATTATCAAAGATAAAAGTAGGTTAAAACAGCATAAATTTATGATGTTTGGAAGAAAGAGGGGTGAAAAAAACAGTACTATGATGTAACTGTGGTAGAGAATGTCAGAATAAAGGCATTTGCTTCAGTGTGACTGATAAAAAACAAGGGAACACACATGCAAATTAAGAACAAAGTTCATAGAGGCTTAAGGAAATACTTTTCATGAAGGGAATCCTAATCATCCACGTCTGCATGCACAAGCAAATTGTAACACAAAAGCTGTGTGATAATTCAAGAAGGAGATATGTAAAATCTCATGCTGTTATTCTGATTGCTGGCTAGACTTACAATATGAACTTCACAAATTACAGTATACAGAGTGGAGAGCCAGATTAAATATTTTTTCTAAATCTTAATCAATTTCTACGTGGAAAATCTATAAGGTGATTATTCAGAAACCAAAAGAGTAAACCACAAAAGCATTAATGTCTTGTTTTCTACTTTTGGAGAGGAGTATGGGGGGAAGTATAAGCATAATAAGAGGAAATTGCCGTATGCAAATCCACCCGAGACCACGAAGCATAGTATTAGCAGAGCAAATTACACTCATACTCAAGGTGCCAAAAGCAATTTAAGCTGTATACGGAAACAAAATCACAAGATTAAATGTATGTGTTTCCCCCAAGTTTGTGGGGAAGGGATAATTGATTAGAATAGCAGGTCACACCCGTACTAATGCACCATTCAGTAGCTGACATCATCTCTGCATCTTTGAAATGAACACCAGCTCATAACATTCACTTAGTTACCTTTTAATTACTCTGCTCTGCAGCCAGAAAATGGAAGGCTAACTCATTAACCTTCTTTGCCTTTCTGGAAGGTGGGGGTTTTTTTTCTCTTAATGTTTATGCTTGTTTGGACCTGCAGTTATTCCCATAGGTTGCAGAAGTATCCATTAGCAAACCTGGTCCAGCTAGAAGTTCTCTTTCACTGCTTAATATATTCAGCAATCTGTCCTTCATGATTCAAACCCACATTCCAGCCTTATCAGTAAATAGAAACTCCATAGATTATTTTTCCTATTTGTGGGCATGAAGCAGTTTTTGCAAGTGCTAAAACTGTTCTTTGTTGATGGCAGGGGATTAAGGAAGGAACTTACAAACAATGATATAAAACACTGATTTAAAACTGAGGCAATCCAATTGTAACAACTATTTCTCTTACTTATGAGTAATGACTTCTTTTTCATGCATTGTTAATGCCTTCCTAAAGCACAAGGATCAACATGTCAGGAAGAAAAGAGAAATAGATTTCCTGGATCATTGTACGATTTTTCAAAGTCTGGACTACCGAACTAGATAAAGACAAAGAAACCCAAATTAGAGAGGAATCAACAGAAAGCAATAATTCTGTTATGCTGAGTTAGTTTACTTTCCTTTAAAATGACATAGAAAAAGAAGACAACCATACAAATTTCTCCAGAAAACTAAGATAACTTTACGCTTATTCACAGAACGAAGATGCAGTAAGAGTAGTTGCACCATCAGTGTGAAAAATATAGAGATAATCAGAATTTGTGTCATACTGTCCCATTCACGAAAAGAAAACTGCATAGTCATTTAAAGGCGGCCACAGAGGAGCGCGACTGCATCCAGTTTTGGCAAGAAGCCAGGATAAGCACAAGGGAACAATTCTGCACTTCAAAGGAAGCTTTAAGTGATAATAAGTTAAACTTTCCTTTGTCTAATCAGTTATTTAAATACTACTAATTACCTGGGCTATTGCCTAGCTCAACACCTATAATTTGAGGGTCTTAAATCTTATAAAGTACAAAGGGTCATTTCATACTCAGATCAGCAATTTTTATGTGCTTGCAAGTCACATAAATGGACCCCAAGGAAAGCTCACAAGTTTACAACTTTTACAATTTAAGAAGGGGCTGCACACTGAATATATAAACTGTATGTTTATAAAGTTACAATTTTATACTTTAAGGAAGCTGCAAGCCAGGGGAAAACAGCCTGAAGACAGGAATGCAGCAATTAAGGTGTGCAGCAGTAATGTTAATTGAAAGCTCTTTCAATGCAGGAGGGCAGAAGGAAGGGCCCTAATACTGTTGTCGTTTCATTCCAGTGTGGAGGAAACAGCTGGAGGCTGACTGCACCAGCACCAGTAACCACCTTTAATAAAGGCAGCAGGAAGATTTGCGTTGGGAACTGAGATTATTTGAGAGCCCTGGGGCTGTTTGCAGGAGCAGCCGCTCTTACAAGACAGGTGAGGCTGTGGAGCCACGGAGAAAAAACTTAAGGCTAGTAATTGTCTCTGTTGTTTTGGAATCAGGAACACACTTCTATTTTTGTCAGAGCCTCTTTACAGGAAATTCAGAAAGGCAAAGACTGGCAATTCCTACAGCTGAGACTTCCATGGAAGCCACAGTGTTTTAGGGGATAATCCACCAGTGATGACAAAGGCCTGAGAATAAAGAGGTAACAAAAGCTGCCAGGATAAGATTCAAAGACAAATTCCCAAACATCTGGCAATCTTACTGTTCCCACGTGATTCTGTTATCATCACAAAGGCTTATGGTGATGTAACCCCAAAGACCCTTACAAGGATGCAGGAGTGAATCAATCTTCTATCCTGAGCTCATAAAAATGGATGTGCCCAATTCCCTGCAGTTTAGAGTTGATATTCTGTTCTTGCTAAGAGAAAGTTTCCCATTGTTCCTCATTCTGGCACCATATGCAATCAAATATTCCTGACTAAAATACACTGCTGTTTGCAGCAGGTAGCAATACCTATAACAATGCCAGTGGCAGTAAAAATGAACCATGATATTTTCAGGGCAAAAATACAATTCAGATCATATAAAATAGAAGAAAGCCCAGGGAAATATACTCCTTTGTATCCATACAGTATGTGAAAATCAGATAGCTTTGTGATGTAACCTTTGGTTGATGAGCTTTGGTTCAATTAGTTGTCTGCAGCTTGTACCTAAGGACCTTCCTATAGCAGCCTGTAATGAATTTCCAGTCACTGCAATCACCGCTATAGCTTTACTCCTACTCACAAAAGAAATTCACACACTGTAATGCCTCTTTGAAACAGAGTTACAATTTTAAGGTTTTGACTCCTACAGGGAGGGTTAAAAAGGTAGCACTGCCTAATGAATCCCACTAGCACTTATTTATAAAGGATGTACCATGTGTCACCCCCTTGATTATTTCTAGATTTAAATTTGCTCAAAACCTTTGACAAGGGTTTTTTTCATGGGGATATTATATTGGCTTCTCTGCTTGTGTTCTAAAAGGGTTTTTTTCCTTCTATATGCATGTGGGAGTGTCATCTCTCCTCTCATAGGTGCATGTGCCTACGCCTGTGTTCTGGCTCTGCTTTCTACTTTGACAATCACCAAGGAACAATATAATCAATTACCCAGCTGACCTGCTCAAAATTTTTCCTCTTGATTGTGATTGTGCACCTGATTATCATGGGGAATTTTTCCCTCTCCCCTGTGATTTGTTTATTTGTTTTTTTATTTGTTTATTTTTAAGATATATATAAAGCTAGACCATACTGTAGTTAATAGGTGAAAGTGCTTTCAAGGACCAGGTCAGAATTCAAAATTACATTTTGAAGGACTTCAGCTTTGCAGAGGACCTCAAATTCACAAATACCAAATGAGGGCAAAGCAACTATTTAAGTCAAGTGGCAGAAAAGGTCCCAGGGGTTATAGGCAGACCATAAATTTAAAGCTATGCTTTAAAATTATGTTTTATGTTAACACTACATTCTTTTGCATAAAATGTAAAACCAAATTACTATGCTCAAGAGTGATTAGTAAACTCTCAGATGGGATGGTAGCTGTTGTATCCTACATTAAAGGAGAGTTAGACAGATCACAGAGAGGGAACCATTGCACTGTGGCAGGGAAATTCCTGTCTTGGGAGGTTTAAATAACTTCAGCTAATCTCAGTGCATGGAAACAGACTGTATCTCTCCTTGAGCTCCTTTTTCAGACCTTTATAGACTTAAAACTACACATTCTAAATCTAGAAGAAATAAAAGTAGAGCAAAATGTCCAGTATTTTAGCCATGGCTCCACTGTTTGAGGGTAAGCCCTGGCAGATGCATCCTGTGGTGTTGAGTTTTAACCTCTAAAACATGGTTTCAGATGTGGCAAGCTAAGGGACTGCCTCTTGTCTCACACTCCACAGTTATAATTCATAGCAGTGGAGATGGTTCAAAATAAATTAAAAATACCTACATGCTGTCTCCTACTACAGTCAGAGAGCTCTGATGCCTTAATCCTTTAGGTAAGAAGCTAGCTTCCTCTATTTTGCCTCTCACTAGGGTGGGATAGGTGCAAGCCTGGAGTGAATTTACTTTTCGTGCCTTCAGTGGGGACTGTGTGAGTTTTCTGACTGCTATGAAGAGGCCCTTTATAATTATGATGACTGAAGCATGCATTTATTTGGTGTTGGGGGAATTTTGTTGACTAGGAATGTATAGCTGAGTTCCTGAGGAGCACAGTTTATTATATAAAATCTGAATAAACACATATTAAAAGCAGGGCGGTGTGCAGCTTTAATTTAATTTCACTGCATATTCTTTAAGACCTCTGAACCTGAAGGACATTTGGTCAGCCTTGGAGTACAGTGTGAGATTTAATTAATCATTCTTCAAGTGCTTTGATAATGAAGGTAATATACTTCAAAAAAAGAGAAACAGCTCAAACCATGGAGGGAAAAGTAACCTCACCTTATAAAAACCAAACCAAACAAAACCAACAAACAAACAAACGAAACAAAAAAAAGACCCACAACTGACTCAAAAAGTTAATCCAGAAATGTGATTGTTATCAATTAATTTCCTTATGACTTTAACTGAAATAAGAGACTGGCTGTTCAAGTATCAACAAGAATGACTGTTATTCTAGGCCATTATTCTCATCTTCATGCAGAAGATTCAATCACAATGACAAATGCCCATTAACTGCTGCAAAAATCACATCACACTCTATCTGGAAAAGTAGATGACCTCTATATGCCGTTTAAATGAATTTATTCTCATCAGCTTTAATCAACTATCAGATTAATTCGTAATGTTTGGGATAGTGTTACTGAACTCCTAGAAGCTAAGTTCACTGAACGGTGTCACATAATCATTACCTTCTGGAGCATAATGAAACCTGAGGTGCTGGGAAACAACCCACAGTTACAAGGTGATAGAGGTCGACACTTTCTGCACTAAAGAAAATATCACAAACACACAAATCTCTCCTTTTTCATCTGGAGCAAGATTTTGACTTGTAAAGGAATGCCAGAGGCTGGCTGTTTTCTGCCTTAGGTTCCTTCCAGCCTGCAGGGTGGACCAGGGGAGCAACTTTGCACTTACCTTCCCAGAACATGCACGCACCTGAGCTGTCAAGAGCGAACACTCAAATTTGACAGCTGAGTTTTGTGAAGAAGGATGCTTTTTCTTCACACAATTCAGCACAAGAAGGGTACAACCCAGGGCAGCAAAGGCACAAGGAGCCCCCTTACACAAGAGGTGAGATGAGACTTTCTTTTATGTAACTTGGTCTGAATTATAGGGTTTAAATTCCGATTTAAATCTACTGTCTTAAGTGTTCTGTGTAGGAAGAGGAACAAGTGGTGACACACTTGGGAACCTTCCAGAAATTATGTGTCAAAAGATGTCCCTGGGGCTGTGCTACCTTCTTATGTTTTCTAAATTTTATTATTCAGAAAAAAAATACTTAAAGAGCTTGCTGATTTGTTCCAGCAAGCCAAAAATTAGTAGTATTTCACTGGGTGTAAGAGGACGGTATCAGACTAATTTTCAGAGTATAGCCAGAAAAAAAATATATAATAATAATAATAATAATAATAATAATAATTTACACTGACTGCAGCACAGTATTTTAGCCCTAACCAAGCCAATTGGAGCTGATTTTCCTGGGGCTGCCTTTCAGGACACTCAGTGGCTGAGCGGTTCCTTGAAGCAGGCAGGGCTGAATCACAGGGTAGGAAGTTTCCTCCACAGCACACCATGGCCCTTTCCCCATGGACTGGAAATTCAGGAACACTGTCAAGACATGATAATTTTGGCCATGTTTCCTCTTAAAACACCAGTTCACACTCAGATTTGAACTGAGGCGAAAGGATGAGAGTTTGCTGGGCTTTTCCGTTGTTCTTCCTCTCCTTGACATTTTAACACACCCAGTCACACACGGTTTGGAGGTGAAATATTTTTCATCCACACAGAAAGAAGGAAATGTTGGAAGAGTGTCACAGTTTTCCCAAGCTGTCAATGGAGTGCACAGTACATCTGACACAAGCCCTCGCCTTGTACGTTTGTCACGACACAAACGGCACCAGATACCTCAGGGGACCAGCTTGGTATGTTCTAGTCCCCTTTGCCCAGAGATGAATTAGGGCATTTAAAGGAGAGCACAGAGGCTGCTTTCTGAGGCTTGGGCCTTGACTTTATTCTCGGTCAAGGCTCAACTCACAGAAAGCATCATTCACACGCACAGACACTCGCAGGCCCAGGTTTATGATTAATCCCACCACAGTGTGCTCATGCTCCTGTAACAAAAATGGCCCCTTTGTGGAACCTGATGGACTGAAACAAGGCAACAGTATATTCAGGCAGTTTTTTTGACTACTAGGTAAAAAGTTCAAATTCAGCCCAAAACTGAAGGATGACTCAAGTTTCGTGTTTGGACTTTCTGAAAATTTTCTCTGAAAACATTGTGTGTGAGGGAGTACACATGTACAGGAAAAAGTGATTACTGGAGATGAGGAGGTAAAGAAGGAGCACATCCAAGAATTCCTAATGCACTTGCACTTCTGTTCATAACAGCACTGAAATGTCACTTGAATGCAGCATGTAATTATTCTTTGCCTCCCTGATATCTCATGGCAACATTCCCTTCGGCATCTCAATTTTGTTTTCTCTAAGTTTGAAGGTATATTGGCACTAGTCTTTCCCTAATTTGGTGCAGACAGGTTAAAGTACAGTGCAAATTTACTGTGCTGCAACAACAAATGGCGAATAAAAGCTGCTGGGCAGCACTGAATCAAGGCTCCAGTATTTCTCATCTGACTGCCAGGCAGAGACTCTGGTGCAGCAACCAGAATGTGGCTTCTGAGCTACAGGAGGCTGCTTTTCCCATCCCTGGTCTAGGGTTGGGCACAGTGAATTTAAGCTACTGGTAAATTTGTGGGCCCCACCCCACTCCTCTCTCCTCTCCCTGCCTCTGGGTCGGTGTTGTCCTACCCTGGATGGCACAAGGTTTGTTACACAGGTTGCTTCTCACCCTGAGAGCCTGGACATACAGCTGCTCAAAGGTGCCAGAGATTCAGAGGCAGCACAGTGGAACTCCTGTTACTGATGGAGGGAACAAGAGCAAGACAACTGTGATAGTTTCACTGAATGAAGCTCATTCTGGATGAGTCCCGCATTCAAACTCTGTAGAGTCTGGAAATTTGAGTGTTTGGTCTTGACAGATGAAAGTAATTATTGCAGTGTGGGTGCCATTCCTTGCATTCCTCCTACAAAAAAACCCATGGATTTATATGCCATTATAGGCCTTTAAGAAATGGACAATACCCATATTTTGGTGTACGTACACATCTTTGCCAATCATTTCTCATATTGTGAATGCTGGTAAGGTAATTATTGTTGTGATTAATGAGAGGCTAAAAACTGAGATCATAAGTGTCAGCTCTTGAAACAGAGAACAAAACAATGAGGGTGACAATTCACACTTTTCATACTTTTATCAATATATTAAGTGACACTGAGGAAGAGTTAATAAGAAGGGGAGAACCAGAAAGAAGGCGAAACAACTGCATTGAAGACTGCATGGAAAGCACTCATGAAACATTCTTTAGCGTTGCAAAGGAACAATTAAATGCAATTAAATAGTTCTTTTAGTATCAGTAGAAAGTCTGTAATTTCATCAAAGCTGCAGCAGATACTGAAAATATATTTGAACTAGTAAATAAGTTGCTTCGTTCAGAGAAAAATTGATTGTTAACATGAACAATATAGACTTGTCCTGAGCCTCAATTTGTACGTTCTCTAAAAATACAGGTTGAATTTTGTTAAGTTCCAACAGAGCTCCTATAAATCTGGAGAAATGCCATAGAATGACATCAGTTTTATTATCTGAGCACAAAGCAATTCTGTCAGTTGAGTTTGTGCTTTCTGAGACAATCAGACACTAACTTGTAATGGGCTGGCAACAGACTCAGATTCACTTCTTAGTGATCCTATTTAGTACCTGATTATGACAGCTTCAGTTTAGGCAGAAGACTGTGAGGATCACGGCCACATCTTGCTCTTCCTATGCACAGACAAGTCCTATTGAATTCAAAGGAAGGCTTGTACCTGGGAAAGACTACAGAGCTCAATTCTCTTTGATTAGTGTCTCATAGACACAAGCAGCCAAACTGATCTCTCTTATAACAAGTGTATCCTTGCTGCTGTGTGGCTATCCCACTTGTTTTCTTTTTCAAGATGCCTGTGCGTGAAAAGCTGGTATGACTTAGCCTAGAATAATCATAACCACCCTTATTTATTACACTTTTTGTTCTGAGGCTGTCTGAAAGGAGAGCTGCATGTGGTTGTCTCGGGTAGTAATTCTGCAGCGCTGGTGGTGCAATTGGATCCCATGGGCTTCAGTGTCACTTCCTTCCAGGCTGAGCTGAGCTGAAATGACAACAAAGAGCTGTGATGCTGTTGTGTCTATGGACCCTATGATGCTGAACTGATGCTATCCACAGCTGGCAGGATGAAACAGTGGCCTTGTGGCCATCAAGGACATTGTGTCACGTGAATCAGAGCTGACAGCTGACTGTTCAAGAATTAGACCAAAAGAGGAAAGGGAGAAAAAACACCACATAAGGATGCTTTTCAAAATACTTGCTAAATACAGATTATCTTTCTGTCTGGCATAAAATCTGTATAGTTCTATCAACACAATAAAGCTTTGATTAAAAGCCTTCAGGATCTTCCTCTGACTTTGGCAATTTCTGGAGGACCATTATCCATAATTACTGGGATCCCTAAAAACATAAATAGCAGCACATAAGAGTGTCTACAAGAGCTGCATGCTGTTCAGCTGCTTTTAAAGGGTTTCCATAGGGCACTGAGATAAAACTTCAGAAGCCTGGAGACCTTTTACACAGAGGTCACAGCCTTAAAGTGATGCTGAGGCTAAATCTCCCCAGGAGAGGCAGGTTGTCATGGGTTAGCACTGGCCAGATGTTAGTGCACCCATGAATATATGTTTTTTCTCTAACAACTCCTGTGGGATGTGATCAGGAACAGAGCAGAGCAGGCTTAAATCTTGAAAACAAAAAAACCCACCAAAACTTTATTAATTACATAAGAACAGGGACAGAAATACTCTTAAACACACACAGAGACAGAAATAAAAACTTCTTAGAACATTTCTTCTCCCAGTTTCTACCTCCCCACCCATCACTCTTCACAGACCAACCCCTGGGTTTTAGATCAAACAATCACCACTCAAAAACAAACTAATCTTCAATTCAGCAAGGGAGAGAGGAGTCTCTCTCGCACCACAGACTGTTCTTCAGAAAACACGGGTCCACCCCTTATGTGTTTCCATGTCACCCATAGCACCGCCCGGAGAAGTCTGCTAAGGTGACACTCTCTTTTTCCTATGTCCAGCGCTCTCACCGCTGTCTCATAGGCCACAACTACATACAGGGCTTTTTAAGGATGCTGCATGCCGAGCTCTCCCTTTTTTCACCCAGGGGCCAGGGTTCCAGGAGCAGGTCTGCCCTGAGGGCAGAGGGCGCCACCTCACCCTCCCCCTCTTTTCTCTGCTCGCTCCAACTCTTCAAGTGCCAGTCACTGTAGCAAAAGCAAGGGGCAGCTGCATCCACCCAAAAATGCAGTTTATGTTCAAAAGAGACTCAAGTTCAGTTCATGGCTGACATTATGCAAGAGAATTCCAGCTCAGAAGGCTACTCCTCTCATTCTTCCATCGAATTCCTTCCAATCATGCTTTATCATCTCGGTCCCAGGCCGCTTCTCTCTCTCCGAAAACCACCAGTCATGAGAATCAATGTCTAAGAAAAGTTTCTTTCTGCCAAGCAAGGGTTAACAGTTCTTCTCGGCAGGGTGCAGGCTCAGGCACTCCCAGGCTCCGCAAACCCCCACGTGGCTGAGCACCTTCTCCCGGAGTTTGGGGGGGGAAGAGGGGGGTGAGCACACACAGAAGGCACTTCCACAGTTTTCCACCCCTCCATCCTGGACGGGGCAGCTCAGTTCCAGTCCTGTCCCTTCTCTTCTCCCCCCCCCGGGGGCTCCGGCTTACCTGAGCCGACCACGTGTTTCCCCTCCCCCACCCAGCCTCGTGGCCAGGCAGGGGAAGGAGGCCTGAGACGTCCCTCTGCTGGAACCAGGATCCGAAAAAAGGAGGCCGAGCCCCTCAGACTCCTGCTTTTAACTCTTTGTGTCCTCAGAGGCGTGTCCAAACCTCCGAGTGACCAACCCAGGTGCCAGCAGAAAAGCTGATCACTGATTGGACTGCCCACATCTCCCTGGAAGAATTCACCTCCCCCCCCCAACCACGACACAGGTGAAGATCACAGGAGATCAAAGGTTGTAAGTAAGTGACCAGCCATCTTATCTACCTGAATTGTTTGTGGTTGCTCCTTGACTCTAACTCTGCAAAGAGACTTCTGTTTTTCATCTATCAAAGTCCTGGGTACTAAGGTTTTGTCTCCATTAAATATCTATTCTCATAAGTTTTACTCATTTATGATTTTCAGGGATTTTTTTTTTCTTTCAACTAGCAGAGGTTGAAAATATTATTTTACTATTACATACGCTGATGTGGATGACAATTTTTTACTCCCAACCTATCAAAATGCATTAAGAAAACATAAAAGAAAAATTCACCTTCTCTTTATCTCTGTGCATCTGCAGAAAGTTGAAAGAAAGTGATGAATGGCAAAACATAAGAGCAAGGGCTTCTAAAATGAAGGAAGTGGCATGATTAGATTCTGTATTTTAAATTAGAAATAACTGCTGTGAATACATAAGTAATCAGACATCCATTTATATCCTGGTAGGAATCTGAAGCTTTATTAATTGCACTGGAATCACATACAAAATTAAGACTTCCTCCAAGAAAACCAGCCCCATTAAAAGAAAAACTTAATGTTTTATGATAGTATTTTCCACATTAGAGTTCTGGCCATGGCCAAATCATCATGGATAAACATACGTATATTTAAACAGAGAAAGGATACGCTCCTTTAGTCTAAAAACTGAGCCACAGAAAAACAACTAGACTGAATACTGATTATTCATATGAATCATTAGTCAAACAGAGGTGAGAACCCAAAAATATGAGTTACTATTTCTATTTATAATGTTCAAGTTTACGTGGCATTTCTAAAGGCCTTTTTTGTCACACCCAGTTGCTCCATGTTGTTAGAAATAGAGATGAGAACTAGATCAAAGAACAGTCTGTGCAGCTAATACTCACCTAGTAAACATCCAGCTCCCTTTTCCTTTCAGTCATATCCTTTTTTACACTAAATAAATCTGGGGTGACTCCTGTGTTTTTACCATTTAGTTCATCACATGAATTCCACTGGAGGACACAGTAAAATGAAGACAAATATGAGCTGAATATTCAGAAAATCTTGAGACAGTACTGAATATCTAATATTTTCACCAGAAAAAAGAAGTCTACATTTTATCACATTGCAAGAATACCCATAATTATATGTTCTGTCATCTACACTTGATGACACCATTCTGTATTCAAGAGAAACATGTACTTTTTATGACAAATTATACAGTGTGATCATTGCAGTAGTTAATCTGTAGAAAAAATGAGCTAAAAATAACAGGCATGCTTGCTGAGCCATGTTAGCAATAAATGTGGGTTTTAACTTGAATCTTAAAGAAGTGCAGTATTTCTTTTTCATAATCCTGCCTGAAGTTTTGCAGAGCATGATTTGTTCTCTACTTACCACTTTTCCCATAGTCACGATTTTTCCCATTACAAATCCCTTATATTTTATCCAGGAATTTGAGGGAACCTTGACAACAAATCTGCACCATGAGAAAAGGCAGAAATAATAGAAAAGTTGAGCTCACAACAACAACAAACCAGTCATTAAGTGACAAACCAGACCTCCACTTCATTCACCCCTCTGCTGGTGTGGATGTCTTTCTAAATAAAAAATGTGCATCACTGATGTTCTCAGCTGCATAAAATATTTTCCTACATAAGAAAACTCCTTTCAGTTCAAGCTCAGGATATGCCCCTAACAAAAGCAATCTTAAAATGAACCTTCTGTGTCTCTCACGTTGATAATTTTATTATTTGCTACCCTCTGCTGGCTTTTTTCCTTTGTCCTTTCCTTTGAATTTAAGTTTCTGATTTTCACTGTCAAAGCCTTCCATAAGGGTTGCTTACAATGTTCACTGAATTCTTCCATCTCCACTGGCTTGGACAGTCATCTTTCATACAGATCACCAATTTGGGTTGAAATTCTAAAACCCAAAGACTACCAGAAAAGCAGCAATTACACTTCCTCAGCTCTCCCATACGCAGTGGCAATTCTTTGAGGCTGATGCTTAGATATAGCAACTATGCCCATTTTTCTGACTTCTTGAGTAGAAATACAAAAAGCTCTCCATATATTTTCACACTATTTGGGTGAGAGCTCCATGTGCCCTTGATCTCCGCATTCCTCTGAAACATTTTTCTCATTCATGATGTGTATGGATCTGAGGGAGGAAAAAAAGTGGACATCTTACAGAAAATTAGGTAATCTTGACAGCAAGCAGACCTTTCAATACAAAACTGCAGGGGGAAGATATAGTTTGCAGCTGCAAATACATCACACTTGAAATCACAGGTAGAATCATTTCCCTGCAGTGTATGGCTGTTCCCAGAAAATTGTGTTTAGCCCTGAGACTCTCATTATTGAGAAGAGTTGTAAATTTGAGAGAGGTCACTGCAAAGCCACCAATATGATTAAAGTGGTCTGGAGGCACTGACTTATGAAGGAAGATGAAAAGATCTAAACAAATATGGTCTGGCTATGGAATGCTTTAAAGGCATCAAGATAACCATTAACAAATAGCTGAAGGATATGAAAACTAAGCAGAGAAAAGATACAACTCAGGTACCACAAAGGAGAATAACCAAAATTAATGAGATGAAAATTAAGCAAGGAATACTCTGAGCCAAGTGTCTGGATAAGCTCCTAGAAGTGGAATGCATCATGCCATGGAGCACTCCCACAGGTATGATGAAAAACCTATGGGCTGAGACAAATAGAGCTGGAGAGTCAAAACTGCAGTGGTTGAACAAAGGGTTTAACCCTGCCTTTATGGAGAAGGAGGACAAAAAATGTACAAGTAGGTATTTTTCAACTCTAATATCTCTGAATTGCTGGAGAGATACCTCAGCCATTAATAAGATTTTAATGTGAATAAATCTGCTCATACCTGGCAGGGGAAGCATCATGGAGTCTGTGATTGGCTTAGCTTCAGATTCACAGAAGTTCTGTGTCCATTGCAGCTGGGAAAAATGAGTCATCCCAAATTTTTCATTCACCAGTGTCCACAGTGGCTCTTCTTTGTAGGACTGTTCTCAAATTGTTCTTTTCCCAGTCTGAACCAGTACCAGCAGTTGCCCTGATGCAGCATTTCCCACTCAGAGGTTAGAGGTGAAGGAAAATGAAGACTTTTGTTTTAATTAAGGATCTGAGAGCAAATTCTTCACCCACACCCTTTCCTGGGCTCTCAGCTGCCTGTGTTCAAGCAACTTTGATATGGCACAGCTGTATAACCTGCCATCAGCCAGCTGTGCTGCCAGAAATCCCTCTGGGACACCCCACCTGGGGCTACCACCCTCAGAGGGAGCTGTGTTTCAGCTCAGATCTCTGCACATGATCCCTGCTGGATCTGAGATGCTGGCAGCCTGGTGCCCCAGCCTTTCTGCTTCACACCCTTGGGACTTCCCAAGGTGGTCACAGACCAGTGGAGCCAGTGTGGGTGTGGATAAGGTGTGTCCTTGGCAGGTGACACAATGCCCGCCCGGCCTTACTGTCCTCTGCCTTGCTGACCAGGCTTAAGCTCCTAAGGATGGATGGAGACATTTCTCGAGCGGAGAATTTCTCAAGATATTAATTCAATCCCTGTTCTACTGGTCACTTCAATGAAAACAATGGACAGAGCACTTGTGATTTTGGGGTCTTTGCACCCAAATCCTCGGAGTTATACTGCAGCTCAACTGCCAGTGTTTTTAGTTGATTTGTGGCCTTAGAAAATCCTGACCAAACTGAACTGCCCAAGCTCAGGTGTGCAGCCTGTTTTAGAGAGAGGACTTGAAATTAACCTCCCAGATCTGAACCCCCCAATGGAGCCAGTGGACTTTCCCGTCTTTAGAATGAAAGATTGTCTTGATGTGAGCCTCCAAACATTCCTCTCCATTTCCTCATTATGTACTGCAACTGTCAAATTAAATTTTTACAAACAATCGTGCAAGATGAATCTCAGTCTCCTCATTACAGACAGTGGCACTTTGTGCTGTGATCAGCAAGATGCCCACTTAGTTTTTGATAGAGTATCTGTTCAGAAAGCAACATGCTTCCAGTGCAGAATCACAGAGGCAAAGGGGAAAGGGTAAGATGGCAATCTGCCAACTTACAACAAAAATTGAAAACAACAACCCCCCGCTAACAACAAACAAACAAAACCACTAAAACCAACCAAACAACAAAAAAACCCCCAACAATAAACCCAATCGTTATCTGTTATATACTGAAGTCGTTATCTGTTTTACAGCTATTAAAAAGTACATTAAAATGTCCCAGCAAGCTCATAGCCGAGTCATGAATTGTTGGTGCCTGAGAGGCCAGCTCAATCCAGTCTGACAGGTGTTTAGGTCAGGGTGAAATACATCATCCGTGCTCCCACTCAGGAGGTGGTACCAGCTCTGGATGATTTGCCAAATGAGGATCAATTTGCAAGGTTTTGGGTTTGACAGATGAATAGCTCATCCAAGATTTTTCAGTGTTAGGGCATCCAGGAGTTTGCCCCATTTATGGTGCTTTCTGCAGCCTTCAGAAATTTTAATCAGCTTTTACTGTCATTTTAACAAACTGAGTTTGCCTTCAATACCTCAGATGCCGAGATCTGCACAGATCTTCAATGCAGAAAGAAGAGGAAAGAAAAGAGAAAAAGCAGAGTCCCAGAAATTTCCTAGAGATGAAGTTATGCACAATGAAACTATTCCAGAGTAAAAGGCACAATAATGTACAAGAATTGTACAAACATACCCACTATAACCATTAAATGGAGAAGACACAGATCTGAATAAATGCTGAACAATGACATCCTGTGAACACCAGTAAATTTATCAAAATTTTACATCTTCTGTATAGATTAAGATTTAACCGTTTGGTCCTAGTGCACCTAAATCGACAAAGTCTATTCCTCTCAGAGTGATCAGACTCCAGATTATGCCTCTTAATTGTCACTTCTTAATTGTGACACCCTGAATGCAAGGCAGAAGTCTTTGGAAAACAGAAAGCACCATTTAAATCAGAAAATACAATTCAACACTCTGTGGAAGACCACAACAAAGTATTTGAAAGTGCACATGGGTAGTGCAACATATGCATGAAATGAAGATTTCCCTCTATTCTTATAGGAATTGACTTGCTAATAAGAAAAAGGTGATATTTCTAATGACACGGGGTCATTTACCATCATGGTGGAGCACTGAGGTCTTGCTGAAAGAACAATTATCAGCTGCAAAAGACAGCTTTGTTTTGATTTTTTTAAATTAAGAATTTCAAAGTACAAATAAGGATTAAGGTTCCTCCTAAGCTTTCTCTGAAGAACAAACCAGAGAAGGCTTTTTTTCATCTCTGCTTTCATTTGGAATTATTGGTAGATGACCTGTAAATAAATTGAAGTATCTTCTTGTGGGAAAAATCACTTCAAGTCCACTGTATTGAGTATCCCAGTTATACCAGCAGAGTTAGAAAAAAAGGGACAAAAGACTTCGTGGTTGCAAACTTGGCTTTTATTTTAGGGAATCTGTATCACTTCATCACAAATGGTCAGTTTTAGCACTTTAACTCTTCTGTCTCTTCCCCATCCCACTGTGGGGAGTGACTGAGTAGGTGGGCTGGGCTGATCAGCTGGCCAGGGTTAGACTAGGGCAGACGCTCCGCCAGAGAGGTCTCAGACACAGCCTAGTGATGGCCCTCTTGCTACCAGGCCAATATGAATGACCAAAGCCCTCTGAGTCCCATCTTACAACCAGGATTTGTATCTGTCTCTCAGTCCATCCCCTGAGACATCACTGTCCAGCATGGATGTGGGAACAGTGACAGTGCCCAGTGCTCACGCCCAGGCACAGAATACCCTCTGCTCTCCCCCAGACACCTCCAGTCATCTCTCCCCAGCACATCAGGTGGGTCAGGTGTGATTTAAACCCATGCTGACAGCCCCAAGACACCTTCTCCATCCCATACCCAAGAAGGTGCTCCATGGTTTCCCCAGGCACTAAGCAAGGCTGACCAGCATGGAGCTCCCCATTCCAAAGCCGTCTTTTTGGACTCCTTGGAATAGGGGTGCAACATTCACCTTTGTTTGTTCTCGAGGGTCATCCCTGGATGTCCCAGAGGTGACAGATGTCTTGCCCTGCACAGGAACTGTCCAGGTCCCAGCACCCTTGGATGAAATCCATCATGTCCATCCTGTCCCACTGACCCAGGGGGAGGTTGTCTACAGCCTGATGTTGTCTCCAGCCACACCAGCTTGATGCTCACCCAGACTCTGAGCAGCCTGGTCTAGTGGGAGGCAGCCCTGCCAATGGCAGAGGGAATTGAGACTGGATGTCCCTTAAGGTCTCTTCTAACCCCTTAATGTTACATGGCTCTGTGACTCTATGATTGGGTACTTCTGCCTTCTGTGCCTGCTGTCACACCATATCAATTAACTTCTTAATCATAGCATCAATAACTTAGCTACAGAACAAATGAGACTGCAGCATGTTTATTTCTCCTTCAAAAACTAAGATTAATAATAATTAAAATATTTCTTAATTAAGGGAACAGTGATCTGGGGAAGGAAGGGTGTTACTCTTCTTACTAGAAATAAATGTACAGGAACTGTACAAACATACCCACTAAAAACCATTAAATGGAGAAGACACAGATCTGAATAAATGCTGAACAATTTTTATCCTTAATTTACTGTTTTATGCATTATTTTGGGAGTTGTTCTTCAACTATTGCTAAGCAAACATGCCTGAATACTGTTCCAGATACTCCTGGAATAATTGTATTAATGTCTGCCTTTAGAACAGCTGGACCAGGGCTACTACCAACAACATTCATGAATTGTTACTTAGGTTTCCTCAACATTTTTTTTTCCTGTGAAAGTCCACACTTTACAATCTTTTATCTTTTTTCATAATTCATGGATCAAGAGTAAGCTTTAACTTTCACCTCAGCTGAGGTGATATTAATATCATACTTCTTCTAGTGCATGGTAGTTTGGCACAGCTCATCTTCATGGATGGCTTTTCTCATTCATTCAATTTAAAAATACATTTTTTCACCTATTTGTCTCTTTTCTCAATAGGTTTCCTCCACTCCTACACTTAAACCCTACTAATTTGTAATGTCTCTGTTATAAACTGGAAAAAACTCGACTTTTTTTCTTTTTTTTTTTTTTTACTTTTTACAGGTTTTTTTAAATCACAAAATATCAACCTTCATATGTATATGAACTACAGTTATTTCATTTTAGGTCACTTGACTGACTTTTTTGAACACAAATTTTTTGATGCTGTAAAACTGTTCAGACTTAAGGTCTGGCAGTATTTTTGACATCATCCTGACAAGACAAATTCAAGATAATTGAATGTGTAACAAAAAATAGCCACAGTTACTGTGATACCAAACTATCAGCACTACCATATCTGCTTAAGAGAGCTTCTGATCTCCGGATTACAGCAGTCCCTTCTCACTTTTGATACAATTGCCTACCATGTACAATCATTTATAAATACTAAACTCCACCCTTCCTTTGTTGAGGGTGCAAAATTGCTTGCTTAAAACACAAAAAGGCAATAACAAACTTGTCACAAGGTTGAGGGCTGAGCGCTGATTTCTTCGGTCATTTCAAAACATCAAAGGGATGTTTTTGCCTCCAGCCTTTGCCATTTGTTTCTATAAAAGTGGCGTGTTCTTGTCCCTTGCTGACCTCCTCTCTGCCCCCAGGTCTTTATCTGTTATCTTCGTTGGGATCTCTTTGGTTTCTGACAGCATTGCCACTGCTCTGTGAGGGCTTTCCAGAGTACCAAGTACATTGCCATGGCACAAACTGGAGACCCTCCAGTCAGCTTCTAATTCATTTTCACTGGGGAAACTGAGGCCATGGAGGAATTCCAGCTGAGCAGTAGTCAGAACTCTTCCAGAAAGAAAGTACACCAACTTCACAACAAGTTCCCAAAACCACCAGATCAGGGCAGGCAGCAGAGAGAAACCTGCTTTTCACCTCCACTCCACCAAATGGGTGTAAATAGAGGAATTGTTTAAGATGAAGTGTCCCAGAAATGTAAACAGCACTGGATGTCTGGCCTTTTGATTTCAGTGATGCCTTTCCCAGGGCTACCTAAAATCAGAGGCTAGACAAAATTAAGAGAATAAAAAGCAGATATATTAATGAAGGGCCTTCATGTACATTTTGGGCAGACAGAGCCCTCACCCAGGGGCTACACCCAAAATAGACCACGGGTCACAGGTTTTCACACTTTTATAAGTTTGGTCCATTTGCATATTGGGGGGTTAATGTTCCAATTACAGCTTCAGGTATTGAAGTCATTTACCACAAGTTTGCTCTGCCTCAACTCACTTTTGTTTACACTTCTGGGGCCTGGAACACTTCTGGTGTTCTTGATTCCTAGGCCTAGAAAGGAATTGTTCTGTCTGACCAAAATGGGAGAACAGTAACTAACACTATACATGGAGCTGAGAGTTTGACACTAAAGAATTGCAGGATTACAAGTACGCGAAAAATATAAAAGCCAAAATCCTAAAGTATCACCTCCTGCAATGAAACAACTCCAAAGCCACAACCAGCTGAGGATGAAGACTCAGTCCTTTAGGGTGTGCACCTTCCATCTCTCATCCTTGACAATATCTCCTGTGAGAGCAAAGATGCACAGATTTCAGGGGAAGAACAAAGTTCTCCCTTACCAGGTGAAAAATTCATGTGGTTTTAGGCAGCCAACCCCACCATAATGGGATGCTTCTGAATTATACAGAGGGGAACAGTTCAAACTCTCTCTCTCTGTACTGAATAACAATGATTTACAAATTTAGCTTTTGTCCTCAATGTGTAAGGAAACAATTCTGCCACAACTGTTCTCTGCAAAATTATTCTCCCCACCTTGCTGACACAGGCCCAGACTGAAATATTTATTGCCTTTCAATGACCAGTTCTTAATAACATGGGTGGGACTGGATGAGCTTAAAGGCCTAAAAGATTGTATGATTTTATCCTATGCATTTTCCAAAGAATTAACTGTGTGTAGAAATATATCTTTAAGTGCAATGTGAAAGGTTTGAGCAGCAGAAGGGTCTTTTTGCTCAAACCTTTCACATCAGCTCAAATCAGTCCTTTCAGTACCTTGCCAATATTCCAGGTAACATGCTAAAAATAAAAAAAAAAATTAGTTGTGAACTTAAGCATATACTAAGAAATATCTTCAAAACAAAGGCTTATGAATGGAAAACATCATGCACCACACCCCAATGCATTATAAGACTCAGCTTTGTGATGGCTGAGGGTGGGTAATCCTCACAAATAGTCTGAAGAGAAGTATAAATTCCTCATTGTCTCTAGATCTGACATAATTTTTTAATAGTGGCAAGAGCCTTGTTAAGCTGAATGTCCCCTAGTTTTTCTGAGACACCACTGTTAAAAAAAGCAGTAGGAGAGGAACTGTATTTCGTGAACATCTAAACAGGATGTGAAGACTTAACAGGAAATGGGAGACAGCAGAGAGCTTTGGCCCATAATGTCATCAGTCTAAACGTCAGATCATCCTGATTTCCCTGCTCCAGAGAAAATTAAGATGTTTACCAAGACATTTACCTTTTACCAAAAGCTCTACTTCAATTTTAGGCAAATACCAGCTGTTTTGCTTTGCATTAATGTACTTTTCTGGGTGTTTATATTTTTTCTTATTATAAATTAAATATATATTTATATGTATATATATATATATATATATATATATATATACAAAAGAAAGTGACTCATGAGCAGATGCCATTTTGGACATTGCGTTCTTCTCAGAACACCAGAAATTCAGGGAGGAATTGTAGAATTGTAGGAATTGTACCCTGACCAGGGTAGTGGCACTAACACCTTCAGTCTTTCTGAAAACTCTTTGACATCTTTTCATTTCACTGAACATCCCTCAGTTCTCCTATGCGGGAAGAAAAGGATCTCAGCTCCCTCTATTGCTCCATCTCCTATTTTTTATCCACTATGGCCACAATTCCTTTACACAGTCAATAATTCAAAGCTTTTCCATTGTTTCAAGCTCTCTTCATGTGAAAAATCCTCTGACATCTCAAATTATGTGCTTTGTACTTGAATCTTTATTTAAGACAGGATGACCTTAATATAAAGATTTTCTCTCACTTTTATTTATGATAGGGCTAGGAGAGTTAATACTTGTTCAAGCTTTAAGCACTATTTTTATGTAATGAAAACAAGGCTATAAATAAAAATAAAATAAGCTGTCATTTCTCACCTTAAAACCAAACAAAGGGTAGTCAGACACCAAGCTTGCATGCTTGTAGCATTTTCCCTGACATTCCTGAAGCTTTAAGCACAGAAATAAATAAAATGCATCTATATGTGTAAGAGCAATACTGAAATTTCAGGTTTTTTCTACATAATTTGCCTGATATAACCCACTGAGTTCTTTGCTTCTTTGACCACAGCACAGCTGAGCAGATGTTCTCACTCAGTTTTTCTCCTGTGAGGCACAGGTCTTTCTCCAAAGTGATCACAGCTATTTTATAATCCATCAAGGTATATGAAAAATTCAGGTGGTTTTAACCAGTGTTAAGTGAGCTTCCAAGAAGAAATGCCTTTGGAATTCATCTGAGAACAGAACTGGCATTATCTGATATTTCAGTGCCACGCTGACAGCAGCTGTTTAATATTTGCATATATGCCATTTGCCCTCACTAGAGCATCAGGCTTCCACTTTTCTGGTCTAATTACACAGTTTTTATATTTTCATTTTTTACTGTTTCAAGGTCAGTCATTCTCCCATAAGATCTTTTCAGTCTATTACTAAACTGATGTCACTTCAGTGCCTACTTACAGAGAAGAACTAAAACTGAGCCATTTAAAGTGCTGTGGCTGGCTTTCAGGTTATTTCAAGGAAAGAAATCAAAGTATTTCATTTCTGTTAAATCACAGCTATACTGAAGTCCAGTTTTTCAGTATTGGAAATTGTAGCATGGGCCATGTGTTGTCATGTAGGATTCTTCAAACCATCTTCCTCCTCTGACTGTGGGGACAAACCACTTTGCCCAAACTGGAGCCCTTCCTCTCATAAAGATCCCATGCTGAACAAATAATTAAACACTAACTAGGACAAACACCAGCATACAGATGTTTCACCAGACATCTAAGAGTCAGGAAAATGTTGTCCCTTCAGTAAATACCAATAAAACTGGAAAATGGAGGCAGATCCACATCTGTGGATGGAGGGTGCAGGGGTGTAACTGTTTTTATCAATGTGCTGTGATGGTTCTGACACTGTAATGCTTCTCTTTCCCAAAAAAATACTTGAACAGTTGGTGAGAACAGACATGGGATTGTGTCAGCTGTGGTGAGAACCCTTGTCTGAAAGGTGTGAAAGCTTATTTATTCAAAGCAGTAGGGCTTCAATGGGAGACCTGAGCGGGCTCTCCTCCTGCCTCTTCCCTCGACCTGTCGAGCAAGATGCAGACATTCATCAGGGAAATGCAGGTTCACATCCTTCAGGAAATCAGAGAACTCCATCTGAGCAGTTGCTCTACCACAGTAGCACTTGACATCTCCACCTGTTGACTTTAAGGCACATTTCTTTTTATTTTTGTAAGTAATGCTTGCACTGGATAAAGTCATTTTGGGAGAGTGGAGCCTTTTCCTCCAGGGAAAATGTAACAAATCATGGCTTCATTCACCATGACTTATTTTTTGCTCAAATACTCACCTCAGAAGTCAAATTTAACTGTGCCACTACTCATTCTTTTTCCACCCCCTCCCATTAAACTAAGAAAACAGGCTGCAGATTTATTAATCAAAATTAAGATCTGCTGACATATCTGCTATGGAATTTACAATCAAAAATCATTTTTAACTGATACATGGTAGCCAAAAAGGACCCTTTTTAAACTTCATGTTATCTCAATGAAGCACATGAACAACACAGGGCAATCAGTAGATGTTTTATGTTCAGCTGTGAAAGTACAGGGGAAAAACTGGACCTGGTGTGAAAAATACTATGAACAATTATAAAGCACAATCTCAGGAATGGCAGAAAAGGTTGTGAATGATGCCTGTGAAAAGCCTCAATGCATGCAAACATTAAATGCCATTTTTAAACTGCAATATACAAGAAGTCCTCCTTCTGTTCAATTGGACACAAAACATTGAAGTGCCTGGGGGAAGAGGAAGATAGGGAGGAGAAGGGATAACTTCAAGACTTGATATTTTCAAGGGAAGTCAGCACAGAAGAGAAATGAGCCAGGAGAGTGACTGGGAAAGATTAAGATTGGTGATCCAGAAAAACCTACATATATTTGAAGTGAACATCTGACCTGATAGGGAGTAACTGCTCAGGAGAACAAAGCAGAGGGAAGCAAAGTCAGATCCTCTGACTGATACTGAGATGCGTCATGTTGCTCATTATTAGCCAGTATGCCCTCCTGGGTGAATGTGAGCCAGCACCCAAATTTGGAAAAGCTTCAAACGTCACTGTCTGAAGTTTGCTGTTTGACATAAAGCAGGATCTTTAAGTGCAGCTTGGAATTTTCAGCAGTGTTACAGGGCAAAGATGTCCACCCAGCTAGACACAGAGATGAGATGCTCCAGGTGCTGACAGAAGTTTACAGAGTTCTCTCCAGGCTAAAATTGTCTCCACAATGGCATACACAGCTTATTTTTGCTGGTTAACATGCCCAGCTTAGCAAAAGGTGAGTCCTTGGAGGGACTTGGCCACATTGCACCACTGCACCACACTGCAGGGTGGCTGCACCTTCACACCCTTCCACACTTACAAATTCTGGCTCACTGCAAACACAGGCTTCCAGCCAGAGATGCACATTTTCTTCTTACATCCCCTGGAATTTTTGGCAGTGCACTGTTCTGTGAGAGTTCACTCTGCTGGCAACCCTCAGAAGAGAGCCATGGAGTTGAAATGGAACAGGCAATTCTGCTCAGCAACAAGTATCTGTCACCATTCTAAGAAAAATCACCTTCTGACTGTTTATCCATTGAGAAAATAACACTCCTGTGTTGGTTTTCAGCTGCAGAATCCAGACCTCTTTCACCTTTCCTTTTTTGAATCAAGCTGCTCTCAATTTCTCACCTTAATTTCTCACCTGTAGACCATAAATTTCACACTTGTAGACCATGAATTTTTCACATATAGACCATAAATTTCTCGCAGCACATACTCAAGACCAGCTGATTCTGGTAGGATAAATATTTTTGCATACCCAAAGATACTAGATACTGTGTTTAACTAAGCTAGTTTTTTAACTAAGGTGTGAATTTGTTAGATTTTTCTAAAAGTGCATTTAAGATCATAATTTGGAAATTTTATTCAGACTGAATTTGTCTTGTTCTGTGACAGCACTACGTTCATTTTCTTGTGAATAAGTTCAACTGACATCAATACCCTTTACAGAAAATAAACCTATGCAGCCATCAAAAAAGGCAGGTATAACAACAAACATGTGAAAACCAATCTAATCCTAGCCAGCCCATACCAACTTCTCTTTTTTGCCTTGAAACTGTGACACCAAGATTACAGCATTTTATTTTATTGCATACTTAAAGATGACAACAGCAATTTGCTCATCACCTTGGAAAAAAAAACAACTATATGAGCAGGGGATACTTGATATAAGATTATGTGATAAAGCAAGTTCCAAGTTAATGCTGTAGGTCCAAAAATAAGGCGCAGGTTAAATGTAGGTCACTAAATTCAAAATCATATGCCTTTTAGAAGGCAAAATCAACCTTCTCTACCTGCTCAAGCCAGCACCCTCATTCTGATTTTCTGTTGCCTAATTCAAGTATTTGAATTATCCCTGTCTGGATCACATCACAGAACTTACCACTAAATCTATTCAGGGTGTATTTTATTGGTTGTGCACTCTCATTTTTCCACCTGGCAGCAGAAACAGCTACCTCTCACATTACTGTGAATCAACATCAAATTGTGCACAGTTAAGTGAACTTTCCTTTATATTTGATGTTATAACTCTTTCAGGGCACTGTACAAGGTGTTAAGTGGCTTCAGAAGTAAAAATCTGGGTTTTAATGAAGAAATAATTAGATAAACCTACAGAAAACATAGAAATTTTAGATTATGTTTAGAAAAACACTGAATTCTTTTGCCATTCTGGATTGGATCTACCTATAAAATTCAATAATCCTGCACCCAATACCTCATAAACACTTCTTTTTAGAACAACATCATTTTATGGTTCCCTAAAATGGAAATTAATAAAGAACTTCCATAGTAACCTAGGATTTTTTTTTTTAAATTAAGGCTCTTCCTTTGTAGTTCCTAATATTGGAAAGGTACAACCAAGATAAGCAAGTATTCTGACTAAAAGAGGCAGAAGAATTTTGATTTGTTGTTATATTAAAGGAATGTGAAGAATATAAAATTCAATATCCAGAAACCTACTTCTTTCAGACTGGGTTTCTGTCCAGTGTATTGCACAGCTCCATTAATGTGCAGGGCTGAAAAATCTCCTGGTGTGAAGAAAATAATGTAATAATTAAATTATTCACGAAATACTTTAAAATACAACAATGTTGCCTTCATTGTTCATACTTATTCTAAGAGTTTGCTGTGACCATAAATATTTTTCACTGCTGAAAAGAAGGATAATTCTTTTCACCAAAAGCTCTGGTGGTGCTCTCTTTTCACAAAGGCCCCCTCAGAAAATGAAGACTGAAAAAGAATTTGTTTAACCTCTCTTGGTATTATCCAATAATGTACAAAGAACTGGACAAAAAGGTAATATTAGAACCATCTGAAAATTACTACATGGTGCAGCAAAGAACTAAATACAGGGGGTTTTATTGACTATGGCATTTTTCTACAAAATACTTCTTTGACAGGGACAGAAATACTGTCAGGTTCAAAAATAAGACATGCACACACATATACATAGAAATTATTTTAAAAGCATGAACAAAACAAAAATTTTAAAAATGTCTTTTTAGGTATTTTAGGAAGGCATTTAGGTATTTATTTGTGATGTTATGGAAACATCATTTTGATTATTCATTGACACAAAATAGCATAAGAGCAACCTTTTTTGTTTGTTTGTTGGGCTTGGGTGGGTTTTTTTTTTAAATCCAAGAAGTTTTTTTACAGTTCATCCCCAGCTCAGCCAGTTATTAGCCTATGGCTTGTGGTGAATCGTTCATGGTGCAGCTTGAAAGGAGCAGAGGCTCTGAAGAAAACTCTTTTTTAATACTCCAATCCTCTTTATAGATCAGAATGAGGGTCCCTGTGGCTGGAGCTCTGCAGGGTTATGTCCTGAACGGCTATTTTAGTTTGTATCCTCTACAAATGACAGAACTCCCTCTATTCATTCTGTGCTTTGGCCAGCAAGGCTTCATCATCTTTTTTTAAATTTTATTTTACCATTTTTGATGTGTTTAACTCTACTTCCTTTCTTCTAGAGTCTCTGCAGAGCAGTAATGTTTCTTTTAAAACAGATAAAATCTCACGTTTCTAAGGATATACTTTTTGCATTTATTGCAAAAGTATGAGGAAAGCTGGTTTAAACTGAAAGACTTTTACTATGTAGGACTTGATTTTTAGTAATGTGGCATAGCTCACAACTGTGAAACTTCAGCATTCCAACAGCATTTGGTTCTCCTCATATGAATGGTTTCATAGATTATAACTCAGAATTTATGCAGGTGAAGTTAATTTCTGCACTAGTGAATAGGATTTTTCTCCCATTTAAATTGTTTTTCTTAAATAACCATCCTCATTTTAAAAGGAAAAATTCTCTGAATCTGTTCTCTTTAAGACTCTTTTTCTAGCTGTTCTCAGAAGACATATTTCCATATGAAAAGGTAAATCATCATTTTCTTATTATATTGATTTTCCACTTACTGTGACGGCAAAGATTTTCAGTCTTCCTAAAAAAGAAAATAAAGAAGGATCAAAGTCAACACATTTTTATAACCTGATGAATATTTTCCACACTGAATCATTCAAGAAATTAAAACCAACAGTCTACAGCATTTAAAGTCATGGTGGAAACACACCCCGGTGTACAAATGCTGCACTCCTAAACATTTAAATTCATTAAGTTCTTGGCAGCCCTATCTTATGTGTGCATATGCTTAATATATTTGTACTGACAGAGTCTCCACTTCAAAATACTCTACCAGATAGGGATCACGAGATGGTATCAAAAGTGATACACTGGATCTTGTCACAAGTTAGACAAAGGTTTTCATCCCTTTTGACAATTTTTTCCAAGAACAAGTAAACAGGAAATGAGAATAACTACATCCAGCTTTCACTCAGCTACACTTAAGGAAATCCTGTACAGAGGACTAGAAAAAATATTTGTGTTGACACATATATATATATATATGTAAATGTATATATACATATATATATATATACACACTCAAATAATGAGTATTAATTCAAGCAAATCCCAAAAAATACCATGAAAACAACACCTACAGGTAGAAATACTGCTGTAAAAAAGGAGCATTTTATTACCACAGAAACGTCCCTGCAGAAAATGTGTTAATAGGCTCAAAAGACAAAGTGACTGCTTGCTTTGCAGGGAACCATGTTATCTGTCACTTCCAAGCACCAGCACAATAAATTCCATCAGTAGGTATGGAATTGCCAGGACAGCTCATGACAACCCATTAAACTTCTTGGAGAAAATATTCCTGGATATCCAGGACACAAAAACCTTAGTAGAATTCAAGACAACTATCAGAAGAGCCTTTTAAGCTATGTAAATGGCAAAAACCCTAAGATATCTTTCACAAGGTACCTCTCATAAGATATTTTTCAAGTATTAACACCTCTCATTTGAAACATGTCCCATAAGAAACCACAAAGCAGTACTCAAATAAGGAACTCATATCAGAGCTTCTCATGATTATTAAAAAATATCCTAGCTATAATTGAAGCCAGGGAGCTACAATAAAGATGATCCTTATTAAAATTAACTAATGAGATTTGACAGAATATGAATTTAAGCCTAAATACCAACAATGTCATGCTGTCAGCAAATGAAATATATTAACTGAAAACTGTTGCATTTGATTTAAGGCTCTATCATGCAAAACCAGAAAAGAGGTCACCCTAGACCTTCAGGGAATCTGTTCTTACAGAAATTTTAATTTTGCTCACAACCTCTGGGAGGCAAAAATAATGAAGTGCCTTGCTCAGAGATGTAAGAGGTGTACTAGTCACACACTGACAGCATTACGGTTCATGTTACCTCGTCTACCTACACGAAATATTCAGCTGAAAGAGCAGATAATTGAGACTAGATGGTGTGCTCCTCTACTCACACTGGAAATCCTGCCTCAGTGGGCCCGAGCAAGTGTTAATTTCCCCAGAATGAGTGGAACACCAAGTCTGTCTCTTGTTTCAGTCAGATGCAAGCAGAATGGGGTTTGTACATTGCTAAGTGTAATACAAGAGCTCCTTACAGAGCATGGAATCTGTAAAGTAAGGTAGGGTGAGCCAGTAATTCTATAAAGAAGTCTGGATGGGCTTCTGACAGTAACTTGTAAATGAAGACATCTGAGCCTTTTGGATGCAGTGGGAATGCCAAAAATATTCACCCATCCAAACCTTGGACTGCATCTGCAAACCCAGGCGACCCCACCCACTAACAAAAAGTGACCCTAAAATATGAGACACAATGTCAGTCCCACACATTCCTGGGCCAGCTGGCCTCAGAGTGTGAGCCTTGAGGGCTCTGCCTCTGGATACCAGCTGGTTTTGTGCCCTGGTATCCTCTGCCTTCCTGACAGCCAAGTGTCTATTGGCTCCTGCGTGAGATCTGTGATCCAAACTCCTCCAAAGCTGAAATCCTTAGAGGCACTACAATTTGAGTATATGACTCACCACATGTCCACATGCCTCACAAAACTCCACACAGCACACAAGAAAAGCCAGGCAATGCTGCAAGCCCTGCAGCACCATCCCAGGAGGCACAGAGCAGGCCCCAGCACAAGCCAGGGCCAGACACCAGTTATCCAAGGCTACTGGCATGGTCTCTGCCTGCAAAGCAGACACTTGTGAATGTGCCACTGGAAAGCTAAGATGCCTCTTTTTGTATTAGGACAAACAGCTGGTTACAAGCTGCACTCAGATTGCTCAGTGGAGGTTTTGATGATTGGCCAAAATCTTCCGTTTCAGTGCTGCCTGGGAGGATATGCAGCAGCAAGCAAAGAAACCTGTTTCTAATGGCTTGGGTTGCCCAGTAGTTCAGTCATAAAAAGTGTCTTTTTCTGTCTAAATGGCTTGAAAGATGGTAGCACAGTCAGTTTAGCAGAATTTGTTGATGATGGCCCAACACTGAGTACAAACTGGCTTAGTTTTTCATGTGAAAATGTCACTCATTGGACTCACTTCTAGTTTTGAGAGTGTCACAATTGCGAAAAATCACATGGTTCATGGTATTAAATACCAAAAATTAGTCATGGTCATATAGATTGAAAATGTCACCTAATTTGTGTGGGAGAGTACCTGTGATCTTTGTGGGATGATACAGGCCCCACGGAGAAATCACTGATTTTCCAACAGTCACAGCAGATATTCACTGACAGTTGCTGAGATTCAGCTGGCATTGCAGTCGTGTGTGTAACTTTTAAAAATGAGAGCAATAAAAGCAAATCAAGTCATTTACAGGAACTGATGATTGTCTTTCAATTTACCTGAAAAATCAGTGTTTAAGAAAACAGAAGTTGATAGTTTGCCTTTAAGAGTATCTTATCCACTACTGAACCTGTTCAGTTCAAAGACTGCCTTCAATATTTTCCTTTTATGGCTTCCTAAACCAGATTTCTGCTATCTAATGGAATAAAACTTGCTCATTCCTGAGGTGTGCAGAGCACAAACACTCACAACACCTGTAAGAGCTGCAGAACGTATGATGAAAATGAAAAGTATTTTGCTAAATTTGCTGGTGGCAGAAACTTTCCTGCTTCTTCTTATACACTATTCATTACAAAGTCTTGCTCCTCATCTTCCTTCTTCTCTTCCTTCCTGGCCTCTTGATCACACTCCACTTCTGCCCCACCAATTTACCCCCAGGTCTGTCAGGAAAACAGAAACATAATTAAGAGCAAAACATTTTGAGCTTACAGAAGCTAAGAAAACACTCCTAGCCTGGCATGTGGAAGAGGCCCAACTACTTGTGAGATGCAGCATTAACAGCAAAAGAATTCTCAGAAAAGCCTGGACACGGCCCAGCTTGCTAATAAGTCAAATCAGATTCCAAGGCAAGGCAGAGATAACACAGATCAGAAGACAAAAATTCATGAATATTCTGGAGAGGGCTGTGTAAAGATTGCAAGATGAAGTGCTAAGTCAAAAGTGTGTTTATATGAAAATCATTCTCCTGATACAATCAGGCAAGATGGAGACCATGCAAATTCCTTTTACAGAGCCCATCCATCTATCTCCAGAGAAAGTGATGTTAGAAGAGAGATAATCTGCATTTTTTCCTCGACTTTTTTTATTTGGTGTTACATTTCTTAAGCAGTAGAAATAAGAATACTGTGAAAAAGGAAAAGATTATGTAGACAGGAGTATTAAAGAGCTACAAATATCCCACTAAAACCTGACAACTAGTCTGAAGAAAACAACCAAAATAGTGTAAAAAGCTTGACTTGTAAAAAAGAAAGAGAAAACTGTGTAGACTGGGAATTTATAAATAATCTGAAATGGAAACTGACTGTTCAGCTGGCATAAAATAATTTCCCTTATTTTCAGTCAGTTTGGCAAACCAGGGTTTTAATATATTTTCTCTTGATTAAATATGTATTTTTTAATGGGTGTTGCTTTATTCGTCATCATATTTGTATTTCTCTTCTGTATTTCTCAATCTTTTTCAGTAAGAAATTTGCATGAATGTGTAGGGTTGTTCCCAGGAAAAAAAAAAAAAACAAAAAGAAGTAAAAAGAGTATGTTCTGCTACCTTTTTTTCCTGCAGATTTCAGTAGCTTTATACCAGTGACTCATAGCATCCACCCTGCTGAATTTTCCAAGCAGAGGAAGTGCATAACTCACATTTTTCATCCTATTATTAGTTTTTACCTTACATCTTCCTCAGTGGGATCAAGTGTACTTCATCTCTGCTGCCCAGATCTTTCCCTTTTCCTTGATTCAGAGTGAGCACCTCCCTGAAAATGAAATTCAGGGTGAGTGGCCACAGGCAGAGTGAGGGAGGAGATGTTTTGGAGTGCCTTGGGGACCAGAGTCATGCAGCAGATCCACTACTGATCTGCAAAATATGTGCAGAAAGAATAATGGTGAAATTTGAAGACAACTGGCAATAAAAGAGGTTCTAAGAACCTAAAAGAAATTGTATAGAGAAAATAAACTATACATGTCTCATAGGACAATAATCTTCCTGCAGGAAGGTGTGCCTGCTAACACCCCATTTTCCTGACAAATCCTAAATGTACCTCACTGTGGCACTAAAGCCGCCTAAATTTTTATCAGTTGTGTATGTTTATGGTTTTGTCTCCTTTTTGTCTCCTCCCTCAAAAAACCCTAATGGGGACCAACTACTGTGATTTGAATTTCAGGATGGCATGACTTTTACAAGCTTTAGAAGCAAGTCCCTCAAGAGGCAAGCAACACAAAATCAAACAAGTAATAAACCTGTTAAAAACAAACCCCTGAAACTTCCCCTTCCTTGCTCTTTAGGTTTATTTGGAAGACTTTAAGTGCTTTAGGTGCTGTTTTCCCAATGTCCTTCTCCTCAAAGCCTGAAAAATAGACAATTTTAAGTGGCACCAGTGGGAGTTTCCAAAATGTTTCTTCATTGTATTCCAATGCAACACGAATGACAATACTCACTTTCACAGATAATGCTATCTTTACATCCATATTAAAAGGGAAAATTCAAAAATCCTTCATAAAATGATATTGAATGTTCATTTTTTTGGGTTGTTGCTGTGGTCTGAGGTGCCAGGAATAATAATCAGCAGGCCTGTGAAGTTGCCCATCATGACAGCGCTCCTAGGTAAAAGCAAACCTAATATCCGTTCATCTTATCTGAGCTGGGTTTAGCAATCAGCTTTCAGTCTGCACCCTTTCATGGTCAGATACTGGGAGAGGGGGAAAAATCTAAACTATGCTTGGAAGAAAGGCAATAAACATCCCTGATCACTGTTATAGATACAGTTACCTAATGTTTCTCAAAGATGATGGATGTGCACAGAGCAGTGCTCTGCATGTGGAGCAGCTCTTCAGCTGGAGTTAACTCCACATCTCTTGAAAAACCCTCCACGGGATTGATACAGAAACATCACTATCAAGATATGCAGATTAGGCCTCCAGAAGTGTCAGAACTATATGAAATCAGGGGAGTTTTTTAACCTCTGTTGAGTGCTAATCAGGCAAGCTCATTTGAAACAGAGCACTAGCTCATGTCATGCTGAGTAGAGCTTTTGGGTTTAACCCAAAACTCATGCGGAATTGCATTTCTCTCGTCAAACAAGGCATATAATTAACATTCTGCTTATTTTGAACCTATGTCTTTGCTCAACAAAATGATAACATCTCTTATACTTAATACATGGAAACACACATTACCCCAAAACAGCGTTCCTGTACCCAGCATCTGGCTCAGCAATATTCAGTTGTGGGGCCCTGAAGGATGACTATGGAAAAGCTAGGAAAAAATGAACTTTCTGCAGATATATCCTCTTGATGTCCAGCAGCTCTGTTAGCTGATCTTAAAACCATCATAAGGTGCAGAATTAATTTTAAGATTTACAAAAAGGCTTTATTTTAAGACTCTGTGATATTTCATCCTCTTAGTTACCTGAACCTGACTTATGACTGAGAAAAAATACAATGAAAAAATCACACAGGTTCACTATGCTGTTTCTTTTGTTTTACTCTGTCTAATAACCCAAATATAGGGCTCCTAGAAGCCTCGCTGACCCTAACCCCACAGCACTGGGTGTAGACGAGCTGGAGTCTCTCAGCCCAAACCCGCTGCAAATAAAACAAGTAAACAACCTGAAGAAGAGTGCTGGGGAAATAAACATCATGAAACATGACAGCGGTGAAAAAACTCGGCGAAATGCCCACTTTTGGTCACTTTCATAGCTCTCCGGGGGGCTACAGCTCTCCCCGCAGCATCTCGCCACGGTGGGGAGGGACAGCGTGGGGGCAGCGAGGCGAGAACAGCCCCGATGATGGGAATGGGAGCTGATAGCCGTCCCAGCCCCACTGGTGTCCCCAGTGTCTCCGGAACTACGTGCAGAGGCACATCTATTTGCATCTCTCATCCCGCCCTACATTCACACCCCACAAACCCCTCCCTGCATCCCACATCCTACCTCGCATCCCGCATCCGACATCCCCCATCCCAGCCCGCATCCCTCATCCAGGTCCGCATGCACATCCCGCCCAGCATTCTGCATCCCGCATCCCACATGCCGCATCCCGTTCAGCATCCTGCTCCGCACACCGCCCTGCATCCTGCCCCTCATCTCACATCCTGCCTCGGATCCCGCATTTCGCATCCTGCCTGCATCCCGCAACACATATCGCCCCACATCCCACCCCCCATCCCGCATCCCGCCCGCCCGCGGGGCCCCGCTGCTCCTCCCGCCTCCCCGGGCTCTGGCCCCTCCGCCGGGGTGTGTTTTCTCGCCGTGCCCCATCAAAGCCCCCTCTGTTATTGAAATATGAGGCTGCTTCCTGCGCGGCGGAGGCGGCGGGCGGGAGGCGGGGATGGACGGGCGGGCCGCGCTCCCGCCGCCCCGAAGAAACGTCCCTTTGTTCGGCCGGGAGGGGCCGGTGCAGCCCCGCCCGGGGCTCTCGGCACCCCCTCAGCCCCCGAGCGGGGTGGGCAGCTCAAAGCCTGAAAAATAGCCAAAATAGTTCACGGAGTGAGCGCGGGGCCAGGTCGGTACCCCGGGGATGGAGACCCAGCCCCCGACCGCGTCCGAGCATCCTTGGTCCCTAAGCACCTCCCCTGAGGACACCTGCACCTCGTTATTTTACACCACAGAAGTGCACTGCACGCCCTTCCCAACCCCCCCACACCCCCATTTTATTAATAACCTCAAACTGATACCCTGATACTTCTTCCTCTGAGGCACAGAGTGGGATTGTCGGGGTGTCCTGTGAAGTTGGACTTTGATGACCCTTGTGGGTCCCTTCCATCTCAGGATATTCCATGATTCCAGACAGAGCCGTGTTTATTTGCCTGGGGTTTGTTTTATTTTTGCTCTATTTTTCCTTCCAGAGGTCTGTGCTGTGAAGTCGCCGATGAGGCACAGCAGCGGTGACCCCGGCTTGGTGACACTGGTGAAACTCATGTCCCCTCAGATGTGCCTCTGCACCAGGATATGTCAGGCTCTGGCATTTCCTGATCAGGCAGGATGGATGTGCTGCAGCCTCTTTTGATGGTGCGGGCTGAGCGTTTGACACCCACAATGATAAAAGCTTAGCGGGGTCCAGGCTGGAAAATGATGTTGGAGATTTGCAGTGGGTGTGACACAGCCACATTCTTCTGTTCAGCATCGGAGAAGGAGTGGGTGGGTGATAGGGGGAAGGGGAAATGGTAAAATTAATCCATAGGACCAAGTTGGCTGGACCACCTGTGCTTTTTAATCTAACGAATTTTAGAGGTTAAGAACTCCACATATATTTCCCACTGCTGTTGGGAGATTTAGACACCAAGAACCTAATTTTTCTCAAGTGGAGGAAAGTAACACCTGCTTTACAAAAATAGCATTATTTGAGCCCAAATTTGCTAACATGTAGTACATCAACAAGTCTTGGTCTTTTTTCCCCCTGTCCCTTTCATCTGTTTTTGTTGGAGTTGGGGTTTTGGTTTTGGTTGGTTGCTTTTTTAAATTAGACACATTCAGAGATACAACAACACCTTTTGCCTCTGGTTGTAAGGTGTGAGATTTGACATGTGTGCTATTCATGCTGTGGCATTTAGGGAGTTAAAGGCACACACTGCATGGGTTTCAGCAGACTCCTTTGGGGCTGTAGATCTCATGAAGTGAAGTGGACAAAAATATAGACATTTTTGATGCTGGAGGAATACTTTGGCCTGGGGCATTTAGAAATTACACAAAGTCTAGAGATCAACAGTTGCTGGCATTGATACCAGTGCCCTGAGCAAGGTGAGTTCTGGTTTGGGGGTGCAATAAGAGAAGGTGGGTTCGTTTTCTGGATTTAAAATCCTACTGGAAGTTAGGGGTAAAAGAAAAACATAAGGGCATCCCATTAGGTCCAGCTGCTTCCACCCCACTACCACTCCCCCCCCCCCCCCCCCCCCCCGCCCAGCTTTCCTGCATCACTTTCTCGATGCCTGAAACCCGGGTTCTACTCTCGGAGCTAATGGGAGTGTGGGGAGTAAAAAGGGAGCAGGGGCTGGGAGCCGGCAGAGGCAAGTGGTCAGAGAAGTGTCGTGTTTCTCAGGGTGTCACACACCCTAAATACCCAAATTCAATGGTCTCTTCATGAGGAACACTACAGGCTTCTTTCTTTACTTTTTTTTTTTTTTTTTTTCCCCAAGTCCCGTATAGTTCCGGGTTTTTGGTTGATTTTTTGTTGTTGTTCCTGTTGTTGGTTTATTTGTTTGTTTGTTTTCTCGGGACTTGTGTCGAGTTGAGAGAGGCTTTTTTAGGTGCGGATCTGGACGGGATGGACCCGAGGGGCGAGGACAGGGACCTGGAGGGAGAGGGCAGCCTGCTGGGACGGGGTGGGTGTGTGTGGGTGTGTGAGCGACAGGGAAAACCGCGCGTGTGTGGGTTTATTTTTTCCTCTCATTCCTGGGGTCTGAATGGAAGCACGTTGGGCTGTAATTAAGACATCTTGGAGGCGTACTTAACTCATGACGTGTTGCTTTTCTTTTCCTCTCGGTGAGAAAGTGGCTCTCTCTTCCCGGGATCAGGTCCTCTGCCACCCAGAGCCACAAAAGACACTCGGGACATAGACACAGACACAGACACACACACACGCTGACTTAAGGTGAGCACCAAAAACTTCCTCCTGCACCTCGCTGCCCTCCGTTTCAAACTGCTGGAGAGTCCTGAGAGCATCTCAACTCGCAGGGAGCTCTACACAAGGTAAAGAAAAAAAAAAAAAAAGAAAAGAAAAAAGAAAAAAAAATCAAACTTTTGGGAAAGTTTTTTTATACCGCTTTGCTGCTCTGACTCGGATGGGGACGCCGCAAGCAGCGCCTGTGGCATCGGCTGCGGGGCTGCCTGTGCTGGAGGGATTTTTGAGAGTTCTAATTTGGCAGCTGAGGCGGGGGGCGACGGTGAAAGACGGATTAAAACTGGCTAGTTTCAGTGTCTTTGACTTTTAAGCGTTCTGTGTTACCAAAGGGGGGGATCATGTTGCAACTGCAGAAAGACAAAAAGTTGTATACTTCTGCTCTGTGGCTTCCTCCTATGGGATTATTCTCTTCACAGAGATTTCAGAGATTTGCCTTTCTTCTTCCTTTTCTTTTCTTTTCTTTTCTTTTCTTTTCTTTTCTTTTTTTTTTTTTTTTTTTTTTTTTTTTTTTTTTTTTTTTTTTTTTTTTAAGTATTTCTTCATCCATTCAGATGCTTTCAGAAGTTTTTAAGATGTAGGGAAAAAGAGCATGGTAGACTGAACAAACATTTCAAGAACTGGAAGCAGAATCTGCACAAAGTACTGCCCATCCAGTTAGAAGCAAGAAGATTCTGATAAGATGTGATATGTTACATACTGATGTAATATTTGGCTATTTATTGTCAGGGGAAGACTGAGCAGTGTTTGGCACAGGTTCCTGTACCATCTCCACTCACGGAGAAAGCTGGGCTGCCTCAGCATTTTACAAATTTAGCTGCACATGAGCTGGTCCAGGGCTGTGATCACTGCATCATTTTACTGCCTCTTTATTTGGGGTTTGGGGTCAAACCCATTGAAAGGTGCTATTCAAAATATTTCTCATGGCAAAACTCCTTGTGTGGTAGGATAGACAGATAGATAGATCTCAAGATAGCAAGGGATGGAAAGCTTTTGTGTGTTTGAATTAAGGAGGTTTACTGCTGTTTGTGTATAATTAGTGAAGGTTTAATTGCTCCTGAGGTCTTTCAGGGCAAAAAGTGCTGCCATATATGTTGGTGCTTGACTATGTCAAGTAAGTGATACAACACCTTCAGGAGGATCTGTGAGCCTTGTGCTCAAGGGAACTGTGTGAGTGATTAATAAACAAATTTGTATTTATGTCTATCAAGGCTGTTTCAATGCCTAAATGTGGGAAGAAGGAACCTGGAAAGAGCCCTGTTGTTCTGTCAGGAATATGTATGATGCTGTAGTTGAAAGCACAGATGAAGTGAGGCCATGTAACTATGGATACAGACCCTCTCAATAAACACAGTTTCTCGAGACAGGTTATTTTCAGCACCTGGGGAAATACAGATCACAGTCAGCAAAATCATCACCAGCTCCTGTGAGGAAGGGACTGGGATCTACAGTCCTGTGCCAAGGTGTGGCATGCAGGAGGAAAAGTCCTCATGCCACACACATGCAGCTCTAGTTTTCTTGGGGTTTTGGGTCTGGTGAGGCCAAAACAGCACAGCCCTGTAAAGCACTGCTGAGCAAAGTTGCTCTGAGTGCATCACCTGAGACCCCAACCCTTACACACCTGCCTGTATTAGTGCCAAGGGGAAAGGGAAGAAGGAAGAACGCAGGAGGGAACAAAAAAAAAGAAGACCAACAAAAAAAACCCCAAACCAATTACAACAACAAAAAAAATCCCAAAAAACAAAACAAATCCCAAAACACCAGTTTGTGATGTTTTTCAGCACTACAGTTAAAGTGAAGTAGAGCAGGAAACAGGTAGAGAGCAGGTTTTTCAAGATAAATCCCCCCAAAAAGTAATGGCAATAATGGAGGCACTGCCAGTCTTCACTGAAATTTTGCCAAAAGGCAAGTCTTCCTAATAAGACTCCTGAATTTGTAAGCAGATTCCAATAAGAAAGAGGAAAAAAGCTCATCAGGAAGAAAGATGTTGTCCACAGCCTTGTCCGTGTCAGAGGCTCACAGCACAATCCATAGCAAAGCATCTTCTCATCACAAATCCAGAGGGTTCAGTTTCCTCCCAGTGCCACTGAGCCTGATTAAAAGAACCTAAGACACAAAAAAAAAAAAAAAAAAAAAAAAAAAAAAAAACAAAAAAAAAAAAAAAAAACAAACCCACCACACCACAAACAAAAAAAAAACCCATAGAGAAGTATAAACACTTGGGACAGGGGGAGAAAAACTTTCAGGAAAGGATGGAGGGTTTCTGTTGCATTACAGTTTGTTCAATTGCCAAGAAGAGTGTTTTCTACATTTATGATTTTTATGCTGATATGTGACTACAAGGAATATTGTTGCCCGCTATTGGTCACAGCCTGGAGCCAAAAGGACTGTTATCAAGACTTAATGAAGTCACTTAAGCTCCTTGCCCCTCAGTAAAAATCTGGAAGCAATATGGACCACCCTTTAAGAGGTGTTTTGAGATCCTTTAGTGGAGAGAGACTTTGTAATTGCTTACATTTAAATATATTAAAAGTTTTCCAATTCATTGCAAGGATTAAGGTGTGAAAACTGGAATTAATGTTTTCTGCTTTTCATTTGCCTTTTCACTGAAGCAGTGCTTAAACTATTCCTGGAAGTTGAAATATTTAGCATTTCTGTCTCATTGTAATCTTGACAGTGTATTTCATTACTTAAACTCTATGGAAATGAATAATTTTGTGGGGTGAAAAAAAAAGTTATTTTCATATGACAAGCTGCCTCTGTTGCTGGTTAGGAAGTATTAGACATTCTGTCTCCGCTGGTAGGAACTGTAGCACACAGTGCTGCACTTGAAAAGGCAGCTTGTAACTTGTAGGTAACAAAATGTTCCTTTGGGTTAAAAAATTAAAAAAAAAAAAAAAAAAAAAAAAAAAAAAAAAAAAAAAAAAAAAACAAACCTCTGAATATTCTTAGGATTTCAGTCAATGGTGTTTAAGGAGGATTAGAGGAAGCATCTGGCTAAACAAATATTGGGTGTAGAGTGGATGCCGTGGTATAAATTAATAATGCAGTTCTTTATCTGCTGTATGAATGAGAGGTTTTGTGGAGATAAGGCAGCCCAAACACGGTCACTGGATGCCACCTAGTGGATATTGCCGAGTACTTTGGCAGAATTTTCTTATATTCACAACATCTGTAATTAATTCAGGTGCAAATTAACTGTAAGTGGTTAGTTTTATTCACGTTTACCATTAAAAACAAAATCAGTTGCTTGTTTGGAGTTATTTTAAGTTATATTTTTAGGGGAGGTTATCTCTCTGAGTGCCCATTAGATATGATAAAAATCAGTATGGTTTTTATTTATTATTTGCTACTAACATTTATTTGCAGAGACTTTTTAAGCTACTCAGCCACAAACAGCCACAACTTAACACTCAGTTTGATGGGCTGACCTGGTAGTGTACAAGTGAGGAAATTTTTGTACAAATATTGTGTCAGGGGAAGCTGTGTCCAGCAGCAAGGCTTTCAAAGCTCCTTCCAAAACTCTTTTATCACATAGGGGTTCTTAATCCCCTTTGTGTGTTGTCCTGAACATTGTATCAATGGTAAACATAGATTATTCTAAATATTATTTGTAATAGCTGATAAAAGGTCATAAACCCGTTTTTTTCCTTTTTTTCACCTGCCATTTATCTCCACCTCCCTCAGATGTCAGACATACTCATAGCTTAAATTGTCTTTTTTAATGGGGAAAAGGAAAATTGTTTATTTAACCATTATAAGGATTGCTTATTCAGTGGTAGGTATTCAGGTGCTGTCAGTTTTCATAGCTCTAAAAATGATTCCAGCCCTGACAAAATTTTAAGCGGGCAAACATGCATCTGGATGTACTTTGTGATGGGATTTATTGTACATAGCCAGCTCGCAGGCTTCTGCTTCCTAAGTTGTTTTTTTTTTAATGTCACCATCAATACAGCTTCCACTGCAGCCACCCACTAGACATCCAAATGAGGTGATGAAAGCATGGTTCTGATCCTACCTTTTCAAAATAAGTGCCACAGTGGCTATCGGAACTAATAATTATTAAAATACATTGCAAAGTCAAGCCTCCTGTGCTTAACTTTGTCCTGGTTTTCATCACTGAGCAGGAAATCAAATGGCAACATCACACTCAGCAGAACAGACAATTCTTGTGTCCTCATCGTTTCGTCAGCTTTGAAAACACTTTTTTTGTTGTTCTCTTTAGTTTAGAACAACGGGATGGATGTCTCAAACATGATAATAGCTCTGAAAAAAAACCATTTAAAGCACTCATGAAGAAGTCACACAACAGTAGCCTGCACTGGCTTACTCTGGATCCTTTTACCAAGACTCACATGAAATATTGTCACAGGATGTTGTTAACAAAATCATGAGTTATATGGCTAAAGTCTGCTTTTCCTTTAATCAGTAAAAGTTTATGAATTAAAGACTAAGAAGGCAAAATATCACAGCAGCAAAAGAGCTAATTGACTCAGTCTTGTGCTTCATAGGTGGCTTACCTTTCCCTTCAGCTCCACCCAGCCTGGTACTGTGAATCACAAGAGAAAGAAACACAAACCTTATTAATGAGAGTCTTTGCAAGGCCACAGAGCCTCTCCTGGGAGCAAGTTTTCCACACAGAGTCACTGCCATTTCCTGGAGGAGGGCACATCAGGGCAAAATCTGCATCATTAATGGCTTGGCATACCAGAAAAAAAGTCATGAGACAGAAGAATGTCCCTGGATATATGTGTCTTGCTCCAAAAAATGTCATCTTGGCATTTGCCTTACTGCAGGAGGTCATTATCTTGAGACATCTTTCCATTAATAATATCTTCTAATTACCTTAAACACACACAGCCTACAAGGAAAATATGGGCCATGGAGACAGTTTAGAATGGAAATGGGTTTGACAGAAATCTTAAGTGGGAGGAAACAAAAAGTTTCAAACCACTCCGGTGTAAAAAGAAGGAAAAGTTAAAAACATAGAATGATTTGGGTTGGAAAGGGAACTTAAAGTTCATCTAGTTCCAACTCCTCTGCCATGGAGTCACTTAGAGATAGCTCAAATTTGGGCTGGATCAATTTTTCTCTGGGTATATTAATAGGTTTTTGCATGTCATATGTTAATTTGCACTGCTTGTGTCATGGTAGCTGATAATTCAGCTTGTACCTAAACTGTGTCAACAAGTGCTAGTGAACTGTGCCATGAGGAATACCTAAATCTACTGTGATTAACACTTTTTTATGTTCAGAATTCCTTTCCTGCAGTGCTGCCTACACACAGGGAGAAGTGACAGCCTGTATGCATCTGCTGCTCTGTGAGATTCTGGTCCAGGAAAACCACAGATAGTCAACACTACTCACGTCAGTCACACAGTGAAATCAACTGAAGCTCAAACAGACCTGAGTGAATAAATAAAACTATTCATCTTTTTGCATGTAGAGCATCATGCATTGCTGATCAGGAAGAAGCTCATAAAGCTCCAAGCTGCAAATCTATTCAGTTTTAAGACATAAGTACCTGTAAGGTGATGTCAATAACATATTAAGCAAAACTCTGCACATTTGCAAAGGGTAGAGGAACCAAGGCCTGCAACTATGGAAGAAGTACATGATTAATGTAGGAAAAAGAACTTCCATTGCTAAAATAACTTTCAGACCCTCCAATTGAAACTAACTACCCATCTATTCATTAACATGCTAGACTCCAACGTATTTATGTGATTACTGGTTGGGGTTTTTTACTTAAACATACTTTCAGGCAAAAAAAGGAAACCACCCCTGAGCCACATAAAAATAACACTAGAAATAGGGAAAGCACACTGAAAAATGTGAAAACACTGGAGTGTTGGGCCCAAACAAAAGATTTATAAGAACCATATCAGAGAAAAATAATGTTACAGTGTGTGTTGTAGTTCTCCTACTGAAATTTCAGTGATGCACACATGGGGCAACTGCAATAGACTATGTGGTGTCACCATTTTCTGATCATGCTGCTTTATGGCCTGAGGTGATTTGCTCAGCTTTTTAACACCGAGGGGGCTGTACACACAGGAGGGAACGTCTGGGATTTTAATTTCATGCTTAACCTGAAGAATTTATGCACACACTGTTATTTTCAAAGAACTATGTTTCTGGATTTTCAAATATCTGAAGCAAAATGTCAGGTTTTGCTGGGTCTTTTGACTTGTTTTTCTAATAGCTCTGATTATATAGATCTAAAATATGTGCACAAAACATGATTCAGCTTTTATCAGCAAGTCAAGCAGATCTTTTGGTTTGCATTGGATTGGGTTGGGCTTTTTTGGTTGTTTGCTGTATTTATTCTTTGATTGGTTTCATTAGAACTCGTTTACACCAGTGCACCATAAATAAACTTAATGACTTGAAGTTCTTCTCCAAGCTAAATCATTCTAAGAGCTGTGTAAAAGCAGTGACTGTGTGTCTGGTGGAGCCTGTGCTGGTGTGCCTGGTCACATTTATCATTCCATGGTCATCTCTGTGAGCCAAGAACCAGGGAAAAACAGCAAAGATGTTGATCTCCCAAGCGTTTTCTGGACTTTGCCCAGCTGAAAAAGCCAACTGAGAGAACAGTAATTCAGGTGTTGTTCATGCAGCAAATGTAGCCAATGAATCGGTTGTTGCTCCCAGTTTCCAGGCATTTCATCTGTTTTCCCCTGTGATCAGGCTAAAAGAAGCATGCAGATATTTATTTCCCCCCCACCAATCAACCTCCATAGCTGGTTCCATCTGCCGTTTAATGTAAGTTCTGCTCTGATCAAACCAAACAATAAGAAAACCTTTCAAACCTAGCAGGATGGCAGAATAACAGGGGTAAGTTTAACATCTTCATGAACAAGCTGGGGAGATGTTTTCTTGACAAAACTAGCGTGACATGTTATCAGAACTGGTTAGGAAACAAATAGCTCACTGTGACAATAGAAGCACGTTTCAGGTGGGGTTTTGCCAGGGCTAGTCAACATTGGTACTCCTCAATTAATACATTTTCATTCGTGACTTGGATAAGGGAGTAGAAAATATGAGAAGATTTTTAGAAGTTGTAAAGTAAGAAGAATCTGAATTATTTTTCCTTTGAATTAAAAGAAATAAAATTAAAACAACGGTTTCACAAAACAGAATGCGGTAAACTGAGACACCAATAGAACAACCTACAAAGGCACTTTGGCATCTAAAAAAGCAGAAAAATATTTTAAAATATCTAAAGAGACAAATGACAGTTCACACTTTGTGGCCCAAGTCGTTTCTTGAACAAAGTAATTCAAACATAAGGTTTTGCAGGAACAGTTCACCGCAGTCTTCAAAATTCATTTGGTCAAAGCTTGAAAATTATTTCTTTTCAATCACATTCTGCAAATCTGGGACAGAAGAGGCATTCTCACTTGTGGATGTTACTGTGCTGAGTGATCTGTTTTGCATACCAAGTTGATAGAAAGTTCAGATTTAGTGTTTTTCAAGACCTATCAAGCAGCAAGTTATGGAGAGAATTATGAGATAATGTCCCTTAAACAAGACTTTTCCGTGGAATAATGGTTACCTATAAAAAGTTAAACTGCCACACTAGGGAAAACTCTGCAAATGTCAATAGAAAGCACAGACATTTTTTTCCAGGCCAGGAGACAGATCCTGTCAAGCCATATTTTAAGAGTGACTTGTTTTTGCTGCATCTGATGATTGATATTCTTTTATTTTACCTGAGGAATATTAGTTGATTTCTGTATCATTACTGAATTATTGCAATTTGTTTGTCTGGACTTCAGCCTTTTCCTGACATTGTGCTGGGGAAATGTGGCTTTATTTCCAGCTGATTACAGCTTTCAGCAAATCTGGATTTATTCCTGTGACTTGCAGTGTGCAAAGTAATCATCTCAGACAAAAACCTGCCTTCCACAGACAATGATATTCATCAACTATTCATTATTATAACTTCAGAAACTGCTATGGAATGATGATTGACAAGTTTTATGATTACATACATATATATATATTATTAACAACTTTTAAGTTTATATTGAGTTTATTATGTAAAATAGAACAATACTTTATGGTTGTAAGTGTAAAAATGGTTACTACATGGTGGAAGGCAAGAGCTCATCCTGAAAACATCTAAAGAGAGGAAGGTGGAGGACTCTAATGGGGAACTATACCATCTTTGAATTTTTTTGACACCAAACCGCCAATTTGACTTTTTATTTTTTTGTATCAGGCTTGAATATTCCCCAAACTGCTACCCCAAGGTCATTAGAAATGCAGGATCTTGATTCAATATATTTTGGCTTTCTGCTTGTGCCAGCTATGAAGAATGGATCTTCTGTCCATGGAGTTACAATCCTATTATCAGAGAAATTTAGAGATGAAAATTTGTTATCTGGTGGAAACCAGAAGAAGAACACTCCCCTTCTTTTGCAACTAAATGTTTGCAATTTCAGTTAAAAAGTGCAAATAAAAATGAGCAAAAAGACAAATTAAACACTCTTTTAGCCAAAAGTCATAACTTTTCATTTTCATGTTTTTAGGGTACATATGGACAGGAAAAAGGCAATTTTGATTTTCTGCAGGTATATAAACTCTTCCTAGACTTTTGTAAGGACAACAGAACACACAGGAAACATGGGTGGGTTTTCCTCAAGGAAAATCTGGCTCATATTTCTCTGTCATGGAAGTTTAAATATGGCAGATGGCCTAGAAAGCATTAAAACAAAACAAAAAAAACCCTCATAACATTTTGTGGGTTTGTTTTATTAGGTCATCAGTTTTGAAGCCATAATATCAGATAAGAGCCTTGACTTCCAGTGGGAAAAGTCTTTGGCCTTTGTTCTTACAATGGAAAGCTCAAACACATGAACTGCAGAAGTGAACTATGGAGAATAAATATTAAAAAAGGAGAAGATATTACAAAACAATGCCAAAGCCCCAGTTTAACAGCATTTTCTAAAGCCTTTCAAGGAAAAAAGAAGAGTAAAAATAGTGGAGAAAAAGCAAAGTGTATCAAAATTGTGGTATTGCTTTTTCCTCCAACAAGAACAGAGGGGTATGAGGAGGAAGTTCAGTTCTGTGCATGGTAGGCACTGATGAAAAATAGTTAAAAGTCTTCTTAAACCTGTGTTTAACTGAATATAGAGAAGGAAGAAAAGCAGGACATAGTACAGAAAATACAAGACTCATTTGCATTTTCTTGAGCGAGTCTTCCATTTCCTATCATCCAGCCCTTAATTGCTCCTGGCTTTGACCTTTAAAGCAATTCTGCAGCACTAAACTGAGCAGATTGACTCTGGAAGCTGTGGGTGCTTCATTCAGTGCTCGGAGAGCCTTTTGGAGTGCTGTATTTCATCCCAAAATGACCTCAGATATATTTCAGAGAGTGCTCTGCTCAGACAGTGAGGGATGAGCCAACAGACTTGCCTGTGATGCTGACCTTTGCCTTCCTTCTTCTGAAATAAAATCACAGCAGAGGATAGCCAGAGGTCCACAGGCACAGAACAGGCCATTATGAATAAGTTCTTGCTGCATCCCTCTAATACAGTTTATCATTCCAGTGCTGCAGGAATTCTGAAGTGATTGCAAGTCAGGCAACTTTATTGAAAAACTGAATCCCAGCACTCTGCTGCTTATATCTCACTGTCACTCAGGACAATAACATTTCAATGCATAATTCAGAGCCCACACAGGACTTCTAGGGAGTCATTGTTGCCATCCTAAGCCCTCCCTGTTCCAAGGAGAGAACTTGCTGTGCCAGCAGAGAACGTAGCACAGTACCAATTTGAGATTCAGGCACCTGAAAACTAATGTTAATTGTTACCTTTTAATTATGTATTGTTTTTAATAGGAGAGAGAGAATTGCTGAATAGTAAGGACATTCTCCTGTAAGGATATTTTACTGTTGCTGGTGAAGCATTGTTTCAGTCCCCTGCTCAGACTTAAATCCCTCTGTGACTTTGAATAAGCTGCAGGCTCTTAGTCCTTCAGTCCTCCACCTACCAAAATGAGATGATAAAACTTCCTCTGTTGATGGGGATGGTGTAAACACTCAGATATTCATGTAGGCAACCTCAGCAGTTTATCTGCTGGTGGCACAGAGTCACCTATAAAATGTGTCTGTGCAGCCAGCTTGGTCAAGCAAGGCCAATTATGTCTTTCATCTCAGGGCCTTATTTATTTCTCCTTGTGACATTGTCCCAGGAAGGCCTTCATGCAAGACAGTCTGATCCAGGCCATCTTCAATAGCTTTGGGAGGGATTATAATGAAGGAATCCAGAGGAACTGCATGGAAATTACATCTCTATAACCAATCTCTGCTCAGCTGGCACCATATCACTTTATTTTTATACACTCACATGTTTTTTACACAAACTCATGGTTCCAGCAGGGTTTGTGAGCATTGGTGAAACGTTGAATCACAGCCACTGAGCCGAAAGCAATAATTCCTTTAGAAGCTGGAGTAGTTCTCAGCACTCATACTGATTTGGGCTACCATCTTCTGTACCGCTATAGATAGCCATTATTCCAAATACGGGAGAGATGTCTGAGTGTTACAGACTACAGTGAAAGTGAATGGGAGTGAAATAAAAGGATCCACACTGCCTGAGAGTACTGGGAATCATCTAAGGAAAAAAAAATATTTATCCGTCCCAGAAACTTTCCAACTTGCTTCCAGGAAAAAATAGAAGACATGGTGCAAAATTACACAGGGAAGATGTGGAAACAATGAGAAAATCTACATAAATTTCATACAGTTTGTCACTTATAAATGATACATTTAATGATCCAAATTAAAACTAAAAAAATGCTAAGATTTTTCTGTATTTACTAATATAGAAATTATATATGGAAATTAGTGCATCTTTTTGAATGCAAGAAAACCCCCCTTACTCACTTTGCTTAAGACATACTGTATGTGAATGCTGTGCACTTATTTTACCAAGATGTAAATGTCTACATGGGTAAAAGGAAACTAAAAATCTGGTAAAAATGCATTGAGCAATGAGGTTATTCTTTCTGTAGAAGGCAAAAAAGGCAGTTCTGGCTCAAGCTTTGTTGAAAATGGTCGTGTAGCTTTCCACTATTTACTTTTCTAAAGGTTAATACAGCAGCCTGAAAAACCTTGAGTAATTACAGTGGGGGTAGTGTATGCTAATATCTTCTGACTCATTGACTCGGAGGCCAATAATATTTCTTTTCATTTTCTGACTTCATTTTCCTGTTAAAGTATGGATAGCCTCTGAAATTACTGATTTATAGATTCTTAGACATCATTGGAAGGATTTTTATGTACTTTTATTCAAAACAGGTAAAATTATTTTGTGTGCTGGCCCCTTGCTCTGCTGATTTTTCTGTGGGTATGTGCTTGATAAAAGATATCACAAAGTAAAGTTCATCTTTATTTATTGCATGGGGAGATGCCACAGATTTTAGATAATTTGGGGTTTTCCAGATTTTAGCACATGGGAGAGGACATTTCTTACCTTGGGATTTCGGGAAAACCAACATGAACTTGGACATACAGCTTGCAAAAGGTATTCCCCATGAAGGCATTAATTATGTTGTATTGAAACAGCAACCGCTACACTTCTGACATTTTCAGGTTTTGAAACAAACAGGAGCTATACGACTCTCTGAGAGATAGCAGAATACTGCAATTTTCTCCAGCAACCTTGCCATAGCTCATCTTTGGAAGGATTTCTACAGAACCATTAACATAATAAGTAGTTCTTGCAAATTGTTTTTCATCCCTACATCTTAAATTCCAAAAGAGAGATGACAACTAGAATCAAGTCATTTAAGTGGACGCAAAGTTAAAATTTTATATATATGTATGTATGTATGTATAGTTTTAAGTAAAACCGATGTTCTGGAACACCTTTAGCAGTTTCAAATTGAAGAGAAATCTTGTGAATTTTTCCTGTTTGTACCCATGATGCAGAGAAACCTAAATATACATATACAGGCTAAATTTGCTGTGCCATTGTTGTCCTGTGCACTGCTCTGAGATGTTGCACAGAGCCACCATGAGACTCAAGGAACAGACCAGCATGGAACACTTGGCCAGGAGACATTTTCAGGTCAGGATATACCCCCAGCTACCTTGCAGCTGCTGAAAATCTTTCTTGAATCTGCAGTTGTGGATGTCTCTTTTGAAATTCATATCTTTGCTCCAGTGACCAAGAACCATAGACAGTGTTGCTTAACCTTTCCTTTTGACTGCTGAAAACCAGACAAGAGTTATCTTTGACAGCACCCACTGGACTGTTTTGCCAGTGCTATGAAATTAAGTCACTTTTCCTTTTGTTCTGATGGACAGCAAAAGGAAAATTTGGCCTTCACTTACAAAGAACTTTGTCTTTGTGAAATATCAAAGCCCAGAAGTCTCAAATTTCTTTGCATGCTTCAGAAATATTTTCATTGGTTTAGGGTTTTGGGGATTTTTTTTTGTTTTGGTTTTGTAGTTGTTTTGTTTGTTTGTTTAGGGGGATTGTGTGGTTTTTTGGCAGATTTGTTTTTCATGGGGGGTTTTATGAGTATTTTTTCAGGTTTTCACGGGTTTTTTCAGGTTTCAGCATTGTCCCAGGTGTTATAGAGCATCTAGAGGAACCATTTCTAGATGTCCTAGTGGATGCTAGGTGTAGGTGGGAGTATGCAGGTGGGAGGACAGTGCAAAATATTTGCAACTTCTCATGAAGGGAAGGAAACCTGAGGAAAGGTAAAACAATATGATTTTGGTTAAAATTAACTGAGAATCTATAGGTGCTTATCAGCTGCAAAAATTTAAAATGAGCACAGAGAGGTTGGATCCTGGGCCATAGTCCTGGATGTTTTTTCTTCCTGGGATTTGCTGCTTGCTCTGCCACGGAGCAGCAGGGAACTGCTCTGTGTCCCTCTCTGAGCTGCAAATACATCTCTTATCCCCAGAAGGGCAAGACAGAAAACAGTGTCTTACAAAATTTTATTTAGAAAAAAAAAAAAAATTAATGCTAGAATTGAATTATACAGAATTATAAGAAAGGAATCAGTTGAATTTGAAACATTATTTCTGAAATCAGAGTGTGTAAGGAAAATCTGAGTTGTAGTGGAGGTGCTATTTATAGCTTTTATGCTCAGAGTTTATAGTAGAAATGAGTTTATAATGGAAAATATGTCAGGTTATGAGTGTGCCAGTACCCTTTTTCCAACAAAATCTAATTTGAGATCTTTAAACAGAGGTGTTTGTAGTAGAAGACTAGCATCGACAGCCTTTTTTTTCTTTGTCTTTCCTTATAACCAATGTTAGATCCTTCATAAAATATGTGTGCTAGTCCTTTTATAGTAATAATGAAGGGAATTTCTGAGCTTTTAAATAGCATCTGATTTTAGAACCTTTGAAATTGAGGTCATCCAATACCTCAGACTGTAACTGTGAGGGAAGGAGCGCAGCCACAGCACATCCTCTGTTCCTCATTTGGTTTGGGCTTCCCCCTTTTGCTCTCACTCCATAATGAGAACTGAGGTCCCAGTCAGATGCTCAAAAATTGTTCTTCTCCTCCCACCCTCCCGCCCCCCCCCCCAGCTTCTTACCCACATTCTTGGAGTAAAAACAAAAAACAACCTTTGTTTTGTTGCCAAAGTTGCTGTCCCTGTCCCATGGCAGAGAAGATATCACATTTCTTTAATTGATTTTCTCTGCAGCACATCTGAGACACTGTGATTCACTGAGACTGAAATGCTTCTGGTATCTAAAGGCAGGGATTGTTCCATCCTGACACTAGCAAAGATCAAAGCCAAATGCCTCAAGTTAGTCTGGGAGCACAAGGAAAATGGTCCTTACTCCACAATTACACAAAACAGACCCATGGCTGCATCTCAAAAGATATGTAGTATAAATTTGAAATTAAAACAGCAAGGTTCAAAGGCATTAATTCTGTGTGGTGAAATATTTTAGTAGCACATTTGAGGTGAGAAATTTATCTTCACTGAATGCAGGTATTATATGCACATTCTCATGTCTGTGTCAGATCTAATTAGAGCAATGACCTGATTTTTTGGGGAATAGATTTCTACTGTCTTTCTAGTGAGACTAGATTAAAAATCTCATCAATTATATTTATGCTTCTCAGATTATTTTGTTTTAATGCTAGGAAACTGCTTTTTAAATAGTATCCATTCCTCAAATTGACCAAAAGACAAGAATATTTTCTATGATTGCCTTCTTATATCAGCTAATGGAATCATATTTTCTAATCTTCTGTTGTCAGTGACATTTTCTTTACTACTTTTTGCTGTATTAATAGCTATGGCCCCTAAAATGAGAAGATATTCTCCCCTTGGATATGCAGTTCCAGAGAGAAGGTTGAAATATCTGTTCTACATGAATAACCCACTTTAGGAACAGATTAGCCATCACACAAGTTTGAAGGAGGGATGGGCATGGAGGTTGCTTCGGGTCTGCTCAAGCCTGTCCTGTGAGATTACAGTCCCAGAGAACAGAAGGTTAATAATTTATAACGAAGAATTCACATTCTGCCTGGGACCTACAGCAGCTGCATGAGTAGTCATTCTTTCTTCAGAGCAGATAACAACATATATTGATGCTTCAAGACTGAAAAACAGAGGGAAATTATGTTATTGCAGGTTTTGTGTTAGGTAATTTCCCTCCTTGTCCCCAGTAGACATATCTAGAGAGAGGAAGAACAAATTCCTGAGCACTGGTTATACTAACCAGCTTTTACCAGTGCAGTCATGTCAGTCAAAACGTATCTTGCTTTATCAGGTGTTATCAACAACCAAAGCTAGGATGGCCTTCCATACATGTGTAATACGCAGGTAAACACGTTTTCTACAATGAGCATTCATTTTGCTCACCAACTGGTACCAATTATGCTCTTGGAGGCTTTCTTCCCCCCTCTTGCAGCTCTGGCTATACCAGGACTAACCTGTCAGCATCTCCCTACCCATCTAGCTAAATCAACAAGCCCTCTGTAGTGTAGATTAAATTTAATTAGGGATTAGCACAGCTCCCAGTTCTGTTAGGCAGCCCTCAGGCTGAGAGGTGGAGCTGTGTTAGGGATGGTTTATGGAGGTCTGCACAGGGATAGGTTTGGGCATTTGGGGCTCTTTTTTTCAACCCCTGCTATTTGGCTCTTTAAAAACCCTGGCAAAACAGCCTGGAGAGCAGCATTTAGAGTGCAAAACCTGACATTTGGATGTAAGGGAGTCTGTGCCTTTGACCTCTGAAGAAGAAATGAAACTGAGCTGACCCCACAAGATTTAAGGTCCTGGTAAGTGAGAAATCCTAGAACAGGGTCCCATGCCCCTTTTTGTAGCTTGGGAAATTTATACGTGTCACAAGATGAAAGCTGACCTAGGCAGGAGTCAGTATCTCAGTTAATTTATTTGATAATTTATGGTCCTAGTAGAAAATCACAACCCTAACTTCTAAAAGCAGTAAGGGTATGATAAGCCTTGATGATGCACAGATCCCTCGTGGTCTGTCAAATACCTGAAGTGGGTGATGCTGTGTGGGGTGTGGAGGAAAATGACAAGTTTTCCACAGTACTGACTGTGGAGCATCTGGGAAGGAATGAGCAGAAATACCGACTTTTCAGGAAAATCCTCAACAGATCCTCCTGTTCTCCTCTCTTTTCTTTGGTGCAATGGAGGCTAGTGGCTACAAACCCTGCCATTAGCACATCAAAGGGGAAACCAGTCCTTTTTTCCAAAAGCAACCCTTTGGGGCGGGGATTCTCCTTTCAGGCAGTTTTAGAGATTCATTGCTTCTGCTGCTTTTCGGTCCTTTCCCCCAGGCCACAGTTTTAACAGATCTGTTTGCAGTGAGTGGAGCTTATTATGGAAATTTTCCCATTATGTCTGGGGCAGGTATTTGGTGTAAAAGCTCAGCAAAGCTTTGGTAACTGAAAAAAAAATAAAAATAGACAATGGCTATAATGCGTCAAAGCAAAAGTCATCCTTTCCCTGTGTCCAGTGATCACCTGTAATTCCTTAAGGATAGAGTATCTATTCAAAAAAAATAAGCAGGAGGAGTGCAGGTCTTCTGTCTTGTGTATCTTTTGTGAGAGATCCCTGTCTGTTTTAGGGATGTCACCCTCCACAGAGTGACAATCCCTGCCTCAGGAGCACAGCTTCCTCTCAGGGGTGAGGACGTGGGTTGGAGGGTGTTTAAAACCCTAGCAGGTGTTTTTGAAGAATCAGGAATAATGTCTGTGAAGCTGAAAAGCAGCCTGCATAGTCCTGAAGACAAAAAAGTCTGTCATTTATTTTGGGTGACTGTAGAACTCCTGATCCCTGTAATTAACTGTTTGGAGCAACTTGCAAAAAAAAGTGAATCCTATCCATTTACCATTAATTTAATTTTTGAAACACAATTCATTTTCAGCCTACTAACACGGTATTCTTGTTGACTAAGCAAGCATATGGCTTTGCCTGGCTTAAACCAAATCAATGCAATTTCCTTGTTAATTGAGTTTCCCAGTTCAGAGATGATCAAGAAAACCTGCTGTTGGGTTAATATTTTGGTTTGCTTTGTTTTGTTGTTTTGGTGGGGTTTTTTTCTGAAATCTGCACAGGTTTACTTTGTCTTCAGGACTGACCACAAGCCAGCAGATATTGCTGGCAGGCAAAAAAAAGTCTCAAGCCTGTTTATTTACTAATTACACCAATGTTTTTGTAAAATGTCTTCTGTTTCATATCACAGCTGTTCACATTAAACCCCACCCTTGGACTTTGGTTCTTTCAAATTCTGTCTATGCTAAACTCAATTCTCTCCTGTTTTTGATTTCCACACATTATTTTTCCAAATATATGGAAACCCACTTTTCTGGGTTTCCTAGGCGTAGACTCCTTAGTCATGCCTCCATCTGAACCTAATGTAATGCACTTTTGTAATTTTACAAGGTGCACTAAACTGCCTGCTCTGCAAGCCTTTATGCTTACACAGCTTAGAACATTTTTATTTGCCATGATATATTCTGCACCATGATTTTATCTACCAGTTGCAAATTGTCCAGTTAATCCTCTGCTTTGCATTTTATCAGATTTGCTCAGACCATTGTAGTTTTCCATTATTAGGATGTCAAACCAGGGTGGTTTGTTCAGGAGATTTCCTGCATTTTTTTTTCATGTTACACATTTGATTTACAAGCATGTGATGAAATTGTCTTTATTTCCATAACTTAATACCCTGAGCCACTCTTTGGGCTCCAGAGTGGAAACAGAACTGCCATTTTCATTTCTTTTTGCCACACCTCTGGAATGTAAGGGCTGTATTCACATTTTGCACATAACCACTGCAGCAGGCAGGCAGAAACCTCCTGCATGATCAAGCACTTCAGCAGTCAAGCATTTAAGCCAGCCACAAGTGCCTCCATTTCATTTGCAGATATTTAATGATCCTTATCTGGAGGAACAGAGTTGCTGCTTAAAGCAAAGAGTCCACTTAGGAAATTACTGGAGTCAGATACCATGAGAGAAACCCAGTGATGGGGAAGGTGCTTTGCTGGCAGTGCTGAGAGTTACTGGGAACAGGTTTGTAGCTCTGTGTGGATCAAGAGGAAGCTCCATCTGAATGAGTTGGATTGTGTCACTAAGAGGATCAGCCAGCAGAGCCTGGACCTGCCATGAGGGAGAATGAAAAAATTCTGCTTGAAACAGGAATCGATTGATTTACTTATATTGAGGGTTTTGTACCTCAAAAAATGAGGTACACAAGAACAAACAAGAGGGATCTCCTGTGCCATAATCTAGTCCTCTCCTATCCACATTCCCCTTCATCTGAGACAGTTTCTCATAAAGCAAGCAAGATCTGATTTAAAACTAACTGTTCCTTTCCTCCACCCTAAAATGTCTTATGAAGGCTGTGAAGTTTTTCTACAGCTTAAAATTATATCATTTCCAGCTTAAACTTATTTATGGCCTGACTAGTTCTGTTCCCAAGTCTTAGCTGAAATATTCTTTAGCTTCTCTGGCATTTGCTCTCCGATATATTTATAGAGAGCAATTATATCCTTACTGAGGTGTGTTTTGCCAGACTAACCAAGACAAGCTCTTTTGGCCTCCTTTTATAAACGGGTTTTCCTTTCCTCTGATTGCAGCAATAAACCTTTGCCTTGTCCCATTCTAAGCTATGTCCTCCCCATCCCAGGGACCAGGAACACAGGCAATCTGCCTGAAGGTGCTGCCAGTGGCTGGGAGAGGGAGGAGAGATTGCTGAGGTGATGGTGAAGGCAGTGGGTGCTCGTGCTCCAACTCTTTGATGTTCCAGGCCAGCCCTGTTGCCAAAAATGCCGTCTTCTGTTTCAGCACTTCTAGAGGCCAGGCAGCCAACCACCCACTAATTCTGATGTCACATTGTTGATTCCCTTTCCTAGACTCCTCTGGTGAAGCTCTGAGGCAAAGTTCTGAGGTCTAGCACAGCTAAATTACCTATTTTTTTTTAATTCTTTGCTTCCTTAAACCCAGTCTCTCCCTTCTCCATCCTAAGTGAAAATTCTCCATGCTGAGTCACAGCCAGTGTTCTTATGCTTTCCTTTTCAAGTCCTTGTCTAGACAGTTTTCTAGACACTTTTCATCTTATCAGAACTTTTCTGGTGTGATCTATCTCTAGTGAAGCTTTTCTCCACTGCTGGCACATTTACTGTTCACGTGCCATGAACAACCATTCCCTCACAGAAGTATTTCTGCAGCATTGTCAGTTTGCAGTGTCAGTTTCCAAATTATTGTCCTTTCCTCTTGAGCCCAGTAAATCCTTTTCATATTTCTTTCTAGTGTTGCTGTTCACTTATTCAGTTCAAAGTACAGAACTGCAGACTTTCCATGTCAGTATCTGCAACTGCAGATATAGACAGTCTGGACCTTTGAAGAAATACTAATTTCTGTCATCTTTCTCACATCTGACTAACCAAGGATAACTGTGTAACTCTCTGTTCTCATTGCTGTAAACCAGCAAAGAATTTTCTTTTTTCCATTTAAATGAGTCATGCATTTTGGACCCAAAACAAAAAGTGGTTTTCAGACCATAGTCTGAATTTGGAGTATTCTTGCTATTGTTGATTCTCTGCAATTCAAGCCAAAAAAAAAAAAAAAAAAAAAATATATGCATATATATATACACACACACATACATATAGATGTAAAAGGTGCATGCATAATACTGATGTGACACTGTTTACTTTAAAAGTTTGAGAGAGTTGTCTTTATCTGGAAATCTTTTCTTGCAAACATACACAATCTTACAAGTGTTTATTATTTGTTTTCAGTTGAATGTAGCTAACAAGATTTTAACTAAACCATAATATGACTCATGTGTTTTTCCAGTGTTCTCAGGCCTAAGACACTGCAATGAAAAGATACTTAAGATAAGAAGGGAAGGGGGCGAATAGTATCTGAATGTTCTCCTGTGTGTAAACATATGGACAGCTATCACACGGGGCCTCAGCATGTGGAAATTCGTGATGTTCTACAGCAGTGGGCTCATGAAGAAGTCCAAATCTGTTCTAGGTGCTGATAAATTCTTATTGCAGCGATGTTGCAGCTCCTTTTAACTCTGCAAATATTCATTTCCACAATACCTTTTGAGCAACAAAAAACATCATCATGGTGTCACCAAAAGGGAGCTTAGAAACAGAAAACTAATCCTCCCCACCAGGTCCACCTTCCCCCCAAGGTCCCACGTGAAGGGCTGAACTCATGTCCCCCCAAAGCCCAAACCCATTGCTTGACCCCAAGACCTCCCCACTCTGTAGAACAACTGATCTCAGTAGAAAGTGTGTTTTGCCATTGACTGCAGATTAATTCAATTAAAAGAGTTGTGCTTTCACAAGTGATCCCCATATGGCTTTGATCTGGCTGTACCCGCAGCCAATTCTTCACCACCAAATATCCAAGGAAAACTCACGTATATTTGCAGTAAGGAACAGATGTTTGATGAAAACAGTGTTGTTGTAAAATTAAAGTGTTTAGCTTCTCAGAAACAATCATTCAACTAGGGCTTACATTGGCAATGAGGAACTTCAAATTGAAAATATGCAGGGCTTGGTATCATTTGTGTAATTTCTTTATGAAAGAGAGTGGCTTCTTCAAGTCATTCTCAATGTCATTGAGAGTGCAGACAGTGCAATTCTCAGACCACAAGACAAAAAAAAAAAAAAAGAAAAAAAAAGGGGGAGGACAGGAGGACAGGACTGAGTTTCTCATGGTTGGCTGGACAAAGAGTCCTGTTTTATGTTTTGCACCAGGACCCATGACAAAAATGTTATACTGCTAGTAATTCCTTACAGCAGGCTGGCACCAGCTCTTGCTCAGGAGGTCTGGCAGTGCATCTGTTCTCTCACAGAGTGGTATCCTTGAAGGATGTGAAAATGCTGTCAATGTTTTTAATTTTAATTTTTTATGTTGTTGTGTACTGGTTTGAAAACAAGACCAGTGAGACTCCAAGTCAGAAATACAATTTAATATAGAGCGAAGGACAAACAACAAGAAAGGTAAAATATAAAATAAAATATAAAATAAAATAAAAAATAAAATAAAAAATAAAATATAAAATAAGATAATAAAATAAATGCAATTGTACAAAGGACCACTGTCAGAATCAGAATGCAAACCTGACACCCTTTGGTCAGGGTGTTGGAAGCAGCCCGAAGTAAGTCCTCCTGGAGTGACAGATGTGGCTCCATTGGAGTAGAGATGATCCTCCAGAAAGGGTCCAGTTGTCCTCTGGGAATCCAGTGCAAACAGACTGCTCTGGGGTCCCTGTGTCCCCATTTTTATCTGGGTAGGGAGTGGTTGGCTCCTCCCTACTGGGTGGTGCATCCCACCATGGGATGATGTAATGTGTCATGTCACTGGTGAGCCTTGATGGCCCATTTGCAGAAGATATCCCCCAGAGGAGGAGACAAAGTTGATGAAAGAGCTAAGAAGGCACTGCCTTATCTGGTGTTATCAGGTGTCCCATTAACAGAAGGCATTTGCCCTCTTTCCCCCCTAGAGTTACAAGAAATAAAGACAGTATCTCCCTACCAGTGTCAACAGATGAAAATAATGAAAATAGAATATACATTTTGGTTACATTTTTCAACCCAAGATGTGCCGGTACAGTCAACTTGGCTGAGGAAAAGGAATGGGGATTCCATTAAATGTGGGACAGTCAGAAAGTAGATGCTGCACCTCCCCTGGAGGAAGCAGAAGTATCTGTCCCATTTCTAGATCTCAGAGTATTATCATTACATGGACAAGTTTGCTAACATTCCTATGACTTTTACAATATTTTCTAAGCAAAAAGTCTAAGACTAAATTTGAAGTGATGATCAGGTAACTTGGTTTGAGTGGTCAAAAAGTTTGAATGAGTTTGGAAACCAGCTGCCTGCAGTGACACGGAATTTGTACAAAGAGTGTCAGTGGGTGGTTTACATGTCTGCTTTTGAACTGATAATTTTTTTCCCATACTTCCAGAAAAGAAACTTTTTTTCGTCCTTTTAGGGAGGGCTGAGGTTTGTTGGTGTTTGAGGCTCATTTTCTTCTCCATGTGCAGTAACAGTTTTTCCACCAAGGATATGCACTTAGTGGGAGCTAGAGAAGGTTTAGATTTTGTAGATTCATGTTCTAGGTCTGCTTCAGAGCCCCATCATAATTTCAGTTGAGGCTGGGAGGGTATGGGAGGTCTCTGGGGGGAGACATGGCATGGGCTGTGGGAGGGATGAGCAATCACTCACCACAGAAAACTCTGAAATGGGACTACAAATTAGAAAAACCCATTTTCTTGTCATCCTGAGAGCTGTGCCTGGCAGAATTGAGAGAGTGGTCCTGCTTTGTGCTTGGTTACCTGAAAACTGATAGTGGGAACAATCAATCCTAGAGCCTCCCTACTCAAATATCCCAGTCTCATCCTAACTAATTAAATTTCAAAATGTCCACTAGCCTGAATGGGCTTTGAATAAATTGTTTGCCTTTTCACTGCACACAAAAACCTCAAAAATTCTGTCTGACCAATTAGAAAAGGTGGGTGGAGTGGATTAATCATTCAATTTAAAGCATGAAATCAGGCACAACTAGTTTAGGTACAGAAAGGCAGTTCAAGCCCCCACAGACAGCAATTATAATGAAATAGTTGATAATATAATCATATTGTGAAGAAGTTAAAAGAATAGTTTGAAAGAAATTACCTAATGTCATTTGATGAGATGATTTTTTTAATTATCTGAAGACAGGACCCCAGCTGTTATTCACTTTTTTCAGGGGCATAGAATACTAGAAATTTAAGATACTTATGGCTCTGTAGAAATCCAAGCATGCAGGAAAGAAAAGGCAGAACCAGAAATACCAAAACCCTGGCAGAAATTCCCAAGGAGAGTGGCCTTGCAGAAGTTCTGCAGGGCAGTGGGAAATATTCCTGCCACCAAGAAATTACCTTGAAGAAAAGTTGTAGGTAATTGTATGGGACCTGGGAAGCAGAAAAGCCTTGAGGAAAAGCCAGTTTTGTAAATATGACCAACAGACAGAAAAAATGAGTAGGAGAGATCAAGATTTCTACTGACTTCTACTGACCTCCATGCTTGCATGCTCAAGAAAAGCTTTTTGCTGAAGAAGATGTCAGAATACAAACACAATCTGTCTGGAAAGACAACTCTCAATTTTTTTGAAGACCACTGATAAGTGGAGGTTGAAGTAAAAGTTTTCTTTAAAGGAAGGGACTGCCAAAAAATATGTCCAATATATAATATGAAAAGCAAATTTGCCTTTCTGTGTTATCAAAGAACATCCCACTGCCACGCATCAAGCAAAAACATCCAAATTCCTGAAGTAAAAACATGTTTATTCAGAGCATTATTAAAATAAAATTTAAAAAAACCAAACCAAACAACAACAAAAAACCACAACAACAACGACAACAAAGGAAAACTCCAAGAAAACTCAAGAAATAAAACTAATGGAGTCACTGAGTGCACAGCATTCCTTCCAGGTTAGATCTTAAAGCACATTTGTTTTATCCCTGATAGTATTTAAAACCTAGAGTATCAGATTTTCCAGACCACATGACCTTGACTCTACCCTACAAATAATGGCAGAATTGCTGTTATGCCATGTTTCTGGAATACATTCTAGAATATATTCCAAATCTGGTGCAAGGTAGGGACTTCAAAGACAGTAAAAACATTTTCTTTCTCTCTGCAAGCAATTTATCAGCATTCCTCCTCAGAAATTATTGGGCTTGAGGGGATTCCAGATGTGTTTGGGGCATCATGCTGCTTTTGCACTGAGCTGTTCTGCCCACGGCTAGAGAGCCACAATGACAACCTGTTCTCCAGACAGCGACAGTCTGCCACCTTAGATGCCCCAAATCTCACACAGCCTCACAAATTGCCTTAAATACTCAAGTACCAAGGAAAAAGGAGGCCTTGGAATGTGACCTTTAAGTCATCCTAACAGAGAATGTAAATATTATCATTCCTACGCCATCAATTGTTCTTTCTTTTCATCCCAGCATGAGCAAATTTTATTTTGCAAGAACAATTAACTTGGGGACCAGTCTGCTGAATCTGTCCTGCCTTAATTCTATCATCCTGGGGGACTTTTTCAAAGAGAAAGTGTTGTCTTAACAAAATAAGTGAAAAGCAGAATCCAGAAGGAAGCATTGTAAGGGTAGCCATGGCAAGAACTGGATTTTCATCAGATTTGGTGAACTGAGGTCCCAAGTCTGTAGCTGAAAATGAATGTTTTGCTTTTGTCTTCGGAGAATTAAAGATTTCTGGAGAAGGAGGTTATTAAACAATAAAAATGAAGGGACAAAAGGCCAGTCAAGCACTCCCTTCCACTGACCACGTGTATCAGGCACAAACCAACTGTGACGGTAGCCTGGGCTTCTGAGTGGGACATAAACATTTTGCATACAGACGAAATAGCTCAGGTGCCCACAACCTGGAAGTGAATTCTGTTCTGGGGGTTTGACTCAGCTGCCAAAACCCTGGGGTTTATACATACATATAAGATTTGATCTTTAGCAGCCCTGGGGCAGAGCAGGAATCTCTTTAATTATCTGGATTGAAGTAATCTGCTCCAAGTTATCAGTTTTAAGAAAAGCTGCTGAAGGGAATGTATGAGTACTGGTCTTCTACTATTACCCAATAGAAGTGTCTAAAGATGAGAGACCCTTCATTACTGCTGCTAACACCTTCTCCCTGAAAATACAGGCATTTTGTTCCATTAATAGATATTTCTCTCTGTTTAACACCAGCTCCCAGATGGATCTGAGCTCCACAGAGAGAAGACTGTAAAGGCCTATATTATACAGGAGGTTTGTGTATGGGTGTGAATAGTACACAGATTTGGGGGTGATTTCAACCCCAAACTATCAAGACTGATTTTATTGATTTTGTTGCATGTTTTAGGTGCCACTGATTCCTTTACTTGCTGAGCCTTAGAGTACTAGATTTAGATTACTCCTCAGAAAGGTAGAAAGTTTTATTAGGAAGCCCCCCTGTTTCTGCCCAAGGACTTTGGGTTTCTCTTGTGCCATTTTCAGTTCAGGCTTCCACAGGTCTTCCAACTCAGGGAAACAAACATTTGATATAAGACACCATCACCTCTTCAGATAATCCAAAGACTAACTCCTGTGAACAAAAAGCTTTGCACTTTAAAGGCTTTTAACTACTGCCAGAGAGAGAATATTGAGGTAGGTGGCCTCTGTCCTCACACAATAGATGTTTGGATGTTCTGCAGCTAGATAGTAGTTGCAAAAGTAAATAAGAAATATATTATTCTATTCAAAACAGACATTGGTAGGTAATGCTGTTTTTCAGTGCTCTGCCCTTCAGAGAGTTGCTTGTCACTTATGCAGCCAAATTGCTTTAAAGCATTCTGTAAATTCTCAGAATATTATGTTAAAATACAGAAACTGGTGTTTTGCAGCCTTTTAGATATGCCAGTAGTAGATTAATTAATGCTATGTGCATATTAAGAAATGGTGATTAATGTCAGAACTTCAAAATGTATCTGAGAATGAGCAGTTCCTGAGAATTTGAACACTGAATGTACAATGACCTTGAACACTTCCCCGAGCCTTGAGGTTTTCCCTTCAAAACTGCTTCCCAGCTTTTTGTGTGCCTGTCCAGGGAGATAGCCGATTCATAAACCGCAGTAATTGAAACCAGTGTGAATTTCTTGAGTATGACTAATCTTTACCATTTCTTAAAAAAAAAAAAAAAAAAAAAAAAAAATCAATCATCTAGTCCCAGCCAAGATTTTGTTAATTTTAATATGAGAACATCCACACCTATCATGTCTCCCCTGAGGTCCTCCCAGGCTGCTGCAGAAATGGAACCTGACTTCTGTTGTTTTGGCTAGAGGCTGAGGATGTGAATTCCTCTGGCTAATTGCTTTTTGGATAACCTACAAAGCACCAGGGGTCAGATTCTTGGTCTGGTGACGTTGCCTTGGCTCGATGCCCCCGATCCTTGGTGGGGAATCCAAAGAGGAGAGTGACACCAGGTCATTCCTCACTTGAGGCACACACATTTCCTCAGCTGCTACACGTGACACAATCTCTGCCTTTCAACAAATCTAAAATGCCACCATCTTGGGTAAATCTCCACCTCCCCCCAAAAAACCTGTGATGATCTGTAGCCACAAGGTTGCCATGTCTGTGACATGTGAGATCGTTCAGCTGGACACTGAGGAAAAGGCAAAACATGCTTCCAAGTCAGCACTGGCCTGCCTCTCACCCTCCTTGTGTGATGCTATCACATAAACACTGTACAGTAAGATCATATCTGCCTGGAGGTACAGGTGAATATCCCTAAATGGTGTATGGGTAATGTTTCCCTTCATCGTGAAATTATTTGTTCTGGAAATCATCACCAGATGGTGCTGCATGGAGGAGTTTTCCTCATTAGTTTAGGAAGACAGGCAAGGAGAAGGAGGCACGTGTGGAGCTCTCAATTCATGTCACCAAAAAGGTGAATCTTCCTCACTCCTCAGCAGAGCCTCACTCCCTGAGCACACAGTGCTTAGTCTAGGTAGGGTTGTTGTCCCTAAGAAAGGCCCTGTGACTGTGTCTTGTCACTAATGGCACAGAAAAGGGCAGATTTGTGGCAAGAAGTAAAGTCAAAGTGTCAGTGAGCAGTTAAGGTTGATCTGCAGAGCCCCTGTGGGCTTTTCCTCACTCACAGAGACCAGAGTTTTTGCCTCCAAGCTGCATATGGAGGTGGAAATATTCCCACAGACCTTGCGTTCCAAACCAAAGTTCCTTTGTTAAACACTCTATGTGTGTCTAAATCAATAAAATCATTAATAAAAAAGAATTGTCAGATGTTAGCCAATAGCCAAAGAGAAAGAACCCACCCCAGACCCCAAAGCTACAGCATTTTGCACTCTGAGAGGAAACACACGGTGTGGGGTTTGTGAGGGACAGGACAGGGTGGTGTCACACAAGTGTGCCCTGCTGTCCCAGGCAGGCAGGCCAGCGGTGTCCCCATGCAAGAGCAATGCCCTGGAGTGGCTACCTGGAACAGAGGCTAGACAAGACTGAGAGAATAAAAGTGAGTATTTGTTAAAGGATTTCAATAGATCCACCTTGGGCAGTCAGAAGCCTCCAAGGGGCTGCACCCAAGATGGAAGGCCTCAGTAGTTTTTCAGAAAATTGTAGGTTTGGTCCATTTACATATCAGGGGTTAATCCTCCAATTACAGCTTCAGCTAATGAGATCGTTTACCCCCCAGTTAATTTCCCCTCAAGTCTTGTTCATACTTTTTGGGGCCTGAGGCTGTAGGTGTCCTTGGATCTCAAGCCCAGAGGGATTGTTTTGTCTTGACCAAAATGTGAAGACAGTAACTAACACTTCACAGAGAGTTTAGAGTTATGCACTAATGCAGTTACAAGTTTTGAAAAATGTAAAGGCTTAAATCTTAAGGCATCATAAGCAGCACCCAGCTGACCCCCTCCCTGAGCCCAGACTCAGGCTGATGTGCTCTAGAGGGAGCCACATCTGTCCTTGCTGTCCCAGATGGAGGTCATCAGCCTCCCAAGCTTTCCAGGAAAGAGGGAGTGGCCGCAGAGGCTTGAGTTACTGAGCGTGGACCACCTGGGAAAAAGAGTGCAGTCAGCACTTGTCCTACCTCTAGGCACTCCACGGGAAGGATTAAGAGATGCTGAGTTGGTTTTGAGCTCCCACCCAAGCCGTCTGTGAGGAAATGGAAGGGCAGGCAAGTAAACATGCATGTTCTGATATGGAAAATTGGCAATAACATTTCTGCATTTCAGTTTGTAACAGAGGTTGGTTCAGGTTACAGAATTTAGATTTGGACTTGAAGCACTTCAGGAAATGTGTCTGTTTGGGGGTAGGGGACTGCTTTCAAAATTCACACCTACACCCTTGTCTTGACTGAGTACTCTGTAAATTTTATGTGTTTGTAGCTCTGCTAGGGAAAAAAGGACAAAATAATTATCTCTCTGTATTCAAGAAAAAATCATATTAATAATGCCACCTCTATTTGATGCTGGGGGTTAGGAAATCCTACTCTCTTGAAAAGCAGAGTTGGGAAATAGCTGACTTTTATTTCAAGGAATCAGATTCATAAGAATCACAGCCATAAAACACAACAGCAACACAAACCCTCCACACAAAGCCTCTTGTATTTTATGCCTCCTTTTCTATTTCAGGTCCTCATTTGCCTAATTACTTCTCAGAGGCTGGCAGAGATTTTCCTGCAGCGCTGAGCTCTGCTGACTGCAGAGACCCTACCTGGCACACTCAGTTAGTGCGTCAGCATTCTAGGTGGAAATGAATGAAAAATCAATCAGGGCAACTGCAGTGGTAGCATATTCAACTCTAACCTACTTTGTGCATGGTTTCAAACATTTCATTGTGTGTTTAGGCATCTTTTAAAATGGTAAGTGGATCTGAAGTAAAATTGATCTTCCTAGTCAGCCTAATAAATGTTTTGTCATCTTTACTGCTTCGCTCCAGCAAATTTGCCACCCTGACTGCTAAGTTAAGCTGCAGACTTGACTGAAATGCCAAAACCTACAAGAAGATTGTTTTAATCTTGAAAACCTATCACCAGCAGATTGCATCATGCAGTGGATATGGATACAGCAATAGAACTTTGATTGTTTTAATTGTATTTGCAGACCAGATCTAGAGTAGGTCTGGAAAATCAAAAGTGCACCAGAATCTCTTCTGAAACACGGGTACTACTTATGTGTGGTCTTGCAAGGAGTTTGGCTTAGGAATATTTGTCTGCGAACTTTTAAAATTTTTTTCTTGTTGCATTTCTGCATAGACAGAGTTAAATATGGATTGCCAGTTTCACTTAGTTAAAGCCCACAATAAAATGGTCCAATATTCATGCTTAAAAAATTAGAAGCTGTTATAACTTCTATCAGCTGAGTGAGTTCAATACAGTAAAAACACACTCATAAGAGGATTGCTCTAACAAGTTGTGCAGTGCAACACTGTAAAAGGTTTCCAAAAATTCACAATCCTCTTTGTATGTGATGCCCTTACAGTGAAGAAGATTCTTTTGGCTATAAAGATGAAGAGTCTACTTTTTCTGGTGCTGATCTCTGCCTGCTGGGCTGAACCTCACCCTGGCAATTCAAGTCTGGAGCATGAAAGAATTGTTCACATTCAAGGTAAGGAAATAAGTGAGAAAATACCAATCTCTTCATATTGCTGAGGGAAACAAAATATTGTGCTTAATGATCCTTTTTTCTTTTTTTCTTTTTTCTTTTTTAATGCTGTTACATTGTTTTTTAAGTACTTGTGTTACTGGTGACCAAATTTTTTCTTTTCTGGTTCTGTTGCATTATTAGTTCTCCTAAGAAAAGTAAAAAAAAAAAAAAAAAAAAAAAAAAAAGTTGTACTGTTTAATAGCATTTAGTCACAACCTTGCAATGGTTAGTGAAGTAAAGTACAACATGATTTAAGACAAAGAGAAAAAGCATGCATCTTAAAGCAATAAGCAACTGCAGTGGGTTAAAATGCTTCAGTTTATTGTAGAATAGATCTGATTTTAAGAGGTCTGTCATACATAGTTCTCCACAGCACAGAAATTATTGCTGTAGTTTATTTAAAAAGGCTCGGCACATGAGAGATCATAATTGGACAATGTATACCAGAAAAAAAAAAATTAACTTACCCTGAAAGAAATGTACTTTTCCTTGTACTTTTAATTCACACTAAATATTATCCCGGCCTTTGCATAATCCTGTTTGGTTCATGTTTGAGTCCCAGAGATTATAGCTGTGGCAGGATTTGAGCCTGCAGCACAATGCAGCTGTTTTTTCAGTCCCAGCTTCAGTCATGGAGAGTTATCCTGCATAAGAAGAATCTGGGGGTTTATGCAGTAAGGACTGGCAGAATGAACAGGGATTTTCCTGCCTTCACTCCTACCTGCCTTGAGCCTGGCTAAAATTAATTTTGCAAAATTAAGAAATGCAGAATTACTATCCCTTCTATCTCTCTCTCACTCTCTCTCTCTCTTTAAAGTTTGATTTCTTTCTCTCAACAGCAAGAAAATTGTGCTATTTGAATGTTTGTATAAATATGAATTACCAAGCTAGAGCAGGGTACCAGGAAGGGCTGAATGTTCAGGAGTTCACAGGAAAGTCACAGAAGTTAAAGGAGCCCTGCACCTATTAAAACAGGGATTGTCAAGGTCAGACAAGGAGTAGCAGATAGCTGCTCTCCCTCTGAGGAGACTCACAGGATGAAGGTCATACGAATGTGTTATGTCAAAATGAAGACCTATCACTGCTCTGAGAGGATGACCACCTTTTTCCCAGGGCAACTTTCAAATCAGACATCGATGTCTAATAAACATATATTTTGCCTTTCCTTGAATAATGCAGCTTTTTATCTGTGGGCTTTACCTTTTTGGAAAATTAAATTAGTGCAATAGTCAGCACTTTAGTGTAATTCATGGGTCATACATGTCAATTGCAAACAGTTCAAAGCTAATAGAAGTTTCAAGGTGAGCCCTTCTACCTTCCCATGAAAACTCACCTGTACCTCAAGAGTCTATTCCTTGAAAGACAGCTGGATAAAGATTCAAATTTGAGCTCTACCACAAGCCCTGCGCAACAGCTGGTTCAGCCTCTGAAATGCACAAGCAGACCACAAATCAAAGAGACTGAAACTGCTTGAGATGTGGCATTTTTACTTCTGATTTTTGCCATTCATCTCTGTATTCTAAAACCCCACCAAGGCTAGGATACCTCTCTGCCCAGTGCTGAAAAAAAAAGAGAAAAGATTAAAAATATATACCTGGAGATGGGATGGAGGTCAGGGAGCACTGTAGAAGATGTTCAAGTGGGTTTTTTATCACATTAACAAACACAGCATCCCTCTCCACAGCTGAAATCCAGATGTGTAGCTAGAGTTGCATGAGTGGGAATGCCTTGGAATTACAAAAGGTGTGTGAACGTTGTGTACTTAAGTACTTACACAGAGGTGAAAGGGATTTCCTGAGGCAGAGAAGGAAACTGTGTTATATTCCTCATTCTTTGCATCATGTAATCTCCTATAGGCTGAGTTTAGTGTGTTAAAAAGATGGATTTCAGGTCTTCTTACTGCAAAAGAGTTTTGCATCCTACTTTTCTAATATGGAAAACACTCTCCTAATTCTCCGTGTTTATTTTATGGTCTTATTTTTCTGCTGTTGCTCTTTGGCTTCCAATAATATCTTTTCTTCTTTGAGGTTCACTTTAAAACATCAGTGAGATAGTACCATATCCCCACAGCTATCCAGTGTACCTTTTCAAATTCTTCTCCAAGTATATCACCTCCTGGTTACTGTACTGATTGGATACTTTAACCTGTTGATATCAGGAATTCATCTTTACACTGCTTCTCATCTGAATTCTTACTCCTTGAGTGCACCCAGCCAGGACTTTATGCCAGATAAAATCCTTGTTTGGCCTTAGTATTTCTGTTTTCTGGTTAACAATGCTTTATTCTTCAGACCTTGGATCAAATTTGCTGCTCCCAGCTGTGCTGCAGTGCTGATCAGTAGTCTGTGGTGATGACAGTATTTAGCAATCTCCCTCACTGCCACTTAAAATTAATAACTACTAGCTTTATATCACTAATTCTTAACATTAGACCTCAAAAAGCTGGGTTTTGCATTCAGTGTTAAATGTTATCCTACTTTTTCCACCTGCCTTTCTTCAAATATTTTAAATACCTACTCCCCTCCCTTCAGTGCTGCTTAATAAGCCATGTGAAAATTTTATTTATCTAAAAGGCACAATTACCTTATAAGGCACAATTAGTGGAAATGTTAGAGAAATTGTACTGAAGGCAGTTCACTGGTCTTTTTCATATATTTTTTTCCATATCACTCAATTCTCTAAGCTCCAGTCAAATGATACATCATATTCTTCAGCCTTATACATTTGTTTTTATTATATAAAAACCTGATATCAGATTACTCTGACTTTCTTTGGGAAATATCTGCTTCATCTCTTCCCTCTTTCTGGTACTGACTCTATTTCTGTTGATCAACAACTTTCCTTCAAAATTTATTCTAAGTCCTGCTTGCTGCTGAGATTAGACTAATTAGCTGGTTAATGGTTGAATTACTTTATTTACATGTATTTTTTTATTTCGTTATTGTCCAGAAACACCTGGTACTGTCCTAAAGTGACAGGTGAAGTCACACCTTCATCATCAAGTTTGCCACACCCAGTGCAGTAGGTCTGGGTAACCAATTTTCTACCCCTCCATCTGTGTAAAATCTCCTGACACTTCTCTAAAACCCAATATTTGTCAACCAGAAAAAACTGTTTCATAAATTGTTATTGTTCTATAATAACACTTTGCTTTCATGGACAAAGAGCTCTGCCTTTCAAATGTCCACTGTCTGGAAAAGAGAGTTTTCTTTATTTTTACTAAACACTTCCCCAATCTCTAACACTGCTGTAGTTATAGTTCTATGTCTATATTCTCTTTTAAACATTTCAGTTTTTTTCTAGGAATGATTTGCTGGTTTCATCAACAGCTCTGTTCCTCCTGTTCCTCCTCCTCTGTTCTAGCTCCTGGTTCTCTCCTGGTTGGTTCCTGCAGTCAGTTTGGATTTGAGCAAAACTTCTCATCTACAAGACAGTTTTTACCCCCCTACTTTTAACAGTGTTTTCAGCTTATTTCCTCTGTCTCAATTGCTTTTATATATTTTTTTTCTTCTTTGGTTTTATTCCACTGTCAATGCACAAAATTCATAAAATATGTAAAGCTGCATTTTAAGTCTTCTGTGGCTTTATTTTCTTTGCTGAAGCCTGTTGTGGATTTCATGGTTTTGGTCAGGCTGCTCTATTATCCCAGGCTATTTGACCTTATACCCTTCCTCTCACAATTTGTCATTCCAGTCTCACTTATTGGGATTTAAAAAAAAAAAAAAAAAAAAAGAGAGAGAGAGAACCACATTTAAACAAGATGTGTTGTCCCCCTTACCCCACACCCCAGAAAAACCCCATGTGCCTCAGGGAAACACCAGTTTCACTCTTCAGAAAAAGCCACAGTTCAAAACAAAATGATCTGGTGAGTGTAAAAACGGGACTGAATTGTCCCCATGCCACATCGATGCCCACAAGAAAACAACACTGCTCCCAGCCTACCAAGGTAATTAGAGACTCAGATTTTTACTTTTCCTGAAGATCTGCAAAGTCGCTCTGACCCATGAGAGAGGATGACTCCTTTCAATACTCACTTTGTCCATCTCTCTGATCTGCTCATGCTGCTGCTCACTGACCAATTATCAAAAAAAAAAAAAAAAAGGCAGAGCACCCCTCACAGATAAGGGCACTCCTCTAAGTTTACCTGCTCTGAAAAATAAGCAGAGCTGACTAAGCCACCACAGTGATTCTTGAGTTAATCAGCTAAGTGGAGCCACAACCTTTAACACTATTCCAGTTTCTTCTGTCTGTAGAAACACAAGAAAAGGCAGTCATAGGAACACAAAGTTTGGTTCATGGAGGATCAAATTTAACACTTTGGCTTTCCTCTGAATATAAGAAATTCATATTGTGCAGCATTTTGCTATGTTTGAGGTGCAAGTATGCATCCCTTTGCCTATCAACATCTCTGCACAGATTTATTCAGGCATACCAAAAAATATTTCAGCATGGAGTGAACAGAAAGCTTTTTAATGCTGCCTAATTGAAACAAACAAACAACAACAACAACTAACCTTAAGCAAACAAATAATTTAAATCATTTAATCAATAACAAAAACAGAGGAAATCTTTGAATCTTCAGTATAATGAGTTTTATTTATAGTCCACATCTTTTCCTTCAAATCAAATCAGCACCAACAGAGAGCAAGAATCTGAACAGAGTTTCTGGACCAGCTAAAATCATGATAAGAGATTAAATGCCCTGCTCATCTGACCTCTTACACTAATTCCTATCTTGATTATCTTCATGCTTTTCCACTTTACTTTTGACTTCTTTCCTTCTTCCCACCTTAAGGGTTTTTTTTCCATTTTCCATGACATTGACAGTTGTTTCCATTTTATTTCTTTGTGTTTTCTGCTTTATGTCTGGGAGATTTTTTCCTTGGCTTTTTGTTTTGCCATTCAGGACAATTTTGCTGCCTGTTGTTGCAATTGAGCTATTTTTTCAATTTCCATACAACCTGCTTTCCTCTTCAGATCATGGTCTGTTGCAGCAGCAGAGGATAGAAAAGTCAGCAGAGAGCAGAAATTCCACCTCCTGTCGGAGTGTGCTCTCTTTGAAGGCATCCCAGACTGCATGTTCTGGAGCAGACCTTAAGTGATAGGTGCCAGGATATTTGGGTGATTAAAAAATATTATTACAGAAACAGAAGGATTCACAGGGAACAAAAATTTGAATTATTAATTTGCCTTTGCTGATTACATCAGTGGAATTCCATATTTATAAATAGCATTTAGGAGTGATTAAGGACTGGAAGGGCTCCTTGCGGTTTCTGTATAGTATTTTGGTCTTGTCAAATACTCCTTATGTGAAGATTTACTTCTGTGAGGAAGGAGTGCAGAGACATTGCCTTGATTTCTGTTCTGTTCTGCTCTGTGACACCTGATCTCCATGAAATTTATCTACACCCAAGCAAAACACACTTAGAAGTTATTTAAGGCAATAATTTAGAAGAGATGAAGTTTGTTATTTCCCTGATGGTTTTATGTGCTCTTAGGTCTCCTAGAAACCTAAACCTGAGTTAATATGTCCTCTTTAACAATTCCCCCTCAATGTGTTACTCAAGTTGAGGAGATAAAATCAGCTAAAAAATGTTTTACCTCAGCCTTGTAATGTCTTTGTTTCTTCTCTGCCATGTATAAACCAGGTACTTTTAGCTGTACTATTATTTGAAAACTGAAGCTTTTAACTAAGATTTATCTAGCATTTCTCTCACTGATTTTATATCAAAACTTAAGAAAAATGTGTTGGGGGTGTTCCATCCTGTCTGTTCAGAGGCAGGAACACAGGAATTGGATCCTTGCCTTTTCTTCCTCATGACACAGCAAAACTGCATTAGTGCTTGAGCCAAAAAATAACATCTTTTACCATTCTTACAGATGATATAGAAATTATTTTTTTTTCCAAAAGCAGAAGAAGGTAATTAATTAAAATACATATAGGGAAAAAGTGCACTTTGTGTAATTCTCCCTCATGTTTTTTCCTCAGTATCCTTTGAGTAATACACCCATATATTAGTACATCACTAATGCACTTCTCTACATATTACAGCAAATGGGAACCATTGTTGTCTCAGAAATTATTTACGAATTTTAAGTAAACATTTTAGAAAAAAAAGAATTGAGGATAACAAAATCTGCCACTGCTGTGGGATGAGTGAGGACATTTTAGCATGAGCTCAAGTCCCTGATAAAACTATGGGAAAGACAGAAACAAATCTGTGTTTATTTAAAGCAGAATGGCACAGGATATTATTAAGCTAGGGACTTGCTAACACTGTGGAACATTTAGGGAATGCACGAATTTATGTGACAAAACACTTCTGTGATGTCTTCCCTGGCTTATGATTTTGTTTTTTGTGTCTGTAAAAATGCATGTCTTTTCCTCTCCTGTCACTTTGTATGGCACTCCATAGAAATGTTGGAATAATCAATTTTTGTGGCCAGCTCAGCATAAGATTGTGGATAGCCCTGGTGGATAAAACAGACAAAGCTGTTTGCCAAGGGTAATGGTGTGACTCATTCTCTCTGCCCCACACTGTGTTCTTGGCCTTCCAAACCTGGCTTGCCATCATTCTGGTGCGCAGAATCCAGTTAAGAGAGAAAAATTAAAAAAAAAAAAAAAAAGGAAACCAGAAGAAAATCCCACAGTAAAACTATAATTAAAACACACACACACAACAACAACAAAAAAAATCAGCCCACAACTAGAAAAAGAAACAAATGTTAAAACATGTCCAGCAGTAAAATTTGGAGCTAAGCCAATAAGGCAGCAGATGAGACTGAAGTGAGAGCTCCAATTGTGCGAGTCCACCTCACTGTCCTTGAAATGGGCATCACACTGGCCAAATCCAAGGCTGGAAATGGACAAAGCAAGGACCACCAGAGCAGGAGTGCTCATTGTGGAGCTTTCAGGCTGGAGAGACAGAGAGGAGGAGGACAGAACAGCTGTCCAGCCTTTGCCTTATTTAAGGTAGCAAAATACTCTTTCCCTTGCAGGGAAAGAGTATTCATACCACATTTTTCACCACTGAGATACAGTTTAGCCAACCCAAAAATCAACTTTTAAGGTGAGTTTTCATTTACTTCAGGCAGCCTTTCTCTATGGCTTGGGGAAAGCAGCTCCCAGAGTCCTGTCCTGTCCTGCACAGCAGGACATCTTCTGCATCCTGGACAAACTCTGTTTCAGCTAGCTTGGCTGCTTCTGCACTGTGCTGCCTTTGTCATCCATCAGCTGCACCAAGGGGATTAACAAAAGGCCACAATCTGTCAGAATTGATAGTAGGGAGGCAGGAGTGTAAAAAATACTGCACATTAGTCACCAGTGGGACCTGGTGCTGTGCCAATGGATTGGCTGCTGCCTGAGTGACCATGCAAAACGTGCCTGGAAGGGTGAAAAGCCACACCTGGGAAATCTTTCTTATCCCAGTTCTGCTCTTGGAGCTGAGACCAGAGACAGTCACCAGGATGTTGCCACCTCTGTCTCCAACAAAAGGAACAACTGGAAGCTGTCCAGCACTTCTTATCCACCATCTGAGGCTCAGGAGTGACACATGACTTACCTTGTCCCTAGAAAAGATCCAAACTGTCCTGTTTGTAAGGACAACTCCTTAAGAGCATTAAACCCTCTTTAATCCAGGGGTTTCAGAATTTACAGTTGTTTGGTTGTTCATCTCACAAATTCTCCGATGATATTTCTGAAGGAAGCAGTTCTGGGGAAGAAGTGTTATCCTCCTCAAGTGACACCCTGGGCTCCATGACCACAGTTGGGTGTCCCATCCTTTTCCTTCTTGCAGTTTCCTTTCAGATATCCCTGCCATTTAGAGACAAAAATAATTTTATTTAAAAGGATTAGACTTATAAGAATGCCCATGAGGGGAGCAGCCAGGGAGCTACCACCCTTCAAATCAGTGTTTCCTCCATCTTACATCACTGTTTCACAACAGATCAGTCTTTGCATCACTAAGATAACCCAGGAAGCTGAATGCTTTGTTCATCTGAGCTGAGTTTCACAACAGTAAAACCAGAGACAATTACATATTTTAAATGAAGGGATTGTGGTTTGCTCTGTGTTTGTTTCTTGGGGGTTCAGGGTTTTACTAATTTGTCTGTTCCAGGAAAAGCAAGAGCATTCATTTTGCCACACTCACCAAAATGTGCAGTTTAGGTAAATTTGGTCCCAGCTCTCAGTGGTTGCTGGATAATAAAGCCCTCTAGGCCTCTTGCCAAACTCCTGTCATCTCATTTTTAATCCTGAGTCCATGCTGCCTTCATGTCTTCTAGCCCAAATTGTGCTTCATTCCCCAATCGGACATCTCTTTTCCTAAAAAGCTGGAGGTCCTTCCGCCTCTCCCAGATCCGGGAGAAGCAGCAGCAGCAGTGTAGTTTTCTGCCTCACTGTCTTTCCAGTGAGAAGGGCACATCATCCCATTTTCTGTAAAAAATGAACTGGCTTTTTACATAACTTGTGGGTGGAGGCACATTTCAAGTGTGACATCTCCCTTGGAACCTTCAGGGGCAAAGGAGATATTCCATGATGAGAAAAGCCATAGTTTCCTTTCCTTTCCCAGGTTGCCATCCTCTCTGCTCTTTTACAACTTTTGAGACTCAGGTAATGGTTGCTGCAGAGGGCCAGAGGAGGTGGGAGGCAGCCAGCAATTTGGGGAGGAACATCCCCAAATTAGGATGCTGATGCTGGAGTCAGAGGTGACAGTGCTCTGGGCAAGCCTCCAGGCCTTGCTGGCACAGGCACAATTGTTAGAAAGAGTGAGCATTAACAGCCTGAGTCAGAGTCTCCCTGCTGCCCCAGTCCTTTTTTGCTAATATTTACTAACTTGACTATTTCAGTATTAAAGACCCAACAGAGCTGAGCTCTGAATCAGTTTTCTTGGTAATAACCACCCCAAACCATAACATTTCTCCTCCCAAGGTGGACAGAGGACTGTGGAACATCTTTGTCCCTGAAGGAAACAGGAAAATTTGTAGACAAGCTGTGCTGGCTGTCTTCACTTTCTTCCTTCTCCTCCTCCTCCTACTCCTCCTCCTGTGGAAACTATTGGCAATGCTTTCCATGGTACCTTGCCTCAAATCACCTCTCTCCTTGGATGCTCTCCTCGGAAAGGGGGAAGATGGATTATTGGAGCATCCCTGAGCCTCTGGAAAGGAGGGCAGTGAAAAAGATAATTTAAAAGGGGTTGTAGGTGACCTGCTCTGTAGCTTTGGTTTTTCACCAGGCAGGAAGGTCTGTCACCCGGTCAAAACACCTTGCAGCACTAAAATTTGCTCATTCTTGAGGAAGCTGGAGCCCTGACCTGTGCAGGGAACAGCAATGCTCTGTACACAACACCTAGCAGCAAAGAGCTGTACCTCTGGGGTACCTGTTTTCCTCAAGCAGATGCACATTTGCACTCAGCAAGCTTGTATTTGCAATCACCACCCTCAGACGTGTTTGCATAAACACAAAATGCTGCATTCCCTGGGGTGCAGCTTAGTGCAGTAGTGGACAGAGAAGAAAATCCAGCTGGGGCTTCAGTTTAGGCAGATATTTCACTTAACCATAGACCTGTCACCAGGATCCAGAAGCCTGGGACTGTCTGGAGACACTTAAGATCCAAAAGTCTCCCTGCATACCCTTTGTGCTGTGGATACACCAAAGATTCCTGCAGTGCTGTGGACAGATGGCTGGAGGGGTGGGATAGACACTCCCTGGAGAGCTCATCACCTAAACCCTGTCAGCCCACATCCGTCCCAGTCCTTCCTTCCTTCAGCCACTCACATCTCCCTGGCTGATGCCATTTTTTCATCAGTTTTGTATGAACTGATGAAACCCAGATTCATCCCCAGCAGAAAATTGCTTCTAGCCTTCACAGGGCCATCATCTCATCTTAGTAGCCCCTGTTTTTTGGGAGCTTACCCACAGCTTTTGCTGGATTTAGAGAGAGCCGGGCTGAGCCTCAGAGTGGGGAATCACATTTCTAGGCAGCCACAATGACTTGCTGAACATGCACAGGGGACTACAAAGTCTTTTTTCACAGCCTATGAATACAGAGTGAGGTTGGTGGTGCTTTCCCAGTGAGCTGCTGATTTATTGGGGATTTTGGTCACTGTCTCAGTGGTCAAGGACAGCAAACCCAACAGGAGTGCTGATCTTGCTCAATCAGTTTTGCAAACTTTGCATGAGGAGTGAGGCAAGAGATTCTGAAAGGGGGGAAAATCTCACTTTTGGGTACATCTGCTGACTAGCACATGAAATCTGCATTTCCAGATTTTTCCCAAGGCAGCATAGCCTGCAAAAGCCCCAGAGACTCAGGGCTGGAAACAAGCACCTGTCCCAGTTGACTGTCCTAAGCAAAATTATTTCACAGGGCAACATCTGCTGTGCAGACCTACTACAGAGAAGGAAAAGCAGGAAACCTGGGGTGAGGAGGAGAGGAGACAGACAGTCACATATAGGTTTGCATGAAAAGTGAGATCGAAATATAAAAGATAGAATAGTGACAAGTTTCAAGGGGATCAGAAAAAAAGATGAGGAAAAACCACATTGGGATGATGAAGAGAGTGGGCAGCAGAGGATCAGATGTTACATTTGAGGATCAACTGGACTTCCTTACTCTGGTCAGAAGAGGAACTTATACTCAAAAGTTAGAATAAAATACAAATACCAAGACTTAAAATGTCTGTTTTAGAATTTTGCTGACACTTTTCATGTCAATATAAACAATGCTGTTTGATATGGTTTTTGTTTGAAATGGTTTTTCTGCTTTGTGAGTGGGATTCTCTGCCTGCCAGACTGTAAGGACCTTTGTGTGCTGCTGCCTAAATAAGCCAAATCCCTCCAGAAAAAAATTGAATTATGAAAAAAAAAAAAAAAAAAAATTGATAGACAACTCTTGAACAAGGAAAATATGGGATGTGTTTTGGAGCCTTTTATGGGAGATGGCTTTCATTCATCAGCAATACAACTCTGTAAGTCTATTTACAACTCCCTCTTCATGAATACAGTCTCTGGATAGGATAGGATGGTCCCTGCCTGTGTGAGGGGCACTGAGATGCTTTCAGCTGAGCAAATAATTACTTATAACTGGTTTATGAACCTTATTACTGCACAGGTACAAAATGATTGCAGGGCAGTGATCCTGCAGATGTAGCTTGTTGTTGCGGCATTGACCACATCCATTTTGTAAAATGAAGACTGCAAATGAATTCTGAGGGAGGGATGGTTTTTTACATTCTTCTCCTTAAATCCCACAGAAAATGGGCCCCGTCTCCTCGTGGTAGCAGAGCAAGCCAAACTCTTCTCTCGCCGCGGCGGCAACGTGACACTGCCATGCAAATTCTACCACGAGCACACGTCTGCAGCCGGCTCAGGACCCCACAGAATCCGCGTCAAGTGGACCAAACTCACTTATGATTACCTCAAGGAAGTGGACGTGTTCGTGGCCATGGGGCACCACAGGAAGAGCTATGGGAGCTACCAGGGCAGAGTGTCCCTGCGGGAGAGCAGTGAGAACGATGCCTCGCTCGTCATCACCAACATTATGCTGGAGGACTACGGCAGGTACAAGTGCGAGGTGATCGAGGGTCTGGAGGATGACACGGCAGTGGTGACTCTCAATTTGGAAGGTAGGTGACATGAGTCACACCTTGAGTCAGATTGGCGTGGTGTTGGGGAATTCCTGGCTTTTTTTCCTCCTGGTACTGCTGATATTGTGTTATCAGATATTGCATTATCACTGGGGTTGTGTTATCAGTGATACTGTGTTATCACTGATCTTGTGTTTTCAGTGATAACAGCAAGCTGAAGAAGCAGAATTCATTGTGCTCTGGGGAATCTTGGCCTGGCAGCCCATGGCAATGATCATAAATTAGAAGAACATTAGGGCTACTATAATTTAAGCTAGCCTATGGCGTATCCAAATTCCAGCCAGACCTGGTATGAGAGAAGCCAAGAAAGGATGAGTAAGCACAGCATCAAGAATTCCAAATGTTTTTAATTTGCTCCTGTCATTTTGCAGAAGCCACTGCACCTTTTTACTTAAATGAAATTATATCAAATTCCCCCCAACAGTAATTTTATGGAACTTTGGGATATTTTAGATTATCAAGCAAGTGCAAATCTTCTTTTTAAAGATGAAAAAAGTTACAGTAGTTATCCAGAGACACTGGATTTGCCTTGTCATTAAATGGATTAAATCCTTATATTGCCTTCCAGGACAACTCCTACATGTAGTGTCCAGTAATTTTCTTCAGCATTATTCATGAAAACAGTAGAGTGAAAAAGTAATGAAACAGGTTTAAAGAGGACAAAATTTCAGCTTTCTTTACTTCATATGCAATTCAGATACATTTCACGAGTTTCAATGCACATAAAAGAGTGTTTGGTCCTTTCTCTTTTTTTTTTCCCAAAGCACTGCACTGAACACAAAGGTAAACTAAAAGTTTCATGACGACATATCACATACTCTTACACTTCCCAGGAAGTGTATGCCAGAGGGATCCTGAGAGAGGGAGAGGAAAAAAAAAAAAGAGGAAAAATAGGAAAACAGGAAAAGGGGAAAGTGGGGAAAGAGGGAGAAGGAGAAGGAGAAGGAGAAGGAGAAGGAGAAGGAGAAGGAGAAGGAGAAGGAGAAGGAGAAGGAGAAGGAGAAGGAGAAGGAGAAGGAGAAGGAGAAGGAGAAGGAGAAGGAGAAGGAGAAGGAGAAGGAGAAGGAGAAGGAGAAGGAGAAGGAGAAGGAGAAGGAGAAGGAGAAGGAGAAGGAGAAGGAGAAGGAGAAGGAGAAGGAGAAGGAGAAGGAGGAAAGGAAAAGGCAAAAAGACAAGGGAAAGGGAAAATGAGGAAAGGAGGAAAGGAAAGAGGAGAAAGGGGAAAGAAGGAAAAGAGGAATGGAAATTTGGGAAAGAAAGGGGAAGAGGAAGAGGAAGAGGAAGAGGAAGAGGAAGAGGAAGAGGAAGAGGAAGAGGAAGAGGAAGAGGAAGAGGATGAGGAAGAGGAAGAGGAAGAGGAAGAGGAAGAGGAAAAGGAAAAGGAAAAGGAAAAGGAAAAGGAAAAGGAAAAGGAAAAGGAAAAGGAAAAGGAAAAGGAAAAGGAAAAGGAAAGAAAGGGTACAGCTACCCTGCACCATAAGAATGTCTGAGTGGCTCTTGGAACCAAATAGAGATAATGGGCTTAACTTATTTCTTTACATCTATTCTTCCATTCCTGGCTGGAGGCCACAGAAACTTCCCATTTTGGATTGCAGAAAAACCCTGCCCAGTTTCCATGCCAGCAGCGTAGTGCATTTAGGTTGTTCCACCCCACCTAACTAATCTTTAACAAGAATGTACCCTTTCTTTTCAAACTTATGAGATAAAGAAAACTGGATATTTACATGTTTAGCTTAAGTTCTCTAGAGCAGTTATGAGTGAAGACAGAAATGAGCTGGAGGAGAAAACCCTTTATTCTTCTCTGCTGGCCAAAAGCTCTCATGAGTTGAGCCTCCCCTCAAACTGGGATAGGCTTTGCAGGGGCTGCTCAGCCCCTGAAGGGAGGACAATTCCTCTTGGCAGGCTCAGCTTTACCTGAGTGAAACAAGACTCTCCTCACCTGCCCAGGCTCTTGCTTCCCCTGCAGCAGAAGTTCATTATTTTTCTGCTGTTAAAAGCAAGGGAATTGTGCTGTGAATGCTTCCTGCTATGCCTGGGAAGGGGAGATGCTGATGGACTTGGAAGTAGAGCAAGTTTGCCTGAAACTTGGTACAAATGCTTGTGTACATGCCGAAATCCATACCTGAAATGCATTACTGTATTGAAATGTATGCAGTGAGAAAGCAATGAGAAATCATTTCTTTACTGCATGCAATAACACTAGGGAGATTTGTTTTTAAAAAGGGAGATTTTTTACCTTTTTTACTGTTACTGTTTTGTAATAGGGCACCAACCTTGGGTACAAGGTCAGGGTCCCTCCTCCAAAATAAGGAAATTCATAAGTAGAGGAAGAACCATATCTCTTCAGCCAAGTATGTTCCAATCTATGCTCAAAGGAAAATTTTTATATTTTAACCAGTGTCTGGCTAACATAAGGAACAATATTTTTTCAGTGATTTTTTTACACATGGGACAGGTGTAAGGTTGTTCATTTCTGACATTGTGGAGTGGTGTTTCCTAAACTGGCAGGAGCATTTTCTTTGCAAAACCTCACGGCAAAATGTAACCTTTCAAGTAAGATAAGAGTAGTGAGAGTGTTGGTGTCAGCCCTGCTTGTGTTGACTAAATCTAGTAATTCTGGGTCACTGAAGTTTCCTAATAAAAAGGTAAGTATTAAAATACAGTAAAATCACAATGAAGATATATAGCTGAGAGAATATATTCCTCTGTTTACATAGCCCTGTGCTTATTTTTCAATACTCCTGCAGCTTTATGTAGTTCTGGCATTAATTGCCATTTCATGTATATGAGCAAGGCAGAACAGATGAGGGGAGAAAAAACCAACACAATATTTGGACAAAAATTAAAATATATCAGCCCATTCTAACATTCTACAGTCTGGTGTAAATGATGAGGTTAATCTCACTGTGGGAAAGATTTGCATCAGTAGCCTGATGTCCTGAGGTGGTGGCCTTAAGGATGTTAATTGACAGCAGGACAAAGCCATTTACACGCAGGAATGCCCAAGAGCAGTGCGAAGCAGCTGATGACTCCCTTGTGAGCTCTCTGTACAAAACCCATGGCCATGTATCAATATCAAAATTGTTGACCTTGACCTCAATGGACCTTTTTTCTTCTCCCACTGTGATAGCATTTTATTCTTACTAGCCTTAAAGACCTCCTGGGATTGTCATTAAATAAACCATCCATAATAACTGGGCACTTTCAGCTTTGAAAAAACCACTGAGGTTAGATTCAGCCTGAATTTGTTACATACCTTACATTTTTGTGATATGTTTTCCTCATTTCATTTAATTCGGAACCACAACATTTTTTTCCTAGACCAGAGAGATTGTGCTGAGCACCGCCTAAAGCTCAGAAGTGGAACTCCCTGCAGTTTTCCACAACCACCAGCTTTAGGATCTGTTCAGCTATGTCATGATTTTCATCCTGTTTGTAGTCTGAAGTACCAGAACTGGTCTAAGGGCTCATGAGGGTTGGTTTGGGTACAGTAGCTGCAAGAAGTGTCAAGTACTGAGGAAAGCAGTACATTCTCTATGGAGAATCAACCTCATCACCAAAGCCATTTTCGCTCTGAATTGGCCTTACTCTCCTCCTGCACATAAAATATGGATCATGAGTTTTACACTCTTTGTTCAGTCTCCTGAAAGTCAAAAGCCTGACATATTAAAAGGTCTCTGACAGCAGGCAGATACTGTTGTCCGAGTCGTAAGCAAAAAAAGGGTACTCAGCTTACATTAAATTTTATTTACAGCAGCTTTTTATTGTCCTACACTAAATTTTCTTTATGTTTGTGCTTTACTAGTTTATTTCCTCATGAATACCTGGCACTGTAGTGAATCTTCCTGTGCCAGGTTTGTGAGTTTGGGCTCCCAGACTGGTGAAGGCTCCAGCCCTCAGATGCTGCTCAGGCACAGTTTTTGTGTGCCCTCCCTTCAGGAGAACCATGGAGGGCGTGACAAAGAAAGTGGGACAGTGCTTAACAGGCAAAAGCAGGTTTTTACTCTATTAGAATTATTTTTAATGGTTTCTGTCTTCAAAGGGAAGTGAAATTTGAACACAATAAGTTTGTGATACAGGTCACAAAATAATCACCTTTTACATGCAATGCTACTGGGAATTTGAAGATCTGGGTACAATCATTAAAAGCGTCCCTAGAAAGCAGCTTCTAGATAGAAGCTAACTCTTTGTGTGGCTCCCCAAAAACCAAAAATCACCAATACTCATGTTCTTGCTTTGAGGTATATTGGCTTTTAGGTCCAAGAAAGAAAACAAACAAACAAACAAACAAACAACAAAACAGACATCCCTTTCAAAACCAGACTCTTTAATTCAAAATAGCTCAAACGTATCCATAAGCTTCATGTAAACAAATTTTTCCAAATTGTGAAAACAATCTTTTTTTAATCTGTTCATTTGGTCTTCAGCTGGATGCAAGTAATGGGGAATTCAGAGTTGAAACCAACAGGAAATCAACTCCATGCTCTCAAGACCAGGAGAAATCAGATTTAACCTAATAATGTCATTTTCCTCTGTGTGTTGTTGTTACATCCATACATAAACCAAGAAAAAACCTATTTTCGATATCCTTTCGATATCCTCTACTCTCTGATGAAAAACTGATTTTATAGGACATAGTTTTTGTGGGTCCATAAAACAAAAAACCAAAGAGGGGTTTGTCAGGAGTAAGTCATAGCCCCAGTGTAATTCTATCTGTAATTCTGTAATTCCTTCTGTAATTCTGACAGGGATTTGTAGACAGAGCTGTGTTTACATGGGCTCCAAGAAATGGTCCTTGAAGATGCAGGTGAAACAAAAAATTAAAAGAATTGTCTGAAATTGATGACCCAAAAGGAAAGTTTTAAAAAATTTAGGAGTAATTAGGCTAAGAAGAGCAGAGAAAGGCAACAGTCCCCAAATTTTTGATAAAGGCTGCAGAAATACAAGGGAATCATCTGCCCTGGGTCAGATCAGTGTAGTTTGTATGTTTTTATTGATTAGAAGTAAGCAACTCTACTGGCAGTTATGGGATGCTGGAGGGACACTATTTGAAGGTTCAGTTTCGTTTTTAGGGAGATTGATACCTGCTGAGAGCCAGTGGCTGGATGATCAGACATCTGACAGTTCTGACAGGCAGGAAAATGGAGATGAAGATGCTGTGAAAATAAGGGGGGTCATCAGTTTTTATGGAATTTTGGGAATCCAGCATGGAAAATTTTGCCATTGAGTGTATGAATCTGCCACCACAAAACTGCACCCTACAGTATAGTAAATAGCAAACCCTACTGTTGCCCCATGTTCACACTGGCTGCAAGAAAACTTACTTCTCAGTTTTGGCTAAAACTCAAGAAAGCAAATTTCTTTATCCTCATCTTGTTGTTTTGGGTAAACACTACAGCTCCTTGCACTGATAGTGTGTGTGAAGTGACTACTTACACTGAATTTTAGGGGTTACCTACATATAAGACTCTGAACTACAAATAAAACAAATGCATTCCCCAAAAAACACAGCAAGTGGAGAAGAGTTGTACATTTGCTCACTTAAATGAGAAATCCATAGAAATACTGGTTTTCCTGAGGGAGGATATATAATACATTCAGTTGTCATGTTCTGATTTGGTAGAAATCCCAATTTCTATGACAGGATTCATTTTCTAAACTGTAGCTGCTCGGTCACAGGTGTATGCATCCCCTCATCTCTCACTAACAGATTCATTCTCTGCTGAGCTGATGTGTCTCAGGTTCTTCCTGTCTCTTTTGGGGGTGAGGAGGTCCTTCCCTGGGGGCAGAACTTATTCCAGAAGATGGTGAGTTTGGGAGAGCCGCCACACCATGATTCCTTAGAATGGAAATTAATATCCCCACTCAGGCTCCACATGGAGCTTCCTCCAGGTAGGGAATGGAATCACCAAGGTCAATCTAAGGCTCCTCAGCTCTGCCTTCCCACAAAATAACCAGATTTTTTTAACCTTCTGGGGCTGGAGGTTTTTGTATCCCTCTGTGTTTTAAGCTGAATTTGTTAATGTCTGGGAGCGGGTGTTTTGTCTATGGCAGAGCACTGGGCTGGAGTCAGAAACTGAGGCTCAGTCTGTGCTTTGGGAACAGCAAGGAGCCTCAGGACAGCTTTTGTCCATTCAGGAACAGATGGGATGGATTATACTTTGATGGGTTTGTAAGGTCCAGGACTGAGGAAGACGCCCTGTGATTAACTAAAGCTCAGCTGCTAAACTGTAAAAGAAAGGGGAGATGAATGTCGAGCCTCTCACTATGAATTTCAACAATGTTTGATACTGAAAGGAAAAAAAAATTAACAAAATTGCAAGGTAATGCAAACCTGCACAAAGCACATACCGGGTCCATTTTCCTCAGCAAAATGACCCCTAGCCACCCCCAGCTGCAGGGTGAAATTAATGTTAATTGGTTACAGGCTTGTACTGCTGATGAACTCCAACAAAAAATCAGCTTCTATGCAGCCTGCTCGAATATAGCCCAAAGCTAATATTACAGTTTAGTGCCTATTTATGTTATAAAAACATTATGTCCCAAACTGTCAAACTCGGATTTGTAACACATTTGTATACAAAGTTAGCCCCTTTTGAAAACTGGATTTTGGAAACCTTAAGTAATCAAATCTGTTTCAGTAGTTATCAATTAGTTGTTGCTCAGTTTTTAGAAGTGTGTAAGTTTATGCCTTGATCTTTCCTAATTGTTGGGTGGCTTTTTTAATGTATATGCAAAGCAAACACATGTACTGTTGTCTGGGGAAATGTAGTTCTGAAAAAATAATAAGTACTAGATTTCTAATAAGGTAAAAAGGTTTGGATTCTATTACATTTGCAAAATTTTCATTATGCCCAGTGATACTTCTATCCATTAGCACTGACAAGGAATGGATATTTTTCTTACAAAGATATGGTGAAGAAAAAAATGAAGATCCAGAAAAATAGGAAACATCTTCAGTGTCTTGTTTATGAAATTAAATTTAACACACATTGTGTTACATTGTATTCATACACTGCAGTTCAGAACATCACCTAACAGAAAAGCCCTTTAACAAAGGATTTACAAAAGGAAAGAACTGAAGCAGACTCTTTAGCTAATTGGTGAAAGAGAGCAAAATACTGTTTATTATTACCCTGCCAAGTTTACACTTGCATGTTTTATTTTCTTGGACCAAGTCACTGAGATTTAGAAATAGCAAAGATTTTGTGTAATGAAAATTACACTTGGATGACAGAAGGGTGAGGGAAAGAAGAGGAAGCATGGGGACTTTAGGGAACTAGTGGAATAGATATAGAAATGGGTTAGAATGTTCTGAAAGAAGAGTGGCTTCATCACATGGTGACTGCCTTGCTTGACCACAGGGTAAATTCTCTATCCTATGCTGCACTGCCCTGAGGACAATGAAATTGTTATAGGCAAGAGGATCCAAGAGTAAGAAAAAAAAGTTTTAAAAAAAAGTGGATATTTATACCAGTGCAAAACTTTTGGCTCATAAGTTATCATGTCTTCAGTTCCCCTGAGTCCTACAGCATTTAGCTCTACAGAAATGTCTGAGGATAAACATTCTGAACTGTATCTTCTCTAATACCATTTTATGTCAGTTTATTGTGAGACTGGGTTAAAGCCAACTGTAAAATTTAGGTCTGGGTTAAGTTTCTAAACCCTGCCAAAGATTAGGGTGGTCTGATCCAAACTTTTGTTTGAAGTATCTTTTCTCTATTATGAAACCCACATGGGGAAGTGGTTCTTCAGTGCTTTCTGAAGTGTCTTTCATGCTCCAAGGAACAATGTTTTACTTCTGATTTTTTTCATAAAAAAAGCAGAAGAAAAAAAATATATCTGTTGGGTAAGGACAGTAACTGTGATTAGATGTTGCTTTTGAAGCCACTCTGGAGGTGTCCCCACGTTTCCCAGCCCCTCTTAGATGTTCTCTGCTGTGAGGTCTCTCTGCTGTAGCTGTCTGGGCAGTGATGAGCACCAGACAGGGCTTGGGGACAGGCTGTGTCCTTGTCCCCTGGGGGGGAAGGGAGCATTTGGCAGGGCCATGCTCTTGCACAGCGATTCTCTTGCAGGCTGAGCCATCAGTGCTGCAGGAACAGAGAGGGAAGGTAGTGTCACACATGGTTTCCTACCAGGGCTGTGCCATCTGCTCTGGGGGAAACCTGTCCTCTCTGATGAGCTCTCCCTCCCTGAGTGGTGGCAAATGGCCCAAAACCAGGTGGAAAGCAGCAGAAAAGTCTCCCACACAACTCCACTGATTTTGTTTCCCCATAGTTGTTCCTCAGGATGCTAAAAATTGTGCCTCCTACCAGATTAGCCTTGAAATGCTGTTGTTAGGGCAGGCATTCCCATTCCTGGAATAATGTGAAATATTACAAAAAAAAATCCAACTATCTTGAACTCTCAGGAAATCTTGGCAAGGGCTCGTACAAAGAGCACAATGCTCTTTGATGTCGATCAAAACATTTCATCTCAATGTTTATGAGTAAAAAGAAATATCTTATAGAAATTCAATGATTCATTCAACAACTTTCTTCTAAACAGCTGCCAGGGGCTCCCCTACTCCCATTCAACAAAAAAACCCACACCAAACCGCCCAATCAACAAACAAAAACACACACACAGGCACAGAAAAAATCATGCAAATAAACAAAATTTAAATAAGCAAACAAAAATAACCACAAACAAAAAAATTCAAAAAGTAGAGCTATGCTAGGGTTTAACTGACTCTTTTTAAAATGAGAAATTGATCTTAAAATAGAAACATGGAATTTTTTTCTGAAAAATGTGTAGCTGTAAAATTCCAGCTAGCTCTGCTCCTCTTTAAGCACTGTGAGAACAAGGGGAGTGAGACCACCATGGTGACAGCAAGGTTAAGCTGGGAGCAGCATGCAGACCTGGCAGAATTCCCAGTGGGAAGAGGATGAGGCCACAGGGAGATGAGCCAGCTAGGTAAGGCAACACAGAATCACAGAATGAGCCAGGTTGGAAAAGACCTTTTGAGATGATCAAGTCCAAGCTATGACCCAACAGCTCCTCATCGACCAGACCATAGCACTGAGTGGCACATCCAGGGGCGGTGACTCCATCGCCTCCCTGGACAGATGATTATGGTGCACAACCGTTCTTTCAGTGAACAGCATCTTTCTAACATGTAACCTAAACTTTCCTTGGCGCAGCTGAAGAGATAAAGTAGCAGCCCTAACCTCTTCCCAAAACCAGTGCTGCTATGCTGCTGAGAGGGTGGTTTTTCTCAGAATTAAACCGAAAGTCTGCCACATGTCATGGAGCCAAGCTCTGCTTCCCCTTTATTCCTCCTCCTGGTGGTTGTCAAAGCTGTTTCCCTCCTCTCTGCTCTTTCAGTGCCTGATAACCTTCCTCTTTCCCTGCTCCAGGTGTGGTGTTCCCCTACTCGCCACGTCTGGGGCGGTACAACCTGAACTTCCACGAGGCGCAGCGGGCGTGTGCGGAGCAGGACTCGGTGATGGCCTCCTTTGACCAGCTCTACGATGCCTGGAGGTCGGGGCTGGACTGGTGCAATGCCGGCTGGCTCAGCGATGGCTCCGTGCAGTACCCCATCACCAAGCCCAGGGAGCCCTGTGGCGGCAGGAACACCGTGCCCGGCGTCAGGAATTACGGGTTCTGGGACAAGGACAAGAGCCACTATGACGTCTTCTGCTTCACGTCCAACTTCAACGGTAAGAGCCTTTTCTTCGCCCTTCCCTTGTAGATAGCTGGGCTTAGGCAAGGAACTCCAAGGGCAGAAAGGGGTGTTTGGTTTGTCAAAGCTCATGTTAAACCTGGAAAATGCTAGGAATGAAATAATCAAAGTATTAAAATCATTGTGGAGTTTGCAAGGGCACACGTGCAGAGTGAAGTCATCTTTACCACATGGTCATGTAGGTAGTTTTTACAACTCAGGACTTGTACTGGCAGGATTTTCCAATATCTCCCCTTTCACCCCCATTAAAATTTATACTTACCCTCTTAATGCTGGTGTGTAACCAGTTTAATTTGGTTAAAGTGATGAAGGAACCTGCAGTTCACTAATTGAGGTTTCCTCTTTAAGTCAGTAATAATTCTGTTCCTATTATTTAACTATGTCACCAAAACAAAATTCTGATCATCACATTACCTAATCTGCAGTGCCAAGCACTTCCTGCTCATGTGCCAGGTCTAATATGACTAATAGCTCCTTATCAGCAGACCTATTTCCAGCTTTATTTCTTAATAATTCTAAACTTAGTACACTGCCAAGGCTCCGATCACTTTTGCTCTGAGGTTGAACTACTGTAAACCTTACTTTAGCGACTTGAAGCTTTTTTTTGCAATTAGTTGACTTTTTAGGTATGAAATGAAATTAAATTACCCAATCCCAGCTTGCTATCATTTCAGGATTTTTCTTAGTGTCAGGAAAAGATTTAGAAAGCATTGCTGTGAATGTCCAATCCTCCACAGCATCCTGCTTGTGGACAATTCCTACACAACTTCACACATGTTTGGCTTGCAGCCCACTCAGAACATGGACCATGGTCTTTTTTTATTTATGCACAGATTGCTTACCCACAGTGAAGCAGATTCATCCTGCAGCACAGCAAAAAATAAACATAAGCCTTAGTTTCAGAAGACATGCTCCAGTGTTAAGTGAACACCACCCTCCACAGAAAAAGATCCATCCGAACAAAAAAATAAACCAAACCAAACCAAACAAACCCCAATACTCCCAAAACCCCAAGAAAAACCTAAAAAAAAAAAAAAAAAAAAAAACCAAACAAAAAAAACCAAACAAACAAAAGAACCCGGCACAAAACAAAAACAAAACAAAAACAAAACAAAACAAAACAAAACAAAAAAAGCGCAAGAATAAGCCCCTCCCCCAGGAAAAAAAAATCAACAGAGTAACCCAAACAAATCCTCAAGCCAACAGTATTACATTAGGTTTGAAGTGATCTGAAACAAAAGTTTGGCTGATTTTTTTATCATACTGTTTCATCCCACTAAATGGTGGCTCAGTTTTTTCTTGCTGCATTTATCCAAGGTGGAATCCTGTATGAACTCTTCTATATAGATTTAACCCTGTACTATAGAAATATCACCAAGGTATTAAATAATCAAACAAAAATAATTAAAATGTGATATTTGCACTTTTTCTAATGCTTGCAGAGTAAAACCTTGTGAGTACTGCTCACTGATTACCACCCTTTTACACACCAGAAGGTGCTGAACAGCACCTCTAAAGAAACAAGAAACATAATTTCCGGGAAAAAGAATAATAAGTACTGATGAAGATAAATATTTTCTATGCACTGATACAAGGAGAAAGACAGAGGGAGAAGGAGAAAGATAGGGTGAAGATAAGGTAGGAGAGCTGTCAAGGTAGGAGAGCTGTCAAGGTAGGAGAGCTGTCAAAGAGAAGACACTGACATGAATCTCAGCCTTGTGTCTTGAAACTGGAGACAGAACATTACACAGCAATGAGGGGGAAGAGAGAGAGAAAGAAAGAAAGAAGTGTATATATATATATATGTATTTATAGATATAGGTATATAGATACATAGATATCAATTCTATAGATATCAGTTATATAGATATAGATGATATAGATATTCATATCCACAATTAACCCAGCCACCCTGACAGCTCCGTGTTTTCAGCACAGCATTTTGGATAAGTGTGTTTAATAGCATATGTTAGCTCTCTCACTGCAGAGGGAAGAAGTTATAATGACCTGTTTTGCCACTAGGCTGGGATCACCAGTTGCCAAAGATGGTGACTGCAGGTGAAAAAAAAGAAAGAAAAAGAAAAAGAAAAAGAAAAAGAAAAAGAAAAAGAAAAAGAAAAAGAAAAAGAAAAAGAAAAAGAAAAAGAAAAAGAAAAAGAAAAAGAAAAAGAAAAAGAAAAAGAAAAAGAAAAAGAAAAAGAAAAAGAAAAAGAAATAGAAATAGAAATAGAAAAAGAAAAAGAAAAAGAAAAAGAAATAGAAAAAGAAAAAGAAAAAGAAAAAGAAAAAGAAAAAGAAAAAGAGAAAAAAAAAAAGAAAAAGAAAAAGGGAAAGGGGAAAAAAAAAAGCTATTTCTGCAAGGCCCAATATTGGTTCTCTCAGCTCAGGAACAGCCAAGGAATATGAGAGTTGGTTAGGACCCAGTGCATTCCCAATGGCTGCTGCAGTCATAGGAAACACAAGAGCCTTCAATTTTATGTAATGGAGATGGGAAAGTGCCAAGGGGCACAGGAGAAGGGAGAGATAGGGAGAGTTTAAAAAAGAAAAAGTCAGTTATGGGAGCTTCTATTTAAAAAGAGGTTGAGTGAGGTTTAGATACTTTCTAAATGGTTTCTCTACAGGGAAAAAATTCCCCAAATACATTATGATCTCAGAGATCATTTTAAAAATGTTCAGTTTAAAATAATTCAGCTGTGAAAGCAAAAAATCTTGGCCTGAAATACACTCAAAGCTTGTTTTTCACGTGAAGGAGAAAGGTAAAAGCCATGCTATTTAGCCATTAGGGTGAAAAAATGAAACTGTAATTATCAATGCAGTGAATTAAAATCTGGGCTCAGAGTTTTCCCTATGGAATTATTGGATCCCAACCGTGATGACCTGGATAAACAAAAAATAATGGTTAAAAATGAAGAAATGCCATTAGTAAAAAATTTTACGTGCTTTTCTGTTACTTGCACAGGGAAATATTTTGTGAAAATCACAATATTAAATAATCGTGTTACTTTATGAAATTACTTTCTATGATGCCTTTCCAAAGACTAAGGGAAATACAATACTTACACACTCTGTTCTGCCTGTTTTATAGTTAAATCTTTATACTCAAAATTATTTATACTCTAATCTTTCTGTTGGTTTGTATGAATTTTGTTCATGTTTTGTATCCAAGAACATGAAATCATTTCATATCCTTTAAATCTAATAGTATTAGCAAGCTACCAGTTTATAAGAACATATAGTGATGTTTTCATAAAACAAAAAAGAAGAGTAACACTAGCCTGATGCTATCTGTGAAATCCATCAAAATATTGTGAAATAACAAAATATTTTCTGCCTGCAGTGGATGACAATATGTTTCCCAATCTGTTTTTAAATCCCTTGTGCTGATAAAGGCTATAGAAAATGAATGCACACGAGTGGGAAGTGTCTAACTTAAATTTGGAAATTCCACATTGGAATTTCCTGGTGACTGAGGGCTCAGCTTTGCTCTTTCACAGCCAGTTTCTCCTTCATTTGTCCTGCCCAGAGGAAATAATTTTGGTCCATGTCATCTTTAGAAAAGCTGAGGATTCCTGTGTCGTGGCACAACCTGACATGATCCAAAGCTTTTCCAGGGCTGCAGATCCCCCCAATTTCTCTCCTTGTCATGTGCCAAGGAATGGGGATGCTCTTCTCCCATGCAGTCTCTCCATATGATCAGTTTTGTTACAATCTTCCCCACTGGGCCTAATAGCCATAAACCAAAGAATGTATAATGGAAGAGCTGAGTGGTTATTCTTTATTTCTTTTGAAAGGTCTTGTGAAGGACAACAAGGTTTGTTGTTTGTTTTTTTTTTTTTAAGAAAACCCATTGGAGTCTTTCCCCTTGAAAAATGCTAAAAGAGCTAATTGTAAATATACTTATCAGGTTCTCTCTAATTAAGCATTTTCAAAGAAAATAAAACAAGGTACATGTACAGCTTGCATTACACTTTCTCCTCATTAACATTCATTTTGTTATATACTTTGTCCACAGAACTGTAGTGCATAATTGATCTTTCATCAGCTCTAGGAGAATCAAGTAAAAATCTTGTTTTAACAAAGTTAAGAACACAAAGAAAAAATTTTACAGAGCATGTTAAAAGCACAGCTGTGAGTGACCTATTTATTACAGCAGTGCAAGCCGACCACCTCTGCCATTTAAATGGGAGAAAGCTGTGGAAAGTCCTGTCTGAATAATGCTGACTGTTCATCTGACCATTTCTGAGTATTTTGTCATGGGAAACATGTAGCAATTGTCCCAAAAAGAGAAATTAACCCAAAATAAAATTATGCACCCTTTATTAGGAGTGGTTGCTCAGTGACTTGCCAGAGTCACTGCTGGTATTAGTGTGTTTAAAAAATGTTTTTCTCATGTATTTGATTCAAAATCAGCTACTTGAGAGGATCACTGGATGTCAAAATATTTACCAGGTCTTAAATATCTCTCTCCTTTTTTCCTTTTTTATTTTTTTTTTATTTTAATAAGAGAAACTTACTAATAAACCTCTCAATTTAGCACTGAGCTTGAAGAAATCTCCAAGTGTGACTCATCCCTCAAACTTCCACAGTCACAAGGGTGTGGGGTATTTAGGTCAGTGGCTGGAGTTTTCCTCTTTAAGCTGTTCTGTCACACACAAAGTCTTAAAATAGCTGTTACAGAATGGGTTTGAGCAGGTTTACACAAACAATCTGCCCCATGGTTTGGGTGTGAGGAGTCAAATCAGGCAGGATCCTCTGTAGAAGTGACCCAGCCACCAGATAGTAATGAGAGAGAGGGACAGTAAATTCCTCCCTCTCCACAACAATTAATAAATTCTAAGACTGAACAGTTAAGAACCCTTCCCAGATATTACCAGGGGAAAAAAACCTGCAAATTTGTGTGGAGTTTATTAATGGAATTTTATGTAATCAGACATCCTGGGTACACATTGCACCCCTGTGGGGTTTACTATTAAGTTTATCTTGTTTGAGGAAGGAGCAGAGTATAGGAGTTTTCATTTTGGATGTCACATGTCAAAAGCCTGACCTTACTGCAAATTCCTAGGAAATTACATTCCACTGACATATGGTTTGAAGAGGAACTCATAAACCAGGTTAAGTTTACATATTATTAGTCCAAACCCTTGTTCCCCTAAATCAGAAATCCTGTTTGCTTTGGGGAGACCTCTTAATAGTGCGTCAGTAACAAGATTCCATTTAGTAAACATTCTCTTTAACAGCATGTTGTAAATGCTCTCAACTTGCTGAAATGAAGTTAAAAAATTGTTTTACAAAAGAATGATTATCTGTTCTCAATAGTTTGCTGTGGAAATTCTGTAGATACTGTCTCTGACAGTAGTGAAATTTTTGAAAAGTTTCTTCTCTACTACAGCCGCAATGTAAATGCCTTTTTTAAAACTGTTCTTGTCTTGATATACAATTTCCAACCTTTAGACAGGGTTAAATCAATTACCTTTATATTGTCATCTGATCTGACTTTCCTTCATTTAGAAACAAAATACTGTTTGATTTTTGCATAACTCTTAACTTGCTCACCTCTTCTTCACCAACAAAGTAATCTCGTACTAAGCAGAGTTCTGTGTATTTACCTGACCTTTGTGAGTCAGAAAATGGGTATTTTCCTGGAGTACATTCTTAGTCAAACAGTAAAGAGTGTGATCTGGAATAGGAAGGTGCCCACAAGAATAAATTCGTTCCTTTTTTTCAGCTAACTCTCTTCTTCAAGAACAGGCAGATTGAAAAGTTGTGAATTTATTTGGAAATTATTGAATGCCTTCAAAAAAATATGATTCCTCTGCATCCTACTTGGCTGTCAAATCAGTGATGATAAATAACGCCAAGTATAATGAATGAAATGCTCACCATGAATGTTTATTGCCTTGATAAATGGAATCAATATTAATATAATTGCTGTGTATGGATTAGTAGGGGAGACTTTGCTTTTTGGGCTTTATTTTCTGGCATATATTTCCATTACTTTGAGACAGAAAATATTTTTCTTAGCAGCACTATCTGTTCAGACTCATGTTGTGATGATGATATATCCTTTGATGCCTAAGGAGAAACACAGCTGCAGAACTGCTGCTGAAGACTTGCAACAGACATAATTCTGCTCTACCACAGACTCAAACTCTCCTCCTCTTTGATACTTCGGCTTTCTCACAAAAAAAAAAAAGGAAAGGGAAAAAAAAAAAAAAAAAAAAAAAAAAAAAAAAAAAAAAAAAAAAAAAAAGCATTTTTGCTTGTATTTAATCAGGACCAAGGTCAACTAAAACTTTGTTGTTGTTGTTGTTGTTTGGGTTGGGTTGGGTTGCATTTTTTTTGTTGTTCAATTGATCTGTTCTCTGTATCTATGTTGTTCTTTGGGTAAGTTCTTTTTTTCCACCTCATACCTATCAACTCACCATACAAAGAAAACCTCCACAATATTTTTAACAACACAACCTCGAACTGGCACAGACCTAAATTAACTACTGACATGATCCATCAATGGAATGTCTTCATTTCTCCTCAAAAGTCAGTGTTATAGTACTGCTTCCTGAAATCAAAACAGAAAAAAAACCCCTTGCCGCGGCATTAAAATGGTAACATAAAAAAGCAGTTCTTCATTGGAAGCTTCCAGGTATATCCATAGTCATGGGCTATGGGCACACTGGTTTTGAATTTTTACCATTTTTATAGCATTAATTAGTTAGGATGTCTAAGAGATAGATCCAAGAGGAGATTCAGTTACTTCTTGGGTTGGTGTAAGGGCTTCTATGCCCCAATTCCTGTTACGTTTTCTTACAGGGCCTCTACTTGAAAATAAGACCTAACAGTATTTTAGAGATGTGTTAGAAGGTCATCTTATTACTCCAAAATCTAAGAGAAAGGGTAGGAAAGATACCAGAAGCTACATAACTGGTAGACAGAGCTGTGGATGTACAGAAAATACATAAAAAGTAGAAGTCTTTAGGCAACAGCACTGAAGTCACAGAATCATCTGAAAGGTGGCTGTAGTCAGGTGAGGGTCGGTCTCTTTCTCCAGGCAGCAACTGACAGAATGAGAGGACAGAGTCTTAAGCCGCCCCTGGGGAAATACAAGTTGGATATTAGGAAAAAGTTTTTTACTGAAAGGGTGATAAAGCACTAGAATGGTGTGCCCAGAGAGGTGGTGGAGTCACCTTCCCTGAATGTGTTTAAAAAAAGACTGAATGTGGCACTCAGTGCCATGATTTAGTTGAGGTGGTGTTCGGGCATGAGTTGGACTTGATGATCTTGAAGGTCTCCTCCGACCTGATGGTTCTGTGATCCTGTAATCACCGAATTTGATGCTGGAAAAGACCTCCAGGATCGCTGACATCCAACCTTCATGCCACTAACGGCTCCACCTTCCTCCTGTCTTTTCAGGTCGCTTCTACTACCTGATCCACCCCACCAAGCTGACCTACGACGAGGCCGTGCAGGCGTGCCTGAAGGACGGCTCCCAGATTGCCAAGGTGGGGCAGATCTTCGCGGCCTGGAAGCTGCTGGGCTACGACCGCTGCGATGCGGGCTGGCTGGCAGATGGCAGCGTGCGCTACCCCATCTCCCGGCCACGGAAGCGCTGCAGCCCCAGCGAGGCCGCCGTGCGCTTCGTCGGCTTCCCCGACAAGAAGCACAAGCTGTACGGGGTCTACTGCTTCAGGGCCTACAACTGAGAGAGTACATCTAGAGTGTGACAGCTGTTTGGGGGTTTCTTTTTAAATGTGTGAAAGAATTTTTTTTTGTCCTCAGTATGAACTCATGCAAGCTACCAAAACTGTGATAAACCTCTTTTACTTACTGTAAAGAGTCATTTTCATAGGCACTCCCTCCCCCAAACCCATTGGTTTGTTTTTGGATTTGTTTTTAGTGTTTTGGTTTTGTTTTGTTTTGGGTTTTTTTGTGAAAATATCATTCCATAGATATTTTAAATTAATATAATTTAATGGGAGCTCTATGTAAGGAACTTTTAGATTCAAATTCTTTAAGCTATGTCATCCCAAAAAAATTATAATTTTAATGAATGAGGCATGCAATAGAGCTTGACAATTGCTAGGGCACAATTATGGAGTGTAAGGCTACTCAAAGCAGAAGCTTTTAAAAGCACAGATTTTACATATTTTTACCAGTTTGAGAAACACTGCAAATTGATTATGACAGGAATTTTAAAATAAAACTATCTTTTTGTTAAAGGGGATCAGTGAGGTTTCGCTAAGAAATCTCACAACAATATATGTTAGTAAATAACTATTTTCAGTGGTTCACATGGGAACAACAGAGAGTTTAATAAAAGCAGCCAAAACGGTCCACAAAAATAGGACTAGTTTTACAACTTCAGAACTTGCCTTTCTGAAAAATAAGCTCACAGTCCCATGCATAGGAAGAAGCACAATTAGTTCTCCTGAACATTTCAATTGTGTTTTTGTTGTGTATAAATCATTGAATGAATAATTAACTTACGAGAAAACTCTTGGTTTTTTTCTTATCTCCAATTAAAGTTGCCTGAGAAGGGTTGTATTACCTTTGAGTAGCTTTACTGAGCTATTTTTAAACTCTTAAAGGTATTTGCTAAGCAGCATAATAGCATCTACTCAGGGCAGTTGTATAAATGAAACTGCTGGACAGAGAAATTGTAAACATTAGCAGCTTGATTTTACATTAGCCTTTGAAATGTTATTGTCTTAATTAAAGAACATTACAATATTTAATATTTCTTAGCTATTTACACATCATAAAAAATAAAAATTAGAAAAAAATATTTAAAATTGTGAAGTCTTAAACAAAGACAATTAGACAAAATCTGAAACCAGCTATTATGTTTTAGAAGAGAAAAAGAAAAAAAAAAAACCACACTTCATTTCCTTACATCTTATTTGTATCTAAAAAGTACATCTGTTTTTTAAACTATCAATGAAATAACATAGTATCGCTAGCCCTGAATTACTTAGTTAGTCCTCCTTAGAGTCAACAGAAAATAAAGCTATTAGAATACTTCTTTTCACTAAATCTACAGTGGTCTAAGTGGAAGATGTTTACCTAAATCTGCCAGTGTCAGAGAAACACACACACTGTGCATGGTGCCTAGGATTTTCAGAGCTGCCTAAAGCACTCGGTACTCCCTAAGTACCGTTTTGAGGGAATTTGGGATTTCTAGTGCAAACTCACTTTGGATGCAGCAATTCTTGGTGCTCATCTTCAGATACCTTAATGCAACCAATTCTTCAGAGAGCAGGTGCTCGAGGCTTTCTGAAATTTACTCAACTTATGGTGTCTCAAGCTGGATATCCAAAAAGAAAAGGAAGAGAGGCCACTGATTAAAAATATCTTGGTCTCTGGTAATCTCTTCAGTGTGTTTTGATGTTCTCTATCCAGTATTGGTTCTACCACTTAAAAATGGAGAACTCTTTTTCCTACTTTACGCTTGCTGACTACAAAGAACTCAGAGGACCAACATTTGTATTTACGCAAAGTTTTATAGTTGCCCACTGTTTCCATAATTTAAGAGGTATAGTGGTATTTATCCAACTAGGACGCAACCTGTATGCTTTGATGAATGGTTGGGTGTAGCTATTTCCCCGTGGACATGAGTAAATACATCTCTTCCCCAGAGTGGTTGTGGTCCTGTTTTAAGACTCTGTGAGCAAACCAGAAACAAGATATGGAAAGGGGCCATAACGTAAGATATGTTTTACTGGAGTTCATTCTCATTGAACTCAGAAGCAAATTTCCATCCTTCTGGGAATATTTGTATTCTCTGTGGATGTCTATTCATACTTTATAGATGGAGAAATAGTGCCAAACCTGCCCCCCCTCCCCCTCCTCCCCCCTTTTTTTTTAATCCACTAGGAATTGGATTTTCTCAAAATGGTATTCCTTAGTTATAAATAGGGACTTACTACAGGTCAAGTCCCTAAAACCATGCAACCTTTTTTGAACAGCCATTTTTCAAATTGGTGTCCATTTCACACATTTTCTCAGCCTATTCAGAACCTTCACTGAAAGCTTTGGAGAAGAAAATGGAAATGGAAATGGAAATGGAAATGGAAATGGAAATGGAAATGGAAATGGAAATGGAAATGGAAATGGAAATACAACCAGAATGAGTGGGTTACGCAAGAAGAGACAATGATTGAGAGGAATACATGTCATTCCTCCATCCAAACTTCAGAAAATTTGGAAAAAAATGGAGACTATTCTACACTTTTTCCTTCTGAAGTTTGGACAGGGAGGATGTGGGATGAGAAAAGGTGTAGAGAATATCCAAGTAATTACCACAGCTAGATCCAGAGTTGCTGTAAAGTAGGTAGCCTTATGTAGCTGGCTCTACCCTCCCCAAAGGTCTGCTGCATCTGGAGGAGGCTGCACCATTTTCTTATTGCACAGAGGTGAAGAGACCCTCATGATTTTTTTTGGTTTTTTTTTTTTTTTTTTTTGTACCTCTCCAAAGAAACCTCCCACAGGGTTTCACCCAGACACATTTTTTGATTTTTTTTTTTTTTTTTTTTTAGCAGGAATGGGGATTATATTTTTGCCTGCATTAAAAAAAATGTACACATCCAACCCACTCATGGGGCTGGCTGAAGTGCCCTCACTGCTAGACCAAAGGCACTGCGGGAAAGGCCAAGTTCAGCCTTTCACCAATTTGGCAATGCTCTGGAGATGGCTGGTCAGGTCCTAAATCACAGCAATCTCAGGCTTGCTCTTGTTTTTGCCTTCTGTGTCCACATCTTCCCCAGGCTGGCCACTGCCACGGCCTGGGCATAGCATCCCCTGACCCTCCCCTGCTTCCAGCATCCCCCAAATCCCAGCACAACCCCAGGATGGTGGCTGAGCAGGCTCTGCACCACCCACCCAGGGGTGTCCCCCTGGCCTGGCAGCACGAGGAGGGTAACGAAGGGTCAGGGTGTCCAGAGGGACACTGAGCTGGTGTGTGACTCACAGGTGGCCAAATTTTACCGCTGGGTTTTGTCACCTATGGGTTTGCCTTGGAGGCATCGCTTTGCTAGGGGTCATGATCTGACGTGTGGAGTCACAGGGTGTGGGCTCACACCCACTGTGTTGCTCACCAGGAGCTCGGTAGTCTAATTTGGGATCAGGCTAGATTTAGGTCTGTGTGTTGATATTCGGCATTATGTGCTATTATAACAGCTAATTGGATAGTCTGGTGAAAATATGTTTGTATGGAAAAAAAAATAAGTGTGTAAAAAAATCATTACTTCTAATGTAAGCAGGTATAAAAACTATAAGAAACGTGCATGATTACCTGAGAAGTGGGCACAAATAGACAAAAAGACACAAATTATATTTATTTTTACAGCTAATGACTCCATTTCCTTTTGTAATGTCAAATGTCAGGATGTTCTCTTATTTTCAACTAAGCTAGCTAGGTGCTTGAATAAAAACTTCAAAAGCAGCTTAATAACTGGATTAAAGCCTGTGCTATTTTCTGTTGATGAGAGAGTATTGTTAGCATCGTGTTCTCTGTCGTTATCTTCTATTTCACAATGTATCAGAATTTTAATGCCCATGAATTAACAACAATTAAATCATGTTGTTCTTTCCAAAATGACAACTTCTCCTTATTGACTGGCCATTCTACTTCTGTCCCAGCAAATACAAACAGGGAAGGAATAGATCAAAATATGAAAATAATTACTTTGCCTTAGTGAACAGCACAATTATGAAACTAAGTGGTAGGAGGGAAAGGACTAATCTGTGAATATGATTCACAAAGAAAATAAAGATAACTGTATTCCAAGTCCTTTGGTTTATGCTTCTTTGAAGCATTTTTAAAGTAGAAGTGCAAGTATCAATTTCTTCTTTGTGTTTTCTGCCATCTTCTAAAATAAAACAAACCATGAATAAGGACGGTGCTTTTTAAATTATTTCTATAGTTATGATTGATATGACACTGCACATCCATCTCCAGAAATTGGATGTAGAACAATGCTTCATGTATGAGAAAATTTATTAAATTATTTATATAATCCTCCAGCCTTAGAAATTGAAATGCAACAAAAATCTCTTTGTAAAATGAAACAAGAAAAATTTCCAATGTCAAGCAAGAATTAATTATTCAAAGCACTTGGCCAGGTTTTCAGCTTTTGTAATCACATTATTTCTGCATTCTCTAATTGATCTGTGTCAGAAAGAAGCCTGAAACTTGCCTACACTGCACCACTTTGCTGAGAAATACTAATATTCCATAAGATTTCGGTACATTGGCCAAGTTTAGAAGCAGGATAAAAAGAACTTTTGAAAATTGGTCATTCAGAACAAGGGAAATCTGTGATATCATTAATATGTGGTTGAAACAAATATCCTTTATTTTCTAACAATTTAGTTTAGGAAAATTTAAACTTGCAATATTTTCACTGCACATCATTATTTAAACTGCCTTTTGTAGAAACAGCCATTAAGGATTTTAATTAATAGCAGCAGATTGCCTGCAATATCTTGATGTTCAAAATAGAGTCACTGTCGTCATGCTTGGAAGTGGCTGGATTTAAGACTTGGTGGAACTACCTCTAAACCAGAAATGTGGAGATTTCCACCCAAACTCTTAGAAAATTAAGAAGAAGACAGCCATGATGTTTAGGCCTTCTCTCATTTACTCAGGAATTATACCAGCAGTTTTCTATTCAACAACAGCCAGTAGTCCTTCTTGAAGGCTTCAGGAAGATGAATTTTACACATTTTTAGCCATTTTCTCCCTTTTTCAAAAACAGTTACAATGGATTAACAAATACATCATGGAGCAGAAGAATCTAGTGTCAGGTAATTTTTTTGTATAAAGTGACAAGATTTCTCTGGCTTTCAAATTAAAAAATATAATTAAAACCAAAGAGTATTGAAAAAAAAAAAAAACAACACACCCACAACTGCTGAAAATTATTTAATGATAACAATTGAAAAATAATTTCTCCTCTTCCCATGCCATGAACAGTGAGGGTCACTTTAAAATATGCAGGGTCCTGGAAGGCTCTTGAAGAAGAAAGAGGAATGACAACAGAAAGCAATAATTCAGTTCCTGATTTTTCACACAGAGTATGTCATATTTTGCCTAATTATTAGGGTACATGTTTAACCATATAATAAAAAAAAAACAATAACCAGGTCAATAGCAAATCAAGAGTTTGGAAGGGATTTCTTCTTTTTCTTTGTCAAGCCTCTAGCTGGAGGGTTTGTTTTTTTTTTTTGTGGGTTTTTTTGTTTTTGTTTTTGTTTTTGGTTTTGGTTTTTTTTCTTTTTTTGGTGGTTTTTTTGTGTGGGTTTTTTTGTGGGGTTTTTTTTTGTGGGTTTTTTTGTGGGTTTTTTGGGGGTTTTTTTGTGGTGGTTTGGGGGTTTTTTTGGTTTTTTGTTTTGGTTTTTGTTTGTTTGTTTGTTTGTTTGTTTTTTGTTTGGTTTTTTTTTTGTTTTTGTTTTTGCTTTTGTTTTTTTGAGAGTGTTGTAAGATTGTCTCAATCCATAAAGCTACAACAGTGTAAATTGTAAAGTCCATCTATTTCTTCAATATTTTGCCAGAGGCAAAAACTTGTCTGACAAATGACAACAGCCCTAAGAGAGGCCTCAGCTAATGAATTATTCACTGCTATATTTTCCAGTGCACCCAGTGGATGTTTAATGGATTAATTTTTTTTAAAATGCCAGCAAACAAACCCAAAATGGTGGGTTTTGGTACTGAATAAGGACAGTTTGGGGTTTGTACTTTGCTTAAAAGATAGATTGTAAGGCATTTCTGCGCCTTGCTTCCTGCACAGATGTTCACTGTACTTATATACATGATGCTGTTTGCTTGCTACTTAATTTCATCCTGATTTCTTTAATAGCTGGAAAAAAATAGATTTCCTTGTTTTCTTTTATGTAGAAAAAGGTCACATTTAATAATTTTGGCCTTTCAACTCAAACAAAAGAGAGACAAATTGAGAAACTTTCTTTGCAGCAGAACTGGGCCTTCTTCTAGCAATTAATTAGAAAAAAACATGGCAGGAAATGAATTTGCATTCTGTGTTAGCAAACATGAGCCATCAGTTACTCTACACTTCCCTCTCTTTCAAGGATGTTTTCATGAGGTTTTAGCTTTTTGTTAGCGCTCCTGGACTGGAATCTTTAATTTTCACTAAGAACAAGAAAACCAGGCCTCAAAAAAACACACCTTGAAAAAACCACACCTGAAAACACCACACCTCAAAAGCCAGAGGGAAGGATGACAGGAAGCAGCCAAGAGCATTTCTGTCGTGTTGATATTCACATTTATGTTATTAATGGTCTCTAGTGGAAGAAGCACTTAAACTGATCACTTGACCCTGCTTAGCTCTTCCTTGGACTTAAACAACTGGTAGCTAGCTGTTTTTCAATTTTTGATTGTAAAAAAATTAATAGTGATTTCTCTAGCCTGGATGACAATTTTAATGGTGTGTACACAAGTTAAAGTCAACTACATATACACATTTTAAAAAATCAGTGCAATTAATTGAGGGCAGCTATAAAGTTTTGAATTGTAGTTCCCAGTGACCTCCACCTTTTTGCCCTCAGCCTTTTTTTATGCAGTTTTTGTGCATGTGATTTAGGGTTTTTTTGGAGGAAACTAAATTTGAAGCTCAGGATGAGGTGGAACATCAAATGCATCCTATCCATAAGGGAATACAGGGGTCTGAACCAACCCTTGAGCCCTGAGACATCTTTAAAACACATCTATAGTGTGGATTTTCATTTCAGGGCCTGAACTAAAATGCAACCTGATGGAAAAAGCCCTAAAACTCAACACTGTGCAGATGCAGATGTGGCTGGCTATGGTCAACTGCTGAAGATGCAGTTGGTCCAGTTTGGAAGGGAATCCCGAGGCCATTCCCCAGAGCCTGCTCTCCCTTTCAAAGCCTGAGTGGTGTTGGGGCCAGCCTCAGACACTGAGTGCACCCCAAAGCATTTAGCCATTAACCAGGGCTCCCAAACAAAATTACATTTTAAAATGGGAGGGGCTTTTGCAGCCTGCTAAAACAATGATACAAAAAACCCCAAGTCTGAGAGTGGCTTTGGGGCTCATCCAACTGTGTCACAAGCTGGCAGCACTAAACTGCAATCATCCCACTTTCATCCAGCCCCCATATCCTAATCAGCTCCAAAAGATCCAGGTAATCTGTTTTCTGTCCATTCTTTATGGGAAACCAACAGAATATTTATTTGTTTAGAGATCAATGCAGCACAGTGTGATTAGCATGCACCCAGTGTTGCTTCTGTGCAAAGCCAGTTAAAATAAAATTTTATGCTGTTACTGACTGCAATCAAGTGTAGCTCAGCTTTACTGCATCAGCTTGTCTCAGGGGAATTTCTTGGGATATTTAGTTCTGGAAAATAGAGTGCTCAGCATAAAACTAACATTTGGGATATTTTAACCCCTTTTTTTCATTTCTCTGCATTTCAGTTCCACAGTAACACCTTCACCTTTATTACCCCAAGAGGTAGCACCCAAATGCACAGGAATATCCCCAAAACACAGAGCTATGAAAAAGGCCTTCCATTCTCACAGATTCTACAAATACTTCTCAAGTTATCTCACAGATAGTTATCATGAAAGGGCTGCGTCAAGGATGGCGCCAGGAAAAACTGCCTTTCTCATTTTTAAAACATGACCTTCAAGGCTGAATGCTTCCAGAAAAGTTGATACCTATGCTTACAAATTTCTAAAGACAGCATATGAGTGTCAGGCTACTCTGCAGAAAGGAAAATAAATTGTACATGAAAAACTAAAAAAAAAAAAACAAAAAACCCCCCAATGGAACAAAAAACCTCCCCGTGAAATAAGCACACTCATAGCACTTCTTTATAATAATTCTTAATCACAATTATCATTATTTATAGACATGTTCATGTTTCCAATGCATTTTTCAAGGCTAAAGTTTCTGCACTGATCCACAATACAGATGAATTTGACAATTTTCAGCCAATCCTGTAACAAATTCTTTAAAAAAGCTTTTCTTGGGTATGTATGTCTAAACTGCAGTAGCAATGCAGTAATCATTCAAGCAAGGTTAACTGTACACAGAATTAGGCAAGATTTCAAGGGGGAATTTTTTATTTCTCACAGACTAAAAGATATTTTATTTTCTTCATATTGTATTTCATTTAGAAATTTCAGCAACAAGGGGATCAATATAACTGCTAATGTGAATTTGCATTTTAATTGTCTTCACTTTTAAAACACAATTAGGGCTCAAAAAAACTAAGAGTTGAGAAACTTGTCATGGAGAGTCACACGGGAACTAGGGCACTTCTTCTGCCCCAGGTGGCGAAAAAAAAAAAAAGATAAAATAGCTGATATAGCTGATATAACCTTATATGTTAGCTTTGGATACAGATAGAGGATGGTTTTGCTTAAAATACAGCTCAGGCAGAAGGAGTTGCAATGAGCAGTGTGGATGAAACATTTCCCCACCCTGTAGTTTCTTCAATGTTTGATGGCCACTGGAGATCAAATTATAATAACCTTGTGTGTGAGAGAGTCATCAAGACAAGCAGCCCAGCCAACAGCTCTGTCACCTCATTTGGTGCTAAGAGGGAACTTAATTTTCTATCCTTTTTTCTAAAGATCCTCTGGAAAATGTGAGCAAAGAGTCAGGGGCAGTCACTCCATGCTAAGGGGATGAGGAAAGAGATGGCTGAACATAGTCCTGCATGCACGTATTGGCAGTGCTAAGGCTCTCTGACCAGGCATTGGACATGGCCAAAAGGCCTCATTTAAGACTCAATGGAACTACGTCGAAACCAGAGATGTGAAGATTTTCACCCAGACTCTCAGAAAATTAAGAACATTGCCATGGTGTTTAGCCCTTCTCTCATTTACTCAGGAATGATACCAGCGGCTTGCTGTTCAACAACAGCCAGTTGTCCTTCTTGAAGGTTTCAAGAAGATGAACTTTACCCATTTTTAGCAATTTTCTCCCTTCTTCAGAAGCAGTTTAAAAGTTACAACTTGTCCGAGGTCTTCAGTCAGGGCTTTGTGGTTTTGTCTGGACCCCTGGAAGTGTCAGAGGGCAGGTTGGACACTGGGGCTTGGAGCACCCTGGCATAGTGGAAGATGTCCCTGGCCATAGTAGGGTGGAATGGATAAATGTCCCTTTCAAGCCAAACTCTTGTCTGATTTCAAGAAAAATATAAAGAAGATTTTGGGGTCACAGCTGGACTTGTAAAGTTTCACCCACAGCATGCAAGAGCCATTCAGGATATTCCTCACTGCAGCTGCTGGTGGGGCAGCTCCTTTCTCCTGAGTGCAGCCACACAGGGCTCAGCCTCCTGTCTGCACATGGGCTGACAAGACCTCTGCTCAGAGGGCTATTTGAGCAAAAAATAGAGACCTTGCACCTCACAATCACCACAAAACCGTGATTTGTGTGCATGTAAGAATCTCCATTGCAACAAATTTTATGCATGTCAGTGGGAAGAGGAGGCTTTGACCAATCAGCAATTCATATCTACTCTTGTACAGCTTTTTAAACTTAATTTCCATTACAAATTTAGCAATCATCTCTGTCCAGCTTTCACACAGAAGTTCATCTAGAGACATATCCTAAAACATAAACACTTTTATTAAAGTCTTTGCCTAAATCTTATTTAACAGACTAAAAGTGATATCCAGGAAATGTGACTTAGATTTGAGAACTCGGAGATCAAGTATCCGTGGAATATTTCCACCATGGCAGACATTAAAAATCCACATTAATAAATCCATAATGTTTCCCAAATGCAAAGCAATGGTTTGTTAATCAGAACTCTTCAGCAAAAACTTGCTGCAAGGATTTGTCTTAAAGTTGTAATATTTGCTGTGCTGTTTGAGGATTCCCTGTCCATTTGGTGAATGCCTATTTATAAGCATTTAAAATGCCAAGCAGTGTATATATTTAATTTTTTTTTTCTCTGAAGCTGTGACCTAACTTGCTGAGTGAAAGGAAACAAAGTCGAGGACAAGGGCTCTGAGGTGTCTCTGCACCACCAGACTACTCCTGCACAAATTGCCCAACCTTTAGCACCAATGCAGCCAAGGCAGTGCCCACCCAAGCCAGGGAAAGCCATCAGGTGAACCTAAGAGACACCACAAGGGTCACATTTCAGAGCCTGTTTGTTCGTCAACGGCCCCAGAGCTACACTTTTGTCCCCAGTCACTCCCACTGGAGGCTACTTCAGGTCCTGGATGGATCATTGAAATTTCTAGCCAGAAAATAAAGTATTCAAGGTTGAAGTCCTCAAAAAGCAATTTTAATGAGCTACATTGGACAGAACTAGCCTCCTTACACCTCTTCCAGGCTAACATGGCATTTCATCCTATTTCCAGGAGTCCTGATGGGGGATTTTGCTTCACATCTATAGATAATGGCAGCACAGATTCACAATCTGCACAGAGCAGCTGAACACAAACCTACAAATAAAATAAAAGGTGTTGCTTGTTTTTGGGATAGCATTATGAACATCCGAGAATTATTGTGACTTGCAGAGACCCCAGATATGGAGAGACGCTTTTGGGCTCTCTGACAGCTGCTAATTGGCTAATTACACAGAGCAATTTAGGGCTGACTAAAGCAGAGAGGCTGAACTCTGGGTTTCTGAGAGGAAAAGATAACTGCAAAGTGGTGCTTCCCCATAAATGAGCACATGCAGGGAGTTCAGAGAGGGACTGGTGCTGCCCAATCGTCTCCGCTCACCCCAAACCAGCCCACTTTGAAGAAATGTTGCAGAATGCTGGAAACAAACACCTCTCATCTCATACAGCTGTGGGCTTTGTTAAAACATTTTCCTACAGAGTTGCTGTAATTATATAAGGCGTTAAAATCCTTGGCATTGCACTAAATATACAGAATTCAGTTTGTACACTGCCTAGAATAACAGATTTTTTTTGCCAAACTCTTCTGTGTCTTGTGTCCACCTTATAGGGCCAACTTCAAAATAGTGAGCTTGGCTATGATGACATCAGGATGAGAAGTAACGCATTCATTCCTTTATTCCTCACTTTCTCGGGTGCTTAAACAGGAGTGGAGGCCCACTGGTAAGTCAGTGTGCATGCATGATGAGAATACAGTGAAAAACATGAGTTCTCTCACAGAACAGAGCCAAAATTTACTGCTTTTAAAGGATATCTCTGTCCTCTTTCAGTTAAAGAGGCATTAGATTTGTGTCCTCAGTTATAAGTTAGGACAAAATCAATTTAAGGAGGTAGCCAAGCAGTCAGTTGCCATAGTTTAGAAATTAAACTGGAAGGGTTGTACAGGATATCTGGTTTTTTGCAAAAATCAGGGGTTTTTTTTGACTTTCTCTGTTTGTGGTAGTGGGGGCCACACCAAGGAGACTGGAGGAGAGCCTCAAGGGTTACCTGCAGCAGGAGGGCAGGTAAACCCTGGTCCAGTGATGTGCCTGACCCATCACATCACAGCCCAGAAAGGGGAAACATCACCAATGCTGGTCCACAGGTGTGAATGTGCCAGAAGGGTAAAGCCAGGGCAGGGAGGGCAGCAGGGATTGTCCTCCAGCCTCAGTTTTGTCCTTGCAAAACAGTGAAGCCTCCAGCGGAGGCATTGGCAAAGGGGGCCACATGATAATTATGAATCTTAACCCAAACCAGGGAAAGGTCTACCTCCAGTGCTCAGTTTATGAAATTTTTATTTATAATGCACTATAAATGCATTTATTCATTTATTTGCATTTCCCCAAACTGAAAGTTGCTTAAAATACATAACATGGAGAGTGAGATATGCATCTTTGGTGCTCATCCAGACATCAGGCTTCATCCCAGTGAGGGTGACATTTGTCACCACAGGTTAATAATTACAAAGTGCTTGGAGACCCCTCAACATAAAAACCATAAAGTAAAAAATACAGAAAATTATCATTGCTGATAAGGCGGTCTTCCTGAATACCTCCTCCACATCAGCAGTATTATATTGAAAAAAAGGCGTTCTAAAATTTGTCTGGATGTAAGAATTAATTAGCTTTAAACTCAGTTTCTGGATGAGACAAATACTTGGGGGCACATTCCTGTTTTTATCCCTTTGCTGGGTTAGGAGGAGACAGCACAGCAAGAACTGGACAGTCTGCAGCAAACCCAAACCTTCAATCCTCTTACAAAAGACCCTTTTATTTTTAAAACAAGTGCTTGTCCTATGATCCCTTATACATCCCCTTTGTGTCTATGATGCTGTGCAATTTTTTCCCCTTTGGATAGGGTATCCTTTCACTATTCTTCTGCTTTTCAGTGAGGAGGTAGACAAGGACAGCAGGCTTATTTAAAGTGCTCTCCCAAGGCAGTGCAGCATTTCCTCCTCTCCTTTTCCAGTGGCTGGTGAGTAACAGAGACAGTTTGTGAAGATGTAGTCAAAAAAACCTCAGGGTTTTCTGTAGGGCCGTTTGTTTGACTCAAACCCACAGTGTATGCCAAGCCCAGAACATCGTCTTCAGAGCCAGAAATTTAATGGAAATTGTTTTAAGTTTTTATTTCCTGCCACAGGCTTTCTGAAGCACTCTCAGAATTTTCCTTTCAGGTTGAGCTAGAGCTGTTTTGTATAAATATTTATGTTAGGGTGTGAAGGGGGAATCACCTTCCGTGCTCCACCCAACAAAAATGTTGGAAAAAATTATGCATTTTTGGTAGTCCGTTTCTAACATGTGGACAAGGGCAGTCTTTGACTGTATTTTACTTACTTTCTGGCTGGCATACACTGCAGTCTTTGCCAAAATCAAAAAAATACAGAAAATATTATATTTTTTAGAAGCTAAGGGAGAAAGTATTTTCCCTGACCCCCCCATGCCCCACCCCCCACCCCGGTTTTTTATTTTTTCTAAGTTTAAATGAGCAGTATTCTGTAAAAGTATGTCTTCTGCTCAGGAAGTCAGATCTAGACATGAGGAAAACACTATCCCAATCAAATGAAAGAAAAATGCCTTTCAATGATGTTTCCATACTGGAAAATAAAATAGGCTCATTCTGTAATGTGCTTTAGCAGTCTGAGATTCCTTTTTGCCTGTTTCTCTCTGATTTCTGGGAACACAGGGAGGAAGGGCTCATCCCTACGGGTCACAGGGCCAAGCAGATCTATTTTCTGGTAGGGAATAAGAAACCAGAGGCCAGTTTTGCACATTTATTTGAGCTTGAGGTCTGGGGAGTCCAGGATCCCTACATTTCTGTTTCCATACTTGACTCTTAACCTGTTTGACCTCTTACTTTCTTTGGGTTGAAAGGATCGACACGATCATTGTGTTGACTTCACCCGGCCCTTCGTCACCCAACCAGCCAAAAGGTTTGGGTCACGGGACCTCTCACTGGGTGAACACAAACCATGAAACCACAGAATGGTTTGGGTTAGAAGAGACAATAAACCTCATCTTGTTCCACTCTCTGCCATGGGCAGGGACACCTTCCACTGTCCCAGGCTGCTCCAAGCCCCAATGTCCAGCCTGGTCTTGGACACTGCCAGGGATCCAGGGGCAGCCACAGCTCCTCTGGGTAACCTTCAAAGCAAGGTCACTACTGACCCCAACACTGTGACGCCCTCCAAAGTGGCCTTGAAATTGCTTTCTTTTATTTATAGAAGTGGAATTTGGGAAGAAAACTCTGATAATTGTGATTGCCAGATGACACCACCCAGGTGGCTTTGAAGCTCTGTGTTTTTTGTTCCCACGTTTACCCTGCACAGGATGAGTTTGAGTTACTGCTGTTCAGAATCTGTCCCTGAGACACAAATTTGGTGAGACACAGGATCTGACACAGTCAGATTCTGACTGAACAGAGCCATAATTTAGTCCTGTGATCTTCCCGAAGGACAGCAGAGTCACAATTGCTGTTCTGATTTCTCCTATCAGACCTGTCCAACATTTTCCCTCACAGAAAGAGGAAAAAACACATGCACTGAGGCTAATGAGCAAAAGAATGAATGAAAACTGAGTCAAGATGTGCCATTTAATTACCACACTTCATTTATTGGCTTCATTTATTTTTGAACTTACACAGCTAAAACTCTATGCCAGTTCATGCTTTTAATGAGTTTAGATCAATATTTAAGAACTCACTTTGGACACATTTGAAACTCCTGTTAAGTTTATACTGAATTAGTGACCGACTTGCAACACAAAAAGTATTTATAATGAAAACCTGGCAGTACAACACCACAGTTTTGAGGAAAGACTTCACAAAAGAGGCCATTCATTCTTCCCTAACTTATCCATAGAAACAAATATTAGGCCAAAAAATGCTGAGGTATTGTTTCAATCAGGTTGAAACTGATGAGTTTGATGGAGTTTGTCATTTGTGGAAGTCCTCCATCAGTTCCAATTAATTTCCCAGCTTTTAAATAAAGACCAGATGACTTCCTAACAAACAGCACTTAACAAATAATTGGGATAAAACTAAAAGCCACTGGGTGAAATTTACAGTTTTGTGGAGTCCAAATTCTGCATGAAAGGTAAAGGAAATTGTCCATTCTGAATGGCAAAGAGCCCTGTAGCCCTAATTAAATTTATGAAGGCCCCAGACATTTCTCAGTTGATATTTTTCTGACCAGCTCTGGGGTTCTCCAGCCCTACCAGCTATTCACAGAGACTAAGTGAAAAATACGCTGAAAATCTGTCAGGATTGGGACAAAAGAAAGGGCCTCAATGACAAGTAAAGTCTGGAGGGAACGCTGACCTCATTGGAACAGACAATGTAGCTACTTTCCTGCCCTAAAAGTTACAAAATAAAAGTTTAATGCTTTCAATCTGAATCCATGCTGCCACACCTAGTACAAGAAATTGGGGAATAGGTATTTCTTTGCAATGACTTTTTTTTCAATCTGCTTTATGCATCCTGCGGCACAGAGAAAACCTGAGCTGGCACAGCCCAAAAGGAAGAAGAAAAAGAAGACCTAGTAGGGATGGGGATGAAGGTTCATGAGTCAGCTCATTTGTTTTTGTGGGGTTTATCTGTTTGTTTTTAAAGAAAAAGACACAAAGCTATTCTTGTTTCCAGGAGCAACTGAACTATTCAAACTCCAGCTTCTTCACTCCCTTCCTTCCCACTTAGGGAGCTCATTGTAAGGGGGAGAAAGTCTGCCCATAATTTTTTTTCAGTCCATTTAGAAGGGTACGTGTTTACTACAAACTCATCTGTGTGGTGGTGTCCCAGATTTGTTGTGCTGACTCTCGCACGGTCCCAGGACATGCGCACGCTGTTATCTGTCGTGGGCTGCAGATGATTCCCTTCACTGCGTGCTCCTGCAGAGGTTTGTGCTCCAGACAGCTCCAGGGGTTGAGCAATCTCCAGCCCTGTGCCAAGGAAAAGAGGGAGGAGGGAAGGGGCAGCATTTCACATCCCATTTCATAGGGGCCTTCTCTCACAGACTGGTTCTTACATCTCAATTCACCATTTCACCTGGAATTAGAAGCAAATGCAGACAAATATTTCCACCTGGTTATTGAGAAGTGGGTTTGCTGCACATTTCCTGTGAAGAAATAGCCTTGTGAAGCAGCACAAGTCTCCTGCTAATCAGGCTGGTCCTGGAGAGAGAAAAGGAGGGCTTGTCAGCTGTAAAGACGTGTTGCTAATTAGGCAGGTCCCAAAATGTGCTGCGTACCCCTGGTCCTAAGGGCCCACCACCCCACTCTCACTCAGATGCCTTGCACAAGAAAAAAAGCTCTGCAGGGTACAGCCAGGCTTTAGCATCTCTGCTGACGTGCATCAGCCAGTCTGGCCTCTCCTTTTTCCAGGCACAGTGAAAAAAACAAACACAAAATCTTAAACTAAACAGTCTGGGATAACTTGCCAGCAATCTGTAGAATGGTAACATCCTTAAAGGCAAATTCAGCAGAGTAAAGCAGTGTAAGCAGAGTTTTCCAATCCATCCACCCCACAAATTTAATTTTCCTTTTGAATGAATAGAAGCCCTTCCCAGTTTCTCTTCCTGGTTGGTTGGGATCTTTGCTGTGGTTTGGGGATGCACCTCCTGCACCCCACATCCCTTCCTGAGTGTCTGGACCCTCAAGAATAACCGCCTTAAACACTCCAGTTCCAGTGCCTGCATTGCTGTCTGCACCACCCTGCTCTGGTCCCCCAAAGCCTCACAGGCAGCACATGCTTGTATTTTAACCTGTCTGTATTTCCAGGGTACACTTGTGAGGGCTTTAACTACACACTGCAGACTCAGGCTACACAACCAGCATCAAAACCTGTGTTAGTTTGGGTTTACCTCCTACAGAACAGCGAGAGCCCTCTAAATATTTTTATTTGGACCTCGAGCGTGACATGCATCCCTGTCAGATATCCTGACACAGAGTGTGAGGAACCCTGAGTACAATCAACAGCAAAAACATGTCACTGTGTGGGAGAGTCACACGTGCGCCAAGGTCTCAGCTGAGCCCCAAATGATTCATTGCTCTGTGTGTGTGACTCAGTTTTGGTTGGCACCTGTGCCTGGCTCAATAATGTTTTGGCTCAGTAGATCATTTAATGAAAAAGAATAGTGGCAAGTCACCTCACAGGCTGATTGGGATGAAGAGAATGAGGAGGAAAGCCAAGGAGCGCAGCACTTTTCACATCTTTCTGTTAAAAGACACAGAGATCTTGATTCTTAAGGAACAACTGCTGAGATGCCACCCACAAAAATGTGGCAGCGTTCAGGAATGGGGCATCTATCCAAGGGAGATAGCAAAGGCCCCCCATGGGTGGAAGAAAACTTGGAAAGACAGTAAGTTCCTGTTACTCACACCATCAAATCTGGTGCCTGCTGTATCTTATCTTGTATCAAGTGACTGCAGAGAAAAAAGAAATCCATGTTCTCCTACTGAACACAGCTCCAAGGGTTTGGGAGATAAAGCAACCACCACCATGGGAAGGGTGAAATCTGTTTTTTAAATGTTACTGCTTTATACTGTGTTAGCACTGGATAAATTTACTTCAGCAAACTAAATTCAAGACCTCTGGGGTAGAATGAGGCATTTATTTAGAACAAGTCTCCAGCCAGCCACTCCCTCAGGTGTCACCTGCTCTTTTTCCATAGTAACTGTACCAAAATGGGCATGTTCAGCTGGTCCAGTCAGTGATGTGCAGCACAGAAGACAAGGGATACTAGGTTCCTGCCACATCCCTTAAATTTGTCCTGATGGACAAAAACAAGATGTTTTCTGCCTAAGTCCTTTAAAGTCTTTAGGAGTCACAACTCAGAGTTTCCAGCAAGGTTGCTTTGTTAATTACAAATATCCCCAAAATTCAATGGCATTTGGCCAAGGACTTTCTGAAAGCCACACAGTCCCAGGTTTGTTTGGTGTTTTATGGCCATGGATTTTAGAGGACTCCAGGTCCTGCCCTAGTCAGACACCCTCACCTGACCCATGGGGAAGACAGAGAGACCCAGAAAGGTTCATTGCAAACTCCTCCAGCATCACGTAGAATTTACTGAAAGAATATTTTCTGTGCTGAAACACTGCATTCAAAACTCAGGAAAAAGTCCTCTTTAGGAAGCTGAGGGATGTCTCAAGCACAGCATATACTCTAGCACTGCTAATGCATCCATTTCCCCCGTGCCAAAAACATCAGGCTCCATTGCTCAGCTGCTAAATATTTGCATGTTAGCTCACAGCATCGTGCTCCAATCTGCACAAAGATAGTGGAAGAAATAATAAGGAGCAATGTGTAACAAAAACACAGCAAATATCCCCAAAACAGACCACACTTCCTGCTGCCAAATTTCAAACACTGCCAATTTCCCTCAAGCTTTGAACATGCTGAAGAAACCTGTCAGGAAGATGACAAGCAATAAATTTCACTGGAAGCCACCAAATGAGCATTTCACTTTAGATTGATTTTTTTGTGATTGCCTCTCATTTGACCAGCAAATCTTCCTCCTGCTTGCAATGAGGTCTCTCCTAGGATGCAGAAAAGGGATTAGTGCCGGCTGGATTCTGTACAGGCTGGATTCAGGCATTTTGCTGATCACAAAACACTGTGTCATCTTACACAGCTCATTTCTGAGACTTTCATGTGTGTCATGTTAAATGGAGATAACTTTACCTTGCTCCATGTGTGCTGTTATCAAACATGGAATAACCTATAACCACTCTCCTCTGCTAACATGGATGGGCATAGGATGGAAGGGTAGTAATCACAAAAAATCCCCGAGGAATCTTGGAGTCTGATTTATTTTTTTTTTTTCACTTGAGTGTGAAGGAGAAATTTCTGGAAGGCCCTTTGGATCTCAGATTTCAGAGGGAGGATCAGGGGCCGTTTGGAAAACAGCAGGAACTCATAAATCAGTCAGGAGAGGACTTTGGGCCTGCAGAGGGGGGAAAAGAGAGATCACTAACCCCTTCATCTTAAATGTTGACTTACCCTCATTGACTGGACACCTCAAGATAAACTGCCACGCATCTTTTGAAGAGACAGTCCTGCTGCTTACTGCTTCTTGCCAAGAAATCTGCAAGTTTTGTCAGCATCTCAGCTGGAGTTCACAGCTGTGGTCACAGGAGTCATGGAAATGCCTTATCCAAATCCTTGCCTCATAATTTAGCACTTTGTGCAGTGCTTGATGATCCCCTTTGCTGCCAAGCCTCTGTAGCTACGGCTCCTCTGCCTCACACCATTGCCATGAAGTGTCCAGGGTTGTCTTCCAGCAAATCCCCTGCTTGTTCAACCCTTTGGCCCACCACTGCATTTCAAATTGTGCTTTACTGTCTGATGGTACTGGAAGCAGATGTGGTCCACTGCTGTGGTCACAGCAGAATGCTGAGATCTGCTCCTCAGTGTCTGAGGAAACACCACTGACCTTCAGGGGCAGCTGGATTTTTCCAGGGCAAACCCTAAGAGGTCTTGGAAATGTTCTGACAGCTTGTGTTGCAACCAAAGCTCTTCTAATTGATGATGAGAGCTGCAGTTTCCAACAGGGAACAAATGCCGGGTCTGAGAGGCTTGGGACTCTGCTCAGGGAGAGAAACCCACCCCTCGTCGCTGACCTCCCCCACTTTTTCATGAGAAATATCGTTCTTCATTACTTTGGTTTTCTTCTACGAGTGTCTGCACAATAATATTGATTTTGAACATTTGCAATAAATGCACCTCTTTGTTATTTGAACCCTGCTGAAGTTTGCCTGTTTCACCCACTAGTTTCACCCACTAAGAAATGGAGCTCATATTAATCAAATTACAAAAGAAAACACAAACAACCAGCTATGCACACACACACACAAACACACACACTTTAAAAAAAAAAAAGAAGACAAGAATCTAATGAAAATAGCTTCCAGGCATTTCACAGTAAACAAAGTTTAGATAAACAAATTTCACTCTGGAGGAGATTTTAGCAAAAGTAACCTTTGTCTCTGGGAGAGACTGATGCATTTGGCACACCCAGATGTTGGGTTTGTTCCTCAGCTCAATTCCAACCCTTCAGTCAATAAAAAGTAGATGCAAAGCTGACTTGGGTTGCACTAAAGTCATTCCTCTTGCAGGCAATGTGCAAATAATTGTACATTTCCCACTCTTTGTCTATTTGACAAGTTTTGAGTGGAGATTACGAGGATGCTGCACTGTGGAAATGCAGCACAGATTCACTATTTTTTTTCTCTTGGAAGTTAAAACACCAAAAAGCCAATTGCTTTTTAGCAATTGTTAGCCAATGGGGCTAACAGCCTCATTATTATGGAAAGAACATTGAAACACCTTCCATGGAAATCCTTTGTTCTACACAAGTGCAGCCTTTGGGATTTTTTTGGAAATATGTTTTTAGAAGAAATAAGAACCAACGTTGCAGAGGTCTGTGTCACTGACAGGAGAAACTGTACAGATGCCATTGTTGATAATTTTTGCTCTAAGCTGCCTGCATACCACTTTACTTGGGTAAAAAATTGCAGTATTTCTAAAATTAGGGTTTGTATCCAGCTTGGCTGATTTGGCGCCATATTAACAAAAAAGTCAATATCAAGATTTTAACAAAGTCTGGGGCAAAGATAGGGGGTGAATGGACAAAGATGAAGACATAAGGAGAAAAGATACATCTTTCAAACAAAAATTTGTTTAAATCAAAGTAAGGAAAAATAATTGAAAAATAATGGTGAAGAGGAAGAAGAAGAGAAAATAATGTGTTTTTTTCCAAATGTTAGGCATTTTTTTTTTTACTCATTAATAGTAGGTTGCATTCAAGCTGCAATGAGGTTTCAATCATGTGACCAGACAATTCACCAAACCAATGAGAGCATTCAGTTTTGGATTTTTTTGTAAATTCTAGGTACAAGGAAAGAGTTTTTGCAAAAATAAATAAATAAGAAGATTTATTTTATTTCTTCAGCTTAAAATGGAAAAAAACAAAGCCCAACCAAGCTGCTATTATCTGCTAACTTAGAGTTAGGTTTGCCGAGCGATGGATTTTCAAACTGATCCTGAGGTGGTCCCACACGAACTCCGCCACTCTTGCACAAACATAAACACCCAAAACTAATCAGACCTCTGGCCAGCTGTCAGCAGCCCCTGAAAAGGCTGTTTCTCTCCTCACTCAGCAATGGCCCCTCATTCCATGACTGTGCTTGGATTCTTGTTGGGACCACAAGAGAAAACAACCCTGCTCTGGCTGTTGTTTGCCCTTGGCCACCACGTCACGGTGCCACTGCCAAAGTCTCTGTGGGATGTTTTATTCCAGAAGGGAAGATGCTCATCCTCAGCTGCCCTCAGGACAAGCAAGTCAGGGCACCAACTAGATCTAGATCCAGTGTTTGGGTGAGCAATAAGTTTAAAATCCTGCAGAAAGTCATGAGTAGCCAAATGGACCGTTTGCCCCAAGGGTATTTTCCAACAATTGTTGAGCACAGGTTATATATGAGTTGTTTCATTGCTGAATATCTACCTGAATCAAATGCATTTAAAATGTCATTGAATTTACCAAAAATAATGAATTTGTCTTTTAACTACAATAAAGATGATGTTCAGGTTACTCAAAACACCTCAAATCTTGGCTGATCATGGAAGAAGACTGGACTACAACTCTGAAAAATTAGACCTTTCAAAAAAGATAATTTAGTTATAAACCAAATAGAAATGTTCTGCTGCTTCCATTGATCCATCCTGGGCTCCAACACTGCCCTTTCACATTGACAGCTTCATTTCACTCCACACAGTGCACAATTCCCAGGCGCTGGTATCATCACACACCGCCTGTGAATTATTTATTTGATTAAAGGGCTGATATTACTTGGCGGATAAATACATCTGCAGGGCAAAAGACATTACTTCCTGGCCCTTCCACAAGACGTCACAACTTAGGAATGACCTTTGTAATGCCTGATCATTGAGTCCTGGAGTGAAGCAAGCAGAGCCCAGCTCCTCTCAGTGATGCTCAGTAATAGGAGAGGAAGCAATGGGCACAAAGTCAGCACGAGAAAAAACTATTTAGTTATGAGGGTGGTCAAACGCTGGGAAAAGATGTTAAGAGAGGTTATAAAGTCTCCATAAATGGAAATAATCATAACTCCCAGTTGGCTTGGTCTGGCTGGCCCATCTTCAAGCAAGGAGGTTTGCACACGGTGATGCCAGAGGCGCCTTCCATTCCCAGCTGTTCTGTGATTCCAACTAAATGAAGGTGTAACAGCATCACATTTTCAATGAGACACTGCAACAATGTCACAATAAGTTTGAATACAAACAACTCTGTTTTGTTTTTTATCCTGGCATGTTTTTCTTTGAGTAATTAGACCACACTATCTGTAAGCCAACACCTCCTTCTTCCCCCAGCAACCAACTAATTGTAAAAACATAATGATAATTTAAGGTTTCGACTATTCCAATCACCATTTTCTACATAATTCATGACCATAAGACATTATCTGGTCTATGAATGTGAAGACAGCCCTGCTGGAAACTGACATTCTGCTACCCTGGGACATCTAAACTTCACCAGGTACCACATGCCCCTGCCCAGTATTTCTCTTCCAGAAGGGTGTTCAGTTTTATCTTGATAATAACAAGCCACAGAAAGACCATGTCTTGGTTTGAAAGACAGATATCTGCTAGGAAGGGGCAGGACTTCCCTAGAGATGGAGAATTCAAATCCCCTCCCTCCAAATTATTCCAATTAAAAGGAAAATTAAAGGAGCTTTCAGGCAGAGGTATGGGGGTAGGAATAACAGTTCTTTACTAGTATATATGACAAAACGACAAACAAACAACAACTACAGCATCAATAATAAACAGAACCAAGAACCTTGAGGGCTTTCTTTTACAAAAGCCCAGAGCAGTTTGATCTGGGTGCCCCTGCAGGACTCCGAGAGGCCGAACTGGAAGGAAGGAAAAGTCCCGGGCTGGTGGATGAGATGAGGAGCTCTGCGCTGGCAGCTGGAACAGCAGGGGTGTCCCGGCAGGGCTGGGCAGTGCAGGGCTACAGAGTAGCAGGAGAGCCTCAAAGGTCCGAAGAAGCAGCGACGGTGGGGGGAGAGGCTGGAGAAAAGCGTGCTCAGGATTCCCGGGTACACAGCAGATGACGATAGATCTCCCAGGACGAGGCAGAGGCAGAGGGCAGCCTGACCGTCTTCCTCGGCGCTGAGAGCAAGAGTGCCTCCCCTCCCCCTCTGAGGGACACTCCCAGGGACTCAAAAACAATAGGTGTAGCTTCGTGCTGCTATATCCCTCAAGCACTCTTTTTGTCCTGACTAAGTAGTCATTAAGGCTTCTTGGAAACTTATGGGAAAAAATTCTGTGAGAAGAGGAGAAAAAAAAAACAAAACCAAATCTAACCCCCAGCATCATCCACCCCGAATTTTTTTCCATACCAACCTATTACATTGAATTTAAACCTTCAAAATATATATATATATACACATGCATGTCCTAAATTATATACATCTATACATACAGATATGGGTACAGACACATGATGTGGGTAGTTCATCCTAAAACAAGGTCTCCTTGAGGTATGCATCGGGTCTCTCCATCCCTTTGCATCACCCACCAGGTGCATCCTGGTCCCTGAGCGAAGACAACCCCACGGGTGGGATCGTCTTTGCTGGAGGCAGAATTAATCCAAACAGTTTTTCCCAGCATACCTCTCATGTGTACTACTAGAACCTTATCTCCATCTGTTGTTCTCAGGGGCTCAGATTGGGCAGGGCCTGCTCGGTTGGTGGAACCTCGAGTGTTCACTAACCATGTGGCCTTTGCTAAATTAATCTCCCAGTTTTTGAAAGTCCCCCCACCCAATGCCTTCAAGGTGGTTTTAAGCAGGCCATTGCACCGTTCAACTTTCCCGGCTGCTGGTGCGTGATAAGGAATATGGTACACCCACTCAACGCCATGTTCCCTAGCCCAGGCTGCTATAAGGCTGTTCTTGAAATGGGTCCCATTGTCTGACTCGATTCTCTCAGGGGTGCCATGTCTCCACAGGACTTGCTTTTCCAGGCCCAGGATGGTGTTCCTGGCAGTAGCGTGAGGCACAGGGTAGGTTTCCAGCCATCCAGTGGTGGCTTCCACCATGGTCAGCACGTAGCGCTTGCCTTGGCGGGTTTGGGGAAGGGTGATGTAGTCAATCTGCCAGGCTTCCCCATACCTGTATTTGGACCACCGCCTGCCATACCATAGGGGCTTCACTCGCTTAGCCTGCTTGATTGCAGCACATGTCTCACAGTCATGGATAACCTGAGAAATGCTGTCCATGGTTAGATCCACCCCTCGGTCTCGTGCCCACTTATAGGTGGCATCTCTGCCCTGATGACCTGAGGCGTCGTGGGCCCATCGAGCTAGGAACAACTCTCCCTTGTGTTGCCAATCTAGGTCTATCTTTGACACTTCTATCTTGGCGGCTTGATCTACTTGCTCGTTGTTTCGGTGCTCCTCATTAGCCCGACTCTTGGGGACGTGGGCGTCTACATGGCGGACTTTTACAGGTAGCTTGACTACCCGAGCAGCAATGTCTTTCCACTCATCAGCAGCCCAGATTGGTTTTCCCCCACACTGCCAGTTGGCCTTTTTCCACCTTTCCAGCCAACCCCACAGAGCATTGGCTACCATCCATGAATCAGTGTAGAGGTAGAGCTTTGGCCACTTCTCTCTTTCAGCAATGTCCAGGGCCAACTGAACAGCCTTGAGTTCTGCAAGTTGACTTGATCCACCTTCTCCTTCAGTGGCTTGTGCAACTTGTCGTGTGGGGCTCCATACGGCTGCTTTCCACTTGCGGTTCATCCCTACGATGCGACAGGAACCGTCAGTGAAAAGAGCGTAGCACGTTTCTTCTGCTGGCAGCTGATTATACGGTGGAGCTTCTTCGGCACGTGTCACTTGCTCTTGTTCCTCTCCATCTGTGAGATCAAAGTTTTCACTTTCTGGCCAGTTTGTGATTATCTCCAAAATCCCAGGGCGATTTGGGTTTCCGATACGGGTGCGCTGAGTGATGAGGGCAGTCCATTTGCTCCATGTGGCATCGGTGGCATGGTGGGTAGAGGGAACCTTTCCTTTGAACATCCACCCCAGCACAGGTAGTCGGGGTGCCAGGAGGAGTTGGGCTTCTGTGCCAATCACTTCTGAGGCAGCCTGGACTCCTTCATAGGCAGCCAAGATTTCTTTCTCTGTCGGGGTGTAGTTGGCTTCAGACCCTCTGTAGCTCCGACTCCAGAATCCCAGTGGTCGACCCCGAGTCTCACCAGGCACCTTCTGCCAAAGGCTCCAGGACAGGCCATGGTTCCCGGCTGCAGAGTAGAGCACGTTCTTCACTTCTGGTCCTGTCCTGACTGGGCCAAGGGCCACTGCATGAGCGATCTCCTGCTTGATCTGGGCAAAGGCTTGTTGCTGTTCAGGGCCCCAATGGAAATCGTTCTTCTTGCGGGTTACCCGGTAGAGAGGGCTCACAACCTGGCTGTACTCGGGAATGTGCATTCTCCAAAAGCCTATGGCGCCTAGGAAAGCTTGCGTTTCCTTCTTGCTGGTCGGTGGAGACATCGCAGTGATCTTATTGATGACCTCAATGGGAATCTGACGCCGCCCATCTTCCCACTTTACTCCCAGGAACTGGATCTCCTTGGCAGGTCCCTTGACTTTGCTCTTTTTGATGGCAAAACCAGCTTCCAGGAGAATCTGGATGATCTTCTCTCCTTTCTCAAACACTTCCCTTGCCGTGTTCCCCCACACAATGATGTCATCAATGTACTGTAGGTGTTCTGGAGCTTCACCCTTTTCCAGTGCAGCCTGGATCAGTCCATGGCAGATGGTGGGACTGTGCTTCCACCCCTGGGGCAGTCGGTTCCAGGTGTACTGCACGCCCCTCCAGGTGAAAACAAACTGAGGCCTACATTCTGCAGCCAGAGGAATGGAGAAAAACGCATTAGCAATGTCGATTGTGGCGTACCACTTCGCTGCTTTGGACTCCAGCTCGTACTGAAGTTCCAGCATGTCTGGCACAGCGGCGCTCAGCGGTGGAGTCACTTCATTCAAGCCACGATAGTCCACAGTCAGTCTCCATTCCCCGTCAGACTTGCGCACAGGCCAAATGGGGCTGTTGAAGGGTGAGTGGGTTTTACTGACCACCCCTTGGCTCTCCAGCTCTCGGATCATCTTGTGAATGGGGATCACAGCATCTCGATTCGTCCAATACTGCCGGCGATGCACTGTCGAGGTGGCAACAGGTACTCGTTGCTCTTCTACCTTCAGGAGTCCTACTGCAGATGGGTTCTCTGATAATCCAGGCAAGGTGTTCAATTTCTTAATGCCCTCTGCCTCCACAGCAGCTATTCCAAAAGCCCATCTGAACCCCTTAGGGTCTTTGTAATAGCCATTCCTGAGATAGTCTATGCCCAGAATACACGGAGCCTCTGGGCCAGTCACAACCGGATGTTTCTGCCACTCCTTCCCGGTCAGGCTCACCTCGGCTTCTAACTGAGTCAATTCTTGTGATCCCCCTGTCACCCCGGCAATGGAAATAGGTTCTGCTCCCTCATGTTCTGACGGCATTAGGGTACACTGAGAACCGGTGTCAACCAAAGATTTATATTTCTGTGGCTCTGATGTGCCAGGCCATAGAACCCACACAGTCCAAAAGACTCGGTTTTCCCGTGCCTCTTCCTGGCTAGAGGCAGGGCCCCTCTAGCACCGGTTACTACTCTCTTCCTGTGTATACATAGTAGAGGTTCCTTCAAGGGGGTCTGACAGAGCATCCTCATTTCTGTAATACCTGACAGCCTGGTCATGGGAGGCTGAGGCTACCTTCATTCTAGTGGAACCCCCCCGGTTAGTGTTTCTCTCTTTGAGCTCACGCACCCGTGCTGCTAGGGCAGAAGTGGGTTTCCCATCCCACCTTCCCATGTCTTCCCCATGGTCACGCAGGAAGGACCACAGGTCAGCTCTTGGGATGTACTCTCTCTCTCTAGCTGAAGGACGTTGGGTTCTGACTCTGGGGCCTGTGGCTCGCACCGGTGCCACATGGGAACTGTTCCTCCTCATCTCCTCCCTCACCTCCCTTATCTCCTCTTGGAGTTCTTTAACCACGGCAGAGACCTGAGTCTGTATTGGGCCACTGATCATACTGTCAAAATTTCTAAGCTTGCTGGCTACAGAACCTACAGTCACTCGGCTGGTATCAGCATTAATCATTGACATGAATGTTTTATATTCAGATGGCCCTTTAGTTGCTAGATTCCACAACATTTGCCCTGTGCACCTGACGTTGTCGGGGTCATTGTTATGCTGTCCATCCCTCCCAAAAACCACCTCCAGTATTGCCACTTCTCTCAGCTGTTGGATCCCTTCCTCAACAGTCTTCCAGCGCATGCTAAGGTGGTGCTCCTGCATTCTGTCTCTGTGGACAAACCTCTCCCTTTGTCCTTTGGGACAAGCCGGTCCCAAAGGTGAAGGGGTCCTTGCTCTTTTACAAATACCTGATTCACACCTGAGTCTTGGGTCAAGGGTCCCATATTCCTTGCCTCACCACCATCCAGTTGCACACCTCTACCCATAAGGTCCCAGACCCTAAGTAACCAGGCTGTATAAGGCTCACGTCCCCGTCGTGCAACATCTTTTTGCAGAGTACGGAGATTTTCATATGACAGGGACTCGGTGATGATCTCAACTTCTGGCTCCCCTGTGGGTTGTGAGGGCCTTCCTTTTTTATCCTTATCACTTGGGTGCTCTGATTTCACCTTATATTTCTTCCTTTCCACAGGGGCAACTGCTGCTGGCTGTGACTGCCCCTGTGGTTCAGCTGGAACCTGGACAGTTGTAACGTCTGTGGGTTCCACTGCTGCACCTTCAGACTCTTCCTCTTCAGGGCAGGGGGAGGGTTTGCCAGCAGCTGGGGCTAATGAGGCCACCACTAGGGAAGTGTGCTCTTTCAGCATCTTGCCCATCTCCTTCACCAAAACTCCCACCCAATCTGGGTGGTTCATTCCTGAGGTGGGCTTTATGTCAGGGTCAGGTGGTGGGGCAGCATCCCCAGTCTCTAGGGCAGTGTCAGGCTCCATGGCAGCACTCTCAGTCTCTAGGGTAGTATCTTTATTCTCTGGGGTAGGTATCAGGGTGGTTATCCAGGCCAATCTCCCCTTATCTCGGAATATTAAATAGAATAGGCCTGTGAGCAATACTAGCCATTGTATGATATCATTAGCATTCAGAGAGGATTTAAACCCTTCAAAAACTGGTGGAATAGACCCAAAGAGCTGAGTAAAGGGTTGGGAAAAAATTTCCCCTGGTGTCATTTCCTTACAATAGGTACCATTTTTAAAGTAACCCCACAAACAAACACTTAGAGTGTGATAGCCATGTATCCATGTGCCTGCCTTCCAGAGGAAGTTAAAAATCCATGAATTCCTCACCTTATTAACCCATAGTGCAAACTGGATAACAGCCACAGTAGCCTTAGTTATAGGGCCCATGTTTAAATAAGGGCCTGCAAATGGGAGAAACACAGCCACAACCACATGCCACCCAAACCAAGGTAAGCTAGACCACATGATGCTATTTAGGGAGGTTTCTATACCCAGTGCACAAGGTCACTTAAGAACTGTTATTCCTTTTCCTCTCAATGCCCTCAAGCCCCACAGTGGGCGCCAATAACCTGTCTTGGTTTGAAAGACAGATATCTGCTAGGAAGGGGCAGGACCTCCCTAGAGATGGAGAATTCAAATCCCCTCCCTCCAAATTATTCCAATTAAAAGGAAAATTAAAGGAGCTTTCAGGCAGAGGTATGGGGGTAGGAATAACAGTTCTTTACTAGTATATATGACAAAACGACAAACAAACAACAACTACAGCATCAATAATAAACAGAACCAAGAACCTTGAGGGCTTTCTTTTACAAAAGCCCAGAGCAGTTTGATCTGGGTGCCCCTGCAGGACTCCGAGAGGCCGAACTGGAAGGAAGGAAAAGTCCCGGGCTGGTGGATGAGATGAGCTCTGCGCTGGCAGCTGGAACAGCAGGGGTGTCCCGGCAGGGCTGGGCAATGCAGGGCTACAGAGTAGCAGGAGAGCCTCAAAGGTCCGAAGAAGCAGCGACGGTGGGGGGAGAGGCTGGAGAAAAGCGTGCTCAGGATTCCCGGGTACACAGCAGATGACGATAGATTTCCCAGGACGAGGCAGAGGCAGAGGGCAGCCTGACCGTCCTCCTCGGCGCTGAGAGCAAGAGTGCCTCCCCCTCCCCCAGATCTGTCTTTTTGCCTTTCCCCAAAGCTAATCATCTCTCCCGTCTGAGGGACACTCCCAGGGACTCAAAAACAATAGGTGTAGCTTCGTGCTGCTATATCCCTCAAGCACTCTTTTTGTCCTGACTAAGTAGTCATTAAGGCTTCTTGGAAACTTATGGGAAAAAATTCTGTGAGAAGAGGAGAAAAAAAAAAACAAAACCAAATCTAACCCCCAACAGACCAAAATTTCTCAGTAGTATTATAGAGACAGTGGAAAACATATTTTCTTTGTTCTTTGTCTTACCCCAGCACTGTTTGTTTGCCATTCCTACTCACAGTGACCAAACCACGATACCTGGAGCTTTTTACCCCCTTCCTGGCTTATTTTACCTTTTCCAAAAGTTCTGTAAACCTGCATTTTTCACATGCTGATCCACAGACCTGGGCTGGGGAGAGTAGCAGGGAGAGAAGTACATGGGCTACTGCACAGGTCTGAGAAACAGAATAAAGAAGCTTTAACTCCCTGGAGGAAACCACAAAGACTTTAGAAGCCTGAAAAATGGACAGAACGCTGATTTCAAACCATAAGATATTTTCCTTTACACTTTCAAGTCAGCACACTTTTACCAGCAAATACATATTTTTTCAATCAGATTGTTCCACATCACCAATATATCTACCTCTCTGTTTGACAATCCAAGTAACAAAGTATACAAAATTCAGGTTAGAGGTTCTGTGTCCCAGGCATCAATTAATCATTTAAAATGATTGCTCAGTAATAAAAGCAACCAGACTGCAAGTGATACTGTAGTAGGCACAGGGCAACAGAGGTGATTTTAATAGAAATAAGAGAACTCTGTTGATAGACATAATAAGACATAATTGTCCCCCTGCCTCAGAGTCCCCAAGACGAAATAATGAAAGGATTCCAAATATGATTTGTGGAATTCTGAATAATTTGGCCAAAATTTGAGGCTTATATTTTAAAGTTCAGACTTTAACTAATAGAACTACTGAACTTTACAGCTTTGTAACTTATCAAAAGTGTAGTATAAAGCCGACACTTCACTCTTCTAGCCTTTGCATAAGACTAAAAACTGAGGATACTAATGAAAAGATGAACTAGTCAGGGAAACACTCTGTGTGCAGAGGATATTAGTGGTTTATCTGAAGCATTTAGTGCAGATTTGGCTTTGTTTTAATTTCCCACATTGTCATTGTAATTGCAGTAAGACCTGGAATTTCTATAACAACTTCCACCAACAATCTCCAGTATCTGAAAACACAATTTTCAAGAGAAGTTAAGCAAGCCTTAATTAGAACAGAGTCATGCTGAAGTCTAGGGGTCTTGAGACAAAGAGCCCAGACCTCAACTGTTTGTCCTGTGACAGGAGTAAGGGATTTTTTCCCTCCTTTGGATAACTCATTGAATGCCTCAGTTTTAATTTTTGTAGCAACCAACGTTTACGGATCTGCTGGTCTATCACAAGTTAACCCATAGGTGCCGCTGAGAGAAGAAAAAATAAAGTAAAACGGAAAAATAAATAAAATCTCTTCTGCCAAGCTGCTTCCCCTTGCAATAACCCTCCTGTGTGTGACATCTAGCGTTGGCTTGCTCAAAGGACAAGACTCTGTGAGCCCTGTGCTCGCTGCTCTGCAGAAAAAAAAGAGGCAGGAGGGGCCGTCGGGGGCAAGGAGATGATGGCGCTGCTGTCCCCCATCAGTGTCACCCCTGGGTCACCCCATGGGTGCTGAGGGGATTGACCCTGCCACAATCTCCAAAGGAAAGAAGGGGAGAGAACCTGGAGTTTCAGGGTTCATCCAGATCATCCCAGCCACTCAGTCATGCCACAAGGTGGGGGGGGCGGGGGGGGGGGGGGGGGGAGTGCATTATTATGATGCAATTATTTGATAACAGGCATGAAATTGCTTTATCCAGTCTAGCAAGGCTATTACTAGTAATGAACCTGAAACAAATTAACAAAGTTTATTTCATTTAAAGAGTGAATAAAAGGAGGTTTCACAGGTGTTCTCTGGGTAGTTCATGAGGTCGGTTCATAACCAGAAATTAATTAAGGAAAGAAACTTCACTGAGTGAGCTTTAGTGCTCTAATTTCCATACAAATGGCCAGGAATGCATGAGTTGTATGTCAGATCCTTAATTGGATACTAAGGTAATGACCACTGCCACAAAGAGCCATTGACATTTGCAATTGCAGTCCTTGTCAGTGGACAGGTCCAATAAATAAAGCGCAGAGGAGAGATTTTTCAGAGGATGCTAAAAGTATTATATGTAATAAAAAGCTGAACCGAAAGCGAACAATTCTTGTTTTGCTCAATCCTCTGGATAATATTGTAAACCTATCCTCAGCTCTGCACCTTTTTTGGAATCCCACCTTTATCAGTTATTGCTGGGGAAAATACAAAATCCTCAGGAGCCTTTCTTGTTGATTGGCTGATAGGAATGAAAATATGCTTTTAAACATGTGGTTTTTAGTTTCCATTTGAAATGGTATTTCTGGCTTAAGATTAAATTTGTTATTTTAGCCAAGGCTGTCTAGAGATACAAAAGAAAGGGAAAGGTTATGGGAAGGTAGAGGATTTTTCATTCCTTTAACTGATCTAATTTAGAAAAAGACATTTTTACAGGGCAGGGGAAAATGAAAACTTTTCAGTCCTCTGGAAAACTAGGAGCTACTAGGAGTGCAGTATTTCCTTTTACCCCCCTCAATGCAGAAAATATTTAGGTCAAACTGCAGAGCTCTGGCTTGAACCTGTGTATCACCAACTTTTTGTGCCCCATCCATACACAAAGAGTAGCTTGTAGTCCACTGTGGCTGCAGATCTCTGTCATAAGATCCAGGGATATTCCTTCCCCATGTAAGACAAAACACGTGGCACATTTTCCTTGTAAAAAAAAGCAGAAAATATTATGGATTCATGGGCCACATAAGGTCACTTTTTCTCATGAGCTGGAAACATCAATAGACAGGGTACTTGAGACTTTTGGTTTGGCCTGTCTCTGCCAGAAGCCAAATCAGATTCTGAGAGACACCTCATATTGCAGGGGGCTGTAACTAACACAGAGCTAATAAAAATAACTCTGCCCATACTCAGCTACTAACAGGAAATAAAACTCCAGAGGAGCAGCAGGGAATCAGATGCCTGGGAAACTAATTTAGAAAGTCTTGGCTTAAAAAACATTGATATTTAACTCAAAACCCCTATTACAGTCCTTAATTTGTTGCACAGGATTAAAAACGCTAACATAATAACCTCAAAGTCTGTGGACACTAATCCTTAGGTAGAATCTGTTAAATTACAAACCCATGTAAATCTCTGTCAATTGACACATCACAGAAATTTGGTTTTCCTTCTTCTCCCTTAATTCACCTGCACAAATCTTAGCCACAACCACATTTTTATGCTGAAGGGGAACAGTTTTGTGTGTTCTCTCTGTGTGCTTGAGCTTGACCAATTGGTCCTTAAATGGGCCTTGTGTTACTTCAGCAAAACACTCAGAGAGGAAGGAAAAATAACCTGGTATTTCAGGATTGTTGTTTTGTGAGGACAGACTGGGAGCTGAGAGCTTTACATGTGGCTGCTGAAGAGAAGGCAAAAATTCTACTCTCCTGCTTCACGGTTGACTATGAAAACTGGTCCTGATCTGGTAAGAAAGTCTAATTTTCTCTTGAGGTAACAAATGTATGAAGATGGTAAAAACGCAGGCAGCATTTTCTTTGAAAACACAGTTTTAACACTCTCTTCAGTGTTCTCCTCGTTAATGAAGGATACACAGTGACACCATGAAGACTCAGATAGTGCAGGCAAATAATATATATATTTTTTCCTTTCAGTTCAAAAAACTCTAACAGGGATCTGTACCAATGAAAAAATATATTAAAAGGCACTGGAATTTCCCAAGTCAGTTCAAAATAATATTATTAATAAAATGCACACTGTAGTTGTTGGTGCAAACCTTTATGCCTCAACATTGACTTTTGAATGTGTTTGTGTCTGCCTGTCACCAAAAAAGCTTTTTTTTCCAGTGTACTCTGAAGACATCAAATTCAACTCTTACACCACAGGTCCTATAATATTTGAGGGGGGTTATTGATTTTCCAGATCATTTAGCTATGCAGACTTCATTAAAAAGCAAAAATGTTTGGCCCAGTTGTTTCCCAGCAAAACCTTAAAAAAACAATTACACTCATAAAATCATAAAAAAAATAATTAGAATTTCCTAGTGTGAATAGATTAAAGAAGTGGTTACTACCATGGGAGGAGACTTGGGAAAAGCCTGACCTGCAGTCATGAGGGGAAGGAGAGTTCCAAGATGCTGCTGTTACTGGTGGGGGCTGAAAGACAAGGATGGGCACCAGAGCCCCCAAAGCCACTTCTACAGACTTATAAGGAAGCTTTAAAAACTAAAAATTGGTCTGTGTTCATGACAAACTTTTTCCTCATGATGTATTTTTTGCCTGAGTATTTGATCTTGCTGATAGTCGTGTTTAGAGCTTCAACCCTGCCATTCTGAACTTGCTCCTCAATGTGGCAGTGCATGTTTTTGAATTTATTGTTTGTCTGTAAAAGTCCAGTTCTATGTACCCCTACCTTCCTCCCCTAATTAATATTCCTTTGTTCCTCTCCTCCGTCACGAGGTGTCTGCACCTGTTCCCTTCGGTTAATTGTCAGTTATCTTTCCCGCCTTGAGTTTTCCCCTCCCAGTTCTCTTTAATTGGTCCGAAGCACCCTTTTCCCCCTCTGTTCCCCCTAGAGACTGTAAACCATTGGCTGGAGGCGGCCAACCCCACCCCCTTCCCCCCCCCCCCCCCCCCTTCTCGGCTCCCCTTAAAACCCTGTGTTAATTCGAAATCGGGGTCTAGAAACGGCTTAGAGTTAAGTTAATAAACTCTCTGTCGCACTGTTTGCTGGATCCTCCTTTCCTTCCTCTGCCTCGCCGCCTCAACACCCCCTCATAAGCTCCTACGGGGTCGTGCACCTGTCAGAGCCTGCTCTGCCTGCGCGGCGTGCGGGCTGACTCTGGACTGCGCCTTGTCCCGGTGCCTGGGCTAGCTCGGGGCAACACCCAGTGGTTCTTTAGAGGCACCGCGGCACCTCAACACACAATGAAGAAAGTCAAGGAAGTCTCATCACTTGTTTTTGATTTTATATTGGTTAACATTGCCTCTGGGCCTGATGTTAATCACACTGCAAAATCACATACTGTATGACAACAACGAACATTGGAGCAAAGCCTGAAATTTCATGTGTGCTAAAATATTTTGTGTTGGAAATTTGTTTGTACAAGCCCTAAATAAAAAACAAGGGGTGTGGAGGTTTAAAATCTTGTACAACCAAGTTCTGTATATTAATGCATTTCTTCAGGATCCTTGGGTGTAGGTATTAACCTGCAGGATGATGCTATAAAAATTATGGCTTTTTGGCACTGTTTGTACACTGATTAGCAATCAGTACAGTCATTCTTTAAACTATGGTATCTCTTCCTTCCCAGCCCTGATCTGTGTCAAATCAGATTATATAAAACTAGTAATGATATAAAACTGGCATTGTAGCCAGCCAAAGGAATCCTTTCAATAGCTGAACAGCAGTATTAATTATCAGTGAATAAATAAATACATATGCTACAGATTTGCAAGACATCTCAAAATTCTACCTCATCTTGATAACCTCCCAGGAATTAAAAGCCTCTTAGTCACTTGGGAATCTATCAACAAGAATAATATTTAAGGTAGTGAATTCTCTGTAAAGATGTCAAATATTTCTTCTGTTCAGGTATTTTTCTTCCTCTTGAGATTTTGGGGAAAAAAATCTTGATTAATTTTTTTTTTTTTTTTCCTCTGAGTTTTTTGTCTCACTTTTGAACTTTCAGCAAGTAGTTTTATTTTTTAAATAAATAATAAAGGGAAGCAAATAAAGATTTTTCACATGCAACTCCCTACTGAGTGAGGGTATCTCAGATGTTAGGCAGCTGCAGGAAGGGTACAAAACAGAGATACAGCTGCTTAAAATGCAAAAATTTCCATTCTGCTACTGTCACCACACTGGCTGTTTCACCCAGATACATTTTGCCCCTGGGCACAGCTATATGGGCTTAATTTTTCCACATGTGTGAAGTCAAAGATGCTATAACTGTGAATAAAATCCATGTAGTTCAATCCTTCCTGGAGCTTATCTTGAGTGTAGAGAGGCTGATCTTGGAAAGACACTAACTAAGGTCCACCAAAACTTAACCCCAGAAAATGAGTTTTTCATAACATTTCTCTAGTCTCCAGCTCCTCCTCACTTACTCATGAATCAGATATGTAATATAGCAATAGATTTGTATAATCTGTTTCTAAAGATTGTGCTAAATTTGATGCTTTTCCCCATTTTTAAGGAAAGGCTGCATAAAACACCTCCTTGTGCTTGAATTCTGTGATTTCAAAGAACAGATTTCACAAAATCATTTAGGCTGGAAAAGCCCTCCAAGGCCATCAAGTCCAAGCTGTGCCCAATCCCCACCTTTCAGTGAAGAAATTGTTCCCAATATCCCATATAAACGTTTTCTGAGTGGTGTAGGGAGCAGAAAAAAAAAGTTTCCCTCAGAGCACAAAATGTCAGCAGTGGGTTTAAGGGAAAGGGGGTGAAGAGGTTTGCATTAGACCCCGGTGCTGCTGTGCCCCAAGGTTAATGAACACAGGAATACCTCCGAAGGTGACCCCAAAACACTCAACAAGCTGTGCAGGTAGATCAGACTCTCAGCTGTGCTTGCCATAAAACACCTCAGAAGAATGAAACTGGGCATTTCACATCTGAAATCAAGTGCGTATCTACCTCCTACTTTGGGGTCAATCTAGCTAGCCAGTATCCAGTATATTGCCAAACTCAGAAGACTTTTGTAGTCTAAACCACAAATTTTTCCTTAACTTTCATATCTGGGCTCTCTTCTGCAGGAAGAATCCCCTACTCCATTCCCAAGAACAGCATTAAGGGATGCTAGATGTCCAAAACTCTTATCTTCAGAAGACATTTCACTCCAGCAATATGTTCACATCATTTCAGCTTGAAAAATCCCTGTGTCCACACAGCCTGTCATTTTAAACTCAATGTTTTTTCAAATGTTTTGATTACAAGTGCAAACTGCTTTTCTAACGATTTTTAATAGAGAGTGACAGGAAACGTAATCCATTTGTGCCAGCACAGGCTAAAAGGTCTTGTCTTAAAATAAAAGGTCCTGAAGGATTGAAGTAGTGTTTTGGGGTTTGGGGATTTTTTTAAAAAAAAACCACCTGTCACTATATAGTGCAAACAAAAACTACCACTAAAGCACAAACACATTTAGGCCAGTTTATCAAAAACTAATGTAGCATATGTCTTTATCATATATAGCTGCTCTATTGATGTGCATTTCCAGGGGATGTCACAATCTGATTGGTCTAAATTAATTGGTATAAATTCAAATTCCTGCCTAATACAAAGCTAGCCCAGACTGATTTTCCATTTTCAAATCAATATCCATGAACTTTTCCTCCCATCATCCTTCCTGCTTTTTCATGTCTGCCATCAGAATTCCCTTTCACAACAACATAGTTTTTTGATGATTTTCACCCTTCTTACTCTGCCTCTGAAAATGTCAGCCTGGAAATCTTTCCCACAGGGAGTGAGCTAGGCTGAGGGCATTGGAAGGACGTGGGCGAAAAGGGATCAAAACACTAGTATTCCAAATCATATCTTTTCCCTTAAAACCTCATCCACTGATCTGTGGGTGATGGCAGAGTGCAAGGGGACAGAGCTTTGCTCCAGATCCTCTTGCAGGGATAAGGGAGATGGGTTCTGCAAGGTTTAAGAAACTGTAATGTCTTTGGGACCATCAATGCCTCTGTCCTGGGTTCAGGATTTTCCTTATAACCTGAAAGGATAAGAAAACCTGCACAGCCTGAGAGGAAAATGTCTTTATTTCCCCCAAAAGCAAAGGGGAAGGTCTGGCATTTCAGCCTTTTGCCATCAGCTGTTTTCAAGCTGTAAATATCAGTCTGATTGCAGCATGGTTTGAAATTCACCAAAATCCACACGTTTTGTTAATAGAGCACATGTTCCTGTGGAAATGCAGTTTTGGGACACATGGGATGTTATCCTGCCAAGTAATAAAAAAATCCATGCATTTTGGAATTTTTGATCCTTGGTAAGAATTTTTGATCTTTGATAATCCAAGATCCTTTCAATCTCTGGATTTTGGATCCTTGTTAAGAATTTTAGTTCACCTGGAAGTTGCCCTGCTTTAAGCAGAGGTGGAAGAAGTTCCCTTCAGAAGGAACCAAAGGGATCCCTCATTCAGCAAGCAAACGGCACCATCAGAAATATCTGGTGCTCCTTTCTCCTTTCCCAGGCTTATTACGAATATTTATTTTGACAAAGTCATGGTACTTGGGTGAGCACAACATTTGTTCTAACTCTAAAAAGGGTGAACTGGGATCCTGCTGCCTTTTGCAATTAAATCTTCCATCATGTGTTTAGAAAAGTCAATTTTTTCTTTTTCCTCTTTTTTTTTTTTATTTTTTCAAACCTGTGAAAGAACAAGGCCTTTAGTGAACACTCGGGTCTGCTGCAGATCTTTTTGTGTGACCTGTGCCAAACCTCCGCTTGGCTCTTTTTCCCTACCAAGCAGGAACATTACGTGCAATTATCACCTCGAAGACTGTAAGAAACACAGGACCCAAATTCCTGCCATTCTCCTGCTACCGGAGACAACTGCACCATTTATTCCCTTCCCTAAACTAATTGCCCTCCCGTCTCAAAAAGGACTTTTACTGCCACAGCGCTGGTCACCACTGCATGATGTAACTTCCAGAGCTTAATCCCAGCAGCCTTGCTCCTTACACTGCTGCACGCGTGCAGGACCACCAACAGTGTTTGTCTTCCTTTTACTTTCTCCTCCAGCCGCCACAGAAGGTAGCTGCTGGGCCATTTTCAGCTTCATTTCATTTCTCCCACCTTCTGGCACCTGGAAATCTGGAGGCATTTTGATACTGTAAAGAATCCATTCCTACCCCGTCAATAAATTCCTCACCTGTAGAACTCGAGGTTCTGCTTCCCTGTTTTATCAGCATTTACACAGTGACTGAGCTTCTGCAGCACTAACAGCTGATGGCTTCCCCACTGGAAAATACTTGCTATGAAAAACAATATTTGCTATCAAATTGCACTGTACAAGCCCTTAAGCTGCCTTCCAGGTCTGGTGCTGAAGGGCTGAAATGATACACCTTTTTCTGGATGATTTTTCTGTCTTTACTTCTTGTCTCTGCTATGCTAATAGCTTTGTGTAGCCTTCAAGCTTTTGTCCATGTTTCCTTCCAGCACCTCCCACACCAAAAAAGGTGTTTGCACCTTTTTCATCATTCATGAGGAAGAAAAATGTGCTCATGGAGTTCTGCACACATCACTGCTTAAAATCAATAACACAAGTTTTGTGCTTTCTCAGGAAAAGAATGGATTTGCCTTTTTGTACCAGCTGTTTCAACTCCCATGGCCCATGGGTGGTCTCTGCTTGTCAGGACAGAGATGTCACCTACAGAAATGAAGACTTTTCTCTCAGAATAGGCAGCACATTGACCTTAACCTTGCCCACACGGTGAACATCAGTGTTCCTCCAGCCACTGCCCTGGCAAAGCAATTTCTGATGGCAAAGCCCTCTTGGCAACAAATCCTTTCCAATGGCAGCCTCCTGCCAACCCGCCCGCATCCCGCTGGCCCCACTGCTGTAATTCCAGAGACTGTTTTCTCCTACAGGGTTCCCTAATCCCCAGCGTCTGATGAATTGTGATGACTCAGGCAGGAGATTCCATTAAACCAAAGGAGTTCTACCATCACGGAGATGTCTCTATCTAATTTCACGACATTGTGCATCTATTAGCAGGAATGTGTGCCTCAACCATCACCTTCTCCTGCTGTTTGAGAAGGTCTCCCAAAAGTGTTGTCCTGGCTGATCTCTGCCCTTTGTGGTGTCAGCCTCTGGGGTGCACTGCAGGAATTAAAACACTGTCGGTATCTAAAGGGACAGGAGGATGTTCGGAGCAGCGATGGGTACTCTGCAGAGACTGTCACGGGCACAAAAACCGCAAAATCTGTATTCAGATCACAGAACCATAGAATAGTTGGGGTTGAAAAGGGCGTTAAAGCCCATCCATTCCCATCCCCCCCACAGTAGGGACACCTTCCATTGTCCCAGGCTGCTCCAAGCCCCATATCCAACCTGGCCTTGGACACTTCCAGGGATCCAGGGGCAGCCACAGCTCCTCTGGGCACCCTGTGCCAGGGCCTCCCCAGCCTCCCAGGGAACAATTCCTTCCCAAGATCCCACCTAACACTGCCTTCTCTGTTTGAAGCCATCTCTCTTTGTCCTGCCACTCCAGACCCTTGTGATATCTCTGGTTTTGTCTTCCATCCCTCCACTCCAACCCCAACCTTGTTCCACAGACTGGAGTTCAGGGATGCTCCAGGTGAAGGAATGATGGCATTTGTCATGGTAGAACCCTGGCTTCACAGCAGAGTCACTCTGTGACCTAAGCATGTGCATTTTGCAGGGTGTTGGTACAGAAATATTTTTGGGTTTACATCGGTATTAGATAAATTCCCCAGAGCTAAATAACTTGCCATATCCTGTCTAAATAAACAAACATGGGTGACAGGGGTTTTTTGGGTTTTCTTTTGTTTTTTGGTTTTTTTTAATAAGGAATGTTGTCAGTCCTATTTTATTATGTATAATTAAAGGAGGTGAAAAAAAATCAGTATAAGCACTGCATCTAACCTAATTAAAACTACAATCACGTTATCTGAATGTCTTACAACATTGTTTAAATCCAACAAGTAGACAAGAAAACAACAAATCTATGCAGGGTTTTTTATACATATGGTGAGAAAGTTTGCAGAGGGTTAAAATATATTTTCTGTTCTCTGTGTTTCTGGTACAAGGAAGTGATGTGTAGATTAGTGTATATTTATGAACAGAGCCTTGACTTTTACAAGCAAAATCGACTTCAAAACATACAATGTATATCTTAAAATATCCCCTAAAGTTGCTCATATAAAGTCAAATCCAGCACCTACTCAAGTTCAGCCAGCTGACTCTTTGACTCCATGGGCACTTGACCAAGCCCATGGTTATTGTGAAGTACCTGACAGTCTAGTTGTATTCATATGAAAAAAATCACATTGCATAGATTTAAACAGGAAGACATGCAATAACAAGACAAGTCACAGTATAGCAAAACCTTGTTTCTTTGGTGAAACAGAAGCAGATATAAAAGTTACAAAGATTTTAGACTTTCATTCACAAAAAAAAAAAAAAAAAAACAAACCAGACATTCACATTATACACTATACAAGATAAGAATATAAATAGAGAAAAGTATTATGTGCATTGTTGGGGGGTGAGGGGTGGGGAACGGACCAGCCAATGCAGGGACTCCCCGCTACAAGGTGGGAAGCAGCCTCTGCCATTCCTCAGGGCCAGGGGATGTTGTCTGAACTCCGGTTTCAGCTCCCAACCAGCTGCAGCAAGGCCACTCCATGGGCAGCTCTGCCATGTTGGCTGGGTTTCAGTTCTTCTCCTTTCCCTCTCAGTTTTTTTTCCCATCACAACACCACACAGACACAAAGGCATAAACCTCACGCCCTGTGTGTTTCTCATGTTACTTTAAAAGGTACATCCTAAGGAACTTGCCTTAACTTGCCTTTTTTTTTTTTTTTTTTTTTTTTTTTTTTTTTTTTTTTAATTATTATTATTATTTTCCTTTTTTTTTTTTTTCACTTTTTAATTTTTTTTGTTCTGTGCCCAAAGGTGTGCAAGGCACTTTTGCAGGAATAATTCCTTTCCGTGGAGAGGCCGTTTCAAACATCACCTCCTACACTCACTGTACACATCAAGGTCAGTGGTGGCACTGACCAGGGCAAGAAATCATAACAGAAAACTCCTAAGTACACACTGCACCAAACTACAACCTAGAACCAATCTGTGCACACACTTCTTTAGAGAAAGCCAAGATCCTGATTCTTCTGTAGGTCACGCACAGTTCTCACCCATCTAGCCGCAAATAAATGATCCTGTTTAGCAGGAATTTTTGTTCTCCGGGTAAAAAGAGCAAGGGGAACTGAAAGGTGGTTCCAAAACTGGAGCTCAGGGGCTAATACTGCACTGGTGAGCTCCTTGAATCTTCTTTGTTTGGGTAAAATAACATCCAATAAATTAAATCAGTATGGCTTACTTCATTTATTTATGTACGCTTCACAGCTGCAGCATTCATACACAAACATTCATTACTTTATAAAAAGATTAAAAAATGGTTATATATACAAAATTATTTACTTTTTTGATTTTTGTTTGTTTTCTACAAAAAAAAAAATCCCCCAAACACCAGGTCTACCTCCATTTTAGAATGCAGAGACCTGTCAGACCTTGTGGTTAATAACATGAAAGTAATTTTTTCCATTTTTTCCTTATTTAAAAAAAAAAAAATTAAAAAGTGGCCCTGGTTGATAAAGTTAATATACTAGCATTTGGAAATTTACTGGCTCTCCTTGTCATACACAACTCCTCCACACAGACCTTTCTCAGGTGTGCTGAAGCTAGAATAGAGAGCAGAAAAATGTTCCATATTGCAGTCCCTAGCTGATGCTTTGTGCCACTTTTATGTGCTCTGTCTAAACTTTTCATCTCATGGGACACAAACTATACCTTGGGTGGGAATTGGCACAGTTCCCATTAAAAAAAAAAAAAAAAAAAAAAAAAAAAAGTCATGTCATTTGTGTGTTTATCTTCACCTGATAATTACAAATTTCAGTCAGTGAAGTCTTTATTTCAACCATTTCCAGCCTAGGTAAACAACACAGAAACAACATCATAAATGACTGCAGACCTCTGAGGCCATTCTAACCATAAATATGCCTGAAATTAGTGTGACTTTTCATTTTATATACACGATTTTAAAAACAACACACAGTCAAACAACATTAAAATCATCTTATTTACATTTTCATTGGTGCTAAAATTGAGCTGTTTAAATATTGCAGAAGGCTGGTACATATCATAAAATGGTCCACACCGATGGCATATAGAAAACTATTAATCTTTATAGGCTGGAAATGGTTTCCCTTTATCCCCATAAGCACTTCTCCTTTTTTTTATTTATTTCTTAAATTTTCTGATAAACACCGTAATTTTTATTTTTTTCTTTTTTTTTTTTTTGCAAAACGAGTTGTGAGTACTGCAGTCCATAGTTTCAAAACGATTCGATAATGCTCCTATAAGTGATAGAAAAAGGCACAGGAAGTTATGACTTTGGCTGAAATGGTGGAAATCCCCAGTTCACCATTTAGCTCTCAGCGTCTCGAGTCCTGCCACGTCCTGATCCAGCGGTGGTAGTGCTTGGACGAGTTTAATGATGTCCCCTTGCCTGATGAGGAGTGTTTGTAGTAGTATTTCTTAGAGTAAGTCCTTTGGTATGTGGAGGCTGCAGGGAGAAGGGAGGAGAGAAGGAAAAAAAAGGGATTTTTTCTTTTTTTAATTAAACTGCGGATGGGCTGACGACACTTCACAATACAGTTGCATTTACTCTTGGTTAATTAGAGGGTTAACAAATTATTAACTGGAGCTGTGGCAGTGTTACAGGCCTACTCACAGTTGCAGAAAGAACCAATAGCATTATTAGGAACATGTTGATTCCAGGATTTTCTAACTTTAAAATAATCTTAATGCCTTCTGTCGTGATCCCTTAGGATTCAAGCCTTTATGTTTTCCAAATCTTGCGCTGCATTACTGTATAACTCTAAACTCTAACTAAAGTGTTAGTTAACTGTCTTCACATTTTGGTCAAACAAGACAACTCTGCTAGGCTTGAGGTTCAAGGACACCCTACAGTCTTGGGCCCCAAAAAGTATAAACAAAAGTGAACTGCGGAGGGAGCGAACTGTGGGTAAATGACTTCATTACCTGAAGCTGGAGGATTAACACCTGATATGTAAATGGACCAAACTTACAATTGTCTGAAAAACTCATGAGATCTTCCATCTTGGGTGCAGCCTCTGGGAGGCTTCTCACTGCCCAAAGTGTATCTATTGAAGTCCTTCAATAAATACCCACTTTATTCTCTTAATCTTGTCTAGCCTCTGTTCTAGGTAGCCACTCCAAGGCGTCAGTAGAAACAGAAGAGGAAAATTTCTATTAGTTTTGGAGGTTTTGTGGTTTTTTGCCATAATCTGTCCTACCAGATTTACTCCTCTCTTAAAATACACATTCATTACTTATTAATCCTAAATTATCCCGCTGTTTCTGATTTGTCACTGGTTTTCTTTCAGAGAACTCACGATTCATGCAAGTAATTTTGGGCATATCCCATCGTCCGTTCCCCTGGCACCGGATGGTCGGGATGTGGCGCTGGATGAAACCATCCTTGCAGTGGTATCTGATGAGGGAGTTGATCTCGTAACGAGGCTTCATCTTCCCAAAGGTCTTTGCGTTTTCCACAACAGGAGGCTGTCCACAAGCCACTGGAAGGAAGAGAGACCATCACCCAAAACTTCAATTTGTGAGCCCAGTTTGAACTGGAACTGGACTCTGGGCCCTGGCTAAGGGAAGGACACAAGGGACCTCAGCTGGACTCCCATGAGGAACATCTAGACAAGGACAGGAGGATCAGTCTGCCCTGTAGATGTCCAGGTTTTGTAAACCAAAACCAATAGTGATGGAAATTGGGAAATTGCAGATACTATGGTCAGTACTGCTTTTTTTGGTTTAAATTCTAAATGTAAATTCAAGCCAAAAAGCTGGCATACTCATACAAAGAAGCTGTTCTTCAGAAACCTGAAAACCAGTGAAGTTACTATAAGCATTTAAGGAAAAAGTCCTTTTTTCAGGCCTCCTCATATCATCTTCAATGACAGGCTGTTCAAAAGGACTGAAAACTGATGGATCCATCAAAGTCCAGGGAATAAGGTAAAAAGTATTGAATTGGCAGTTTAGTAAATTATGCTTTTGTCACTGCAAAGTTTGTACCTGTTCCTTTCTTGCAGGTGTAAGTAAGGTGATAATTGCATGGGACATCGTTCCACTGCCCGTTCTCATGCCAGATTATAACAACACAGTCTTCTCCAGCAGAAAAGAAGCTGTCTGGCTGGTTTGGTCTCCAGTTCTCATATTGCTGCAGGAAAGAGAAGCAAGCCATCATTCCCAGTGCTGGAGAATATTTACATTAACAAAAGAGCACATGATATCACCTGTGGTGGAAAGCAATTTCAACTGTTTAATTCAGGCTGCTGACATGGGCTAAACAAAGGTAGATTTATATCCTCCCACTATATTAAAGGTTACCTCAAGGGGAAAAATATTCTGGTCTAACTTCTCACTTACTGTAAACTGATGTCAGGTGAACAAAAAGACACAAGGAAAACTGGATCCTAAGTGTGTTGAAAAGACTCTTTTCCGCATAAATGTCATGAAGAATAATGCAAGAAAATAGAGAAATAACCCATGACCTTCGTTAGTGCACATCTACTAAGTGAGAAATTACAGACTAACTTCTCAGACTTGGATTATTTATGACATTGGATGACTTCATTCAGTTAATTAAGTCATTCCACAGGATGACATGCAGAATTAGGTGCAACATAAGTGAAAAAGTCAGAATGTGGCCCCCAAAAACCACAGGAGATTGGTGTTTCCACTAAAAATGCTAGGTGGCAGACTGAGCCCAGACAGCAGCCTCTCAGCTTTAGAAATGGTGATTTTAATTCTGCCCTCTGTTGAAAAGCCAGCCTTGAACATCTATGAAAACATAAGCATAAAAGAAAGAGCTTCTTCAAAACACACTACTTTTAGAAGTAGAAATATGAGGATTGCTACGTGCAAACCAAACAAACTTACAAAAGAACCTTCAAATGGCTGTGAAATACCAGCACAATGTCATTTTTGGACGAAAATTAGTGAGGATTCAGTCTGTTTTAGCAATCAATCAGGAGGAAAAGTAGCAACACTTTTGTCAGACTGATTGAAACTTGTGTAGTGTTTCTTGTCAGGGGACATACAGCCTCCTGTTCTCAGCAGAGGACAGCAGAGGTGGGATAATCCCTCACCTTGTTCCCAAAAAAAGCACAGGAGTCTGAGATTTGCAAAATATTATGTCAAGAAAAGCAAGAGAATATTTGGAAACCACTCCTAATAATTTTCTCTGGGATTTCTGTCGTGTCACTCCAGGAAGAATTTAAGGAAGGATAAAAATAGATATCTGTAAGAACTGGAATTCACATAAATGCCAGACATTACCCAGGCAGCTAGCCCCATGTATGGGCAAAATGACACAGTTTCTACAGTGCTTATATTTTTCTCAGTGCTTACATCTTTCTGACTAGATCTGGCCCATATAAATGTCATAAAAGTTTAGCTTTCTATTTTGTTAACTTTGAGAAATAACACCTATTCACTGTCTGCGGGAACACATTTTAGAAATAAAGTTAACATACTCCACACAAGTAGTATTTACCTTACAATGAATCAAACTATGAAAGGAAAATGAGTTAAATACTTAACCTTTTTCTACCACGTGTCATCTTACCCGTCACAGGTTTTAATTATCTAGGCAATTTAACCAGCACAGTCTGAATAAATTTGTTCTGCACTGAATTTATTACCTCTAATAAAACATCCCCCTTTTTATCTGAGACTAAATTAACTCCATTTCATCTTTTCAGTGTTTAACAGTCCTAAATTACAGTGCACACCAACTCATTTACTCAAGTCTAGAATCCATTTGCTTTCAAGAACATGTGCCTAGATATACATAAAAATTAAAGAAAAATGTAAGGTTAGTGGCAGCAAGTTTCATGAATAATGTCATGAGAGCCAAGGAAAGATTTTGACAAGCCTTGCAGCTGTTTCTTGTGGAAGTGATACTGCAGAGCTGCTTGCTTACACAGGGATGAGAGTGTGGGAATGAAGGATATTTAGTGGAACAAATACAGAGCATGTGAGCTGGAGGTGCTCAGCAGCCTGCCAGCTCCCACCCTCAGCACGCAGACTCCATATTCTCTTACTTGGTTTGCCAAAATGACTCCAAAATTTGTGTTTGCTTAACTGGCAGGGCTGCAGTGTAGTGGCAAAGTATTACATCTAGGCCCTGTGGTTTGTTCAAGAATGTCTGATATCCTCCAGCATGACTTGCTGTTACCTCACATCTGATATCGTCATTGCACAGATTTATTTTGGCTGAGGAGCTCTGATTTTGCCTGGGTCTGGTGCCAGAATTGCTTAGCAGAGGAAGTTCCAGACTGCTGAATTGCTTTTTTAGGTCTCCACCCAGCCCCTCTGTACTTTTTCAATTCCTTATTTAGACACTGATAATGGGACAGTGATACAAGGAGATTCTCACAATTTGAGTGGAATAGGCTACTAGACAAATAAACTAATATCTTGCTTTTCTCTTGAATGAATTAGATGTTTGCAGGAGCATAGGCATGAATCTGGTTTTCACTAGTGTAGGTCTGGGTGACTGCACCATCTCCAGTAAACCCGTATTAGCAAAAAATTAATGGGAAAAAACCTTTGGCAATGCCCTTAACTGTATCATCCATAAAACAAAATCTAAATAGAATAAAATACTTGGTGAATACTTGGAAGAAAAGTTGTTGTAAGCTTTTTAGTCCTTATCAGAAATATTAATACTGGGTGATTACACAGAGCGACCTAAAAGCCATCACTACTCTGTTTTTTAAGCAACATTACCACAACAAACATGAATTTTTTCTCTGTATTAAAATGCAGTTCTAGACATGTAATCCTAATTATGTACAAGACTCAAAACGTACTTCAGAGGAGGTCTGGCTGACCACAGCTGTCTTCCAGCTGAGGTGGCTGTGGAGAGGGAGGTCCAGAGCAATCACAGAATCTCAGATTGGTTTGGGTTGAAGGGAACCTTTAAAATCATCTAGTCCCAGCCCCTGCCATGGTCTAGGACACTTTCCACCACACCAAGTTGCTCCAAGCCCCGTTCAGCTGATACCAAAATTGGGTGAAATTTTTTACTCTCTATGTTATTTTCCACCACCCGTCCTTGATCAAGCACAGACTTCAGGTCAGGCAGACACCACTACACCACCCACTCTGCAAAGCTCTCAACACCCTAAATGGCAGGGTGATTGGGAACTTTTCCTCAAAAAATTTGAGGTTTCTGTGTAACCAGGTGACTGCAGGACTTAGCCCCAGGAACAGGAGTTTGGTCTCTGTACCTTCATTTGGTCCTTGGGGAGTCTGCCTGACCATCATTTCAGGATGAAAACTGGAGTTTATACTCTTTATGTTTTTAATTATACTGTAATAATTTATTAAATTTACTTGTACTTTTTTGGTTCTATTGGTGAAATCAAAGCCTTCTCTGTCACACTGGATTTCTTTGTTCTTTCTCTTCAAAGACCCTGAAAATTTTCCTGCAGAGTGTGGATAGTCCACGACTTAGAGCTGGAGCTGAGTTGAGATTCAGCTCTTCAGGCTTCCTACCTGGCACTAGATAATGCACTTGGTTGGCTATTCACAGCCCATAAAACAGGGAAAATGTATTCTCTTGCCCCACAGGAGGAGTTTGGATATGATGACTTCAAAAGCCCATCAGGACCTTTTATTAAGTTCCACATTTTTGGGGGGAGGATTTCCTTATATGGCAGAGCATAAACTCAGAGTCCTGTTGGGTGGCAGACTGACTTGTGACATAAAACGAGCTAAAAAAGCCAGAAGTATAGCAAGAGCTGTAAAGCACAAAACTTTATTAGCCAGTCACTACCTATTCTCATTCAGATGGCTGATAATTAAACAGAAGGAGTATAATCTTCCCATCATGGACAAGATCCAACCTCATTCAAGATTTGTTATTTAAATTCTCAGATAAGCAGCCTTTCTTGATGGGCTCATTTTCTTATTAACAGGTAATCCACTCAGGTCTTTCAGGTGCTTGCACTACCCAGGTGAATCCAGGAGTATCTTAGCTTTGGGACACTCCTGTGGAAAGTTTCTTTATCTCCAAAAGGCTCATCAAGTGCCTGAGATCAATCACTCAGATTTTGTATTCCAAAATAGCCAACAAGCATTGTGTTTGACAAAGCACAGAAAATTGCACTGATGCCAACAAAACTTTACTGCTTGACCTCAGTATTGTGTAAAGGCAAATAATCTTCTGCACATGACTGAATCTAGGAAATAATTTACTTGAAATACATCTATTTAGATTTTCTGGGGAAAGGAAACACGTTTTCAGCATGTTTAAATAAGCTGTCTTTACAAATCTGTCTTGGCACTTTTTGGAGCTTGCAGTTTTGATTTTTATTCTCTTTCATTCTGGCTACTTCCCTATCTGGTTCCTCCTTAATGCAAGACTAATGTGGCAAATTAAAGAAAAAATAACAATGGAAGAGGTAGGGATTGGCTGATTGGATACTTTCTGTGCCATTTCATCTAAGAGTGAAGCAACATTTCCTGCCTGGTATTTATCACTAAGCTGAAGCCAACATTGCAAACCTTACTATCACCCTTTTCTTCTCCTGCCATAGCTCTGATAAGAACAGGAATACACTTCTCTTTTTTTTTTTTTTTTTTTTTTTTTTTTTTTTTTTTTTTTTCAACACAATAGCAGACAAAGTCTTAGACATCTTTATCAGGAAAGGCCCTGAATGAGTCCCTCACTGTGGGAGTTGTTATAATTGGACAGTTTAAGTAAAAATTACATCTCATTTTCAGCGAGTCTCGGGAATTACTCGGTGGCTGAACCTCAACAAGACCAGCACGAGGTTACAATGAGCATATGCATCAGCCCAGGAAACCCTCATTTGTGACTCACAGTGCTGTACAGCACTGATGCTGTTACAGGAGGCACTTGGAAAGTTTAAAAAGGATTGCATTTCTTTTCCATAGAAAAAAAATCAACCAGATTTCTGTGAAGATTTGGTAATGTATGAAATACTTCCATTAAAGTCGCCTACTATTTAAATGCATTTTTACATGGGAAAGACAATAAGTTATCTTACAGTGCAAACCCTGTTCCACTAAAATTCCCTCCAGTCCTGCAAAAGGTTATTCTGTTTAATTTTATGAATGGAAGCAATCTGATAGAACTCACCAAAAGCATTCTGAAGATTAAAAACTCAGTGGGAGTTTAAGCACACACCTTGATTTAAAGGCATGGGTCATGTCTTAAGGGGGACTATCACAGGGAAGATCACATGCAGGATTCAGACAGATCCTAAAATGATTGCCTGAAGGAGGGACTAAGTGTGTGCCTAAATCGTTGCTGGGAGAAACTCAAATCAGTTTGAAGACAATCCACAAGTACACACAAAAATCACGTAGTGATCCTGATATTTTTTTAGGTTCTGGTTGAATGCCTTCCCTTCAGCTCCTAATCTGAGGTTTATTTGCATAGGATTTGGGAAGCCGGCAGTGTTTGGACCAGGCAGGGACCCAACACTCCCCATGACTGAATCACACACACTGTGAGCAAGACAAACTCCTAGGAGGAGTGCTGCTAAGTACTTCTGCAAAAGATTTCACTTGCAGGGGTTGGGGTTTTTGGTAACAGAGAGATGGAGTGTATTGAAAAACTTTGTGAGTCCTGTGCAACATTTTGCAAAAAACAAAGGGACTCTAGAAAACATGCATTCATGTTATGGGTATCAACAAGAAGGGATTGCAGATTGAATAAGCAGGAAGAAGTCTGCAAAAGAAATAATTTGGGAAATAAATCTATTTAATTGAAAGCACCGTCAGGCCTATAGTTTTGGGAAAAATATGATTGTATGGAGATGACTAGCTCTGGGATGTTTTTAAAACAGTACCACAGAATGACGATTTTTCCACGAGAAGCAGAAAACGGCGAGTACGGCAGTGAAACCCCCACTAGGTGACGCTGTCTACTTTCGCCAAAGCCCAGAGCGCTCCAAAATCATAATCATTCCGAAAAGACAACTCTTTACCATGTTTTGTTTTCAGAATAGTGGCTTTCATCACACCTTGTACAGTTCAATTTTGAGGGTATGCTGTGTGTGATGGGCTCTCAGAAGTCACTCTAACAGCTGAGAAATGATGTTAAAATGAGTGGCAAAGAAAGTAGGGTGGTAAGTGCTGGTTTTGTGTAATTTGTGTTTGTTTTGGAGTCACTTTGACATGAATATATATTTAGCAGCATGATGCCAATTGTGTGGGGTGTGATTTAATCTTTTGTGCACAGCTACCAGGAGAGCCACTGGGGAAAAAAAACCAAAAACCAAAAAACAAACCAAAAAAACCCTGCACTTTGTCAACATTTACTGCAGGTTTGAAGCTGTCCAAGAATTTTAGCCCAGAGTAACAAGTAATTTCAGCCCAACAGTAACAAGTCTCTGAAGTAACTGTTGACCCCTTGGTAAAAACAAGACAAAACCCCACTTTGTCCAAGAGGCCCTCGTTACGACATCCTGAACCAAAAATATACCTGTCATTAATAACATTATATACTTCTCCTCCATTTAAACATGGGTCAAATGAGCATCTTAAAAAGAGGCCATAATGACTGACTGCAGCAGAGAACCAAAACATTTGGTAGGTTTAAAATCTCCTTCTCCAAGGATCCTGTGGGACATGGGCACAATGAACTTTTTGTTTGCAGCTGACTACAGCACTTTTTTAGTTTGTTTGCTTTACGTAACCCTCAGAGGCAGGCTCTTTCAGTACAATACTCCAAGCCTTTTGAAGGTTTTGGGTTTTTTCTGTGTGTGTGTGTGTTCAATGAAGTTACTCTTTCTGAGAAGGGTGCAGTTACAGATTTGCTCAAGTTAAAGCCTTTTGATTCACAGACCAATAAATGAAGGAAAAGAGAGGGCTTTGCTTTTGCCAGAATTAAGCTTCTGGGTTGTTTTCCTTTTTTTTTAATTTTTTTTTTTTTTTTTTTTTTTTTTTTTTTTTTTTTTTTTTTTTTTTTTTTTTTTTTTTTTTTTTTTTTTTTTTTAATGTAGCTACCTAACACTGACAACCCGAGGAACCATCTTTGCAGAGCACAAAGCATAAACGCCCCTGTGCCAAAGGGGAGGAAAAACCAAGGCAGGGTCTCTGGACAGCTTTAAAAGTAGCAATATGCCCCGTCCCTTTCCTGGCTGGCAGCATTCTCCCAGTGACAGACAATCTGGCCACAGACACTGGCCAGCTCCTTATTACAGCACTAATCTTATGTAATGGCAGTGAGCTCACTGCCCTACAAAGCACTAATTATCAGCACCATTTTCCAGGGGATGTGAATAACCCCCCTCGTGGGACGGGGGCCCTGGGCACAGCCCCAAGTTGCTGTGTGTGTTTAATCCATAACATGAATAGCTCGAAAGGGCTCCTTGTCTGCTGCGCCTGCTCACAAGGGTCCTTAGCAAACACAAAGGGGGAGCTGCCAAAAGAAACACCAGATTTTCTCTCTCTCTCTCTCTTTCTTTCTTTCTTTCTTTCTTTCTTTCTTTCTTTCTTTCTTTCTTTCTTTCTTTCTTTCTTTCTTTCTTTCTTTCTTTCTTTCTTTCTTTCTTTCTTTCTTTCTTTCTTTCTTTCTTTCTTTCTTTCTTTCTTTCTTTCTTTCTTTCTTTCTTTCTTTCTTTCTTTCTTTTCCTGTTTGGATGGGTGTGCTTTACAGCTGTAAAAGTTACCATTGGCACAGCTAAGTGAATTATTTAAATTCAATTTCTCTGGCATATTTTCAAGCATCCCGTTGTGTTCTCTCTCCCTTTGATCAATTATTAAATGCCTCTGCTGATAACGTAAGTTTTGTTGGTTTGTAGTTTGTATTGCATCACATTTGAAGTATAAAAAGATCCAAGCAGGAAAATTCCTCTGCTCACACAGTTGTGTGAGTGTTTGGGCCTTGCTTGCTTCTCCTGTATCACTGTGGTTTCTCCCAAATGTGTTTGTTTTTACTGCTTAGAGCCTTATAGATAAGGCTCTAAGCAGTAGTAAGCTTAGATAAGCCTTGTGGGATGAAGATTGTCCTTGATACATACTTAGAAGAGTTGTTCACTGTTGGAGAAATGCTGGGAGAAAAGTCTACAGTAAAGTGCAAGAACAATTTAGATTCTGTAATTTTCTAAATGTTAATAAAGACTATATATAGCAATTTTCACTGCACTACAGAATGTAAATCAGAGGGAAAAATAATGTTCTTCCACACCAAAGTAAACAGAGCAGCCCTAAACTACCTTGAACAGAAGAAAAGCAGAGCTAGCAAAACATGTTCTAAAAAACACTATATTATTCTCTCCTACCTCTTGAATCTATCAGTGTAATCATACCTGAAATGTCTTGAGCAGAAATTGGCTTGTTTTTCAGGAAGTAATGAATAACAAAGCTCTAAAAGAACTGGGGTGCTGCGAGTTCTCTAAGCACACCTCAGGGCCTGCTCTCATCACCTTCACTTTTGGGCCAAATCATCTGAAATCAGGGACCAGGCAGATTTGCCAAAGTTTGCAGCTTCTTGCTCGTCCACACAAGCTCAGGTGATGCTCTCAGTCCCAGCCCAAGCCTGTGGCACTGGCCCTTCATCGCCAGCTCTCACTGAACTTGCCCCACATGTGAAGATTGGAGTTTCCTAAAAGGACACACACTTTCTGTGCTGCACTAACACAGCTGCCAACAACTCCTTCTTCCCCTTCATATAAAATAGAAGGGTCCAGCAACTCCTTGACATTCAGGTAAAAAAGGTGTAGTTATTTTGCCCCAACAATTGTTTTGTTTTGTGGCTTATCAGCTCCAGAACATGAATTCCACCTCTCCCAACCAACAGAACCACTGAAAAATTCTTTCTTTCAAAAACAGAAAAATAAATAAATAAGAGGATTAAAAAAAAAAAAAAAAAAAACAAGAACAGAGCAGGGACACCATGTAGATGAGAAAAGATTGCTTCCTGCCACCCAGATACAGCACAGCAAATCAGAAAAAACAGATACATGTGAGCAGCTATTGGATCCCACAGCTTACTGTAATTAAAGCTTATTTTATTCTGTTTACTGGACAATGTGCCCTAACCATAGCCAAGGAGCACTTTGAAGATAAGTTCTGGCTTAAGCCAAGAGGACACAAATTTGTTTTTTAAGAAAATTAAAAAAAAAAAAGAAAGACAAATATTAGCATATTCATCTGGGAAAAAAAAAAAAATCCTGTAATGATAGACGAGTTACCGGAAAACCATTTTCTTTTTGGAAAGTGCCACCTGAGCTGACAAAATTTAGAGCATGCGAGGTGGGACACAACCACGTTATTCAAGTAATTTTGCTCTTCTCAAGCCCAGAAGAACCCTGTGTTTGGATTGCAGTGGGTACAATAAGCTGAACATGTGTGTTTTACCAGCAGATGGTGTGGCTTTATCTGCACAAGATTGTGCCATTTTGCCTGAAAGGCAGGAAACTGCTAACTAGTTTTGAATTAAAACTGTTTTACAGTTAAGAAATAAACTTGCCAAATCCACCCCCCAAAATCTCACATATAATGATGCATCATGTATTTCAGTGAGGTAGATCAAAAAATATCTTCAAGTTCTCTATTCAGTAGCAGAACCTACAGTATTGTGATTTGGGAGTGGGCCTGTTTATATTTTATTAGGACAATTTTTCTTGTCCCAGGAGTTTGGTTTTTTGGTTTTTTTTTTAATGAAAAACAGGCAGACTTAATGCAAATATAGACAAAAGTCATGTGGGCTGGAAATATTTAAATACTGTTCCTTACTTTCTCACTGAATTTGGTTGTATTCACTTCCTTATTCAAGACACCAACATTTTCCTCCGGGAATTCTGAGAGCCAGAGCGTGAATTTACAAAATCACTCTTCATCTTTTCCAAAACTTGCTTACTGGGATTATTTTTCCAAATTCAACATAAATTTCAGCTGAAGCACAAAAAATGTGCACAGGAATACAAGGTGGGGTGGGTTGGGGGTGGGGGGCGTGCATTGACTGCTGCTGCTGCTGGTTTTGCTGAATTGTTAACAGAGAGTGTTTTCTATAGGGTTGAAAAAGGAAGAATTCCAAGGCATCAAAAGTGGCTGACTACATTTAGTCCACTATTAGGCACCTAAACAGACTTTTTCAGAAGGGCTGAGACCCTGTCAAGGCTACTTTAGGTTCAGCCTAGGTTTCCAAGAAAGAACCTTAATTCTATATTCTCATTTACATGCTTTGCCCAAATACCATTTTTAATGGTGGCTGGCTCTTGGCATCAGTTTAAGAACATCTGGAAAAACACAACTTGTCAGGGGCTGAAAATGTCAAAAAATTAATGATTTCCTTCCATTGAACCCACTGGCCAGAAAACATTTTAGGTGCAAAGAAAGAAAGAAGAAAAAAGGTATTTTATCCCTTTTCCCAAAATTGCCAATAAAATATCTGGTAAAAGATATTTCTGTTGGTTTCCTTATGTTGGTGGGAAATGAGTACCAAAGCAATGTAAACCTTTGTCAGCGTCTCCAGTAGTGGAGCCTGTGTTTCAAGCATTTCCAATACCCAATTCTAGGGACTTTTTTTTGGTTCAGAAAGAAAATTCATATGAAAGAGAAACTTGTCACCCACAGCATATCTTGATGTGGCTGTTGCTGTTAATTTACATTTTCTTTTAAGTTTATGAAGCATCAGAACTGTTAGGGGTTTATTTTTAATCCATAGAACTTCATAAAGCCTTGCAAGCATGATTTTTTAGACTGAATCAAGCTGTTATTGGAGAAAATTCAAAGAAGTATCAAGATAAAGATGAATGTGAACCACTTGTAGCTGCACAACCACCTTTCTGATAGTATCTCCAAGAAAACTGATATCAGGAGGATGCCCAGCAGGCTTGACAAATTTTCCCCCATGGCAGAAGTGTTGAATAGAATTGTGGATATTTTTTTGGAGAGTGCATAGAGTTAGGAAAGAAATTTAGAAACAGCTGAATACAGATGCACCCTGATACACAAAACATGTAAAGGCCATTTAAATTTTGGCTATAGGCAAGAGCCACCTCTAAACTCAGAAATTCAATCTAGAACCTGAATGTTGGTGTAATAATTCTGATTTTTCTGATCACTAATTATGCTAATGCATTTAAAACCATCATGAATTCTGCTTACCTGCGCACACATAAAAGAGGGAAATTTTCTACCTGCATAGTATTTAAATTCACTGTAATTTTAGGGCATCTAGGGAAATAGATTTGATGTATATATTTAATTACGTTATCATTCCTATTAGTTACTAGAGAAGTAATAAATCACTGTAACAACAAGAGTGGTTAGAAAGTATGAGAAATAAGTTAAAAGCCAGGGAAAAAGGAACAAATGAGGCAGCTGCTCAGAACCATGGGATCCAGAAACCATATGGAATAAGTTATGAGGAAAATCTACTGAAGCAATGAACATAAATGATTTCAAGAGAAACCTAAATTGTTTCCGAAGGAAGAGACAGAGGGAAGTTGTTAAAAATGAAAGAAAAATAAGGTGAAAGAAACGATCAATCAAAACAGAAATCTGTTGGGCAGATGGTACCACTATGTTCCCAGAATATGTTAATTTCTTGAAATTGAAAATTACAGTATTTGGTCAGTAGCCTGAAAAAAAAAAAAAAGAGAGAGAGAGAGAACCAAAACAGAATCTCAGGTCTAATTTTAATTTTCCTCGAATTCATAGAATCATAAAACGGTTTGGATTGGGAGGGACCATGGGCACCTTCCACTAGACCAGAGTGATTAATCAGTGGCATAACAACTCTGTCTTTGGAATATATAAGCATTTATCTTATTTTATTTTTGGTGTCTGGAATCACCAATGGGTGCCTTGGTACCAGTCCAGATGCCCTGAGCCACCAGTGAGACAACAGAAAGTTTCACCAGCATTTCCCACGCCACCTTGTTGTCGCCTGCCACCCACAGCCATGTCCCCAAGAAAAGTCTAATTCATAAACCACTTCAGAGCACTTTAAGGTCTGGTTATTTACATGAAATGTCAATAAATGAAGCCTGCCTCGTCCCAGGTGCCCCAGGTGTCTTTGTACACCAGTTGCAGCCATAACTGTAGCAACAACAAGTCTGTAGCAACAACAGGTGTGTCCAGATGCTCTCTGATTTAAAAGTTCGCAACTGGAAGGGAGAATAATAACAAGTTTGGACTTTTTCTTAATGTAATGTTCTTCACTGGGTGCTCAAGAGCAAATAAATCACCTGTTTCTCCTACCAAAGAGATTATTTTGAATGGGGAAGAGTTTGATTATTCCCTATATGTCCATCAGCTCTTTGATTTGAGTTTGTTGATGGTTGGTAAAGATGTTTTCTCCCTTCTTCAGTTGTTTTTGTCTTTGTTTTAAGTCAGCAAGAGGTATCAACAGCATCTTACAATTTTATGGATGAATTACGGGCTACAGGCCTCCTGAACCAGCTTAGGGTGGCTGCTGCAGAGCTGCCACAACAGAGCAGGTTCCAGAAATGCTTGTGAGGCTCCTCTGTGCACCCCAGAGACCCAGCAAAGGCAAGAGTTTGAATGCCAGATCATCACCCAAAAATGCATCCTGGTGAGTGAGGAGAATTGCCACACATGGCCTTGCGCAAGGCAAAAGGATCACAAACCAGCTCCAGCAGAGACTCTTAAATTACCACAGTCTCACATTTTTGAGTATTTCTATTTGAAACCTTTGAGAGTTCCAACACATATAATAGCAGGAACTAAGAACAAGACCTTAGAGCTAAACCACAAACTATCAGGTGTCTCAAAATTAATTTACTGGCTGTTTGCTCAGGTCCATATCTAGTGACAGGCAGATTTTTTTGGCTGTTTCATTGTTGTGGTTTTTTGTTGTTCTTGTTTTGTTTGTTTTTTTTAAATGCAGCTTCCCTCATTGCTAGTGGGAATTTGATAAGCCGCCACAAAAAGAAATGAATCAGTGATTTCAGCTCAAAGGCATCTTACCAGTGGGCTACCATCAGTCCAGCGGAAATCACGCTCAAACATCTTGTCATTGAGGCCAATCCACTGGTAGTCATGGCCAATACCTAGGGAACAAGATGGGTATTTTTATTAACCTTCCCATACATGGAAGAGATTTCACCAAAGAAAATAATTTTATGCAGAATGAATCAGACATCCTGTTCTTAAGATTATTCTGCTCTTTGTTCCAATGACTGGTTTAGAGGTTCTTTTCCAGCTTTTTTGGTTTTAATTTGAGATGTGTATAAAAATGCAGATTCTCATCTAACAATTTTAAATGACCCTGTCTCTTCACTCCCATTGATGTCTACCAAGGCAAAGAGAATTAATTTCCTACCTGAGAATATATGAGGGAAGAAAAAAAATTAAAATCACATATTCTAATCCACATTTTTCAAGTTTTGATTAGGCTGTGACCAGTGTTGTCTAAATTTTACAATACAACACAGCAGCTATTTCTTATACCTAACTAACATGATATGTGGTGGCATTGGCTTGATGTCATATGCACAAAATACCTTAAGTCTCCAGAAAAAAAAGGTTTCAAAAACTTTCAATGCCAAAACAAAAGTTCCTGTTTTCATCCCTCCCCCCAAAAAGTATTTTCTGTTTAACAAATAATAACTTAATAGTGATAGAAAACTTGCATTAATTACAGAAGTAAACATTTATAACACAAAGTGTGCCTTTAAAATATTCTAAAAGTATGTTTTAAGTTGAAGACATAAAAGCTGAGTGGTAAGGAGACCTTACCAGTTCTGAACCCTCAGTGACCTCTCTTGTTCAGAGCCACACAATATCCTAAGCTGGAAGGGACCCACAGGGTCATCAGTCCAGCCCCTGGCCCTGCACAGACACCCCAACAATCCCCCTGTGCATCCCTGGGAGCAGTGTCCAAATGCTCCTGGAGCTCTGGCACCTCAGGGCTGTGCCCATTCCCTGGGGAGCCTGGACAGTGCCCAGCATCCTCTGGGGGAAGAACCTTTCCCTGAAATCCAACATAAACCTCCTCTGAGACAACTTCAGGCCATTCCTCAGGTCCTGTCCCTGCCACAGGGAGCAGAGATCAGAGATGGCCCTCAGAGGATGTTGGAAACCACAAGTAGATCCAACCTCAGTCTCCTCTTCTCCAACTGAACTGCTCAAGTAACCTCAGCTCCTGTCTAGACCCTTCCCCATCTCCCCACCCCTCCTCTGGACACTCCCTGAAACCTTCAGATCTCCCTGGTGTTGTGGCCCCCGAGATGTGAGGCAGAGGAACGCCGTGGGTACGCACGGTTGACGAAGATCTGCTCCTCGTGGGACAGGATGCTGGTCAGGTGTGCTCCCTGCAGGCGGCACTCCCGCTCCGCTGTGTCCCACGTGCGCCGGTGCGCAAAGTACTTGTAGCACTGCCCCTGGAACTTGTGCCAGCCATAGTCACAGGTCTCCGTGTCTGCAGCAAATAGACAAAGCACATTCCTGTCAGTGCACCAAAACCAGGCACATTTAGTCAGTGCACCAAAACCAGGCATGTTTGGTCAGTGCACCAAACACAGGAATGTCTCGTCTACACTAAGAGATTTTCTGTGCGACAAAGCTTCAAGAAAAACACGCTTGTTAAGGCATACAAAATCAAACACTCATCATTGAAACCTCATTTTCAGGTAGTTCTGCTTAACCAGTTTCAGTACCCCCATCCTTGAGACCTCACTTTCAGACGTTCTGTGTACCCACTTTCAGCAAACTGCAAGAATATTACTTATCTAAGGCACATAATTGCAATTAGAAACTTGGTGGCTTTCCACAGATAAAATTGAGCTGAATCTGGGAAATTTCAGGAGGACATCTTCATCCATAACCCTGGATGGATGAAATAACTGGATGCTGGACTGCAGTGAACCTACATTTCATCAGTTTTCTGAGCCTGTATGTGGGGATGGGACTTTTCACTTCCAAGGACAAATGGTTCTTTAAGTGACTGTACTAATTTAAGTTTGGAAGAAACTGAAAATTATATGAAGGGAAATTATTGTGATTTTTCAGCCCCTAGAAGCAAAGTTGCAATATTATCTTTCTGAGCTCATGCCTCCAAATCCTCCCCTAAAACCCATCTTCCTTGATAAAGTCAACTTTAGGCATCAATTTGTTAGGCTTGCAAAGCTGAAATACAAAGTAATGAAATTGCATGTTGTCTGTGCTTGCATGAGGCATGGTGCTGATAATGCATCACAGAGAGAATTAACAGCAGCCACTATACCCTTTCAGCTCAAAGAGAAATAAACACAAGCCTTGAAACAGGAGCAACCCATGGACCTGATGTTAATTGTTCTGTCAAGGTTAGGCAGCTGTAAACAGATGGCAAAAAACAAGACTTTCAGTTCCAAGTTTGCTTCTGCAGGGATGAATCACATGTAAAAAATCAGCATTAATAAGATGGGCAAACAAGTGTGATGTCTAAATGTGTCTGAGTTGTGCTTGAGGATGGGAAGGACTTGCCAGTGATAAGAGGGAGTTTTAGGGAGGAGTGGGAGAAACAACAGAGGAAAGGCAGAGAGTTTTGACCTATGACAGATGCAAAGGCATCATAAAGCACATTTCAGCACAAGATTAGAGCACGTTTCAGCCACAGCTGCCTCAGCAAGGGATGGTTCACCCTGAGGAGCTTCAGGATGCTGAGGAACAGAAACACAAGGCCTGGACTCCCCCACCCCAGCCACCCACCCACCAGGAATCGGCCATTTTCCAACAACTTTTATCAGTCCCCTAAGCAAAATGGTGTCTGAAGAAAACTGTTCCAGGCTTTCCAGAGTTATGGAGAAATTCTGGTCTGGAAACTAGATTTCTCATTTTCAAATCTATGCAGACAGTGGTCAATAACATGCTTTGGCCAAAAGGGTTCTTTTTGCCTGAGTACAGAAACAGCCAAATGTTGCAGTATGTGCCAAGGGTTGGTGGCTGCAAATACCTTAACCAAGGGATTACTTAGGTTTGAGCTGCTACAATCTAAAAAACAGTTTTTCACAGCACAGGTTCTTAATCACAGCAGGAAGAGGCTATTTCCATCCTGACACCAAATTGTCTATTTTTTTTCAAAGAAAGGTTTTAAATCCCCCATGACACAAACTAGATTTTACGTGTACATAATATGGATTTCAAAGTGCAAACATATGGCATCAGAGGCTTATCAGAGTTTCTCTAACACTAATAATGTAGTCATTGTCTTAGGAGCCTGATATCAAAATGATTTCCCAAAAGTCATCAGTATCGACATAAGTGTACCAAATGCAAAAGCATAATAAAGCTTACACTGATTATCTCCCTTCTATTTCCAGGAAGTTGAACCGTAGAAAACTGCTTGTTCCTTGAGTCATCCCAGCTATGTAAAAAGGAATGTAATCTACATAACCAAATTGTTAGGTTTTTTTATCTTTTCCCTCTTTGTATTCTTTGTGAGGTGCAGGCTGCAGACACAGCTTTAATCTCTGGCATCTAGGTAATTTTTAAAGTTTAGTCTGCCTTGGACTTTCTATAACATTTTTTTAACCACACGAGGCTGACTAACAGACCTATGTCCTTTGTGAAGGCACTTAAGATTTTATTATTTATCTTGTCCAGGGAGTCCATTGTCCCACAAGAAACAAGTCAGATAATAACAAGAAGCTGAGAAAAACATGGTCAGAGAGGATTTCCAGGCTATTCTAATCAAGCCTTCCTGTGCCTCTGCTAGGGAAGAAGTGAAGGATTTGAGAGAAGGTCTGCTGAAAGGCACATTGGGGAGGCAAAGAGGCTTGAAAAGACAAAACAGAGAAGACTGTGTTTACAAAGTTAGATATAATGGCCTGAGCATGAATTATAAATAACACAATTTCTCTTCTTAAGGCAAAAGGTGCCAAATGCTGACAAAGGGAAAAGTTAAGTAATTTCTGCACCTGTGTGTATCCCAAATCTAAAACAAATCAAAACAAAAAAAAAAAAAAAAAAAAAAAGAAAAAAAGAAAAAGGCAAATAACCCCCAGAAATGACAGCTATAAAATACATGATGTTTTCAGATGGTGAAAAAGAGGATTTTTTTTGTTTGGGGTTGGGGAAGTGGTTGGAGATTCTGAGGTTTGTTTTTGGGGGGATTTTGCTTTTGGTGTTTGCTGTTGGCATTTTTGGGGGTTGGTTTTGTTTTTTTTAGTGGAGAGGTTGATAAGAAGAGGGAAAAAACAAATAGGAATAGGAAGATTTGAGATTGTAGAGGATGAAAAATGCAAACCAGGCAAGTAAAACAGTGGGGACCATTTCACGTCTGCAGAGTTTTGTCCTCAGCGTGCAACCTTTACTCAATTTAGAAAGCTGAAAGGGCAACAAAAAGGTAAAAGAGTTCCATATGGGTATAAATTTTTAGTGCCTTTAGCTAAGCAGTAGACACTAATTGCAAGTGGCTGTAAATTTTCTGGCCCAACCACAGTGAGCAGAGTAGGTGCAAGCAGTTATTGAATGCAATACTTCACATTCATTGTGTACCCAGTCACAGATTTCTGTAACTTTATTCCAGCATGTGGTGGAAAGACTGAAACACAGTTCACCATATTTGTCATGCTTTAAAGCTCGTCTAGGGTTTATGACAATTTTCAGGGGTTTCCAGTGGTGTGTGCAAGGAGTTACTTTCACAGTTTCTGTTCTCTGTAACCACAATTGAACATGTGTAACAACATCCCTAAACACTGCATTAAAAAAAGAGTTCTCTGTAGGTTTGATATATAATTAGGGATTGCTGTTTCAAAAGCTGCTGACAATAGGTCCATTGTCTTTAAAGAAATTCCAGAAGAAGCTTAAAGGAAATAAAGACTGACAAAGGTACCAGAACATAATGAGAGTGTTACTCAGCTGTGAATTTTATCAGCTCTGCCTTCAGCTAATGACTCTCTGCCTTCAGCTAATGAGGAAATGCTGGAGGCCACTTAACCCACATATCTCAAAGAGAAAACCATTTCTCTAGTAAATATCCAAAATAATCCCTTTTCAGCTGATAGACATCAGTAAGAGACCATCTGTTTTCTGAAAGTATCTTTTCCCTGAGCCCTTCTCAACTACTTCAACCCCAACCAAAAAGCCCTGGGAAAAGAAGTGAATTAAATGAGAGGGGAGTAATCACAGACACTGAAACAATGAACTTGAGTTATAAGAACACATGATTCCTGATAGAGTGGTTAAAACCACAGTTGTTTTGTTTTCAGGACCTGGAAGAGAGCAGTTGGTTAAATTATCCCAAAGAGGCGCATCCTGTTACAAACACACATGTGCCATTTTTGCACATATGTCCAGCTGCAAGCAAGCCAAATCTTAAGCTTAGAACATTCCTTGAGAGCAGGTAGTCACTAACTAGGGTAAAAAAAGAAAAGGAAATTCTGGCCAGCTAAGGAAAGAAGAGGAAAATCCACAGAGGTCCTCATGTGCTCATCCAGTTCTCATAAAGAGAACTCACCCCTAAAACTGAGGTTCAAATTTTAAGTCTCTACCATTTCCTGAGAGTTATCATAGGGGCTTTTCACAGAGGGATGACAATGGAAAGACTGATTAATGTCCCAGAATAAAACTCACACCAAGACTTACTGTAGTCTCCTGTCACTGTTTGGAAAACTGTTTTGGGCATATTTATGAGTTTTAAGGGACAATGTTAAAATGTCAGAAAGTGACAAGCAGAATTTGCATCTTTCCTTTGAAAAGATACACGTGGTAGGCAAAAGAGGATATTGCCTCTTTTAATCTCACCTGCACCAGAAGTTATGCTGTCTTAACTGAGCTAACAATGTAGTTTAAAGGCAAACCTTTCAAGGAACTTTCAGCTGCACTATTTCTAACATCTGACAAATTCAGCTCTCTTCAGGAAGATGTTCCCGGGCTCAGACTGCTGAACTCTTTCCACCTGGCAAGAGGAAGGGCTGTCAGGGAGCCAATTCCAGCTCCCTGAGCCTCAGGACTGGTTTGCCTCAGTCTGGATTAGATCACCCAGAAGGTTCCTTTAGCTTCACCACCTGCCAGAGGTCCCTGACATGCAGCTATGCTGTCCCCTGGTCACTTTCCTTCCAAATGCTGACACAAGCACGATAACCCTGTCGAAGATGGCTTAGTCCAGAGCAGTCCCACAGGGGCATTTGGGTGAAATTCTGAGCTCTGCATTTTCTTCTGCTCCAGTATAGTGGGTATAGATGTGGTGATCTACTCTGAGCTTCATTTCCAAAGGCAGTGCATGCTCCCTCCTCCTATTCCCTCCCACGGCATTTTGAATGCTCAGCACTGTGCCTAAGAAATCCCTTGAGTATGGTGGTTTTTTGGGTTTTTTTGGTGTTTTTTGTTTTGTTTTGGTTTGGTTTTTTGTTTTGTTTTGTTTTGTTTTTTAAATTTTCTAAAATGAATAATCTATTTGAAATTAGAAAAAAAAAGCAATAAAGTATAATCTCAGTGTGCTGAGCTCCACCTTTCCTGTGGCACCGAGGCACACATTCTGTCGACCTGGCTGGTCTTTAAATCTAGTGAGGTCAGGACTGATGCCTTGAAATAAGCCTGCTTGCCAGACAACCATGTCTGAATCGCCAACACAGTTTTATTTTGTCTGGTGGAGTGGAAATTTGGCACCAAGAGCTTTTCCCAAGTCCCAAACCACTTCAGGACTTTAAGTGGAGGAAATTTAAATTCCAAAGCTGAGAGAGCACAGCTCTAGTTCTGACTGACAAACTAGGAAATATTTCCATTAACCACCTAAAATGCACTCTCAGGTTGATCATAAAAAGCAGATTAAAACTACCATGGCACTCAGAGCGACTCACTGCCACAGGATTGCTGGAATGAAGAGGAGAGGAAGGGAGTGAGAACATTTATTTATTTTGGTGTGAAAACACTGCAAATTTTTAATTTGGGAGACAAGATTTAGAGAGTTTTCTCAAGTTACAAGGTTAGCCAGACTGCTGAAAAGGTTAAACAGTAAAGATCTGGGATTTTTCATCTCTAACAAACAGATAGGTTGAGCTGGAAGAGTTTGCAAACTGCTCTTCACTGAAGCCGAGAAATCAACATGAAAATACACATTATTAATTAAACAAATCCAAAGGTTTAGTTCATTTATCTGTGACCAAAATCATTCAGCTGAAGGAAAAGAAAAAAAATATTTTCATAAATTTAGCAAGCACATTGTAATACACCATTTCTCCTCCCCAAGGAAAGGCCTTCATTAATTTTATTGACAGAACAAATGTTGCTACCCTATTCCTCCGTCCACATATTGAGTAAGCATCTTGCTTAATGTTTCCGGTAAATGTAGTGGAGTTTATTGCAGGCAATTTTCTAACAACTACAGGCACTTGGATATACAGTCTTATTTCAGTTGTCCAGCTTAGAAAGTCTTTTACAATCTCCTTGTAATGATAATCCTGCACCTCCTTTTCCTAAAATAATCCCAGCACAAATAATTTCAAAAACTGGGATGAAGTTGTCAAAACTGTGGTCCCAAGAGGATTAATGTATAATCTGTCTTATTCACTAAACTATTCCTACATCTCACTGATGTTTTTTGGAGGTGATGGGTTCTGATATGCCTTTAAAAATTACACCGCATGTAATTTTTTGAGAAACTCAGCCACGAAGTAACCCTGCTCCCACTCATTAAGGATCACTACAGTAATGAGAGAGCTCCATTATGTGTCTTCCCAGCAGTTTGCAAGCCAGCATAAGCAAGCAGGCTAGGGGCCACCTGAAAACTGTTGCTGAAAAGCAAAACCTGAGAGCTGTTGTTCTGACACAGAAATTGCCCCATATGCCTGTTTCTATTTTGTACATGGCAACATGGCTTCCACTCAGGTTAGTATGTGGATAGGGCTTGTACAAAGTGAGAGATGGGAAAAACTCCTGAATCACAAGTCAGGGAAGTCTAATAAAAATTAGGAGCTCTCCTCACTAGTCCCTTGCAGACGACTTCCTGCAGATTTTTGTCAGTTTCTTCCACCTTCTCATTTTTAGGAGGCTTTGCCCTGTTACTGCAGAAGAATTTTGGGCTGGAAATGAGTGTCCAGCAACACAGGTGAGGGAACACTCCTTACCTTGCTCACAGAGAGCCCCGATGTAGCTGGGCAGGCACAGGCAGCTGAAGGTGTTGAGGCCGTCAATGCACGTGGCTCCGTTCCGGCACGGGTTGGACTGGCACTCATCGATATCTGCAGCAGAAAATAAAGGTGGTTTCATCACCTGCCCAGTTCCCAGAAGGGAAAAGTTCTGCAGCATTAGTCAGGCTGGTGACTGGGACTGAGAAGAATGAAATATTGCAAAAGATCCCAGTGGTCACTGTGTGGATGAGAAAGAGGAATGCCAAGCAGTGTTATCCTGGTGGAAAATCTGACTCGTGTATGTCAACTCTGGCACAACAAAAATTCCCATTAACCACTAGAGACCTTGAATATCTTCATGAAACTCAAATATTGGAAATCTTATCATGCAGCATTAAACAGACTGCTAATTTCAGTCTGCAGAGCAGCAGAATCTCTGGAATCTCCTTGGTTTGCATTTCTCATTTCTTTCTTGTCTAATCGTATTGAGATAAGGACAAAACATCATAGTACTCATAGTCTTGCACAGTAAACAAATAATATGTCTGTCCCTTCCTCTTCTAGCTGCTAAAACCTTGTCTTCACCTTTTAAGTTGGAGCACAAGATAATTTTATATAATTATTTTCAGCACGGGTCGCTTTTGCACAGGTTATAAGCTAGTTTGTCTCTTCGTAAAGATCATATGAAGTTTTCTAATGTGTGCTGTTCCTCTGAAACAATCACAGAGTAAACTTCAATGGAGATTTTGCAAACATCTCCATCCAAAAATGAACTTCTGGTTGTGGTTCACTCATTAAAATGCAATAGAGAAACTGGACATATCGACAAACCAACAACAATTATGAATAATTGCTGCACCATGTAGAAGGCTTAAAAAGTATATATTTCTATTTTAAAATATGCTCTGGTCAAGTCTTATGCTAGGTCTTACTTGTTCCAGTCATTTTATCATACTTTGTCTAGCTGTCTGGAAGGAAAATTGGTTATCCTGAACCACATAGGTGAGTCTCTTGAAATCTACAGTCGCAGGACGTGCAAAGATGCCACAGGCAACTGGAAGAGGTTCCTCAGCTAAAATTGTTACCAAAATACTAATTTGTACCAAAGATGCATGTGATTATGATAATATTTAAAATCTCCTGCAAAAATTTTCAAGTTTGTGTTCAGTGCTCAGCTTGCCATTCACATTTGGGATTCATTTATCTTACCAGTCTTTCAAAGAACTATGGGAACCTCTTAGGGAACTATCCCAAATATTAATGTCTATTTTGTTTCATTTGGTGTGGTTTTGAATTCAGTGTTGTGAATTCCAGCTCCTGCAGTTCATTTACAGTTTCCTTTAATCTCTGTGTGTGTGCACAAATCTGTGCACTTTATGGGGAGAGGAAAAACGGCAGAGACAATGGGGAACTATCCAACTAATTGTCCCGAAATAAAGCCTCAGTGTAGAATTTTTCAAATGCCCATGCAGCCTTCAACTTTAAAGCACACCAGATCTCATCTACAAGATCTTTAAACTTGAGTTAATCAGCACCAAGGTGGCACCAGTTTACCTAATTCACACTGCTCCCCGTTGAAACCTGGCAGACATGTACAGATGTAGAAGGAACCACGTGGGTAGCAGGTACCACCATTGAGGCAAGGGCTGCTCTTGCAGGGATCCTGGCCTGTGAAACAAGTAGAAAAAGGAATTTGACTCCCTAGTTTCAAGGAAATGGTATATTTTAGTTTTCAGGAGGAAAAAATCTTTCTTCATTGCTGCATTGGTGGTGCAGGCTTTACTGTAGTTACAGGAACTTTATTAACATACTCAGCTACTCAAAATAAGATCTATTAAACAGTAAAGCTGGGCTTCAGGCATCACTACTTTCAACTTTAAGAACAATATGATATTTACTATGAACCAATGTAAATTACTCTTGGAATTACGTTTTTTTTTCACAGCAATTTGCGCTATATTTGGCAGTCATGATACTCTGTTGAGGATTTAGTTTGCATGACATGACAATTAATTATAGCTGAAAACAGTTAAACATATGCAAAGTGAATGGAAAATGCTTTTTTCTTGAACAGGGTTAGTTTATGCAGAATGATAGGGTACACAGAACATACTGACTGGCTGCTTACATTTAGTCAATCAATACCCATGATGTTTAATTTCTTTTCTCAAACGTGTGTTTCCCACCTGCCTTTCTTAAAAATACACTTAAAAAATACGAACAAAGGCACTGAATACATTTGTAACTGGACTGAACATTAAGATAAAAACTTACCTTATGTGAAATCCTCAGTTGTTACGCAAGTTAGCATTTAAATACCATTTCCTTGAAGAGCTTTATGCCTTCCAGTGATTTTTATTTCCATTGAGTTTAGATACCTGGATATTTGCATTTGATTTCATGCCTAGGAGCACTCACTCATACAACAAGTCCACACTAAACCATTTCTAACAGTTTGTTTCTCACAGTGAGAGGGAAATCCTGAAGACAGTCCTTCTGATATGCAAAAATAAAGCCCTGGCTTTGAAAACTTACAAAATGGATAAGAGAGTTCTGTAAATCAGAAGCATGAGAAAAATTAAGATTTTTGGTCATGTTTTCCCAAAACAATCTATGATCTATGAAAAAAAAAAAAAAGTAAGAATATCTATTTTAGTTTTGCAAATTAGCAATTCAAATTCTTCTTATAGAATCAAGTTCCCTGTCTAGGCAGGGGAATGCAGAAGGTCCAGCTGAAAGCCTCCAGAAGAAAATCCTATATGCATAAATTTAGGATTGTAACTAAGTAGCTAAGGATTTCACCTTGGAGGCTTTGGAAAGGATCTGATCCCATCCACTCAATAGGGTTCTTTTTTTAGGACTGCTTCACTGAAAGTCACAAATGTAGGGTTCTTTTAAGCACCTTAATGGTGTTTTTTGTGTGTTTGCTGAATCTGTCCTCCTACAGACTGGATATTTCCACAGTAAACATTTTCAAATTATCAGCTACCTGGATTATTCAAGGAAAAATAATAGTAAACTTATAAAATCAGACCAGTCCAGTTCTTTCCTGAGCTGTATCTAGATAAAATTTGAATTGAAGTGTCACTACTGGTATCACCCATGTATTTGATGACATGGTCATCATGGAAAACAAAATACTGTGGCAAATGATTTCTAACAAAAAGTTCTGTAATTTTTAAGAGACTGACAGTGTACCAACAACTTAAAGCTACAGACAGGCTGAAAAGAAGGTCTTGGTTTTCTCTTGTGTGGAAAGTTATCTTGTAGGTCAAGAGAAGTTCATTTTTATAGAAAATTCTGGTCCTAAAACATACACTGTTGCTTTCTAAATCAACTATAAGTGTTAAAAACAGCCCTTCATAGAAACCAATTCTGTAAGAACTATCACCACTCTCACAAGAATAACCATCAGATAAAATCATCTGCTAGAAATTGGCAAATGAAATCATTCTAGCTGATTTCTCTACCACAACTGTACTGGCTGGTTACCTCCAGTCTGATCCAGAGCTCCATGATGCAAACACCGATGGAAAGTCACCAGGCTTGGGTTTTTTTGCACCCCCCATCCTCCTCCACTTTGTAGGGGTCACAACCAGGCTGATTTCTCAGCTGGAGGGTGACGAGGTCTGTTGTCATTTCACGCGGCGCTCTGATTGACACACCTCTTACCAGAGCCCAGCAACACCTTCACAAGTACCACAACACATATAACATGACAGGGATCATATTTGGGAAGTTACCTGGAATTTGCACTGCTGTGCCTTCAACAGAACCCACACTGGTGCCAATTACAAAATCTGATCCATTCGTGACTTCCAGAAGGGAAAATGATGAAGTTATGGCTTCCACAGTGTTTGGCTCCTCAGAGCTCAGTGTTGAAGGCTCATTTTGGTAGGGACTGTTTCCAGGGGCAATGCTGTTTGTTGCAATGTTAGAAGAGGTGGCTGTGATCTCCCCCTGACCAAACAAAGCTGACTGTGTTTCTGTGCCTCCGTATAAAAGCTGGGAAGGCAAGGTTAGCATTGTAACTTCTTCCTGGCCAGGTTTAAATCCTTCACTTTCGATAATGTTGGGTGAGTCTGAAACAGTTGTGGACACAAACCAAGGGTTCTGGCTCTCAGTACTCCTGTCTTCCTCCTGGTCAGGATTATTGACTCTCCTCGAGGAAGCCTTGACTTTTGTTGTGCTGACTTCTGGAACATCTGTGCTTGCTCTTTCTCCAAAATTCAGAAAAGCAGTAGGCAAGACAGGTATTGATGGAGAATCTCCAGAAACAGCAGCTTCTTCCTCACCAGCTAAATCAGTTACAGGGGTTTCTGTGTTCTCTGTCCCACCTGTTAGCAGCCTACCAAAGTGAGGAGTGCTTTCCATGCTTGTGCTGTCTGAAAAAGGCTCAGGAGAAAACTCCAGCAGAGAGGACTCTGTTGTATCAAGAAAGTCAGTAGTGGATGGTTTATATGTTGCTGTAATATCAGAACTAACCTCTTTGAATATTCCTCCTGATGAATAATTGGACTGATGTGAATCCCATGATGATGATGATGATGATGATGACAATAATGATGATGATGACGATGATGATGATGATGTGCTTGTAATGATTACCTCAGGGTACTCAGATACTCTGTTTACTAAGTTAACAGTTACTGGGGATTCAGGAGTTTGAGGAACAGAATAAAAACTCACTGGATCTGTTTCCTCATACTCTGCTGATGCTGATTTTGTATTTGTGTACACTGTGGCACGATTCCCTTCACTCTTGGTAGGTGACACGGTTGTCAGCTGGGATGTAGGCTGTGTGGTGACAACACTTAACTCGAGCTTGCCAGTTGTCAAAGCCTTTTCTGGCTCACCAGTTACAACTGGTGTAAGAGAAGGAATCACAGGTTGATTATCAGCCAGTTCTTCTTGGCCCATCCCAGAAAAGCCAGAGGTTGTTTCACTTTGATCTGCTATTACTTGGTTGTTTGCTGGAGTACTTGCCTCATAGCTGTTTTCTGTGGGTGTGGTTACAACAGGTTTAGACTCATGATGCACCTGAGGCCTTGCCAGAGATGGCACTGTAGGAAGGAAAATGCCCAGTTCAGAGAGTTCCTTGGTGGTGAGAGTTTCTGTTGCAAAATTCATTTCATTCCCTGAACCCAAATCCATGTCATCTGAGGTTGGTCTGTACCCAGAAGTCACCAGCTCTCTACTTGGTGGACTGGAAGTGGTCAGAGGAAGATTATCACCGGATCCAAGTGTCTTTTCTTTGGCTATGGAAAACTTGGGAGTGGAATAATACTTCTGCCCTTCAGCTGTCATGCTATCATCATAGCTGTATGTTGACTGTGTTACAGGATTTGGCATTGTCTGCACACTTATTATATCTTCAGGCATTGATTTTGAATGATCCATGTCTATAATAGTTGTTTCTTCTGGTGGGGTTTGCAGTCGTTCTTCAATCAGGGTAATATCACCATAAACAGAATCATTCAATATAACACTTCTTTTGTCATCAATCATGGGAATAATTTTTTCATATAACCCAGTGTCACTTGTTAGTTCTTCTGATGAAGCTGTCTTTGGATGAGCAGCAGCTGGATTTGCCACCACCTCTGTTTCTTCTGTAAAAAAAGAGGCTAGTCCTGGGATTGCAGTCTGTGATTCATCTCTTGGTGCCTCTGTGGTCATAACTTTGGAATAAACATGTCCAGGAACACTAGATGAAACATTTAGTTCTACTTTAGATACAGTGGGTATTGAGAAATGAGTAAACATATCAGAAGAAGATGAATCTGAAACACCAACCCAGCCAGAACCTTCCCCAGAACTCTCAGGTAATACTCTGCCTTGTGATTTTATTGTTGATGTTACAAGAGATTCCTCTGTTTCAGGACTGGGAGTTCCACTCAGTATAACAGATACAGGAGTTGTGCTGCCTTTAATCAGAAAATGTGAATTTTCCTCTTGAGAAATAGCTTTAGAAGTGAGTGTTGTCCTATCTGTTTCATTTTCCCCTATCCTATAGTTAGTTTCCTTTTCCTGAGGCTCTTCATTTGCTACAAAATAATGTGTGGTGTCTTCAATCTCTTTAGAGACGAAGCTCTTGGAGCTGTCTTCTGTTAAAGCTGGGGAACTGGGGAACACAGAACTGGGGAATGGGTCTCCAGTTTCTGGCAGTAGCTCAGCCAGAGCACTTGTGACTTCTTCACTAACTTCAACATTTGCTGGAGTGCTTCCTCTTTCAAAGTCTTGTGTCATGTCAGTAGAAAGTTCAGGTCCCGTATTTGCAGGGTGAGAAGTTTGAGGACTTGAGGTACTCTTGATTTCCTTGACAATAAATGGCACTACAGAAGGAAGAACAGCAAGGTCATCTCCCGACCCCTGTCCTGAATACAGTGGATCACCAATGAGCTTGTTATCTGAAAGTTTTTCTTCCTTAGGTGTCAAAAATGTTCTGGGAATATTATTTGTAGGGAAAATGTTTTGCACCAGCTCCTCCTCTTGTTCTATAACTGTGACTGGAGAGCTTATGTATTTCCTTTCAACTGTCACAGGCTCAGTTACTCTGTCATCATTAAATGGCAAAAATGTTTTTTGAACTGGTTCAGTTTCTAATTCCTTTTCTTCTAGATATGGACTGAGAGTCAGAACATTTGAAAATCCCAGACGCTCATGGCTAGTCTGTGTATTTTTAAAGAACGTGTCTGTTGTTGTTTCTTCAGAAGATTCCATAGCTTCTGGTGAAATTTCACTTGGCCTCTCTTCCCCAGAGTGTATCTCTTCCATCAAAGGAATCTTTGTAGAAAAAGTTCTCACTGTCAGCTCATCAACTGTTGTCTCTTCAGTTCCCACGTCCCCTACAGTTCCCATGGAGGCTACCTCATGTTCAGAACTTGTGACCTGCTCATCAGGATCTGTAGTGAAGGCAACATCCAGAGGTGATGTTCTGACAGCTTGTCTGCCATCCTTTTCCCATGTTTCTGGTCTCCCACTAGGGGCAACTGCTGTTTTTGCAAATGGTCTAGTGGATGTGTCTGGTTCTCCAGATCCTTGGTCAGTCATTGAGAAATGACCTCTAAATACTTCTTCCGTAGGTCCATTAGATGTCAGTTTTGTGGTGCTGCTGTCATCTTTGAATTCTTCTCCAGAGCCATGCTCAATCAAGAAAATTTTGCCCAATGAGACAGTTGAAGAACCAACTTTTGCATCTTTGCTTTCTGTAGATTCAGCTACTGCTTTTATGTTGCCAGTACCACGTGTCACCACATCCTCATGAGGGTAGTTACTGACCACTGATCCTGGAGATGACATGATCTCACCCATTTCTGAATGTCCAGTTTCAATTCCTGGTGCAATGTGAGATGTTATCTCTTTTATAGAACCAGATTTTATGTCAGAAGGAGCTGTGTAGGTTGGTTTTGTTTCCATGTATGGTTCTCCTGGTTTTCTTGTGCCAAACATATCCAGGGACATCTGACTTTCTACTCCTGACCCCTCTGTGAAGCTCTCTGACCCAGTACTCAAAACTGTTACTGCAGATTCATCTGTTCTTGCATGTTTTTCATATTCTGTTGCTGCATCTTTCGGTGAAGCATCATCTGTGCTGTAAACTGTTCCTTCATACTTTTCTGGGTTTTTTTCTGTGAAAGGTCTTAATGGACCTGAAGTCGAAGTAGCAGACTCAACAATAAAATCTATGCTTCCAGAACCTGGATCAATAAATGGGGAGCCAATACTTACCACTTTGCTTGTGGGACCCCCTGAAAATATGTCTGCTGGCTCTTCTGCTGATCCTTCATTTACAAAAAGCTGCTTCTCTCTCAAGAGAGGAATGGTGGTGACCTTTTGGATTTCAGCACTTATGGTTCCTGGTACTGTTCTTCTGAGTGGCTCTTGACTTACAGTTCTGACTTCACTTGTAGTGCTCCCAAGTTCATTCAAATCCAAATTTTCCTCTGCAGCAGTAGCTGAATTTTGGTGACCTGAATAAACAGTGGTGAGTATTTCTTTTTCATCATCAATACTCTTTTCAGTTACAAGAGAACTGGTAAACACTTTTTCCGTAATAAGCTCGGACACAGTGTTGGTGGCAACAGTTACTTCAGGACTTTGATCAAAAGCAGAATAAGGAGTACTTATAGCTCTGGGCAAAGCAGAGGTGATTCCTGAATCAGTTACAGAAAATTCTGTCAGAAGCACTGTGCCAGAGCCCAAAGAAATATCTTGCACTGAAAGTGTTTCTTTTACTGTTATTTCCTCTGTCATGGCTGAAGTTACAGTGATGTTATCTCTCACATCTCCAGAGCCTTCCAGAACCATGAAAGAAGCAGCACTCATCTCAGGCTTTGGTGTATGACTTGTTTCCAGAATATTTTCAACAGGGGAATTTGCATTAAGTTTAATAGTTGTTTTATAATGGTCTCCTGGAACAGGGGTTGCCTCTTCTGAAATAAGGTCAGCTACAACTTTGTCTACCGTAGCAGGAATAAAAACTGCCTCTAGAGAAGCAGTTACAGCAGAACTTTCCACAGTAAATGCATCAGGAGAAGATGTTATACCAGAATATTTTTCATCATCTTCCTTTCTTGACCCTCTCTCAACTTCTAAGACTGAAGTGGAGAGATCAGATTCAGTGGAGCCATCACCAGAGGATTCACTAGAAATCAAAAGCAGGCTTTTTCTATCTTTAGGAGATCTCTCCTCAGTTCCCTGCCATGTCACGGTCTCTCTACTGTTTTGCAGAGACTGCTCGTGTGAAGAAGTGGTGGCTACTGATTTATCTGTTGTAACAACTTCAGACTCCCCACTATAGACGGGTTCTAACATTGCAGCCTCTGACGTTGGTTGTGTAACCTCAAATGTTCCTATTACTTCTCCAGCTTTGCTTCGTTGCATAGTACCAGAAGCTTCAGAATCATTTATTATAAATGTGTTTGTCTCATTCATTTGAGAAAAGGTTACATTTTTGGAATGTGCAACGCTTTCGATTTGGTCACTCCTCGCTTCCTCAGCTTTTGTGCTCTTAGGTGCACTTGTAACTTGTTGCTTCCCATTGATGAACTGCAAAGCTGGAGGAGTTGTAACATCAGTCGTATTTTCACAATCTTCATCTTCTTCAAACTCTGCGTAATTTGGAAAGAAAGGATCCAATATTATATATTCAGACGAATCCTGCACAGAGTCTGAAGTACAGGGTTCAGTCTGAGCTGACTCTGCATCAATGTGGGTTTCATCTACTGCATGAGGAAGCATGTGGCGACTGAACAGATCCAAAAATTCATTCACCGGGTGATCTGCAAGAAAAAAAGAGCTTTTCATAATCCCTAAGTAACAGTAGACACATGAAGTACAAGCAATCCATCGGAGAAAAAACGTAAAACCCAAAACAAAAAAAATCTGAAATTCAACAATTTGTTGTAAATTCAGTGTGTTCTTCTGTTGATAAAAAGTTAAATTCTGCCATGGTGTGTGACTTTCTAGTTGGAACCTCTCTGCATATTGAAAACACTAATTATTCAGTATTGTTGATTGCCATGTGCCCTTGATCGCAAACTGATGCCTGAGTTAACTTCTCCTACATTTTCAGCAAAGATGTGGAATGGGCAAGATGAAAACCATTTTTCAGACCAACCTGCTGCAACTGCTTCCATGGATTTAGACACTAATTAACCTCTACCAATAACTGAACCTAGACAAAGCTAAGCAAGACAACGTCTAAAATAAAATAAGACAAAAAAAATCCCTCTGCATCTCCATTTTCCTTTTTGTATAGAGTAATTCAAATTACTAGGAACACCACAACATCTACATCAATCACTCTTCACTAGACTTGGGCCCTAAGTCAGTGAATAAAGTCTTGTTTTATAAAGTTATTGCTATTTTCAATTTTAAAGTATTATGCAGCAAATTAAAAAAAAAAATCACAGAGTCAAAGAACAGCTCCTACTCAGAGGGTAACATGACTGAAGTCCAGTAGTTTTCTCCTGTTTACCATTCACTCTGAATTATTTACACACTCCCACGGGTTGCAAACCTCTCACAGTTTTTTTTCTAGATGGCCAGGCAGATAAAGAGGAGGAAAGAGGACCTAGGAAGGAAAGATTTTAGCTGCAGAAATTGTCATGAATTCCTGCAAGATTTATGATCCCAAATTCCATAGACACTTTTAAAACTTGCCCTTTCAGCACAAACATTACTTCAAGCCTTCTCTTCCAGACAGTGGTAACTATTCTAATTAAAATGAAATTAAAAATTATAATTAAAAAAAGGACACTCAGAAAATGCCCCGTATTTCAAGCTTGGTCAGCTGACTTGAAATTGGAAACCTTGTGTTGAAATCCTACTCTATGTATGTTTCTTTCTTCTGAATGTATGTTTATAACGGTTTTGGCCAGAGCAGATTACTTTCTTGATGGTACTAGAATGGCCAATGGAGCTTTTCCCACATCTGCCAGGACTGAAAGGACTCCTGCCTTAGAGCACTGTCAGCAGCCATTGCTTCCTGAAAAATATCTGCAGTACATGACATAGCTCAATTTTAAAATCCAATCTTCCTCATTGAAACTATCTACAAATCATAAAACAATGACAGCCTGAGGTAAAGCACTTCATAAATTTGAAGTAATTCCCCTACCTATGAAGATCATTTACCCTCTGTGACTATTGAGTCCTCAGAGACAGTCATCAGGTGATCATTCTGGAAAAGAATGTATTCAATCAAATGAAACTGACACAGAGCACTACGAAAGGTTTGTGATTCTTTGGCCTGGGTTGGCTTGTGGGTGCGCAAATTGACTTCAATTTGGTTTTGAAAAGGTCATTGCAACTCCATTGAGAATTAATGTTCTAATATCTCATGCTGTGTTTACAGCTAAACTCATGAAGTATTACTGGATCTCAGCTTTGTTAAAGCTCTAGTTGAAGAATACAGAGAATAAATCACCTTCAGCATTGTTTATTTTAACTACAGTGTCAAGTTTGTACAGCACTAAGCTCAGCGCTGCCAGTGAAACAAAAAAAAAAAAGAGGTTGTTTTTAACCTCGTGCCTCCTTGGCTGTTGTACATTGCCCAGGGAAGCCTGGTGTTTACTCTGTGCTATGACAGCTCTATTAGCTCTACAGAACTGAGATTTCTTCCCTCTCCCTGACGTGTGCTTGTTGGGAATTATTTTATGCAACGCTTGTAAAGAATTAATACTTTTCTCCAGAAAATTAGAAATATTTACTAAGGCTGCCCAATACCACAGAAGAATTAATTTTCTGCAGATATTTATTTAAGATTTCCCAGATTTCCACTTTAAATTTTGTGAAAAGCAGGAATTTGGTAATCTCTCCAAGACCGGCAGTATGACTTTAAGCAGCACGTCTAATAACTATCCTTTCAGAATCCATGAATTTCAGCAAAAGGTCACCCTGGACATACTGAGAAACCATGTCTTCCTAAAAGCAGACATTTCAATTGAGACAGAACTTCACATCTTCCTTTCAATTCTATTGAATGCAAAAACCCATGGGAATTCAGTCAGTGAGAGAGGAATTGCAAGATGGAGCTGATAGGGAGCTCTGAGAGCTTCTGATTTTTAGTAAATTCACTATAAAATAACTGCACCCACACACACAACCAGAGAATCACACAGAGAAATTTGAATGGCCAGGAAAGGTGTCTTGTGCTGTGTGAACAGTGAAGGAGGGATGTGCATAAACAACCTGGTGTATAGACTAGTATGCTATAAAAATTAATTAATGGTTTCACACACAGCAATTAATACAGTGAAACAAAGCGTGCAGCTTTGCACAGAAATTGTACATTAAAAAAAAATAAATTACAAAGCCTGGAAGGGACTGGAAGGCCTGTAGTTTGTAGGAGGGGCACCATGACTAACCAGTTCTGACCAGCAGTGCAGTGTTTCTGCAGTAGTGCACACCTGGGAGTTCCTCAAATTAGTAGCTCACACTAAGCCATTTATGGTAGGCAATAAATTTAGTGAACAACATCTGTTCCAAATTCATCCAGAAGACAAATACAAATTCTTACACATGCAGAGATCTCTATCAGACCCTACTTTTACTTTGTTAGCTTTTTCAAGATCTCACATGCCACAATAATCCAAATAAAAGAACCTTAGCAAAAGACATGATATTCTGATAATAAACTTTCAGGAGGCTCTTTCATTAAACAATAAGTATCTTTGGGGTTTTTAAAATGTTTTGGCTTTTTCCAAAGAACAAATAATGAGCTTTTCAGGAGATAGTAAAGAATGTAATGGATTGATTTTTTAAAAAAATTAATTAGAAATTCTTTTCTTACCTACAGGTTTGATTATTCAGCATTAGCATTCAGGTTGCTCAGTGGCAAGAGCTCTGGAAAATGCTTTTAAAACTTCTGAGATGACAAATAATGTACATAATGAGGTGGCTTCTACATCGTTGTCAGCTGGGTATAAGACACTGGGATGAAAGCCTACCATAAAATATCAATATAGAAGAAAAAGTCTTTATCTGTTGAACTGGTTTGTTAGACTCTGATGGCAGGAACACAGACACTTGAATTAGTTTTTAACTGCCCAGATGCCACTGACCTATGCTGTCCCTGTTTATTTCACACCCATTCCTGCTGCAAGTAAACACATGCAAACCAAAGACTACTAAAAAAGAGATGAAACCAGGTCTTTAAAGGGAATGAGTTTGGCTATCAAATATCCTTATCAATAGCTCATGGGAAACAAGCCAAAAAGAGCTCTTTTTCAAAGAGGTGCTTTGTTATTCTGGCTCCAGAAGGAAAGTGAAAACAAGTAGCTAAAAAGGAGTAAGCCAAGGGTTGTCAGCTCAGAGTGCCAACCCAAACAAGTCCTGTGAGAGATTTATCAGCAAAGCTTCTCTTCAAAGGAAGTGATGAGGTATACACTGAAATGGAGATGGAAAGGATAGGTATATCCAGCCTAGAGTGTTTCTTAATCCATTTAATACATCTAGATATTCTAAATGGCCTGCAAGGAACAGGCATCTATCTCAGTAACAGTTCTCATGTGTAAGAAATGGAAATCCCTCTGGCTACAGGGTGATTTTGCCTGCTACTGCACATAACTACAGAGCCACAAACTAAGATGTCATTAATTCTCATTACAACACTTCCAATCCATCATGACTGGTTCCAAATCCACGTCACTTTTTAGTGGGTCAAACAGAAAAGTTGCCTCCCTGTTACTGGTGTACGAAATAACATCTATGCACATTCAAAAACATGTAGAGTCCAGCAATATTTCTTTTCTTGAGAAGACTTTTAATATCCTACAAAGATCTTTTCCAAGACCATCTTTGAGGGGGCAGGCAGTAAAAAGCATTTTCTCTCTCAAAACCTACCAGATAAGAATTTGAAGAATTAATAGGGAATTCAATACAAAACATATGATGATGTTTTCCCAAACTTTTGAAACACAAAATATTTCATTCAGAAGATTTATGGTTTTATGAAGTCCCTTTCAAAATGGGGCTCTTAACATCTAATCTGGCATCCTGCAGATAATGGAATTTCACAGTCCTGCAATTTGTCCACTTATTTCTTCAGAGCCACATGCTGAGTTACTTGTGAGCAGTAGTACAGTTCAGTCTTTTGTAGAAGGTCTGATAAAACCATGAAATTCACATAAAATATTCAGTGGACTTTAAATCAGGCCCTATATTTTGACAAGAATACAGCTAAACACGAAACCAAAAAAAAAAAAAAAAGAGGTTTTAAATAGAAGACTAAAACCATTTTGGACTCTATTTTGAAAGTACTTCATTGCATAAGGTGACACTAACATGAAATCCTTAACGTTCACCATCAAGAACCCATAACCATGAGACAGGTTTGCATGAAAAATCAAAAGAGTGTGCATTAGTCGAATTATTTCCTGCCCTTGATAATCAGAATTCTTTGGGGCTGGCTTTAATAGAGTTATATCAAGATAAAAATGTTATTGGTTATTGTTGGAGAGAGCATAGAGGAGGCCAGAGCTGATCAGAAGGATGGAGCAGCTCTGCTGGCAGGAAAGGCTGGCACGGCTGGCATTGTTCAGCCTGCACAGGAGAAGCTTTGGGCTGACCTCACTGTGGCCCTGCAGTGCCTGAAGGAGCTGCAGCAAGGATGGAGAGAGACAATTGACAAGGGCTGGAGGGACAGGACACAGGGAATGGCTTCCCACTGCCAGAGGGCAGGGCTGGATGGGATCTTGGGAAGGAATTGTTCCCTGGGAGGGTGGGGAGGCCCTGGCACAGGGTGCCCAGAGGAGCTGTGGCTGCCCCAGGATCCCTGGCAGTGTCCAAGGCCAAGTTAGACACTGGGGTGCAGCCTGGGATAATGGAAGGTGACCCTGCCCATGGGACAGGGTGGAAATGGATGCAACTTAAGGTCAGTCCCAACCCAAACCATTCCATTTTTTATGGTTCTATGAAGACATTAATAAAACATATGTATAGATGTAAATGGTTTTAATGAGCTGTTTAAAACCCCTGCACATTTTTGGGATGCTCATGATGGGATTGCAAATGTTACCCACCAGAGACAGCTTACGGACAGCTAAAACTCAGACTCTGCTTCACCTGGAAAACAACAAGGAGTCCTCAGTGCAGAAGACAGTGGAGATAGTTCAAACCTCTGAAAGACCAGTGAAGCCTCATACCCAGGCTTGGAGGAGGATCTAGGAGAGGAAAGACTTAACCACCTTTGTGTCATGCACTGACTCCCCTGAACCTCAGCTCTGCCTGGAACCTGATCTGCAGTCTGGGTGGATTTTGGCAGCTTCATGACCATGGCTTGCTGAAACTCTTACAGCAAGGAAAAACCTCCAAACTCTCAACCAATTCCACAGCAATGTGTCAGATTCACTGAATATATTCTGTTTTAAAAGCATAGTGAGGAAATAAAAAAGGGATTTGAAAAGCTGTCACAAAAAACCAAAAAATTTCAAAACCGTTCTATTAAGTAGGGTGTTCATTCCCCTTAAGATATTACATTCAAATTGGAACAAAATCATTCAATTTTACAGAAATAAATCAATCTGATAACATCTTTTGGGCTGTTTTGTTTCACAGTAGAGTTTTGAGGGTTTTAAAAGCATATTGTTATTTTCATTTAATTAAAAAAAAAAGATTTTGAAATACAGATATTTCTTACTGAACCAAAATTCCAAGTGCCAGCCTTTAGAATCTGCGGTTCCTCTAACTTGTGCCATCTTTCAATATCAATATGTCACATAAGCATGGTCAAAATGCAACAGTGCTCCAGGCAAACTCCTTCTCCTCTTTGGGAAAAACTAGGATTACTGCCAAGGAGGTGGTCTAAGGCATTAAAGAAATATGGCTACTATTATATACACCTAAGTCAAAAAATAATTTAAAAAAAAAAGTCCAGAAATAATTAAATTTTTTGATGCTTTTAATGCTTCTACCTCACACTAACATGACTAGTATACATGATGAGGTCTTGTAAAATCCAGCTCTTGATTAGTGTTCACTCTAAATAAACAAAAGGTTTTATTTAGTTCACTTACAAATGTTTCCCAGCTGGACATACATATTTCTTAAATTTTGTTAAATTTGGCTCCTGTTACAAATCTTTAAGGATGTAGGGCATGTTTCAGTAATTTGGGGTTTGGATTGTTTGGAGATTTTTTTTACCTTCTAAATTTTATCAAAAATTATGTTTTGTTTATCACTCTGAGAGCCAAAAGAGATTATTACTTTACACACACATATTTAAATTTACCTTGCATAAAAGTCTCAATGACTCAAGTAAACTTCTGGAAGAAAGTAATTGTAAGGAGTGACTTTTGCACAGCTGGCTGGGTAGGAGTTGAAAGTGATTCAAGGTGTATGGTCAGTCTTGCCTACTGAAATTCACTTATCCAGTCTGTCTGCTTTACCACATTTGGGTGTCTTTATGCAAAATCCACGAGTATCAATTTCTGGCATGTTCCTGCTCTGCAGCCTTTCTACAGCCATGCCAGGACCCCAGGCTGGAGCTGCTGGCCATAGCCAGAGGCACCTGTGAAAAGTGGATGTCACTTGGGTGGACATCTGTTCTGAACAGGGCTCTGGGCTCACTCACCACAAAACTTTGCTAAACTCCAAAGCAACAAACAGGATGATGCAGAAACTGTGTCAAAAAGAAAGGAACTGTTTCATTATAAAAGCATTTATTGGAGCCTTCTAGCAATCCCTGGCATTTCTTTTGTTCATCTCCCCCACCCGACAATAAAATTGTTAAAAAGAAGCAGACTGAATGAAATGTCAAGTTGTTAAAAATGGCAGCTCTGCCATGTCAAGGCTGAGCCCCAGCATGGCCAGGATACAGCTCCCTGGATAATGCCTGGATGTTTGTCATGCAACATTCTGAGGGTAGTCATTCCCACTTCCTTTCTGATCCAATATGTCACTAACAAAACATGACTCCAGCTTGTGGTGCCTCCTCCTGAGCAGTCCTGGGCGTGAGCAGCCTTCCAATGACAACGTTTCACTCACTGCCTATGGAGAAGACAATTCTACAGCTCTGCAGGGCTAAACAACCCAAACCCAAATAACAGCCATGCATTTTTCTCCAGATGGAAACCAAAACAAAGCAAGGAGTCAGACTGTATCTGACTTAGCTCGTGTGTCTGGCTGCTTGTAGAGGGAGGTCCAACGCTTCAGCAAAAGCTGGTTGGGAAAGAGAAACTGCTCGTGGAATTACCTCATCTATTATTTCATGTGTGATATTCCACAACTGAGGTGGAAACACTGAGATATCAAAGAATTTGGGGCTTTCCTCTCCGGCTTCCCCACTATCCCTTCGTTACATTTACATCCTGCTGAGAGAACCTCAGATGCTTCCACCACGACACAGCTGGCAAAAGAAAGAGCCAGTTCTGACCCTATCACGATGGGGAGACAGTGTCCCCTGCAAGAAGAATCAAAAATTGGCTTACCACAACATAAATCTCGGCAAAAGTCAGAATACTACACTTAGAATCTCAAAGCATATGTCTACACTTTTACTGCTCCTGTGGCTGCTCAGGGCTGAAAGCAATATTCTTTCCCCTCTTCCTTTTTCCAGTAATACCAAACCACTTGGCTTTAGGGAAAAAACTTACAGTATACTCCTTAATGCGGCAGTTGGGGAAAAAAAAGGTTGACACAATATTATTTTAGAAGTAATAAAGGTTGGTTTACATACTAGGCATGTGCTAAATTTTATTTTCTTGATTTGTCTCACAAGAGGAATTTTATCTGGCAAAAATAAAGCCAGAAAGTATTTTGCAGTTCAAGCTCTAAAACAGACAGCAGTGTTTGTATATGTGAATGTATGTTTATGAGAGGAGAAAGAAAGAGATAAAAAGAGGAAAACAGCAAGAAAAGGAGACAGAAATGGAGGAAAAGAGGAAGGGAGGGAGGTGGAAAGGGAACAAGGCAGAAAGGAGGAGGAAAAAAAAGGAGGGAAGGAGAGGGAAGAAGGGAGGGAGGGAGGGAGGGAGGGAAGGAGGGAGGGAGGGAGGGAGGGAAGGTGCGGAAGGAAGTTGTGGAAGGAAGGTGTGGAAGGTGCGGAAAGTGCGGAAGGAAGGAAGGAAGGAAGGAAGGAAGGAAGGAAGGAAGGAAGGAAGGAAGGAAGGAAGGAAGGAAGGAAGGAAGGAAGGAAGGAAGGAAGGAAGGAAGGAAGGAAGGAAGGAAGGAAGGAAGGAAGGAAGGAAGGAAGGAAGGAAGGAAGGAAGGAAGGAAGGAAGGAAGGAAGGAAGGAAGGAAGGAAGGAAGGAAGGAAGGAAGGAAGGAAGGAAGGAAGGAAGGAAGGAAGGAAGGAAGGAAGGAAGGAAGGAAGGAAGGAAGGAAGGAAGGAAGGAAGGAAGGAAGGAGCATATAAAATGTCACTTTTTCTAAGAACTGAAGCTGTGATGATAATTATCCCACCTGCTGTACCCAAAATTGCTCCTTTTACAGCTATCTGAGGAAGTTTATTCCACTTATCATGTGATTTTCTGGTGTTTTACATCCTACTATTTCTCAAGCATTTTTTCAAGTACCTCTTAAGCACACTTTTAATTTAATACCTGCACAAGCCCACTGGTCATGTTGCAAGCACCTAAAATCACATACTTTTGCTGCTGTTCTTTGGGGGCATTATTTTGAGCTATTGTTCATGTAGTAACACACAGTCCTTTTTCTCGTGGCAAATTTTTTTTAAGTTTCACTTTTCTTCATTGAAATAGGACTAAAATTTTGTTTGGGGCAAATTAGTCTTGTTGTGGACTCTTCTGCAAAAAATTAATTGAATTGCTACAGAAGTGCCAGTGATAACTCAAGGTACTGCAGTATCTTCATAACTTCTTAAAAGCAAATGAGTTTTAGGATATGTAATTAGAGTAATAACACACATAAATATTGATGTATGTAGCACAAGGATTTTTGCATATATATCTGAATCTTGTGCCTTGCAAATGTTATTCAGAAGATACAGAGTGGATTCTGCAATTGCAACTTTAATGGATTATTCTCAGTATCATCCCTTACTTCTGTAAAAAAACACAAAACAAACAAACAAAAACAAACAAACAAACAAAAACCAAAAACAAAAACAAACAAACAAACAAACAAAAAAACCGCAAGAGCTGATTTTTTTACATTTATCTACAGGCGTTAATCAAATTGTTTAGGTTATAAAACACCCAAAGCAGCTCAGGGATAAACCAGAGGTTTTCAGTTAAATCACTATATGTCTGTAAGCTCCTCTCTGCTGCAGCTGGAGTGACACAAATATGTCTCTCTACCAGACACAATTTCAAACAATGCATACAGATCATGAGTGTTTGTTTAACCATAGAATCACATAATTTTTTCTTTCAACATCTTGTTTCATCTAAGTTTTCCTTTCTGTTTTGTTTTGTTTTTCCCTGGCAAAACTGCAGCATTTGTTTCAGAAAAAATTAAATTTTTTTTTAGAAAGACTTGGGGGTCTTTTGGAAACGACACTTCTATTGGACAGCACTTGAGAACAAAGATTTTAAACCAACTACAGCTAAAAATAGATGCCTTGCTGTGGTAATCTTACTGCACCACTAAAAATCAGCAGAGGGAGACATATTTTTGGCTATAAACTACTGCCACTAACTCCATCCTGTGCTAACATGGTAATATTGCTGCAGAATTTGTTCATACCTGACAGCCTCTGTGTGTGGTCAGAATAAACTGGAAGAAAATTACATATAGGTCAAGAAGTCAAACAATTCAAATAAAGTGTGAACAAATACTTGTCTGAAGTACATCTTGGGTTAATCCTCTGTCCTGTCAGTTGGACCTAGTGTCCACAGCATTTCTTAAGGACTCATGAATTTTGCTTCTAATGTTCAGTGTTAACTAGGCATGTGACTGGAAACTCACTACAACTCAGAGTAGTGAATATATAAGCAAGCCCAGAGCCATTTCACTCACCACTTTCAAGAAAAGAAAAGCAATAGTTTAGAAAAAAATCCCACAATGAAATACAATCAAAAATCTCAGTGCTACTCTGTGTACATATAGGCACATCCTTTACTACTATTTTGGCAAAAACAACAAAAAAATTTGCATCAAATATGTGGAAATCTTTTTTCTAATGCCAAAAAAGCCTCCCACTGAAACTATAGGACTCCTGCTTGATGAAATGCTACACATAAAATCCAAGAGTGTGAGTTTAAAGTTAAAAATTATTGTTTCTTGTGCACTCTTTGAGCTAATGATGAGTATCAAAAAGGTAATGAAGTCTAGCAAGCAGGTAAATACCTAGGCAGGCAGGGACTACTGGAAGACACTCCTGACCAGGAATAAAAATCCAGCTGCTTTTCTCCTCCTCAGGAAGTAAAAAGTTTTCATACTGAATTCTCCTCATTTAAGAAAAGCAGTAATACAAGACTTGTCAGAAAAATCCTAATGCACTGAGCAGCTTGGAAAAAAACCTATAAAGAAAGATTGATGACTTCATCATCAGGTTCCCAAAGACAACACACATTACGCAGCAGCCACTCTGCACACATCCGCACTTGTGGCAGGAAAATATTCTGAAATACATTAGTGGGTATTTTGTATGTTATTGATCAATTTTATCACTTAGTCACTTCAAAAAACAAGGATGATTTTAAAAGACTGGCTAGATTAGCAAGGATTAATCCACTCACTAAACTGAAAATATGCAGAAAAACTGCAAAAAAAGACCACTGAAAATTGAAATAAAATACCAAGAATGATACAATCTGGACACATTCAGAAAACTTTGGTACAGAAAACCATTTTCCTAAAAAAAATTAAGTCATATTGCATCACCGTGTAAAAGACAGCTCATCTTTTCTGCATTAGGATTTCTTAAGACTTTCTCCACATGTAAACAAAATGTCTAAAAGGATTCCTGTTCTTCACAACAGAAGTATGAAAAACTACATTGTACCTATGAATAAAATTCCTTCATTTCTCCCATGAATAAACAAAGAGCTATAAGAAAGCTGGAAATGTGTAATCCCTATGTCTAGATCTGAGATGTCTCCTTGGATACAATGCAAAAACAGGAGGGAATGCGTAGGCATCCTCTGAACAGTGTTTAATATGAGGGCACTGTTCTTTGTATCTATGGAAGTCTAGAAAGGAATGTGGAAAAAGAAATTATTGTTCTATAATAAGTCTTTCTTCAGGAAGAGATAGCAATTTTGGCGTAAAGACCATTTGTTAATTCAGTTTTAGCTTCTTGTGAAACTATCTAAGTGTCAAGTTTCAGCTCTGTTTGATATGGAGCTGGTGGGTTTGGTTTGGGTTTTTTTCCTTTGCTTTGAGAAAAGGAGAAGTGCACAAAAAAGCTAGAATTTATTAAAACTGCTTGGTTATTAGTTTTGCTTTCATACAGGGCATCATTGCTGTTCTGCTTTAAATATAATTTATATGGGATGGTGTACAACCTATCTTAAAAAGCCCTCCACATCACTAGCAAAAAACCAAAAAAATGTATTCTAATATAGAAAAACACCAACTGGTTTAGTTAAACAACAGATCTACTCTAGTTTGGATTGAACTCAAATGTGTTCTGGGAAAAAAAATCACCTAATTATACAATGACTCAGAAGCTGTAAACTGTTATGAAGACATTATGGTATCTATATCCTCACATCCCCACAACAGTTCTGCTCTCAATCACCTCATTGGAATTACTGTGGTGTAATTACACTGGGGAAGATGATATCAGTATCTGGCCACGTTACTCAGTGTTTAACACTTCAGTTACTCCAGGCACAGGAAGAACGTGGCCATCTCTACAGCAGGTTTTATGAATAATATGGAGAGTTTGGTCACTCAGAACATGAAAGTTACTTTAGTCAGACCTGCTTCCCTGAGAAATGAACTTTAGAGCATTAAATTAATAAGGAGACAAGCCCAGCCTTCCATTAAGGAAAGAAAGAAAGGAAATAAATAATTTTTTTTTTTTTTAAAAAATTGGTCCTGTCCATGTGAGGCCACTTTTGCTGTTGCTTCAAGATCCCACCAGAAATTAGTTCAGGTCAGTCTAGCTGCAAGACAGAATCTTACCTTACAGTAAACTTTAGTTTGAAATAGGTCCTATAAAGAAACCACAGCTTTCAGTAGCATATACCCTTCATTTGGGAAAAAACAAATGGTGATTTCAACACACCAAAGACAAAGTCTCCTCTCCTTCAGCAGAAGTCTCTAACACAATAATTAGAAAAAAGGCACACCAAAAATTGCACCTAGCATTGTGTGCATACCACAAATAATGGTGTCCAGAGAGATTATTTGCCAGTGGCCAAAAAAAAAATCATCTTAAAGGAGAACAATGTGGCTACAGATGAAGAGATATGTAAACTTGGATGCTCCAAACTTTTAGGTTGTTTCTTGCAATGCCTGGAAGAGGCAGTGTGAGGCTTGCTGCTCCTGTACCTTCTCTGCTGTGGTCATCTCAACACTCCTAGTTCCTGGGACAGAGCCAACATCTTCCCTCCCTGCACAGCACCAGTACATTCCCATTCTCCCACACACTCACCCCCCTCAGGAGTTACCAAAAATGAGGGCTGAAAAAGGGGATGTGGTCATTCTCTGTGACTGAGAGGAGAAATAAAAGTATCAAGGGATAAGTGTCAGGAAGAAAAAAGACCTATTCAGACTAAAGACAATGCTGGCAAGAATAAACATGGGTATAAACTGGCCAAGAAGCAATTCAAGCTAGATATTAGAATCAGGCTTAAAGAGAGCCATGACTATCTTTGACAGCCCTCCAGAAGGAGCTGTGAAGACAACAAGATTAAATTAATTTTAAGGCAAGGTCTAAGATGGACCTGAAAAGACTCTATTCTGTCTCCTTTGTTAAGGTTTATGACTATGACTCATTACCATTCTGCATTTCATTCAAATTTCATATGCCCTCTCTTCATACTGCTAAGACAGAAATATGCATGTCAGAGAACTACATGTTGAAACACAAAGGTTTGTAACCTCTTTCCATAACATTCCACATCTACAAAGCACAAATTCCTGCAATTTTGGTCTCTTCAAACCTGGAGGGGACAAGAAACCAGACAGAGCTGGTGTGAGTTCCAGCATCCAACAAGCACTTTGAAACTTATTCACTAAATAAAGACTTTCAAATGTCTCCAAAAAACGCAGGTGTGCAAATTACTCCTGATTCAGACAGGAGTTATGTTTCCAGCATCCCCTCAACCACTGTTAAACAACACCCCCACAAGCATTTTTCAGCTCATAAAAGCTTTATGAGCTGAAAAGTTCCTCCAGGTTTGTTGTTGTTTTTTTTTTTCCCCAGCTGCTAATTCATGACCTTCCAGCATCAGCAGCAGCCCTCACCACTAGGAAACATTGGAGCTGTGAGAACACAACTGGGCACAAGGTGGCAAATCCTCACAGTAAAAGAAAAAATCCTGTGTCCCATCTGGTGACATGGGAAGCTGTGTACATGGTAACACCTTGCACTGCAGGGGTATTTGGCCTCCTCACTCTCATAATTCTGAGGGAAAAGCTCCTGTTTCCACTCCAGTGGATGAAGGTACCAGGCCCCTTCCATTCTGAAACATGTGCATGGTTCTTTTTGTAGCATAAAAAGGGATGCTTTCTCATGTGCAAGGATATTTTCCTCATTAATTGAAACACCTCCCCTACATCTGTCCATGGGCTGTCAGAAAAAACATGTCTTATTAACCAGATTAATTTGCACACCTGCCTCATGTTTGCCCACATGGGAGTTGTGGATTGTTTGTACATTTTCTCAATGAAAACTGCTGTATTCCTACATAAATAAACAGCTTTATCTCTTCGGCTCTGTGTTCCTTCTTATCAGCCCTAGAGCACATCCTCCAGAATTTAAATTGAGCTTGACCTTCCACCAGGCATCCAAATTACTTCTGTTTCCATGCCTTATTTTGGTTTTTTTTTAATCCAAAAGTAAACTTCCTCTGTGAAAGTTTTCGTTGACTGCAAGCATGAATTTTAAATACTGGGAGTAAAGCTATTTACCTGTAGGATAAGAAAAGAAGTCTTCTAGGAGAAACTTTCTCTGGTCTAATAAACGTAAAGTCTTAAAAATCATAATGATTAATAGCACCTTCCAGTTATGCAACTTGTACTACTTCATATTAAGGGGGATGTGTTTGTGAGACAGGATAATATACTTGCCACTTTATTTAACTGAATTTAACTCAACATCTTTTGAGTGCAGCTTCAGCCTGCAATAATAGTGAAGAATAATATCCCCCCAAATTCCATACATCCATAACACATTTCATATACAAACAGCACATTCCAGCCCAAAGACTTCAAAACTCTTCAGAGAAGTTGATGCCAGTCTGGTGAGGGTTTGAGAAGGAGGAGAAAGGCACAAGGAATCCTTCCTGCCTCTCCTTCCACCTGTGCTTGGCCACAGGTGAGTTCACCTGAGCCAGTGCTGCTCCCTACACCACAGGCTCTTTGTCCTGCTTGATGAAAATGCTTTGTCCTGCTAAAAATATCTCAGCATCTCAAGAATTCACACATTTAGCACAGCCTTTCTCTTCCATGTGGACTGTAAAACACTACTCCTGCCGAACAAAGCCTAATGGCACCTCCATGGAGCACTTAAATGTTATTGTGCCCACACTGTGGATGGCAAATAGAGCTGCAGGGAGCAATATTCAGCTGTGTAATAACAAGGTTTTTATTATAATTGAGTGACAGGAAACAAAACATGGTGCTGAATTTCTGCTGAGCCCTGCCTCACTATTAAATTGTTGCTTCTGGCAAAATCTGAATAACATGGAGGTGAAGAATGAGGGGGAAAGAATAATCTCATAAATAGTTCCAGTGCTTCTGCAAACACAAAAAGGAAAATATATTCTTTTATAGACAGTGCCATCTGTATAAAACCTCTCATTATTATTCCTATTTGAAACAGTTATTTCTTGAAGAGCTTTGGTAAGCAAGTTGTCCTTTCTTAGGAGGCACTTTTGGACTCCTGACTTGAAAATCAGTGCAGGCCTTTGTTTATAACCCTCACAGATTAACTTTATCTAAAAATGCTAAGCTGTATTACCTTGAAAACATGCCAAAGGAGGAAAAACCTTTGTTTTATCATAGACACAATGATGTAAAATAAACTGTATTTATAATTTCCAATCAGCTAAGAATAAAAAGCCAGAGGTACAGTTAATGTAGTTCTTTATGATAGTGGATCAATTCTCAAATAAGGAGTGATAAAATAAGAAGTTAAACTACATCCTAGTGAAAGGCATATGTTGGTAATAATTGCCAAATTCATTCCTCCTCATTACTCTCTATACACATTTTCTTCAGCACAATAGAAAGTTTATGGACTAAGGAACAATGAAGGGAAACTGGGACTAATAGGACTTTTCAAATGTTGTCTTTCATATTTGTAGCAATAAATCAATCCAAATCCTCAGAGAGAATAAATCTTTGATAGTTCTAACTGATTTTTTGGGTTGAGCAGGTAGAGGGTGCCTTTAGCCTGTGGGTAGCTAAGTGAGGGAATTCCCACTGCCAGAAAAATGACTAAAACTCCTTTTTAACATTGCACTAGACAAATGATGAGGCTCTCTGTGTTTAAAGGAACACAGATAGTGCCCTATGAAGAATGTAATAATATTTCAAGAAAATAAACTTTTTTTCTCTCCTCACAGACTAAATAATTCTTTAAAAGAGATTTTTAAGGATTTATAACTTCAAGTCTGCTTATAAACACCCTGACACATATGCACATCTACACCTGGGAAATGCATGCAAAGCTTTGAAAGTTTGTGAAGATGAAGAAGCCAAACCCTGAAGAAAGCTTGTCCTAAAGACCTGATCACCCAAGGCAGAGTAACAGCAGCTAGCAGCTATGGAGAGTATCTGCACATTAATCCACTGTCCTTTACATAGTCCACTTTGAACCAAATCCTAGTTTAATGAATCACAGTACTCGCAGTATTCTGAAAAGAAAAAAAAGGGCTCTTCTTGATGTAAATCCAGAGAAGTCCTACATCCAAACCCTCCCAAGCCATACTACCTCTTTCCACCACCTGAACACATAGCTGCCCAGCACAACCCACTCTCCAGTGTGAAATAAACTGTAGCATAACTCAAAAATCTAATAGGAAAAACAAGGTCTCTATTACCTAGTCCAGCTACTCATTATTAAGTCAAATTAAGTGAATTTCCACAGGTACAAAAGGATATGTGGTTTAAGTCTTGTTTTCAGAAATTATGCTTCTGCTCTGACTTACTGGACTTGTATCATTTAATGGAGACTCTCAAGGCACTGGTAACATGTAAAGACAAAATAATGATAATACAGCACAGAAACAAAAGTTTCGTAACTATCTTTTTCTGAAATAGAAGTCTAAGCTCTTATTGATAGTATTTGTGCAGATTTGCATCCTGTAAATAAAAGGTAGAATAACAAGCACAACATGAAAAAAGATACCAAACCAAGGTGTGAAATGTACAGGATATGGCAGTACTGGTTTTTGATTTTTGAATGGAACCCTACTGAGAACGAACCTGACAAAACCATCCAAAAGACTTCCATAAATTATGAATTCTGCTGGATGAGGTCTTCAGAGGCACTGAAGTTATGGCCAAAACCAAAGAGAAAACAGTTCCTGACACAACCATTCTAAAACTATTCATGTAGTTAAGGTATATGGCAAAAATAAAATCGATTTTTTACTGTGCTCCTTCAAAAAAATAAAATCATTATTATACAACCATAGGATAATTAAACACAATAAAACATTGAAACTAACCAAAATTCTGTGATTTGTACTGCTTGTCAGTTTCTTTGTTTTTCATTTTAAAATGAAATATTATGTTTTACTGTGACACCTTAAATAATAGTCAGTTGACAGGCTTCTTTAATGTAAAACTGCACAGTCTTCAACACTTGCATTATGGAGACATATTCATCATCAACCCCAAAGTTCATTGCTACTTTAGAAATTTCTGTTCTGGATACCCATGGAATTGAAGCTACATACGCATGTACAGAACCATCAGCTAAAAAATGTGGCAGAATTATATACTGCATCAATTTGCACCACATATTCTCTAAGATGGATTTTAAAAATGTTATGATATGCTATAAGAGAACATGAAAAACCCCATTCCTCCAAATCACAGGAGGCAGTAGAGTGCTTTAATCATTTTTTAGCTGACTACACTGTACATGGCATTGTTAATTGCTACAGACCAATGGAATGTTAAAATAATCTAGTGCTTTGTTTAGGACTAGTAATGCATGGAATGGAAGCTGTGAAATTAAAATGCTTGTTTCACAGACAGCTGGAGTTAAATTGGTGACTTGACAACATTAAAAGAGGAAACTGGACTGTAGCCATCATGACTTTTAAAAAGAAATAAAACAGTTTCATATTCATTCTTATATAGAAATTATTCTTACCACACAGCATATAAAAACACATTTTGGAGAGGCTTTTAATGGACAGAAAAATAGACCTACCAATATTCAGCAAGTTGCTGTCTAGACAAAAGTGGTACTTTGCATCCTTCAGCGATCCAACAAACATCTCCAGCATATTCTAAAGCACACCTGTTTGTCATAACAAGCTGTCCACTCTGATGGACTGAAGGTCTAAAAGGCAAAATCTTACCTGTGTCATTGCCTGTGATTTGAATAACATACAATCTTATGTCATTATCAGGGTGTGAAGTGGAAGGAGACACCTCCTGAGGTTGCAAGGCCTCTGTGGCCTCCTTCACTTGGGGTGGAGCAGTAGGTCGTGCCACTGCAGTGGCGGTTGATGCTGTGAAATATTCCTTATCGATCTCTGGCTCTAGCATCTTTCCTGGCAGATCATCCTCAGCAGTGGTTTCTCTGGGAGAAACAGATTCATCAATTATGATGATGTCAGGGCTTGTTACCTCCTCGTCTTCCTCGGTAATGATGCGTGGAGACTTATGAGTGACAAAAGGCCTGGTTGCAGATGTAGGCTGAATTTTGTCTACAGTACCAATGGAAGGTGTTGTCATGCTGCTGAGAATCGTTGCCTTATCTGTTGCAGTAGCTGCAAATACAGCTGGCCTGGTTTTCTCAGGTTCTGCAGTCATTCCTGAACCTTCTGCAGCCTGACTTGGAGAAGCTCCCAGAGTCAGGCCAGTAATGCTTTCCACAGTGGAACGTCCTGCTGGCATCTCATGGGAGGGTGCCACAGAATCCCAGCTATCTGCATCGTCTTCCTCCCTGGTGGGGGTTCCTGGGCTGTCCTGCGTCTTTGCTTCACTTCCAGCAGTTATGGGCATCACCTCAGTGACCTCCTCATCCTGACCACGAGCAGTTTCATCTGTTGGAGTCACCGCGAGGTGCAACCAGCTGCTGGTTTCCTCAGGTCCCAGAACGCCTCCAATGTCTGTGAACATCAGTGCAGGCACAGGTACCTCTGTGGTGGGGAACGTCTCATCATAAGCTGAGCCTGTCTCATCCTGCGTCTCCTGAACTGCTGTTTGAGGCCATTCAGGTCCTGGTGACATCTCTGGTTCATGTGTGTGGGCAGATGTCACAGTAAGCGTGGGCTCTGTGGCAGTTCTTGCTTCCAAACCTTGGTCCAGTGTGGAGAGCTCTGGCAACACCTTGCTATGTTTTGCAGTTGTTTCTGTTGCTTCTGCATGAAAGATATCATCAAAAGGAGTCTGATCAGTAATTGGCATATCTCTACTGACCTCACTCTCTACAGTAACTGGAACTAGGGAAGCACCATACTCCCTCTGTGGAACACCAGTATCTACCTTTGTTACATCTATAAATTTAAAAGTTCCCTTTGTCCCTGATATCTCATCTCCTTCATGCTCAGTTACCCCCACAGCTGTGGGCACAGCACTTGGCAATACCATTATACTTGAGGAGCTAAAAGACCCTATGGCTGCACTACTTTCTTCCACTGGTATTTTGGATACTGTGGTCATTTCCAAATCCAAGGAGCCCCTTGTGTGGGATACACTTGTAGTGTCTCTACTCTGACCAAAATCAGCTGATACCACTTCTCCACCCCTTGTGGTCTCTTCTGGCTCTCTGCTTGTCTCAGTTGCATCTGCAGCTCCTGGATGCACTGTGGATTCCACACCATGTCCTGGAGATGATGTAGGTTCCATTCCAGAGAAGCCATCCTCTGTAGCAAACTCAATCCCTCTTCCACTGTGAGATGACTCATCTGTCATATACCCCTCCTCTTTATCTGTTGGCAGCCACGTGCCAGAACCTGGAGGGGCTTGTGTGATCTTCTCCTGCACAGAACATCCCTCAGATTCTGCTGTAACACAAGGAGGAATGGTGGCTGTGGAATGAGGGATCTTCACATCTGTTGTCCTCATTTCTGGCTGTTTTGTTTTCTCCTGCTCCTCTAAGACAGCTGATGCTTCTCTCTGCTGAGATGAGGGGATAAGAGACATGGTGCCTTCTCCAAAGCTTGGCAGGGAATCGGTGCTTCCTGAGATGGCCTCAGATTCTGTTTGATCAGCAGCTGACACAGAAAAGGATACAGGTGTTCCAGATGCCACGGTAGGCTGCACATCCCTCAGGTCCTCTCTGCTCCCTTGAGCTGAGATCTCACTGTCAAACACTGTCGCAGAGCTAAATTTAACCCACGGCATTGAATCCTTCACTGCAGAAAACTGTCCAGAGCTTACTGCATGCTCATCTAGGACTGTCTCTGATGCAGGAGACAATTCTGATTCTGGGGCATGACCAGTAGCCACTCCAGAATCTGTGCCAGACACAGCAGTGTGCATGCTCTCACTGCCCTCCCTCTCTGCAGACTCATCAGTGAGCAAAACTTTAGGGATTACAACAGTTGTAAGTTTCTCATCAGATTTTGCCTCCATCGATTTTTTTGTGGGTACATTTGTGAGGTGGTCACTGTGAGACACATTCTCTTTTGTTAATGAATCTGAAGTCCCTGTCCTGGCAGCCTCCCTCCGAGAAGTCTGTAAGAAGCTGTCTGTAGCTGTCCTCAGAGGACCCACTTCTATTTGTTCAGTCTGATTATCAGCATCATACTTTTGTGCATCTCCTGTTTCAGCATCTTCCCAAAAACCAGTGGAACTCTTAGCTACAGCTGTGCTATCCTGAAAAATTACAGAGGTCAAGAAAGCGTCCTCAATGCTTTCAGACCTACCTTGTTCCTCTGCTTCAGAGTAAGTGTGATCCAGTTCCAAATCTGGGGATGTGGTGTCTGCTAGCCTGGGTGTGACATCGTATTCAGTCCTTCCCAGTGTATCATAAGTGAATATTTCGCCATCGGTGACAGTCTGAGGTAGAACGGTGGTTAACGGAATGTTCTCCATCAGCACCTCCATCTCCCTTTTCTCCTCAGCCAAATCAGTAGTCATTTCTATGTCTTCTTCAGACTCTGGGGTTGTTTCCTCCAAAGAAACTGTTTGGGTGGCAGGCACTTCAGTTAGCGGAGTCTCAGAGATGGGAGTTTCAAGAGGAAGTTCAGCAGGTGACAATTTCACACTGTCAGTTCTCAGGGATGTCACAGGCTCAACAGTCGTGGGCTCTGTTGTGACTTTTTTAGCTTAAGAAAAAAAAAAAGCAAAAAGGTACAGTCAGTACACAAGTTACTTTAGTTCATTAGATTGACTGTTCCCAAAAATACATAAATGCCATGCTGAAAAATAAGTGTAACATTCAAAGGCTTTAGGTAGTTCTTTAGAGCATTTAATGACATGCAATAACATACTGCAAAGCTGCAGAATGCCTAACTTAAAGCCAGATGAAGTGAAAAAAGTAGCAATATTCTTCATATTTGTGGTTTATGTAGTTACCCCTAGAAGTCCTTGTGTTACATGAGTGATCAGACAGGTACAGATCTGGGGACATAAAAGTTTATTTCAAGATGTCACAAATGAGTAGAGCTGAGGGTTTTCTTCAAAGCTTTATGCAGTGTCCAAATGAGATGTATAAAGGGAGTGAAATAATGCTTTAGTTTATTTTCAGCACGTAATTACAAACTGCAAAAAGGAATCCTCACTGCAGTGAGAGTGTGCTCAAGCAGCAGGATCAAGCATGCCACCAGAAAATACTGCTGCTGCCCTGCCTTGAATTACGTTGGGAGAAATTTAATGTGGGGAAAGGTGAGAATGTTGAACCATAAGATCATAAACTTAATACTACTAAAATGATGTTGATCTTTGGAAAACACTTCAAAGATACATGTCTGAAACTCCTCCACACAGAGAAATGCTTCCATGTGAGTACCGAATATGAAAAGGCGAAGTGTAGAACCCTCTGGATGATGGGAAAAGTAAGGGAGTTGCTGTCCTAGATGAACAGAAAGTACAAAGAAAGGTCCTTCCAGTGAACCAAACTGTGATGTTTTAAACAATCTGGTGGCTTTGCTGTTTGTCTACACCTTTTAGCCCACATTTCCATGTCATCTGAGAAGGAAATATGTGCCAACACTGCAAGGTGTGTCAGCAGATTTTTAATTCCTGGAAAAAGTGAGTGCTTGAAAAAGAGGTTTTCCTTGGGGAAAGGCCAGGTTGGAACCATCTTGTTTTCTGCCAGTTTTCCCAGGTCAGTAATCTTTGAAGGGCAATGGGAACACATGGGTGGAAGATGTGAATGTCTTAAGCCAATGCTGTTAACTGCTAAGTGACTGAGAGTCAAAAGCCTTATAAGGATGCAAATATAGAGCAAAATAGAGTTTTTAAATCAAACTAAGCATACGAAGAAAGCATTAAACAGTCCGTGCTTGTGAGGGCTCACTGTTTACCAGACAGACATGACTATATCTAGAACTTCTTGCAAAATGAATCTTGCTTAGCTTGTAATAGATCAAAAAAGTCTCTTCGCCTTTCACACAGAAGTCAAAACAGTTAATTATTTTACTGTTTAGTACAAAGGCATAGGCAGCATGCATGCACAAATCAAGTTTTTTCACACACCCATAGCTAATTAGGTGCCCCTTTGATAGCTGCAGATATGAATTCTGCATGTGCAAGTCAGGGCTTTCAGCTTTGAATATGCCACCTTTGCAAGAGACCGATTTGATTCACCCTGAAGCAGGAGGGACCGGTCAGAGGATGACTGCTCAAGATTTCTAGAAGAATGTGTAGAATTACAGAGTAGGAAAATGAGGTAAAAGGGTTGATATTTCAGCTTTCCTGAATGAGAAGTTAAAATGAAAAGGAAATCGTGAGGGCAAGAATATATGACATCTCTGTGTTTAGAAGTGATGGTGTTCTTTGCCAGCAGAAAAAAAAGGAACAGATTCTTTTCCCTACCACACATTAAAACTTTTTGTGGTTTTACAAAGAAGACTTAGCTACATATATATATATATATATATATATATATACTTATTTGTTTATGTAAGTTAAAACATTTTGTGGAGCAAGAAAGAGTAAAGTTCTTGAAACCCCACTAAGCAAAGCATAGCCTGAACATGAGAGATTTTTGTGTTTGGGGTTCCACAGAGAATCCCAAACACAAGAGTGGATATTGGTTGCTTTTTTCAGTCTGTGAGACAGTGCCCACACTATCAAGAATCAATGAATTCTTGCTATTTTTTCCTGCCCTTTCTGCTTGCACGGGGCTGGTTTAAACCACACAAGTTCTGCTTCACAGGTCGGGGAATGAAGGGTGCACAAAAGTGGTATGTGCTGCTGAGTGGTAGCTGTTAAATCTCTATCAAATAGTTCACCAACTTTCCTCAATGGCTATTTTTTTTTTTTTTTTAATGGCAAAATGGAAAGGAGGCAGCAAAGTCTCAGCCTCTCCCTTCTAATCCCAGGATCCATTTCCTTAATGAGGATGGAATTGGCTTTGCAGCCAACACAAACACTCACTCAGGCCCCAGCTGCCATTCTTTGAGTGACCATCAGGATCACCCTCTGAACGAAGACAAAAATATTAATATCCTCTAACAGAGCTAGACAAAAATGAGGGCAATATGGATAAATTTTTTAAATCTGTGGAATAAAAAGGTAACTTTATTTCACTGCTGCTGGGAAATTGTGTACACTTACTCCCAACCACTTACGCAGCTTCCAAATTTCCAAGAAATGCTTGGAAGTCCCAAGAGTTCACATATTTATGCCTGGGATGCAGATATTTATTATTCATAACTTATTATCTGCTAATGACTTGACAGAATAGTTACACATTTATTATGCAAACCTGAAAAAACACCAAGCATATTTGGTTTGCTTACATTAATAACTGAATCAATAAATATTACCTTTACAGAGTGTTATAAGTAGAGCCCATATTTTTTAAGAGTTTATCAATAAACAGCCAGATTTTCTTCCATGGAAACTGTGTGCAATTCAGCTCTGGTTAAAATCAACTAAAGGGCCTCTAAAGCCACTTTGTTAAAACAATTATATATAAGTTTTTTCACACATATCATTCAAAATTGCAAACTTATTTGAGTGAATAAAAAAAAACCTGATAGAATTTCTTCAGTGAGAAATCGATCCATGCTATTTTTTTCTGTGTGAAAAGAAAAAAAATAAACAAAGGGAAGGTTGCTTTTTTAATTGACAACACTAGTTTGAGCTGTCCTCCACTCCACCCAGATGTTTTGCATTACTGTACCCCTTGCATCATGCATGCAAAATGCTATCTCCTTTGTCCTCCTTCTGGTTCAAGACATGAGGCAGATTTTCCTAATAAAATTCATGAACATATTAGCAGCAAGAAAGCAAATTATCTCACCAACAGCTGCTTATATCAAAGACTATCTTTTTTTTTAATCGATTCTTTCTACACTGAACACCATGTATGAAGTTGATTTTGGAAGGGCTGTATGACTTTGCAGAGATGTTATACTTTTTCATTCTCTATTTATTTATTTTATGCTTCTGTTTTACAGCATTTTCTTCCTCTTCTTTTTCACCATGCTTTAAACGAAGAGTCAAATTATGGAGCAATATCAAAGCTTACTATTTTTTTAAGGAAATCAAACTGCACAACTTCAGACATGGTTTAAATTTGCAATTATGAGATAAGGATTTTAGTATGTTCTGTGCTGTTTAATTTGGGATTAGCATTAGCATTACTTTATGGAGGAGAAATGCTTATTTTAAAAATTATATGTATTATAATTTATATACATGGTTTTTCAACACTACCGGACCTACCCAGGTACCTAATTGGAACTCCTTAAGCAATTTTTCTGCACTCAGAAATACTGTTTATCTGTTTATGTTTAGGTATGTAGCTAAGAACCTGGAAGGACATAGACCCTGTAGACAGAGATTGTTTTGAATCATTGCTAACAGCCAAAACAACAGAAAATTGCTTTAAGTTGGAACAAAAGCTGGAAATAGTGAATTCTTTCTGTGAATTATAGCCAAAATAAATTATTACAAAGTATAAGAAATGTTGAGACACTCAATGTTTGAAAACTTTGAGCCCAATTTAAGCATGATGACAATAAAGAGAGCTACTTTGTTTAATTTGTACATATTTTTATATGTTAATTTGTTAGGTTTCTTTTTGGTGTCTCTTTCTTTCCTGCTACCAACCCTGGCAGAGAGGACAGCTTTGAATGTTCCCCTGAGTCCAAAAGTTTTGTCAGCTGGAATTTAAATGACTAGCAGAACCTTCCAAGCTGAACAAGTCTAAGATTAAGAACAGATTTTAAAAAAAAATTTAAAAAGTGCTCTGAGTTACAGACTGAGCAAGAAATCTCTGATCATGGCACTGAACCAGTATCTGTTCATTTACGCCTTTCCAGAAGCAGTGATGCACAGGGGATGTGGGATTTTGTTCATAAATAATGAGACATTTGGTAGCAGAATTCAAAATCTGACAGTGCAGCTGTGAGAATTTCTCTGTAACTCCAGGTGTATACTCCCACTCACCTACACTGTTTTGATATTGAAATCAAAAGCCAAGTGTAATGAGAAAAATATGAAAATCTAAATGCAAGATCCGTTTCTGCTTACAAAGTATGTGCCATATCAGAGAAAACCAATGATGTGATTCTTAAAAACCAAGGAATTTGAAAGCTATCACTCTGTCTTATTTGCAAGAAAAACTTATAATGAAAAGTTTTGCATCCTCTTCACACTATTGCCCAAGGTCTTTTCTTCCAGCTAACAAAACAGCAGAAGCAGCAACTTTTTTAGCTCTGTGAACACAAATACCCTTAAGTAAAACCACTTGCTATTTCATAACCTCTGAAGTCAGAGGTTGAAGGGGGAAAGATACATTATGTTATCTCCTGGTTTCCCCACATGCAAGTGTAGTTCTGTGAATGAATTATAACCTGCCCATCTATGCACAAAAGAAAAAGAGCAAACAGCATTTCTCTTTCCACATTATTTTATAGTAAAACTGCCAAAGAGGACCAAAAAAAAAAAAGCTCTTCCTAATTAAGTCTGTAACCCAGCACCAAATAAAAGCAGTAACCTTTGGTTTGTGACCACAAAAAACACTTGAAGAACAAAAATGTCTAAGACTGTCACTTGGTTCTCTGCTCCCCCCAGCTGGTGTGAAAGGAGGGAAATCACCCCTGCGCACTGTGGGTGATACCCAGACCCCACAGTGGTAATGGAGCAAAGGTGACAGAGAGCAAAATCAATCCATGTTTTCTGCCCTTGAACACTTCAAGGGGTGGACCTTCCACTTCTTCCCTTTGTTGCTCCTGATCCTGTTCCTGTTACCTGACGAATCCTGTGACCTGAGGCAATGAAATGAAAATGCCTCCAATTGTGTCTTTGTCTCTCTTTCCTTTCTCCCTCTGGCCACAACCTTTGCACTTAGAGGCTGTTCATAAAGCACCCAGTTTTGAATCACTCAGGTAAATGAAAGTTCCCTTGCCCAAGCAAAAGAAGCATCTCCTCCCCAGCACTTCATGGTGCTCCAAACAGCTGCTTCTGATACATCAGCCAGGTTGATAAATCTCCATTCCTACTTTACACGGCATTTAAAAGGTTGAGCTGCACCCTGCAATATCCTTTCCCGCCTTCTCAGGGTGAGATACTGATGAGCGGTACAGTATGAGCTGGTTTGGAGTGGACTGAGTTCTTCTTGCAGTTTTTGGCATGGTCTGACTGAGCTCTCAAATCCCCGACGTGGAGTGGGGTGAGGAAGCTGCAAGGAGCTGTCGGTGCGCTGGTTACCATGAACCCAGCAGAGAGAAGGAGGGATTTACTAAAGTCACACCCTGCCAAGAAGTTACTGGGGTTCTCTGTAGCTGTGCAGGTCTTGATAAATGACACATCTGAGAGAAGAACATAGATCTACTTTCCTAGGACAAAAATAAAAGGCTGGAGAACTGTTGTCGGGGGGTAACCTTTTTGTAAGCTTCACCTTCACAGAGAGGCAGCCTGAGCAGAGCCTGCAGCCCTGCACACCCTGAGGTCAGTGTCCTGACCTTGGGATCCTCGCCTGCCCAAAGGCATTTGCCCATTCTAAAACTGGACTCTGTAATGTTGGAGCACACTGTGTTTATTATGCCCAGCACTGTACTGTCCTTCTTCTGAGATAAATTTATTTTTGGTTTTTTTTTCCTCTTCAGACTGGCAATTTTGCTCCTCATGCATCACCATGTTCTATGTCTTCACTATTCTGCATCTGTTCCCAAACTGATCAGAAATCCACAGATCTCTTGTAACATAGCCTCTGACATCAGACTGGAAATAATTCCCTCATCCAGGAAAGAGCTGGGACATGCAGCTACTGACGGTTGCTGTGGAGAAGGACAGAGCTGCCCAGCTATTCAAGGTTTTCCTAAGCTAAGTCACGTGCAGCAGACAGGGAAGACAAAGTTTCTCCTGCCAGCTTTTGAGCTGTGCCTAGAAGTCTTTATCCCTCCTGCTGCTGGACAAGAGGAGCACTGTGAATGATTCCTGAGGCTGAGCCTGCCATTGCAGTAGCTCGTGCTGTAGGACACCTCAAAACTTTGTGAAGGCCATAATTTCTCATATTTCTTCTGCTCTGATTTTGAGCTTTAGATGGATGAAGCATCAAAGCAGGAGGCCCTCAGCCCTAAGTAGAGGCGGACTTGGATCCACTCTTGATGGGGCTGTATTAAAACAATCAAAGCAGCATGGACTCCATTCCTGAAGAACACACATGGCAATACCATCCCAGAACTGGAATTTTCCAATTTCCAGCTAAAATTAAATCGCAATGCCAAACCAAAGTGGTATAAGGAGAGAGAAGCAATAAAGGTGCATGAAATAAAGTCAAAGTGAGAGAGGAAAATGGGAAAGAGAATGGACAAATCCAGGGCGAAACAGTCAACATGTGTTCTGAGTCAAATAAAAAATGTTTTGCTGAAAGATTCGCCAAAATCAATACAGGTCTGTGAAAGATTTCAGCTTTAATAAATCAATGTTTCTCAGGAAAAAGGGGACTTATGTTTCAAAAAATTCAACCACCTCTGTCTTCAAAGCTCATCAAGTTCAGCTTTGTTGCAGGTATGTAAGTTAAAAATCTGAATGTCTTCTGATTAGTGCATTTCTAGATTTTGTTCTACAGGTGCCATGGAATAAAAAGGCCCATCCAAAGTCAGCTGAAGTCTGTGACAAGATTTCTACAAACTCCAGTGAATTAGGCCTGGAGAGATTGGGAGGCAGAAGTACATGATTAAATAAATCTCTCATAGCTCTCTGAAAGAACTAATTATTAATTATATATTTATTAAAATGGATTTTCTTAATGATAAAATGTTTTCATCTCTTAAAAATTAGCATAACTGCTCAGCAACTGCTGGGGTTTTTTGTTTGGTTTTTTTTTTAATTTAAACATGTTAATATAAATCCTCTAGGTTAACACTTGAAAAACTTTCTCTCTGATGATGACCTCCAAGGATCTGTAAGTATTTAATCATGTGTCTAATCTGAAACCTTTTCAGGCCCCATCAGATATCTGATTAGGCATCTCTCAGAGAAAAAAAAAAAAAAAAAAAAAAAAAAAGGAGGCAAAGAAAGGTCTGGCAAAAGCCTTGGAGGCATGAAATGAAACACACAGATAATGTTTCAGAAACTTAGACCTATGTGGTTTTCGAAGAGTGACAAGCACTTGTGATCAAAGGGGAGAGAGTTTTAGCGGTTTTGAACAAGACTTTTGATTTTAAATCATATATTATTAGTCTGGGCCACTCTTATTTTCATAAAGTCAAGGCACTTCATACAATGTAATTTTGTACCCATAACACTGCTGAAGTTAAAATCCAGAACTTAACTGTACTTTAAAAGTTGTCCAGGTTGGCTGCTCTAGTGAAACTAGTGAATATCATTTTTAAATTGGATTTACGCCCTGTATTTCATGTATTTCAATAAATATGATTCCTCTTTAAAAGCAAAATACAGACTGAGGTTTCTTAATGCCACAAATTAAAATTAATATTTTGAGATTTTCCACCAGAGAGACTCACAACCACAAAACAGGAGTGAGGAGCCTGAGCAGGGGTGAAGAAGGAGATATCCCCTTCTTCGAATGCAAAATTTTGTCTTTGTGAAGACTGAATCAAGTGCCTGGTTTGCACAGATGTGCTGTGGTGTGACTGTGTGTCTAGGTGAGGAGGGAGACACACCCATGCAGTGTGAGACACAGTGAGAGCTGGCAGCAGGGGCTGGGGTTTCACTGAGAGCCCAGCTCCTGTGCAGGACAGTTTTGTTGTCAGGCACTGTGGGAATCACTGTGTGAAAGCTTAATGTCAACCCCAAAGCAGGCAGAGCTGGGGGACAGCGGTTTTTGTGATAGACTGAAACTTTGAAACTGAGATAATGGCAAATTTAGGAAGAAACTTCCAGACAAAGACGATTCGAAACAAAGGGCTTAAATTCAAACTTTCTGCTCTCACGCAGAGCCATTTTTTTATCCTCTCTCTTTTCCTGCCCCAAAGAAGGGACCGGCTCCAAGGCCCCAGTGGGAGAGAGTGACTCACTCTAAAGCCACTGCACCAGGCAGCTGCTTGAGATGTGGAGGACCAAGATGCTGGGCAGGGAGTCTCATTACTCACCACTTGCATAAATCTTTTTGCAAAAGCAGTGAGGAGTCACAGCTGGTTCCTGTGAGAGCCCAAGCACCTTCTGAGAGGGAGAGAGAGCTTTCAGTAACTTCAGAAATTTGTGGCACCCTGAAGAAGGGTACATCATGACACCCCTGCTTTTCCCTACACAAGGCCAGATGTATATGGCAAAAGCTGAGTCCTCTAGCCAGCAAGGTTTAATTAATTCTGATATTCTGTTGTTTATAATTAAAAGTGCTAGAGAGCTGCTCAGTCACTACCAAATGGTTTTGGTTTTGTTTAGTCTTATTTTCTCTTGTAAAAAGTTTGATAGTCCTGAACTGTCTATTCCTGGGTTGCAAAGTGATGAAATATTTATTCTTTATATACCAAGGGCAAGACTTAGCAGGAGAAGCCTTTATATAACAGGCAACAACCCAATACCTATCAAGGTCACTTTTAGAACAAATGCTATGTTACCACGAACTGTGCTAACTAAAACTTCTGGGAAGAACATTGTAAAGGCACATCTTGCTTGAAAGCAATGAAATTCACAAAAACAAACAGCAGGTTGGAATTTGTCCTAACTAAAGACTAGATTACAGGCAAAATGTTCAGTTCTTACCCCAGCCTTTCAGATGAATTTATGAAATACACCCTCATTAAAGTCTTTTTTATCCACAACACTTTAAACAGGTCATAAACAATTTGGAGTAGGAACAGAAGGAGTGATATGATAAAATGCTGCTCTGCAGATTAGAGCACAGACTCTTGAACTTAAGTCCTTTTTCCTGTAAGCAGTTCCATTAGGACTCTTTCCACATGCAAAGTTTTGGAACATTATACCCACAAACTATAAAGGAAAATTAAAACAACAAACCAACAGTGTCTGAGAACAGCCAGACCATAATGTTGCAGCAGATGTCAGGATTTGTTCTCAAAGAGTAAGATTTGCTCATAAATGACTCTTCAGCGCCTGAGCTGGAAAGATCTGCAGCTGCAGTAAGTTCCTCATCCACAAAAATGGGGACAGTACAAACTGCACATTTCAAGTAGTTCTGAGTTACAGTCACTGGACTGAGTTCAAAAACCCTAAATATTCATACTTAATGACCAAGTTCTGAACTTTTAACTCAACACATTAATGTCAGTCATGGTATCCGCAACAAGGAACTTCCTTGGACATAGAGACCTGCAGAGAAATAACTGAGCTGTCCAAACCCCCTGTGCTGAGGCTGCAAGTCTCAGGAAAGAAGGATATTCAGTTGGGAAGCTGGTGAACCTTTTGAGACAACAGGAACCTATGCAAGGAGGGGCGCACCATAACAGCAGAGCCAGGCAGCTGGCACTGAAGATTGATGGGGTTACAGAGCAATATTTGACCCCAAAAGAAAGCTGACAGGTGTGGACAACATCTGGTTTAGATTGGTGAAGTCTACCATGTGAACGTGGCAAGCTTTGAAGTGCCTGTGAAAATACCATGAGGAAAACAAGCAGCAGTAAGAAAGGCAATTTAGACCACCCACTGTCCCATGAAACACTGAGCAAGACAAAGAATGCTGATCCTGGGACAATGTGCCATCCAGAGATAGCCCAAAAATTGCTGGCACCTGAGAGACCTGAAAGTGGCCAGCCTTGTACACATCCCGAGTACAGCAGCTTCTCTTGCTGCCATCATTGTAGACAGAATATCCATTGTTCACCCTTAGGACATTTAACACAGAATCACAGAACAAATGTGGTTGGAAAGGACCTCTAGAGATCATCTAGTCCAGCCCCTGCCAAGGCAGAGTCACCTGGAGAAAGTGACATGCAAGGGTGGGCTTTGAATATCTGTCTTGTGTCCACTGACAAAGATGCAAAGATACCAAGGTGTGCTCAGGCACCAAAATACGCAGCGCCCACAGACTCATGGTCAAAACACTGCCCAGGCTGAAATCTTACCTTAAAACTCTACTTGTCTCCACCTGCCAATGTTGCTTTAGGACACTAATTTTAGTTTCTAAAAACCCAGGCAAGCTGCAAGAACTGAAAAAAAACATGCAATAAAGAAACCACTTCCCGCGTCAAGCATGCTGGAAAATCACGACTGAAAAAAAAAATAAATGCTTACGTTCATAGCAGTAGGCATCAAACTTGCTATCGGGGTAAGGGAAGCCTGTTTGGTTCTCATAGCGATACAGGGTTCTCACCCCAAGCAAACCCCCACCACACTGGGGCCGCGCCACGGAGGCCGGGTACCGGACGCTGCCGTCCGCCAGCCACCCGTAGTCACACTGGTCAAAGCCATTCCTCCAGGCCACGTAGAGGTTCCCCACAGAAGCCAGGACACCGCCTCGCTCCTCACACAGCTCCCTAGCTTCCTCGAAGGTGAACTTCTGGGGTGCTGAGACGTGGACCACTTCATCTGGAGGAGGAAACACAAAAAAATAACAAAGAGTGAGTAGCCCGTTCCACCATCAATCAATTCCCACCCCCCCCAGCCCAAGAGTCCTGCAAGGTTGAGGCTTTTTCCCAAAACTTGAGTATTTTTTTCCTTAAAGAGAAAAATAATCAGATAGTGGTAAACCAAATGTTCCAGGTTTGAATTTGAAAGTTAAATTTCCACAAAGCACGAGCATTTATAAGCAAACTTTATGCCATGAAGTACACTGTGGCTGAACACTAAGTCCCTTCCTGGTCTCTAGCAGAGGTAACAGCAGCCCTGGGGCTCCACTGTGACCCCTGTTAGAGCAGATTTTGCAGCTCAACTGAGTTAATTAAATCCAGACTATCAGAATTTACTTTGTCCATAAAGCAAATCTAGTTCTGCAGGCCTGGCCTTTTAGGCATTGCTAGAATCTCACTTCAAACACCCAAAAAATAAGAAATATTCTTCACTTGTTGGTCTAGTGCAGCTTCTAATGCTGTATTTCAATCAGTCTTCATCTTGTCCCACGTGGAAACAAAGGTGATGAAATGCACAAGACATGTTTCGTGCACAAAGTCCTCTTTGTGTGGAGAAGCTGAATGAGTCTAGAATGTTGATAGTGTAGTTCAGCTTCCAATGAATAACAGTTTGTAAGTAATAGCCATCCAGTTGGAAAATAAAACAAAGCAAATAGCACATCTAATATTTTGCCTCCAAGGTAAATCACCTTGTCTTGGTTGCCTCATTCACCCAAACACTCTAAAGAAAAATCAAGCCTTTCATGTTCATGTCCTGAGAATGAAGCAGTAAAATGACCCTTTTCCAGTTTCTTTATAGACTTCAGATGAAACCAACCAGACCTAAAATGAGAGTATTCAAACCACCAGGACAAAAATTGAAATATTTGTTGCAAGATAGCCATGCCCTCCCTCAGCCACAGCAGGCCAGGACACAACAGCCACTCTTGCAGGAAAACATTGCTTTTCCACACCAGCCATGCCATCTCTCTTAACCCCTGCACAGGTCTGAAGGGAACACAGAAAAATGGAGACAGAAACTACATCACCCCAAGCAGTTTCATTCACATCAATATTACGCTTGTTTGGGGACTGAAAGGAATGCAAGTGTGAAAGGAGGCAAGGTGCCAGCTTTCTTTTTCTCCTAGGTAGAGGCTCTGATTTGTTATTACAGCTGTAACACCAACCCCATAGTGTAACTTGCCTTATACACATTGTGTGCAGCTTCCAGCTTGGAGGTAGAGAGACAGAGCATGTCTGTTGGAGAGGGGCAGATAAGGGAAGCAAAGAGCCATTCGTTCTCAGAATGGTTCATTCAGCTCTTCGGTCCACACAGATAATGAGCATTTTTTGTTACATCCTTCTGCATCTGCCTGCCAGTCTGATGTCATGTCCAGCACAGTGTGATGGATTATCCACAATCCCAATTATCCCACAATCCCAAAAGCAGCACCATCAAACAGGGGAGCAAAGAAAGGCCTCTTCAGGGCAGCCCTCTCTGCTCAGAGGACTGTTCACTGATTCTCTCAGAGCAGCCATGATGCATACGAGTATTGGTAATTAAAAATAATTTAATTGTAATTATATAGCAGATATCAGTCCATTTAGATGAGGAAGTGAGAAAAGTGAAGATCAGTGAATTATCATGACTTCTGTAAAGAAAAATCTAATTGCACAATCCCACAACATTCCTTCTGAGAAACTTATAGAATACACAGGAAAATGGGTAAACAGTGCAAAATTACTAGAAAAGTAATTTTTGCACCAAGTGATTTGGATGACTGGCTTCAAATGGAGCTTGTACACAACATCATTGAGGTTTGTGCTATTTATTCCTCTGAGCTGTCACCTGCACTCAGTTAAGGCAGAGAAACTTAGTGAAGGGTTATGTCGTGGTGTAAGATTTCAAAATGCAGGGTTCTTCTTTAAAAGAGGTCACTTTGCAGAGAACTGACTTACCCAAGCCTCACTTTTTAGGCAGAAGTCTGCCTCAAATTTGTCTTGGAGTATGCCTGTATCTGCAACAGTGATAATCCTGCACACTTAAAAGATGGGTGTCACACCTTTCTCTGCATTGAATATATTCTACTGACCCCAGTTGGGTTTATTTTTTTCATGTCTTAAAATCAGCTGCTGTTAAACAGATATCATCTTTGTCAAGGATTGTTTTAGAGAAAACAAAACCAAACCAACACAATTAAAAACAAAATAAGGAAAAAATAAAATGAAACCCCTACATATTTCAGGAAAAACATATCTTAACTAAAACAATCCAGTAAGTGAAATCCAAAGTATTTGACACCTAATTGATATATTTAAGAATTTGTGACAATAACCTCACAAAGAAGGCAAAATGGCAGCAGGGCAATCAGCAAAATTCCATCATATACCAAGTAAATGTGCATTTATTTCAGGAATGTTAGTGATAAGATAAAAGACAAAGATGTTAAAACATCTTGTCATCTTGTAATTTCTCTAGCTAGAGAGCATTTTTCTGTGATTCCACAATTCTTATTTTAAAAAAATCGAGTAATGGGCAAAAGTCATACTGCAAATAGCGGCAACTTACTCTAGGAGCTATGACTCCTCAATTTGTCTCTCCAGTTTGAAAAGAGATTAAAATTCCCTATGATTAAATTAGGCACTTACTGTGCCTAATAACTGTTGGGATGAAATATGAAAAAGGGTTTAATAACCCTTAATAAAGTTTAATAAAGGCCTTTCTTGATATATGAATTCAGAAACACTTGAAAGTTTGTTCTGCTTCTGCAAGATTCTCAAACCATCTTACAAAACAAAACTTAAAATATGGGGGTTTTCCTGGGGTTCCTTGATCTCATTCACTTCTAGCATGGCTGAAACATCCTGAATCTTTCAAAGTATCTAAGAGAAAAGTAGTCAAGCCTTGCACAAAAACTTCTGAAAAGCAAGAAAAATAATTCTGAAGTTAATGAAAAGTATTTAATCCATGCAGTCTCTGCAATTTACTCCTGTTTTTGAAAGCACAACAGCTTCCATATTTAATAGGGGGACTGAAACCGTCACAGTCTTACAGTGTTTTTATTGAGATGACTGGAAGCCCCTCAATTTCCCAGACAAAACACTGAAAACAGGGAAATTAAAAGGGAAAACTCTGCTCAACAAACAAATGACATAGCCACCAACACCAGGCAGGGCAAATTCAATTCTATGTGTGTTTAACAGCCATGTGCATTGTTTTTATAGCTGGAGCACACCCTGAGTAATTCAGCAGTACTGTACAGGCAAAGCCCAGAGCTTAGGCCAGCAGATGAAGAAAAACTGGTTCTGCAATACCAGGGGTGGGGTGGAGAATGTGACAGTGTTTAGGCTGCAGGCAATAATGTAATGTGTGTTATTGCTGGCTACTGCTCCAAACCAAGCTCCAGGCTGATGGAGCAGCCTCAGTGGTCACAGCACTCCAAGAATCCCCAGGATTTTCCTCTTACACAAGCTTGTTTTGCTTGGTCAAAAGAGATACCTGATGAAATTCAGGTTTTTTCCATCTCTTTCTGAAGTATCAGGGCAGATGAAGAAGTCATATTTTTCTCTTGAAGACAAAAGCTGATTGACCTACAATCCCTCAGGAAAAGGTTTAAGTTGTACAAGAATCAGTTCTGCAAATATTATCAGTTGATTTTATAGCAAGTTTAATTGCTTTGATTCACTTTCTCTCCTCATGAGATGTCTTGGTGAGCTGGGCATGTTGGTAGATGTCAATGTCATGAATCACACAACTTAAAAACAAAGTGTGAAGAAGGGCAGCCTAGAACCAAAGCCAGGGGTCAACACACAACCTGTATTGACTGGGGTTGTGGTGCTGGGTTGATGGCTGGACTTAATGATCTCAAAAGTCTTCTTACCCAGCCTTAATGATTCTATGACTAGGTGATTATTACTGTCCCATCTGGGATTTTATTACTGTCCCATCTGATTATTACTGCCCCATCTGTCTGAGCTTCACCCGGTGGTCAGGTGCTCAGATTCTACAACCTCCACAGCCATCCAAAGCCAGACATTAGAAAATGAAGAGGGGTATTAATTTTATGAAAAGCTAAATAATTCCCATTGGAGGAAATTATTAACTCTCACAATTAAAAAACAAAAGCAACAAAAGAAAAAAAGCAAAGCCAAGACAAAAACTTCACAGTGACTTTTCATTTTAGTCCCTTGCTGATAGTTTTGTTTGAGAAGAAACACCATCTCCCGCTATGAATTTGGGAGGTTTTGTTTTTTTTTAGCGTGATGTGCCTGTGGTGAACTCTAGAGCTATTCATTTGTTTCTGAGAGTTGGAACCCACCAAGTTCATTAAGCAGAGATGTCCTTTGGGAGTGTTAGACCTTCTAGATTCTGTGTCTACAGCTGCAGACCAGGGTGCCCTGGGTCAGAGACAAAAGCTGGCTAAGAGTGACAAAATGCCACCTTTTCTGATGTTAAATAGAGCATTTTAAGGGCATTTTCTCACCTGCACCTGTAACATGTGGTTACTGCTCCTCATATGGACACAGCCAGTTGGTCAAAACCTAGGCAGTCATGAGACTGCCATCACAACTTTCTTTTCCTCAAAATAGTGGAATCTGTTCAAAACTTCATTCCTAGGACATTCCTAGTCAAGTGTGCAAAGAAGCAGGAATACCTTGGCCACTTTGAGGACTAAAATATTTACCCTTGTGCCTTCTAGACCAAGAACTTCCACATCCCTCACCTCTCTTTCTCTGCTGCTCAGGGCTGGTTCTCTGACACATCAGGGTAATAAAGAGGTGTCCTTAACAAAGTCACTAATTACCACAACCACTCTGTAGGGCTGGAAAACCACAAACACCTAAGCAGCTTGGTTCAGCTTTAAAGCAGGAGGCTGGACAAGATGAGGAAGTCTATTTCTCTTGCACATCAGAACAAGTCAGTTGATTCCTTTTGATGCACAGCAGCAATGATTTAACTAAACGTTCCCAAATGTCTTGAGTCTATTCTGTGCAGACCAATTGGCTGAACAGGATTCCTCTTGATGACTTAACACTACATGATGTCCCATAATCCAAGGCTGGATAAGTGTCCAGTATAATGGAAAGGGTCATAATTCTACCACAGGCCCTGAACTAGAGAAAAAACCCATGCTTTTCTCTGTGTCCCAGTTTTGAAACCTAATCCTAGTTGTTGTTCCAGAATCAGAATAGACTCCAGAGATCTTTAGCTGCCCAAAACACCAAAGAAACTTCTCACCTGAGGCCACACTTTATACTATGACTCCTTTAATTATGACTACCATTCTCACAGAAATTTCCATGACAACAGCAAAACCGCATGAGAGTAGGTGGAAAGTATTCAAAAGACATCTGGTTTTGGTTTTTATCCTTCTTCCCTGCACTCACTGTGGGGAAGAGATGGTGCATGGAAAGAAGGCTGTACAATCTTCCCCCCAGACACCCCAAAAATAACTCTGTTAGCGTGAGTGCCCCATCTGCACATGACAGATGCTTGTCAGGCTTACATGGGTTCTGAGGGAGCCTGGCCAGGAGAAAATCCTGATGGGGTGGTTTGTGCTTTGGCTCAGCACAGGCTCTCACTCCACCGGTAGATTTTGGTGATGGTTCTGTCTCCCTCTCTGACACCACAGTACTGCCAAACAAACCACACACTGCTTGTCTAAAGAGTTCAAAATCTTCCTCACCCATCACTCATCTCCATCCAAGGGATTATACCACAAGAGACACCCTTTCGGCTGGTGGTGTTAAGAGATCCTCATCCAAATCTTTGCAGCTCAATCACTTTAAAATCTTTAATCATAAATCACTTCCTGCAGTTAAAGTATCCTAAATGTTTCTGTTAGTGCTTGGTACACTGAAACAAGTTACGAAATATGAGGAATGTAAAACAGTTTGCAGTAAAACACCATGCCTAGTACCTTTTTAAAGACACTTTGACTCCAGGTTCTCATCTGTATCTCCAGGAGCTCAGAAATTTTCAGTTGTTCCCACAGTTATTCTTCTGACTGTTGCAGCAAAACTCATACTATTTACATTAGAACTGTGCAGTCATTAATCTCTCTGGCTTTCCTCAGAACAAGGAAATGGTAAGAGTTAGCCTAGATAACTGGTTTCAATTTAAGCTAATAGTTGGTGATTTAAGGAGAAATCCAGGTCTCTGGCTAACTTCCTGATTCCATACGGCCAAAAAGGAATAAAATCGAGATGGAGTTGCTCCTACAAATCCTCAGTGCAAATACCCAAATTAGTACTGCAAATTCAATGCACATTTATTTTAAAATGTATTGCGAGAATTCCCAACACCATTTATGGCATTCTGGGGTAACACACCAACAGCAGCCAACAGATTCATAAGTGTTCAATGACTTCCATGGTGACATCCTCGATACAGCCCAAATTTTGATATCGTTAGTCAGGCTTGTGCCATGAATAGTCATTCCACTGACACAGACCCTCCAAATAAGGACCTCTTTTGTGCAAGCAAGTCTAATAGATTTGACATTGAATCAGGGCAGGGGACACAGATATGAGCTTTAAAATTCACATGGAAAAAGTTGTACTGAAGCATACCCTAAGTGCCATGGATTCATTTTGCTATGAATTAAGAGCTAAAGGTCACACCTTGCAGGATCAACCGTTGGTGAACAGAGCCATCAAAAATCTGACATAATTTTAGCTCTTGAACCGTAAGTTTCCTACCAACCCAGCAATCTAGTTTAGTTCAACTTTCCAGTAACTCCATTGACATTCTGTCTAAATTTCCATCTTCTGTGAGTGAGTTGTTCTGAAATATAAATTCATAGACGCTGTGTATCTTATAACAAGCTCCTCCTCACTTGAAATTAACTTCTGTCCTAGCAGAAACTGCTCCTGTTGCACAGACAAAGCCACCTTGGCTCCTCAGCCCCACATGAAAAAGGCTGAGAGGCTCAAGTTTCTGTGAAGGCACTGAGGAGTGGTTTATCCTGCACTACACTACAATGTGACACCTTGTCTTCCTAGCATGTGCCTGTTCCTCCTCATCCAAACAGAGTAATTTAACTCCTCTGTATGTCAGCAGAACCTACCTATTCTGTTTCTGTGGAAACCATAAACTCCTCCTGGAAGTCACAGAAGTTGTTGTCACACTCCTGATCATTTTAAAACTTCTGAGAGAATAAGAAAATAATAAAATCTCTCACATACACACACAAAACCCAAAAAAACAACTAACCAACCAACCAAGCAACCAACCAACCAAAAATACCCAAAACAAAATAAAACAAACAAAAGGAACCCAAACAAACAAAACAAAAAACCCAAAACAAAACAATATGGAAAAAATGAGGAGTGTCTTTGGCTAACTATTATAATAATCTGGAATTAAACTCGTTCAATATAATGAGTGCAATACAATGAACCAAATCTCTACAATGTTGTGCTCTAGCTTACATATTTGTTAAAATCTGGATGTTTCATATGAAGCAGATCCCATCACCACAGTCCAACTGACAGGTCACAGCAGTGAGACAGAAGTGTAGATGCACCCAGAGAGGGAAATCAGGTCACAAATCTCGGCAAATGAAATTTTATAATGAAGAAGAAGCAATTAATGTCCATGAGAAATTGAGGATCTGTGCATTTTCATCCACTGAGTCACTGCAGCCTCTTTGAACCACACAACAGTCTGGTTCCAGGTGGTTCCAAGCAGAGACCATAAGCCTCAGTGAAGAATGCTTCATTTCGACTTAAGTTTTATTTTTGAAAGCTTAGCGATAACTTTTGACCCTGAGAAACTGCTGTCTCACGTGCACCCAGGACAATCTGTATTAATTACATTTCTCTGTCCTTGAAGAGGGAAAGGAACAAGGGATTCTTCTTCACCAGCAATTATACAGATTAGGCTTTTGACTAAACCTTCTTTTTGTAAGCTAGGAAAGATATAAATTGAATTTAAAAGCATTGATTTTGAGGAGATTCAGAATCCAGTCCCATCAAGGATTGATGAAGGATCAAATGTCATGAATTGTAGATGTTCACAGGTGCTGCTCACTGACAGATATAAACACAACATAACTAAAAATAAGACAATGAAACGCACTAACAAAATTCTGTCACCTAATTTTCAAGTTACAAATTCTCAAGCATACATGTTTTCTGGAGGCTTTGCAACATGTGTGTTGCTTGTATTGCATAAATCTCCAAATTTTCTAGGACAGATCTTCAGCTACTAAAAATAAAACACTGATTTCAGTAACTAAAATATCTATAAGTCACCAGCAGGAGAAAAATTTGCATGACCTCATCAATTTCTTATCTTAGACAGATTACAAGCAAACACTGAGCACCTGCATTTTGCAATTGCTTTTTAAAATATATATATACACCTACAAAGGCAGGCTTGCACAGAGCCAAGGCTAATTTATTGTTCTACTGAGTTTAGGAGCACTGAATTAAATGTGTAACAGCCCAAAGATCACCCCTGAAGATGTTTAGTTAGGAATTATCAGTTTAGGAATTATTATTAGTTACGAATTATTTTTTAAGAAAGGAATTATGGAACTGGCATGGAATAAAAACCTGTTGAACAAAGGCAGTGTGATACACTCAGGGCACTGTAGGAAGTGGAAAGTGTACTTTAGTCTTGATTTAAAAGTTATCTCTGTAATAATTTTACTAAACTCAGAAACTACATTTTTTTTTTCTTGTTTCTTTCGGAATCTGAGATGGCCCATTAATAAAAATGAGAATATTAAGCATAGATGGCAATTCAATATCTAATTCAATGTCTAATTTTATGCCATGGACATATAAAAAGACTTAATTACATGCTTAATGAACTATAATACATCTAGCACATATACTACATCTATCTTTGTATACATTTATATATAGCATATATAGTTTCGCAAACATTAAAGGCATTTCTTTGAAAATACTTTTAAAAACATTCAAAAAATAAGATGCCTCAACAGTAACTTTTGTGAGATCTACTGCACTAACTATAGGCAGCTTGAACCCTAACTGCCTCTTTCTAGACTCCACACTGGCCTTTATTTAGGACCGGCAAGACCACAAACTATAGATTCCCTCCATTCAGCAATTCCCTTCAGATCCAGAGCAGTTAAAACTCATTTTAAATGGAATTTTCTCCTCCTCTGCTCTTCCATATTAGGCTCCCCAGTCACTTTTTAAGTCTTGCAGCGAACTTCCAGGTTTGCAGACCCATCTCACCTTCCATGCGCTCCACGTAGCAATAAACATCATAAGTCTCATTAGGGAAACGTCGCCCGTACGTCCTGACTCCTTTCTTTCCCATCTTATCTCCAAAGCAGCCAACTCTTGGATGTCTAATTGGATACCTGGGAAGGCACAAAATTTATCATTATGATGCCACCGGATTTTAGCCTTCATATTTTTCAAATCCCGTACTGCATTAGTGTATAATTCTAAACTCCATATAGAGTGTTAGTTACATCTTCATGTTTTGGTCAGACAAAACAATCCCTCTAGGCCTGAAATCCAAGGATACCCCACAGCCTCAGGCCCCAAAAAGAATAAACAAAAGTGAATTGGGAGGGAGTAAACTAGGCATAAACAACTTCATTACCTGAAGTTGTAATTGGAGGATTAACCCCTGATATGTAAATGGGCCAAACTTTAAATTGTCTGAAAAACTCTTGAGGTCTTGCATCTTGGGTATAGTCTCTGGAAAGCTTCTGACTGCCCAAAGTGGATCTGTTGAAGGCCTTTAATAAATACCCACCTTATTCTCGTTAGTCTTGTCTAGCCACTGTTCTAGGCAGGCACTCCAAAGCATCAATTATGGCAAGAGAGCAGTTTAAGTGTGCACAGGCAAGGCACACGAATTTTGGGGAAAAGCATGAAGAGGCATTCCGAAAGCCTCACCTGACAGTCTGGTCGGACACCCAGCCAGCATCACACTGCTCAAACCCGTCCTCGTAGGCCGCTTTCAGCTGCTCCGGGGTGGCCATGACGGCGCCGTTGTCACGGCAGGTCTGGTGGGCCTGTGTGAAATTCAGGGTGTACCTGCTCGTGGCAGCCCGGTAATGAAACACAACACCTGAGAAAGCAAAAAAAAAACCACGTCAGTGGCACATTTTGAGTTGTTTCTGCAGCCATCACCACTCTGTAATCTTACTCAGGTGTTGCCACAATGCTGAAAACAGATAGGTAGAATGAAAAATAGTACAAAAAGGTGAGACATTATGGTATAAATGATGTTCCCCCTCTAGTGGCTGACACCAGTAATGACAAAATACCCCCAAAACCGTGTATTTTTGAAGCAGATTTGTTAATCAGTGATGGGCCTGGTGTCCATTCCTATGCATCAAAGATCACTAAAAATATGTAATTTATCATTATATGGATGGATTTTGGTCAATTTTGCGTAGCTATATTTTCCTACACACACCACAAATGACACAAGCAAAACAAATCATGATTTTATTTTGAATTTTTCTGGTTCAGAAAAGAATCTTGACAATTTCAGAAGTTTCTGGAGCACATCAGACCTTTGGAGAGGGAGGCCTGGGGTGAAGATGCTTTAGTTTAAAGCAGGATCTGTCTATAAGCCACATTCTGTTTTCTACACACACACAATTACCACTGAATTCGACAACAGCTAGAACAAACCATAAAGGGCACTGAAGTGGAGAGCAGTTATCCCACCTTACATTTCCCCCATTACCACTGTCTTTTACAGTTTAGCATCAAAGGCATGTCCCTGACTGAGCTCTAAAATCCTCAGAAGCATTTCAACACCATAAAACATCCACAGAATAGAACAACAAAACAAGCCTCTAAACCATTAAATGTTTCTTTTCTCTGATGGCTTTACTGGAGTACTTCATGATGAGGAAACAACATACTGTAACAGAGTTTGGGGAAATGGTGATATTGTAGCAATAATTAATTTTACAACAAGTCTTTACTATTAGAGCATTGTTGAAAGATAAAGAAATTCTGCTAGTTTACAAACAAATAGAAGTACAGGTCACTAAGCAAACTGTTGATGCAAGAATTTCCAACTGATTTGGAAATCTTTTTCTCATGCAGACAAATTCAGTAAAAATTTGCCAGTCATCAAAAATCTGCACATGGCAAATAAGTAGAGAGTACATATTTTTCTTCTTGTCATGATTCACTAAAAAATTAATACAGAAAATATTGTCTGAAATCTACTCAGCCATCAGACATAATTTTTTTATCAAAACCACTTGCAGAGAAATGGGAAATAAAAGAGGAAAGGCTGGGAATCCCCATACTTCATCATTTAGTACGGAGTCATACAGCAACTGCAGCCACTAAATGGAAGTGTGCAGACCACCAGCATCCCCATAAAATGCCTTTCAGAACTGACAAAACCCGTCACAAACAGCTTCTTCCAAGCAAAAGTGTAATTTCAGCTTCAAATGGATCCAAGTGTTGTTTGGTAACAGTGACAAGTGAAGAATACACCCAGAAAATTATGGCTGTGTTTGTATCATTACATTAAACTTTCCAGGTGCCTGAAATTCAGTCATTAAGGGTGTGAAATTGTTTGGTTATTTCACTGCATTATTTGGCTCAGGCCCCACAACACTGTTCCAAACAATTTCTGGGCAGATTTCAAGAACAAGCAGAGAACAGGGACAGCTTCCAAAGGGCATCTTCATCCTGTGCTGGGAGCCAAAGCAACATTTCAATGTGGATGGGGAATACCCTGCTCCCCACAGGCTCACTCCTAAACCACCCCAGAACACAGAGTTAGGCAACATCAGCATTTAAACCTTAAAATCACAAAAAATATTATCTAGAGGGGTTTTTTAAACACATGATGTGCATAAATATATCTGGTTTAATATATTCAGAATTTAGCAGCAGTGGTTGAAACTGTGAGCAGAGCACCTGCTGGTACAAATGAGGATTGCTATATTAGTAGCACAGTAGTAAATAAAAACAGGAGTTCAGGTGGCCTGCTTGGTGTTCTGGATCTAGAATTTAAAAATGGGCAACTTTTACAGAGCTCCCAACAGAAGCAGATAAAATATTTACCCTGTTTTACCTAATAACCATGAACCCATAATAATATTCACAAGCTGTGCATCTGGCTTTACTTATTTTTGAACATATACAAACAGTTTAAAACTTTTTTTTTTAAATAATATTGGCGTTTCTGTAAAAAAGCATATTTGATGCTGAGTCAGAAACACCCAAGTACATGAAGCAATTTGTTAATTCAGTTTGTTGTTTTAATCTTAATTATAATATATTTTGTGTGAGTTTGGATTCTCTTTTTTATAAATTCTTGTCTGAGGTTAATTAAGTCATAGTATATGACTTCAAACTGGGCACAAGTGTTTCTGCTTCTCAGTACAGCCACCAAAAGGTTTGTTACCTTAGAGGGGATGCAAGATATTTCTCAAAGCTGTATTTTTTTAAAAAAAAAAGTTTTTTTTTTTTTTTCCTGCTGCTTAAACATATGAGTGCATTCTCCACAACCAACTATTTCATCTCTCATTCTTTCCCTTTTTTTTCCATGTTGGAAGCACCATTGCCCTTCCTACCATGGCACAGCCATGTGACACCTGAACAAGGCAGGACTAAAGAGTTAATATCTCAGCCAATTTAAAGTGGATTTCGCAGAGGCAAAGAAGAGCCTTTGGTCATTTGTAAATCCTGGAAAAGAACTCGGGGAATGCTTTGTTCTCTTCGCCCTGATCCACAAGGTAAACTTCACCTATTCTCAGAGCTGCAGGCTCCTCCGCTTCCAGTGAGGAGCTGATGGACATGAAAGAGCCTCCCGGATGAATGGGAAGGAGGACGTCACTATGCATAAGCCTGTTCAACAGCTGCAATAATTAGAAGACCCCTGGGGCTAAGAAGATTAAAGTGCAGGACTTTCATTGTTTCAGTTAGACAGAGAGAGGGGCAAAACCCATTGTCCCGGTCTTTGCATTTTAAAACGTTTGTAAAGGATTTCCCCCCCCCCCCCCCCTTTGTCTATTTCCTACCCAAAAGAAAAGGCAAGAAAGGAGTTGTCCTAGGAACAAATAAAGCAACTGGAAAACAGAGTACAGCAGTATAATGTTGTCACTGAACATCTGGCAAACAAAGTCAGTGTAATTACAGGAAGGAGTAGCAGCAAGAAAGAGCACTCATAGGAAAGTAATTTGTAGCATGGAAAATTCACTTCTGTCAGAGCAAGGATGAATGTCATTTACCTCGTGTCTTAGACCAGAAAACAAAAACGTGAAGCGTTTAACTTTTAACAAGCAAGGGTTTCCATTGGTAAGAGCCTGGTTCTGTGGTTATACCCCTTTGCATTGCAGCTTTATTGTATATCATGCATCAAAACCCTGTGGAACTGCAGGGGAAGTTAGTTTACCAGCTCCTGGTATGGCTAATAAATTATAGTTCACTTTCACTAGTGAGCTCACACTGCTGCCACATGCAGTGTTGGATGTGGCAACCTAAAGCCTGAATCTCAGAAGTTGCCTCACACAGCAAATACTTAAAGGGAAAAGATTGTGATGGCAGCGCTTGTTATCCTGTCAATTTTTGCCTTCAGACCTTGGACACTGTGGTGCAGTGAAATAACCCCTGCCCCACTGCCAGAGCTACCCCACAGTTCAGTTCATAGTTCAGATCCTCCCAGGCCTTAACGCAGAAGGCAATTTACATTATAAATATACCCCAAAAATATGGGTTACAGGATTGAGCACTGTATGAAAAGAAGGAATAGGGCAGCATTTTCAGTTCTCTGCATGAATAATTCGTGTGTCTCTCTCTAGACTTTGCACCCATCTTTCGACCCCTGTCTTGGGCTTTGGCAACGTGCGAAGAAAGGATTGCCCTGTCAAGTGCCTCAGGAACTCACAGTGGGGAGGGAAAGTGTCTTCCCCCCATCCCTGCCAGGGACAGACACTTCCCGCACCAGCTCACACTTTACTCCCCTGTGCAAGGATGTTTGTGTCCATCCTCACAGCACCCAGGTGGAGACTCCTCTAATAGCTCCAGCTAATGAGAGGAGGGATCAATGGTGAGCTGTGGTTTTATCCTTTATTACTCTACCACCACAGCTCCTGCATCCAGCCCGAGGAAGAACCACCCCAGCCCGGCCACTCAGAGGCTGCCATGATCCCAAACTCTACAAGAGGGATGCAGCACCTTGACCAGAACATTTTTCTTCCCTCTTCCTGGCACGCTTTGCTTGTAGACCTGGGATCTCTATCACCAAGAAATTAATTTCCCTCTGCCATCCTTTGGTGGTCACTACCAACTGTACTCTTCCCTTGCCAGGAAGATTCCTCAGGATCCATTAGGCAGCAGAGTAAAACAAAAGCTGAAAAATGCAGCAGCCCATGATAATTTATACAGAAGTTCAACATCAAGAGGTGCTAAGGTTTCAAGACAGGTAAGTCCAAAATATTAGGTGAAAGCACTTCTTCAAATGCCTACTTAAGAGATGAAAGAAAGGGATTTCTGCTGCAGAGAGAATAGATCGATTAGGTTGTCAGCACACCATATCCCAGTGCTAACAGCATCACTGAGTGGCAGCGTTCCCACATCCTAAGCAACTTTCATTTATTATCATTATAATGCTTGCTGGACAGAGAAGTTGGCATAAAAATGAAAACGGGAATTACCATCTACCGCTGCCTCCCTAGTTCTTGCTTCTTTCCATTAACAAGATCAGTATCTTAAGACTGGGATTGTCTTTACAGGCTTTAAAAAGAAAACACAAAAAAATTGGAGGTAAAAAATAAGTCTTTCAGATATGCAGCAGAATCAAACAGAAACTGAGAAAATGAGTCCCATGAAATGAGTGAATTCTCAAAATATTAATTAGAAAACAATAAAGTGCTCTCACTTTGCAAAAAAAAATATTCACTGAGAAGCTATGACAAAAGAGTAAGTAAACTAGAAGGATCCCATTTGCCACTTTAATCCCTTTAAATCCAATTATGTCCAAGGAGGAAAACAAAAAATCAACTCAAAAGAGTGGTTTGTTCAGACTTCTTAATTTTGAATACATTGGATCAATCATACATGCTCTTTTTAATTGCCTAATACCATGGAACCACACAAAACAAGTATTTAATTAAATATTCAGAAATGTTCCAGAATGAAAAGTACTGTGTCATTTCATTTCTAAATCAGATTTTTACAAGGTAGCTCAAGTGTATTTTATAAAAGTGGACTTCATTACAACTAGATAGAAGGAATAAATGTGGACACAGAAAGGTACAGCAATACTTTTTATAAAATCCTTTCTGGAATTCAAGTCACCCAAGATAACTTTGCCTGAAGGGTGTAAGTTGAGTCTAAAAGAGTTATCTCTAAATTTCCCTAATTGGTGACCAGGGATATTTAATGCAGAGAGCTTACCTCACCCAGGAATATCCAAAGGTTGAAAGGCCAAGGACTCCCAGTGTGAGACAGTTTGAATGGTGGGCTTAGTAATACCAAAAAAGGTTAGAAGAAAAGCACAAAATGCTGTAGAGAGATCAAATTACACAATCTGACAAAGGAAGAGCTGCTTCTGAGACAAAGGGAAAATTTTGGAGGAACATGCACAGAAGGCAGAGAAGAAAAACGTGGAAGTGAAAATTAGTATGAAAGACTTGTTCTACATATCCAGGATTGGACTTGGATGTGCCTAGTGGGTCCCTTCCAAGTCAATATTCTAACCTTCTTGATTCCTCTCCTTGTGAGAAGCTGAAGCATCTAAGACTCCCATGCTGTTAGATCCATTTTGAACACAAAACATCCCTGTCTGGGAGGTCTGTGTAATAGCAGCAACCAGGGTGTCAGGAAAGAATGGTCCATGATCAGTAACAGGAAAGGGGGTATCCAGGGTGAGGAAAGTGCCCCTTCAGTGATCCTCCAGAGCTGCCTGCCCCAAAGACAGCCCTGCAGGTGTGATAAATGAGTAAGGAAGGCAACTGGCTGACCCAAACTTCCTGCATGGGCTAAAAATTGAGTGTTTCCCTGCTTCCTCTTACACCCTTAGCAAGTGTAAAATGCAAAATAGTAACCCTGATCTCAGGGGTGAAGTGTGGAAAGCACCAGGCCCCTGTGGATGGGTGTTCTCTGCTGAGTTTGTACACATGGCTCAGCACAGAACATGGAGATTTGCAATGACAAAGGGAAACTGGATCAAGTAACCCAACATGTCAAACTCCTCCTGCACTTTGCTGTGACTTTCCCAGATCCCCAGGGCTGTGCACACAGAGCCACTTCAGCCAAAACACAACTGCTCACACTCCTAGAATTAAACAACCCAATTCAGGTTATTTGCTTTAAGATGAGACATTTAAATGGATATTCAGATCAAAATATTTGCTCTCTGTTTGATGCACACACAGATAAGAACTTCTCAGCAGATAAAGGATCCCATGTGAACTCACAGTGTCTTGATGATGCCTCTGAGCCAGAATCATGAAACAGATTGGGATGGAAGGGACCTTAAACACCATCTATTTCCAAATATAAGCAGCTATTGATACCCAAGTAGCTGGAATCTTTAATTCCTATAACCAAGGCACAGGAAGGCCACAGAATTACACCAATTTCCAAGATCCTGTCGTTGTTTAGAAAACTTTTACTTGTCAAAAAAGGATGTAGCAGAAATAGGCACTGCAGAGACAAAGGCAATGTGTGTGATGAAATGTATCTTCCTTGTAAATGATAACTAAGTTAACCAGCAGAGGTTAAGCGGTGACTTAACCAGGAATCCACCCATGGATAATAAAAATCTACAGACATTCAAAAAACAAATGGGAAAAACCAAATACATATCTGAACAGGACAGAATAACAAAAGTCTCTGTGTGGGTAATTCCGTGGGTGACAGGTCTCTGACATCAAGAGGGTAAATGCTTAAGTGTGCACTTTGATATCAGCTGCTTTCATTGGAATAGGACTCTGGGACAGCCAGATCTTTTGTCTGAACAGTTTGATGCTAATAACATATGAATGTGACTTCAGAAGTTCATTTAGCCCCTAAAATAGCAATTTAACTGGATATTTGCCAAAAGTTATCCAGTTTGTCTGTTGTGATAGCTAAACAGAAAAAAAAATGGATTCACAGTTACAACTTCTATACAGTCTTGGGCTTGAGACCCAGACAAAATAAACAATTAGGCATTAGAAATTCTACTTTCAATGACTAATACCCACTATTCAGCTTAACCTGGAAAATTCTGTATGCTGCTGAGAAAGTTATCCTTCCTCAGAAATCCCATTTTTCATTCACAATACATTCCATCACTGGTAAAATACTTTTATTTGATGTACAATATGTTGAATAGCAGTTCTGTATTCCCAGCATACCTGAAGGAGAGAAATGGCAATTACATTAATTTTATTCAAGGTAGCTCTCCCAGCTATCTATTATGCTACAAAGGTTAATTTCAAAAACAAGCAGGCCAGCTGTCTAATCTTATCTTCCTGGCGTCATTGATGCTGCATTATGCTTTTTGTTTGAAAGTTTAAAATTAGGAAGTGTCCATAAAACAAACTGAGACCCTGAAAACACCTAGAACAAAAGTCCTGAATTAGTTTAAAAATACTCAAAGAAGCATTTAAAAACCCCCATAAATTTATCATAATGGCAAAAGAGGAATTACACCTGCTTCAGCAGAACTCTGCTGAAAAGTTTTGGCCTACTTAATTTGGGCATAAAATGAGCAGAATTAAAAAACTGGTGATAATTTTACTAGAGCTTCAGCAACCCAGCTCCACCCAGGAGAGCTGACCAAAGCACAGTGCTGAACCAGGCTATCCCTCAGCTCTGGAATTACCTCAGTTAACATGGAAATACCTCCCTGCACCCCAGTCAGGACAGGCACTGCAGAATGCACAAGGGGGGAGTACAGGGAATCACATCTCTTCAAATGGTGTCACTTTGGGGTGCAGGTTCAAAAAGAAACAACAGAGATAATTTGTGTTCATGAGTAATGGGGTTTTTTTGTTTGTTTATAAATAAAAGCTGAAATCATAAAAAAAAATAAAGAACAGAGCAGATGATTTGAGCAGCAACATTGACATGAAGCTCTCATGAGTCTAATGAAGGCCATTTGTTTTCATAATGGAGAAAACTGAGAATGGATGGCACAAATGATGGTCTAGCAAACCAATTTTCCATTTGGATCAAGACTTAGGCTTTTTCCTCTCCCAAAATTCTGACATTAAAGTAGCCATGGAAAAGAACAGTTGTAGAAAGAAAATGGAGTGAAATTTTCATTGAGGTAAAATCGTAAATCTAATCAGTTCAACACTTTGCAGTGTTTTTGCAGGAGCAGCAACTACAAAAGCTACAGTATCACCATAAAACATCTGATATTGTCATAAACATCTGCTGCTCCTGGATATAGATATGTAGTCAATGGAACACTTGAAAAGGGGTAAAGAATGCCAGGTACACTCGTTATGAAAAGTAATGTTCAAACCAGGATTTCTTTTGCTTTTGTTATTAGGACCTAACAGTTTATGAAGTTATGCAGACCTCAATGGCTACACTGATGTACTGTATTTCCAAATTAAGGCCACACCTTTGAATTCTTTGGTCAAATCAATGCCAACAGACTGTTCACATTAGGCTAGGTAGGCTCGAAGAACAATACATTATTAAGCTCACCAAAAAAGCCTTAGTCAAAGTCGTGATTTCCAGCAGCAGATATTAATGTTTGTTTTGGGATTCATCCCCCTGAACAAATACTGAACTTCCAAAAAACATGGAGCTGCAAAGGGGTGGGCAAGGCAGGGCACAAAGCAGGGCTGCTACGAGGAAATCCATCCACACAGCTCAGTGTTGTTCTAAGCACAGGTGGAAACCTGGGGCCAGAAATTGCCTGTGCATGACACAGAGCCTGGGTTAATGCCCTGCCTTTCAGCACACCCTGTTAGCTCAGGCTCAGTGCCAGCCCAACAGAGCTCTGGAGCAGCCTCTGTGCCACACTCCACAAGTAGGTTCCGAGGGGAGAAACACCTACACATCACATGCTCCTTTGGCCACTCACTCTTTTGTTTTGCTTAAACACATTGAACAATCCAGGCTGGGGCAGAGGGGCTGGAAAGATGGGAAAGGCCCTGGGAGTGTTGGTGACAGCAGCTGGACATGACCCCAGAGGTGTCCACAGGGGGAAGAGGCCAACGGCACCTGAGTTGTCGCAGCCACAGGGCAGTGACCGTCCCTGTGCTGGCACTGCTGAGGGACCACCTCGAATCCTGGGGGCTGCTCTGGGCCCCTCCCAACAACAAACTGAGGGGCCAAAGCATGTCAAGGAATGGAACAGAGCTGGGAAAGTGTCTGGAGCACCAGGAGCAGTTGAGGGAGCTGGGAAAGGGGCTCAGCCTGGAGAAAAGGAGGCTCAGGAGGGACCTTCTGGCTCTGCACAACTCCCTGACAGGAGGGGACAGCCAGGGGGTGTTGGGCTCTGCTCCCAGGGAACAGGGACAGGAGGAGAGGGAACAGCCTCAGGCTGGGCTAGGGGAGGCTCAGGTTGGACATCAGGAAATAAAACTTCACTGAAAGGGTGGTCAGACGTTGGAACACACTTCCCAGGGAAGTGGGGGTGTCATCATCCCTGGGAGAGTTCCAAAACTGTTTGAATGTGGCATAGGGGGTCCTGGATTAGTAGTGAACATGGCAGTGCTGGGTTAATGCTTGGACTTGATTATCTTAGATGTCTTCTACAACACAAACCGTTTTGAAACTCCTGTCTCTTCTGTCTTTCAACACATAGACTTCTCCCTTTCAAAATTCTGGAGGCTACTTCCTAATAGAGATGACAAGCAAACTCTTATCATTGCCTGCCCCACATTTAGCAAACATCTCCCTACTTCTTTTCTTGCAGCTTAACCCAGAAGAGTTTTCCTTCTTCCAGTCCAAAAGTTATTACTGGTCAAAAAGAAGCACTTCCTTCATGTTTGATGCTCCCTTCCCTGAAAGAATGGCTCTCACTTTTGGTGGCATAGTTTGAGATATCAAACTATGAGATATCAAACTATATAGACAGGCCAACCACAGCTTCAGTGGATTGTTTTCATCCTAAGTGTTCATCCTTTCCATCATAAATTACTTCTTTTCACCCTACTCAAAGGGCAAATCATTAAAGACACTCCTTTAAATCCTCTCTAGTTTTGTGTTAATTACTAAGTTTCGGTGCTTTAACTGGAATCACTGTTGGCTACAAATGAAATACAAATAAGATCCTTACCCTCAACAGCCAGAGAGACGATGCCCTGGGTGTCCTCCACTCCATACATGACGTCGCAGCGATAGACCCCAGCGTCGCTGGCACGCAGCTTGGAGAAAGTCAGCGAGGCGTCCCCGGTCTCCTCGGAATTGCTCGGGACAGACACTCTGTCCTTGTAGCTCTGGCCTATTTTGATGTTGCCATTTTGGGCCACCAGGACTGTGGTTTCCTTGGCATCCTTCCCGCTTCTGTCCAGTTCCACCTTGGACCATTTGATCCGGAGGTACTCGGCGGCGTAGCTGGAGGAGATGGTGGGTGTGGTTGAAAAGAAGCACGGCAGGACTGAAGTTCCAGAGAGAGATCCCTTGACCAGGGTTTTTTTTTCTGCTTTAACTAGAAAAAATGGAGAGAGTGAGGAGAGAGAAAGAAGAAATCACATTAGTGTAACAGCAAAATCAGAAAAATATCTATTTCATTGTTAATTAATGATTTACTAATGTAAAGCCTGAAATCCACAAACCTTAACTGATTTTTAACAAGACTGGGGAGTATAAGCTGAAAAGGAGTTTGTATCAATTCTAGTGCATCTTTCGCTGATGATGGAGAACATTTCTCTTAGGGAAAATTTAATTCTGATTTATTTTCTCCATTTGTTATGATCACCAAGTAATTAACCTTTGGAAACTGGTCTGAAATTTTAGGTGACAGATGATCTGTAAGAGCTGTTTCTTCAATTCACAGGAGGAAGACCACTCTGAGGGAAAAATGATGATTTTTCATCTCACTGGCCAAAATTCTGAATGCAGGGGAGCTGCTGGAGTTCACACCTTGCCTCACCTCACAGCAGCTGTTCCTGTCCTCAGAAGGAAACACAGCCCATGGCTTTGTACCCCTGTCACCCCTGACTCCACTGTTCTCTCAGGGGTTAATTCTTTTTGTTGCACACATGCTGAAAAGCCTTTCTAGTGAGAGTCTCCCAAATAGGCACCCTTTCAAAGTTGTTTCCTTGTAGCCTCAGGGCCTTTAACACATCACAGAAATGAAATATTTCAGGATGTAAAAGCAAAGGAGGAAGTAAAGCACACAGAAAGTTCCTACTTGTTTCAGACTTGATATGATCAGGACTTTTATCATTTCTAATGTCATCTCCAGCTGCAAACATTTCACAGTGAAATGTTTCCATCTGACAATATCCTAAGGGCGAAGCTGACTACTGTTCATCCAAGATGCACACTGCAGCTGAAGAGGGGGATTCTGATGGATTTACCTTTTTAATGTGATGTTGTTTCATCACACATAATGGCTTAATGAAGATTAAAAGCTGATGCCCAACAGTAACTATTTTACCTCTTTCACAGTCCTTCACTCTAACATTTTTGGAAGGTAGAACATGGTCATCATTGTTTTGAAGGGAGCTAGGATTCATAAAGTTTAGAAATATAGTAATTCACGAATAGCCATGTGATACATAATACGTGAAAAAGGAGACACCAGCACATGAAAATTATCTGTTTCTCTATGATAAAAAAATAATCTCTCCATAAAGAGTAGAAGATTGGAGGGTGGACTGGAAGGGTGAGCAGAGGGAGAGAATTAAAGAACAGGAGCAAAAAAGGAAGAGAAAAAAAAAAGAAGAGGGGGAAAATAGAAAAAAATAAGAAAGCAAACAGAAAAAAAAAAGAGGAAAAACGGGGCGGGGGGGGAAGGGAGAAAAGAAGAAAAAAAGGAAAGTTGCTCATTAACCTGCTTATTTTTAACAGAGACAGATGATTTTCCACAAGACAAAGTCTTAATGGTATTATCTAAACAAGTTCAATACAAGAGTCATCAGCTTAATGCCCAAGCATTTCAATAAAAGGTACTAACCAGAAAAAGAGAAAAATGGGCTGACAAGGAATACACTGAATTCTGAATGGAAGGTCTTGGGTCCTTTCCATCCATTCCTACCAAACTAGAATTCCTTGGGCACACAATTCAGATAGAGTCAGGATGACAGTATCAAAACTGATGAAACAAGAGGTCTTTAATATCACTTTCATTTTGTTGAAACTTGACAGAGTTACAGTGCTTAGAGATAAAGAAACAGAATAAATTCTCAGTTCTATCGGTTATGATGGAATTACTGCCAAATTGCACAGGTGGGAGATTAAATCAGTCTCAAAATATTTTGAATTTATTATGATCTCTTGTTATCTATACACCTTACAGAAATTCTTCTTCTTAAATAAGGAATGACTAAATTATAATTATACTGACTGACAGAACTTTAATAAAGTTTTTAAGAACATTGTTTCTGATTATGAGTGACCTGGAATATCAGCACTGAACCCTGAGGAAATTTCCTCCTTTTAAAATTTGTGTCCTCACATCAGCCCGCTAGAAGCCTTGGCAAACAGCACATACAACTCTGATATGCAAACAAGATCCTGCTTAAGCTACTCCGCAGAACAGAAGATTCTGTGTAGCTGCAGCTCTGTCCAACTTTAGAAAGCATTACATCACACTTGCTAAGAAACTATTTGTTCTGGTGAGGGCAGGGAAGAAGGAGAAGAAGACAAGAAGGAGGAGGAAGAAGAGGAGGTGGAAGAGGAAAAGGAGAAAGGAAGAGAAGGAGGAAGTTTTTCCCTACAGAAAAATATTTGGCTGACAGAATATCTGAAACACAAGATTAAATTATGTTCCTGCACAGTTCCAAAAAGCTTGATTTCCTGCAGCAGTCCAAATCAGTTAGTCTAGCAGAATTTACTGACCAATGCAGAAGGTGTCAGTATCTTATATTAATCCATATAACCCTTTTTTTTTTTTTTCTCTTCAGCATTTTTGCTAAGCTTATATTCCATGTCAGCCCCTACCAATGGGATGTGATAGACCAATGACAAGTAGCTGGATGTCTTCCTTCTGAGGTGGGAAGAAAGGAACTCTTGCTTGAGAACAAAGTCTCTTTCTCCAAAATGTGTACACTTGTTCTGTGGTAAATGTTACAAAATTCTTAAACTAGGAGTCTAGATAATTTTAAAAAGGACAGAGTTCTGCCCTTCTGTATCAGATTAACCACAATGACCAGGCCAGTAAGTCTGCAGTGGACAAAGAGTCTGAAGAAAAAGTGCCCTTCATGGTGTGACACTGTGTAGAGGAGTGAATTTGCCATATAACTGAGCTTAACTGAACAGAATGTTGCTACTGACCATGCAGTCAAATCCCACATGCTTAAAGAATAAAATATTCAATTTATTTTTAACTAAATTTATGAGGAAAAAAAAGAAAAGTGTTGCATCTCATTTTTCAGTTCATCAACAACCTGCTGGGACATATGGTATATTGCCCTGTCTAGCAGCAGAAATAGAAAGGATCAGTGAAATTGTGTGTTTTGACAATCCAGCTACTAGCACTGAGCCTAAAAGAAGCCTTCTCATTTACCACAATTCTTTTAGTGAAGACAATAATGAATTAAAATGAGTGCAACTTGTAGAAAACTTTGACAGGTAATGGACTGAGACCAAACAAAAACCTTCCCCAAGTTCTTTACCAGGTGATTTGTGATCTGAGCAAGCAGAATAAGAGGACATGAAGAGTGAGGAAGAACTACTTTTATAGTCTGCAAGACACTTACAAGGGGCCAGGCAAATGTAAATCTCTCTAATGTTGCATAACTCCACATTATGCCACAAATGGCCACCCAAAACAGGTAGGAAAAACTCCAGCGTTGACTATAACCACAAGGTTCAGCTTGTAAACCACAATAGTGATAAGCTGGGAATTGGTGTTTCGCAAAAGATTTAAAAGCTTCAGTTTTAAATCCAAACCAAGGATTTAAAAAGAAAAGCTTGACACTTAGGGTCTGTCTTTCAGAATGTTGATACATATTTTATATTTAGAGTATTTTTAAACAAAAGCCATACTTATAAAAATTGTGTGCAGTCTTTTAACATTCATCCTCAAAAATATTATTGCACCGACTTGTCTACAAAAGATAAGGACATGAGCTGATTCCACAGATTATTTAGGATCCTAAATTAGATCAATCCATGAAAAAGGAAAATTTTTTCATCTTTGTCCTCCTCACCATGGCCACAGTTTGAAAACGGTTAAGACTCTGTAGGGCAAAAGAATGTCTGCCAGCTTAAAAAGGAAACCCCACAAAGTTCAGTGTGTTCAAGGAACATCAGGGTCTCTCTGAATTACTTCAGAAAAATTTGGGCAAATAAGGATGGGTTACAATCTGATCTACATTCCAAAGAACAGGACATTCATAAAAAACTCCTAAGTATCAAAAATTCCACTCAGGAGATAAGAGGAGCCATTTAAGATGTAATAAGAGGTGGAGTAAGTGAGAGGACACGTAAAGGTGCTGTCCCACGTTCTACAACTCCATGGACTCCATGTGACTCTTTCCCCGTACATCCCCTCAATCTCTGTACCTCTTTCTACCTAATTCTGCATTTGTGCAAGGCAATGAGTCAGCTCTGTGGTCTGATCCAGACATTTCTTTCTTATATCCAATCTAAATCTATTATCCTTTTTTTCTTTTTTTAAAATTGGTTCTACTAGCGAACCAGTCCTTTTCTTTATCATTCAGGACTCCCTAAAGATGTTACTAGCAACAGTGTTCCAGCTAGGTGGGAATAAAAAAAGTAGTAAATTTGATTTTCCCAAAGGCTAAAATTAATTTGAGGAGCTCCTGGAAAGAAGGGGGAAAGAAAATAAAGAAAAATCTTGCTTTGAGACTTGGGAAAGCTGCTTTCCCAATTTTGTGAGTCTGCAGCTGCTGTTGGGATATTTTCCTTACTGAAGGCCTGACCCAAACTTTCAAATAACTATGGCAACCACACACGGATACATGCTTTAGTTTTAGCATGTAATTACCAAGAGAGGTAGTAAGGCCTCTTTCCACCCAGACCTGCAGCTGCCCCAACACCTCCTTGCTCCAGACCCCAGCAGCCAAGGGAGCTGCCCCAGCTTAGCTCATGGCAACCCAAGCACAACAGACATAAATCATTAACGCCTTGAGGAGGATACAGAAACAAAATTAGTGACATGATGCAGCATGGCAGAGGCAAAGAAAGTCAATTTTCTGAGTTTCGACTGTTTCCTCAGTCCTGTGAAATGCTCTACCAATTAGACCACTAAATTAATTTTAATTAAATGTTCTGTGTACAGAAGACTTACCTTTAGGTAGCATATATGTTATAACTAACGTAGAATACATCCATAAGATACTTTTTATACTTAACAACATCTTGACCTAGAAATGAAGAACAAAGGAGTAAGTGGTTATTACTGCGCCGTGTTCTTAGCAAACGTTGTAAGTCAGCATACAAATATTTTTCACTGGTATCAGAAGCAGTCCTTGCTTTCAGGGCATCCTCATTTAACTATTTATGGTGGAAATTTGTTACAATGACCATGTGCCTCTATGGAATACAGATTGGTAATGAGTTTCAGGTTGTTGAATCCTGAGTGATTCTCTGACATGTCAGTTTCCTTCGGGTTTCCTTCCCACTTTCCTTTACATCTTCCAACAGCTGGAAAGCTCTTCATAGATATCATATGTAAACAACAATAAATTGCATGTTCACAACATTATTTCACAGTTTTCAGTTCAGTTCATAGTTATACAGGTTGAACCTGTAAATATCCCCAAAGTTACAAAAGCATTGCAAGACACAAAAACATCAACAACTACAAAGGTTTTATAAAAGTCCCTCACCCATATAGTTACACATATGTGCTATGAACATCCCAATGTAAGAAATTACTTTCAGCAGCAGTGTGCCAAAACACTGACAAATTTTTATCACGACCTTGATTTTCCTGATATTGCTGCAAAAACTGCTACCTGAGCTCTTCACTTGGACAAGTAACCAGGTTCACAGCTTTTTCCTGTTCAGAAGAGCTTGTGGTTGAACTGTCTTAAGGATCAGTGAAGCAGAGATTTAGCAGATATTTACATGCCTGTGTTATAACTGTGGAACTTCACTGAACACATGTACAACTTAAAACTTCCACTTCTAAAAACTCCACAGGCTGCACTGAACATGACAGCAAAGACAAACGGAGGGGCAACTTCAGAAAGCTCCTGGTGACGTGTACAGCCTCAGGACAGTTCTCTCCACAGCTCACAGCTGCAGCCCGAACTCCACATGAGTCTGTGTGAACTGGCACACATCCTGTAACATCTGAGCAGCACGGGAAAGACGCAAAACATCTCCAACCAAGCCTTTCCAGTGAGGCAAGTTAAAAATTCCCATCCAATAGGGCTGAAAACCCCAGAGCCTTTCATTCCCTGTACATGGATGGCCAGAGCCAGCTGGTTGCACTGCGAAACGTGTGCTACAGCCTATTCCCTGGGTGTGGAAGGAGAAATGCAGCTGCTTTCCAGAGAGCAGGCTGCACGCTGCCAATGACGCCCCATCTCTGCTGCAGCCATTCAAGACCGCTGAGTGTAGAGACTGATATCACTTATTTTGCAACATGAACTTCATGGAATTTGCACTTTTCTCAACTGAGTCTGAAACTAGCACGAGGATTTCATTCAGTTTAAGCCCTATCTGCCATAAAAGTTCTTTTGAAGACCATAACACCTACCCCCAACACCACTTAGCCAGACTATTGCGTCTTCCTACATTTACACAAACCAAGCTGCATGTGAAGAAAACAAAACTGACTATTTTTGAGCTAACTTTAAAATTCTATACTGTGCCCTGGTATAGAGGCAAACTCCCTGTAGAAGGTCATTATAAGGGAGGAGGTTGCACAAGATCAAAACTGCAGACATCATAGTTCTTTGAATGCAATGGACCAGCTCTGAAATACAGTCACATGCTTGCTTAGATAAACACTTAAACGATCCTCATTATTATACAACAATTAAAAGAAAAAGTGATGTCAGTCTGAGCCTACAGATGTGCAGAAGTACCTTCAAGCAACCCTTGTATCCCAAAAATGCTGGAAGCCTCAAGCACCAAAACCACTGCAGTGAAGTTCCTCCAGTGACACAAGAGATCTGATGAGAGCATGAAAAGAAGACTGATGGAATTCTCCAGCTTCCAAGGTGCTGAGTGAAGGATCTGTTTGCAAGACAAAGTTCTGGCCCCTGTGAGAGCTGAGTGGCTCCAGACCTTTTTCAGATCTTCTTCCCACATGTGCTCCCATGTGTCACACACTGGCCACATTCACAGTGAAGCCAAGGTCCAGAACAGAATGTTTATAAGTTTAGCTCTCCATGTTTACCCATAAGTTTTATCTCCCTCCTTCCCCTGAAGGCACCCTTGCCTTTTGGGACCAGAATCAAGAGAATCAAAGAAACCAGACAAGAAAAAGAACAAAGTGTTTTCTTTTTCCCGACAACGGTGGTGTTGCACCTAAACAGGGCTGGTTACATTTTGCAACCACCACCTGGCTCACTTCCCTGGCTCTGACCTGGCGTACCTGGGTGCCTGGCATGTGCCAGTGGAAGTCTGTTGCCCTTGGAAGCTCACTGCAATTGCTGTCATAACATAACTGCTTCCATGTTTGGTAAGAACACAAACCCTGCTGCTACGCTTCCAGTCACCAAACACAACACACACAGCCACAGGGACAGATGAGAACAGAATGGCAACTGTGGAAGGGCAATTTTCAAGGTATCCATGGAAACAGAAGAGAAGATTCCTGGCTGTGATGGCTCCTAGCCTTTCACTGGGCAAGAATTACACCTGCTGCACCAAGGGCTTGGATAGCTCCAAAAAGTTGCATTGTTTGAGCACAAAACTTAATATGAGACATTTGCCAAAAATACCTACTTGACTCTGGGAAAACCACCTCCTGACTTTCTATAAATCTTCCTTATCCTGAAATGCTCACTTAAGCAGTGAAAAACCCTGGAAGAATAGTCTGATTTTCAGCCCTTAGGGTCAGGATTGTGGCTCCTGCACAACCCTCCACACCTGACAGCGGATTTTCATGCTCCAGGCCTTGGTGGGTTCCTATAAACACTCCTGGGTTGCCGAGTGCTGCTCCACTCCAGCTGCCGGAATTAAACATGCAATTACCCCTGCCAGCCTCTCCAAACATGCAGACCATTGCAGCAGCATCTTCTTCAGCCCCACAGGGCAGCCTGGCTTGGGAAGAGACAGAGCTCTGCAGACCTGGTGCTAAAAATCCTCCTCAAGACACAGAGGTGAGGCAGAGGTTGCTGCTTACACCTCACCCTGATTGCTGCCACATTTCCAGGCTCTTGGATGTGACTGCTCCTGCCTCCTGCCCTCCTGCTGGCAGAAGCTGTGGAGGGCTGCGCTCTCTTGTAGCCTCCAGAGCCAAATCCCTGCTTAAAACAGGTTTGTATTTCCCATTCCCGCACTCTGTGCTTCACAGAAGTCTGCTGTACTGCCCCTAAGTCCACTGGAATTAGCCAAAATCCATCTAACTATACCTTTTTCCACAAGATTTTTTTTCCTGTGGTGTCACTACACCCATAGTAAAAGACATCCATAACACTACAGACACAGTGAGCAAATCTTGCCAAGTCAAGCTGCAAGACTTGAGTAAGTGTTTAATTTCCACCTTCTGTTAAAAAAGTACCTCATTTGACGTGACCAAACTTGGGTTGCCTGCTGGCTGGTTTCCAAGGGGGCTGATCCATTCTATTAGGAGCTACTACAGGCAGATGGATCTACAGTAGGAATTTGTGTTACATTTCTAAATGGGATGCAACCCTGAATGCAGCACCTTTTAACCAATAAATGCCAAAGTCTTGGACAAACTTGACATCTTTAAAAACTAGTAGCAGGGGTTCTCTCTGTAGGGAAAGAGCACAGCTCCTCTTTTTGCAGGCTCTGCTACCTTCCCTTTACTACAGCACAAATTCATAGAAGCAGGAAGTTCTGACCAAATTCCAGCTTGTGTTTAGTTTGCAGTGTAAGCTTGATCTCACACCAATGCTATTTTAATTTAACCAGATGGGAGAACATCATGTCTCTCTTTCTGTTTAAAACTCCAGGTTCAGAACGTGAAGTGTCCTGGTGTGGAAGAGACTACAGCTTACCATCCAAAAATAGTCCTAGTTCTCTGAAGCTGAGACAATGAGGAATTAACCATTTTCCTAGATGTAACAATGTCTCTAAAACCTGCAACTTCTCAGGTCACACTGAGATTGGCTCTGCACAGGCTCTACAGCTGCATTGAGAAATCTGGACATGTTCCTTAAATATTTAAAAAGCAGCCTGTGCCCACCTGACCCTCATAGTGAAAGTCAGAATGACATAAAAGATGAAAAGGAAAAAAAAAGGAAAAAAAAAAAAAAAAGAGGGCAGGACTCAATATAACCCAGCACTAGAGAAGAGAATGAAGGCTGCTCATTCTAATAGGTAAAACATTAAATTACAGCTTCCAGTGGAACCCCAACAAGCTGGAAATGACCAGTCCCAGTCACAGCACGTCCCTTGCTACCTTCCAAGCCCTGAAAGCTTCACAGGTGCTATCCTTCCTCAAATGCACACATTCTGCACTTTCTTTTACTTCTGCAGTCCTTTGATCCTGGTACTGTTAATTGATGACATGTATCCACCTCACCATCAGCGCTGCCTAATTAACTCTGCCAGCTCCACCACCTCTCTGCTGTGTGATTAATTAGCCCACTGTGCCGACACATGGCTTCTCAGCCTGCATCCGATTCATCAATGGCCCCTGCTTGGCCCATTATCCCTTTGAAAGGCCCTCCCAAGGCCTCAGAGAAGGTCTTTGGGGTGTCTGCATCATTCCTTCCTCATGACCTCCATCCATTCCCCCCCAGAGTGGGGGAAACTACTCCAGGCTGAGCCCTTGTGGTGCTGCCTGCAGGCTGGAGCACAGTCAGAAGCAGTAACCAGACCAGCATGTTCTGGTACTCCTGGCTGCAGCAGCTGCTGCCTCGAGACATCCCTCACGGCCCCATGCTTTTATGCCGGGAGCAGCTCCAGGCTCTGGGACAGCAGAGACACAGTGTAAATCTGCCAGAGGCAGCGCGTGGTAGAGCAATGAGCACACCCTGCTTCTCCTGCATCACCCCAGCTCCACCTTCCTGCTCCTGCCTTCCAGAAACATTGAATATCTCGAGCTGGACACACAGGGATCACCAAATCCAGCTCTTGGCCCTGCACAGGACATTCTGACAATCCTACCCTGTGCCTGAAAGCATTGCCTGAGTGCACCTTGACCTCCGTCAAGCTTGGTGCCCTGATGAGCTTGTTCCAGGAGGACTGAGGACCTCTCCTTCCCATCTCTGTCAAGCACCCGCCCTGGTGAAGGGTGCAAGAGGTGCAGGAGATGTGAAGGTGTCACTCATGGTGCCCATAGATGTAACCCTGTACTGCCAGCAAGGGGTTAGGCACCAGGAACCCCCGTGGGCCCAAACAAGGGTTCCTCAGCACCTCTTGGGGCCCACTCAGTGCCACTGCTGGGCACAAGGGTGGCTGTGGGCGCCCTCACCTCGCTCTGCCATCCCCACAGCCCCAGTGCCGCTCACACCTCGAGCCAGGCACTGAGGAGCTGCCCTGAGCTGGAAATGTTCCAATCCCACCCCAGTGCTGTCCAGCACTGCCTATCGGGCACTGCCTGCTCCTGTGCCACAGAATCACAGACGCACCGAACGGTTTGGGTTGGAAGGGGCCTTAAATATCAGCCAGTGCCACACCTGCCATGGGCAGGGACACCTTCCATTATCCCAGGCTGCACCTCAGTGTCCAGCCTGGCCTTGGACACTGCCAGGGATCCAGGGGCAGCCACAGCTCCTCTGGGCACCCTGTGCCAGGGCCTCCCCACCCTCCCAGGGAACAATTCCTTCCCAAGATCCCATCCAGCCCTGCCCTCTGGCAGTGGGAAGCCATTCCCTGTGTCCTGTCCCTCCAGCCCTTGTCAATTGTCTCTCTCCATCCTTGCTGCAGCTCCTTCAGGCACTGCAGGGCCACAGTGAGGTCAGCCCAAAGCTTCTCCTGTGCAGGCTGAACAATGCCAGCCGTGCCAGCCTTTCCTGCCAGCAGAGCTGCTCCATCCCTCTGCTCATCCTGGAGCCTCCTCCGCATCGACTTCTTGTGCCGAGGACCCCCAAGGTTGGATGGGGAGTACGAGGAGCAGCGGCGACAGGGGCTTTTGCCGCGGAGGTCTTGGGTATTTAAAATTATTTCATTACGGCCGTGATTTGGGGCAGTCTGGCCTTTTTTTCCCCGGAGCCCTCTGGCGGGAAACCGGCGGGCGCGGGGGCTGCCGTGCCGCCGCTCGCCGCCAGGGGGCGCCGCGGGGCCGCCGTGCCCGCCCCGTTCCTCGACAGCGGCCGCACCCCCGGCCGGGACCAGGCCGACAACCCCAAAGCGGGACCGAGCCCGCCGCCCCAAAGCGGGACCGAGCCCGCCGCCCCAAAACCGGGACTAAACCCGCGACCCGCGGCGCACACGCGACTCAGAGACCACCCCCAAAGCCCAGCCTTGCCATAGCCTGCCCCCGCCCCGGCAGCGCCGGACCGCGCCCTCCCCGTCCCGGGCTCGCCCCGCCGAGCCTCTCTCGCTCCTTGTGGGGGAGGAAACTTCCCCTTTAGCTCAGACAGAAAGGAGGGGGAAAAAATTAAATAAAAAAGGCAAAGAAATAAAGGCAATCCCTGAACCCACCCAACATTTACGCTCTCCCATCCTGGGATGGGGTTTGGGGTTTTTGTTTTTCTTTTTGCAGCGCCTTTCAACGCTCACGCCTCAATTAACAAAAAGGAAAAAAAAAAAAAAGAAATTGAAAGAAAAGGGAGGGAAGGTAGAGGGAGGAAGAGAAAAAGGGGGGAAAGGGGAAGGAAAGTGAAGAAAGGTGGAAAAAGGGGAAGGGAAGAAAAAGGGAGGGACAGGAGGAAAGGGGGCAAAAACGTGTGGGGAAAGGGAAGAAAGCGGAGAAGGGAAGAAACAAAAAGAAAAGAAAAAAGGAAAAAGAGGTAAAGAGGGGAAAAGAAGGGAAAACGGGGGAAAGGAGAGGGAGGGAAGAGAAGGGGAAAGGGGAGGTAGGGAAAGAAGAAGAAAAAGAGGAAGAAAGAATAGAATGGGGGAAAGGGAGAAAAACCGAGAGAAGCGGGTGATAAGAAGGGAAAAGGGAAAAAAAAAAAAAAGCCATGGGGGCTTGATTCCGAGAGCCGGTGCAGGGAGGGAGGGAGAGGGGGTGGCCAGGAGGACGTGACCAGGGGGACAATGAGGGCTGGCCCCCGCCCGCCGCCCCTTTGTGTGGGGACGGTGCCGGGGGCCGGCGGAGGCTGCCCGCGGTCCCGCTGCCGTCCCCGCACACACACACACACACACCTCGCTCCTTCCCGCCGTCGGAACTCCCTGCTCGCCCTCCACCGTGCTCTCACTTTTCCTTTGTAACAAAAAGGCGAAATCCCGGGCAGCGGAGGGGGAAGGCAAAGACCCTGCCCCAGAAACTGGACTTGGGTGTAAGAGGGGGCGTTTTGCTCCACTGACCTTGCGATCCTCCTCACCCACCGCCCCCCTTTTCGCAGAGGAAATGTGGTTCGGGGCACGCTGCTCTCCCGCTCCTCTAGACAGAAGATGCTGAGCACCTCAGAGCAGCTCTGCCCTGCGAGCAGCTTTCCAGGAACATCAGGGGAAGGGATTGGAGGGGGACGGGGGGAGAGGGAGAAAAGAGGGACGTGGGGAGCACACAGGAGTGGAGGACACCGAGCTCACGCTTTTCCCAGTGCTAGAGAACTGGTGGCCGAGGGGAAAGGTCCGTTCTCGTCGCTCCTGCCACACGGGCGCTTTGTGTACTTAATACCCGTAAGGAACAGCTTCCTCCCGTGTCCCTCCGGAGCCTCGTCGCACGCCAAGATGCGGCTCTACCTTCCCAGCCATCCGAATCACCAGCACCGAACACTTCTGTCAGGGCTCCCACCCCAAAGTCTTCTGTTCCCTAGTTTTCTTTGTTCTCCTCTTTGCACTGGTGGGTTTTTTTTTTCTTTCTTTCTTTTTTTTTTTTTTTTTTTTTTTTTTTTTTTTTTTTCTTTTGGTGGGTTCCCGAGCATCCCTCCTTCTCCTCTTCCCCTGCATGTCGTTGAACTTACCCCAGGTTGTTTAAATTCACCAATCATCGCTACTCCCTCCCCCTTAAGATTTGCAGTTCAAACTCTTTGTTGGTATAAGCTGTAAAACAATTGTTTTAAATCTTAGACTAGGTGTTTGCTGGCACTCATATATATAGAAAAAAGGGACGGGGAAAGAAAAAAAAAAAGCACTAAAAACCAACCCTCAATAAAAGAGTTATAGTTACCTTAAAAGGTAGCGTATTGCAGAGATCGCAAAAAATCACAACGTGGTGCCTGGGCTAGTCCAGAGATCCCAGTGGCCGCATGAAAGAGTAAATCCGCTCGTTAGTGCTGGAAGGAGCCGGTGGTTCCGGGGTCTCCCCTTGTGCCGGAGCTCGGTCTCCCCTCCTTCGCTCAGTTCCCGCCGGCGAGCACCTGACTCCGAGCTGCGGAGCCGGGACCGAGCTGTGGGCAAAGGGAGCGAGCCTGCAAGTTCAAATGCGAGTCTCAGCCACCCATCATTATTATATCGTTGTACCGTCAGCGCTGCAGAGGAGGGGCGCTGGCTCGGGGAGAGGAGGGTTCACAAGCTCTGCGAGAGCCTCCTTGCAATTTCCAAAGCTCCCGCAGCTGCTGGGCGCAGGAGAGCCCCCAGCGCCTGCCTCCGCGGAGCGGGGCCCCCCTCCCCCGGCCCGGCCGCCCCCTCGGGGCTCCCCCCAGCCCCCAGACCCGGAGCGGGGACCCGCAGCCCGGTGCGGCGGGACGGGCCCCTCCGAGCTCGCCCGGAACCCTCCGGAGTGGGGCAGGCGGGTGCGAGAGGCGCATTGTTCCCCAATTAGACAGTTAACCGGGAAGAGAATGGAGAGACCTCCTCCACCCTGGCTCCCGAAGCCGGTTGAAATGGGGAAAGTGACTGGGACCGAAATGCCTTTTTCCCCTTTGCCTCCCCAGTCTCAGTGGAGGTTGCAAAGAAAGAATAAAATGGTACTGGTTCCAAACTTCCCCTGCTGATGCCAATTCACAGGCAGCCTCACATCGGCAGCCGCCCGAGCCAAGCTCCTCCACCCATGCATCTTCAGCCACTTTTTTCTTTTTTTTTCTTTTCTTTTTTTTTTTTTTTTTTTTAAAGATTAGACTCTGCATTTGCTGTCCAAACCTCTCAGAGATGAAGTCATAAGCAGAACTCTAAACCACCCTTTTACAAGGGACATTCACCAGTTAATAAAGAGTCTGGTGTGCTCTCAGGGTAGCCCCCATTCCAAAATGTACCTATCTCAGTATGTGGGAAACGTAAGGCACCCTTGCCAGGCACAAAATGCTGGCAAAAGCAGTTCCTCTGGCTTGTTCCCTCTCAGAGAAGCAGATGCTAGGAGTCCCCCTCCTCCAGGAAGGTGTAAAGCTGGAGCCAGAAAAGAAAAGCCTGGAGAAATAGGTGTGTCTGATTGCAGTGCTCTGGGCACGTTTTTGGCAGCCCCAGGTATGACTACTTGGAAGAGGCAGAAGGAGTTTTCCTTCAGCTCCTCTCACTGTTACTGTTCCAGCTGCTGTGTCCCCAGAGTTATACTGACAGAGGATTTCAGACAAGCCCAAAGCCCTTGTTTCCGAAGACAGACTTCTTGCCAAGTTGGAGGGGCAGGAGGTGGAAGAGATGACAGCTAAGCAGAAAGAAATGGAGACCTGGAGGCTTAAACCAGATCAGCTTTGTGTGAGCTGTGGCCTGGGCGAACAGAGCTGGAGCGCTGGGTGAAATCCTTATCTCAGCTTGCAGACCTTGTTTATTTTTCCTCCTTACATGGAATAAATACACAGTTGCTTACTTGTGATGTTGAAGAGAGGCTTCTCTCTCACCACTGCCACCTCCTAGCAGCACCAGTCCCCCCAGTTCCTCGTGCCTGGGTCAGTCCCTGCACAGTGGACGTGCCTCCTGGACACTGCCACACCTAAACACACCGGACCTGCGCCACACTGGGATGAGGTTTCAAGGATTGAGAAATCCTTGAACCTCGTGCGTCAGAAGAGTTGACAGAAACACAGCAGTCTGTTTTCAAACAGGCACTATAAGCAGTTGTGGGCACGTTTTTGAGGGTGTTTGATGCAAATTCACGCAGAGGTTTTGCAGTTCCTGTTTTTGGTAGCCTTGCCTGCCTCACCGTGTGCAGTGTCACTGCTGAGGCAGTGCACACTTCCTCTGCACAGCGTTGTTGTGAATGGAGGATACTGACATTGAATCTCTCCAACACTGGTTCAAACAAGCCTCTTCTGCCCCCCATAGACATAAGGGGTTGGGTGATACCCACGGTGAAGGCACTGTTCTCTCTCCCCATACAATCTCAGCCTTCCCAGGCTGCAGACAAACGCTCTGAAGACATATGCATAATGTAGGAATCTCTGTGGCCTGCTCCCTTTTCTAGGTGAAGAGGTGGGAGACCATCCAACTGCCATCTCAGCCTCTGGAAAGGAGAGCAGGACATCCCCTATGGCATTGGGTATCACCCCTTGCCCAGGCCCAGGCCACCCTCCAGGACAAACAAAGAACTTCTAAATGACCAGACACCACAGTCATGCTGCCCCTCTAGCCTTCAGTGGCCCCAGCTTCACCTGTTCCTACTCTGTTCCCTGCCTTGGCTTCAGGCAGGAGGGGTGACGTTTAACCACTTCTGCAGCCCTGACCTTGCTTCTTCATCACCTCTTGACTCTTCTCCACTGGAGACTGAACTACTGCTCCTGGCAAAGGATGGGAAGAGAAACGAATGACTCTGCTACCCCTGTCCTGGGGAGATCTTTGCTCTGCTGTGGAGCATCCTCTCGCAGCTGTGGCTACAACAGCACACCTCCACGAGGGGAAGCTGCGGGTTTCTGCTCCACTGGGGCACCGGCTGTGCTGGTGTCCAGCTGAAGCACTGACCACCTCTCCAGGGGATGGATGGGGAGATCCTGGGTCTGACCAGAAATCTGAGCAGGGAATAGGGCCGGATGGTAGTGTGGCTCTCTGCCCTACAAGCACCAACAAGAAGCAACCAGTAGTTACAGCCCGGGGCTAACCAGCCTCGGGTCGGCTCGCTGCTGGCACCTCTTTTTTCTTTTTCACCATGGGAAAGAAAATAGATTGATTATTTTTTTAAAGAGAAAAGACCCTTCCCCTTTCCTTTCCCACCCCCCCGATTGCCGGAGCTCTGATGGGAAGCGGCCGGCCAAAGCCGCTCGGTCTCGGAGCTGGGAAGAAAGCGGAGGATGCAGAAACCACCCCCTTCCCCCTCCTCCCCAGCCCGCTCCCCGCCTTCCTCCTGCTCCTCCTCCTCTTCTTCCTCTTCCCCCGGCGCGGAGCTCCCGGAGCCCCCGCGGAGCCTCGGGGCCCCGGGGCTGGAGGCGCGGAGCCTCCCCTTCCCCACCCTGCCGGCGGCGGGGCCACAGGGAGAGGAGGCGAGCGGGGGCTCCGCGCTCCCCGCAGCCCTTCCCGCGGTGGGATGGAGGTTTCTGGGCAGGGGGGAGGCTTTGGGGCCAGCCAGACAAAGGCACAGGCAGAGGTGGTCGCAGGGCTCCTGTGGGGCTGGGAAGGGAGGGATGAGGAACTCCTCCTGGGCATCCCCAGCCCGCCGGGGAGAGAAAACCTCGAGGGAAGGAGGGTGTGTTACACCGGAGAGCCTCGGGGCTTTTCAGGATGACTGGGGAAAATGAGGAGCGGATCAAGCTGGAAAAACAGACAGCTGCAACCCCTCGGTGTTTTCATCCCACTTTATTTAACCCTTCCCACCTCCCCCGGGAGCCAAGCTTTCTGCACTGGACCAAAGAGAAAGGGGGATCCAGAAAGGAGATCTCCTTTGCTCCTCTTGGAGACCACGCAGACTGCCTCCACGGGTTATGACAGGGGCCTGAAATATTGTCTGACTTACTGTGAATGTCAGATATTTTTCTTTGTAAATATTTTAGGCAAAGTAGAAACAGTAAACCTTTACTCAGGCTGCCAAAGTCTCCCATGACAAATCATTGTTTTCAGATGTTCGGATTTGTGTGAGAAAACCCAACAAAAGGGAAAATGTTTAGGCTTTGTCTCCATCCTAAAGCAATATCACTCAAGAAAAAAAAATAATCCTTCCAGCTACATCGTAGTTCAGAGATGAAGAAAAATACTATTTTCATTACACACTTCTTAAGCACAGGTTTTATGTTACTGACTCAACAATGATTATCATTTTAAATGTGAAACACAGGCCCTAAATGGTTCTTTATGAGAAACCATTGTTTTCAAATATCTGAAATTAATTAGACCATGGCTGCAGCCAATGTGTAAATATCAAACTGAACATCTGTGGAAAAAAATGCTTCCCATCACTTGAAAGAATATTGTGGATCTGAAATGCAGTCTCTTAAGGAAAAACTAATTTGTCTGGCATAGATTCTCTTAAGCCATCTTTTGTGGCTCCACAATCACCTTTCCTTTGTGTCTTCTATGTTTTTTTTCCCTCCTGAGCTGCTGTGTGTGAAAAACCCTTACCTAAATGTAAAGGAAATAATTAATGTATTTTACATGTCAGCAGTACTAAGGTCAGTTCAAGCAAAATCAAAGATTCTTTCAAAGTTATTCCACCTGGTCAGTGGCTCTGAAGGTCCAGCTTCCTACTCCCATCTACTTGCAAAGGGTTATGCCATGGCAGCTGTGCTGAAAATGAGTCCACTGGCCCAATTTTACTCTCAAAGCTACAGCTATGTAGGTTGTTTCCTTCTTCTGCAGTGATTCAGTTATCTAAACCCCAGTATGTTTTCGGAAACCACAAAATGTCCTGAAACAATGGACTTTTTGCAAGTTCTCAGATTCCACGTTTAAGAAAAGCCTTTTCTTCCCCAGTACTTCTCTTTCCTACAACGCTTCAAGTGAAATATGTTTTCAGAGGCAAATTAAAACTCTCCAAAGGAGTCAGACTTAGCAGCAGTGGTAACCATAGTGTACACAACCACTTTCTCAAACAAAACTCTTGATGGCTTATGTCAATGTTTCTTTTGTGGCAAAACCCTTCTCCACCTATTTTTACTCCATATTTCTTCAGCAGAGGGGAGAGCACTCAGCTACAAAAACCATGAATAGAGTGTTTCATTTGGTAGCAGAACAAGCCACAATTGATGGTTAGGTATTATTTCTGCATTAAATGTAATGATGCAGACACGGCACTATCTGCACTGAGATAGTCAGTTTCCAGGACACGATTTATCAGCAGCACTGGATGATGATGGCAAAGGCAATGATGTTTTCCTCCTGTGTTCTGATGCTGCCTTCTGTTCTGACTCAGTGTTTCTGCCTTGACTCCAAGGACAAGGGGCCAGACTGGGATGTTTTATGTTTCCACTGTTAATCCCCCCAAAAGCTGTGTCAGGAAGCTGGTGGTGTTTGGTTCTGGCTGGTGTAAGTGTCAGGCTGTGTCTCCAGGTCAGGCTGAAAGAGCAGCCTGCTTCCCACAGCTGGGTCTGGCTCCTCAAAGAATAGCTGCTTTGTGATTTGGGGAGGAGTGGTCAGTGTGAGCAGGTCACCACCAAGGTCCTTCTCAGGGCTGATCCTTGTGAAGACCAAACACAGCACAAGGCAAGAAGGGGGGAAAGCAACTAAGAAACTTATCAGCACAGGGTGGCCTGAGCCGTAGTCAAGTGTTGTGCTAATCCATGCTGTCCTGGGCTTCCTCTGATAAACTCCATCCTGGGTTTGCATTATTTTTGTTTTGATAACTCTGTGGCTGCATCATAAGCTTGAGCGTAGAAGTAATCTTGAATAACCAAGTGTGGGTTTGTTCTCTTACTGTTACCAATACAAATGAGTCTTTCATACTCTGTTTTGTTTTGTTATTTTCTTCATGATACGAAAATACCACCATTGTGCAAAGCATAAACTCTCTGGGTCTGGTTCCTCACTGATAGGGCAAACTCTTGAAATGGATTAAGAGAGATTTTCTTAACTAATCTTTTCTTCCTGGGCCTTCTCATCCTTGGCTAAAGCAATAACAAACATCCACAGTGTGATTAATCCAAACCCTACTGAAGTCACTGGAAAGATCCTGCTGACTCCACAAGTGTCAGTCAACAGTTTCTTCTCCTTGACTGTGTGAGAAGGGAAAGCAAGGAAATTAAATAGATCAGGAATACCTAAAAAGTGGAGGAAATACAGAGTTTAGGCTTTTTCCTTCCCACCCCCCACCATGAGGAAAGTTTTCTGGTTTTCTTCTCTTCTTTTTGTTGATCAAAATGGAGAGGTGGAAATCTTGGAAGGATGAAAACATCCATGTCTGCTGGAAGAGTCATAGCTCACCTTGAGTAAAAGAGTGTAAATTTGGGTGGAAAGATCTGATCCTGTCCTGGGATCTCACAACTTTGATTGGCTGTCAGACATGTCCAAGATAATACCATTCATACTACCATTTAAAACAAACAAACAAAATAATATATCTATTTAAAAAAAAAAGGGATGGAGCTGTCTGCAAATATGTATTGGCACAATTTATAAGACTCTTGGGGTAGCTGTAAACATTTGGCCCCCAAAAATCTTATCATTTTCTACAAAGAAAATTATAGTTTTTTGTTAGGGAAAGAATGGGTATGAAAGCAGAGAGAAAAAATTAGTCCCTCTTTGATATTGTAATATTCAATAAACTACCTACTTTATTGAATATTGTCTGATTTTTAATGATTTTTTTAGTTTTTGGAAGGCCTCAGCTAAGGAAACGTATCATTCTTGAAGCTCGTTTGAGTTTTACACATAACAGGCATCATGGCGAGAGCAGAGAAAAGTTTTGAAAGAGGAAGTAACTTTGCCCTGAAGACCTAAACACCAAATAAAAATAATCGGAGACAGAAAAGAAAGAAAAATTATTTGCCAAATAATTTTACTGGTTGTGAGGAAGATGGGCTCAGTGTTTTGGAAAGCCCAGGACTGTCAGTGAGTGAGAACTGATTTGTGATGTACACCAAGAGCTTCAAGCTCCATGTTCTCCTCACACCATTCCCAGGTCTCTGCTATAACTTGGTCTTGGCTGCCATCGAGGGTTTCTCACCAAGTTTTGGTAAGGCACACGCCATTTTTACCCTCCATCTGCTAAAGGAAGGATAAAAAGTAGTGGTTTTGGTATCCAGGCATTTAGTGAAAGGTTTTTTCTGTTCGGCAAGTGGGGTCTCCCAGGATGAGGGAGAATGGGAACAATGTTAGCATTCATTGCTTTGGCTGTAGGAGCTAAAAGATGCCCTTTTTAATATAAAATCAGACAGAAGTACAAATCAGACACAATAAACTTTGTGAGGTTTTTTCACACTAATGCAAGTGGACCTACTCTCGCTGTAAGTGCAACAGAGGGGTTCTCTCTCTCATTACCTGGCTGAGCACAACCCTTCAGCACTATGGTCCCAGAAGCTTTGGACATTTCCATGCCCAAAAGTGCTCAGAGAGCAGCTGCTGATATCTGTTTGGGGTGGTGAATCTGCAAATGGGGTTGGTGATGAGCAGATAAGGGGGTCTCACAGTGGGGGCATGAGGTCTCCCTGAGACTCTCCAAAAGCTGCTGCCATGTGGAAGTCTTGTGATGGCTGCTGGTTCTTCCCAATGGTCCTGTGAGCCAAGTAAACTGTAAGTATAGATAACACTACCTGCCTGGTGTTTGATTTTGAAGGGTAAGGGGTGGTCCAGGTCCGCTCAGATGGGGAGATGATGCATTTCTTTTTCTTGTCTTTGGCCTTGGCTACATCCTTGCACAGCGTATTAGAGGGAGGAGCTGTTTGATCACCTTTTTTTCTTTTTCTTCCCCTGGCCCAGATGCACCAGGGATGAGGGAAGCTGTGGGGTTGAAATATTTCTACTGAAACCAGTAGTAATGGTACCCAGCAGCATCCCCTGTTTCACAGCACCACCAGCACCTCAGGATATTCCACTTTTTTGGGTCACCTGGAACAAACAGCTATACCATTTGAAGATGGTTATGACCAAGCCACTACAACAAAGCTCTCTGAAGCACAACAACCTCCCTCTGTTCCATTCAGCAAGTTTTAGCACTGCAGACCCAGGGCAGTTCAAGAAGAGAGAGTATCTCACTGTCACGCTCCAGTGAAGCAGCTTGGGACAGGAGAGTCTTCCTCCTGTGCACGAAAGCAAAACAGGGAATTTGAGGAGCCTTTGGCACAGCAGAGACAGGGAATGGACCTGGCAGAGCGAGCTGCCTAGGCAGAGGAAAAGGGGGTCGAGGAACAGCAAGATGCCATAAAAACAAGGGAAAACAGGGGACACTACAGCTGAGGGAGGGTGAGTGTCAAAACAAACTCCACAGAGCAACAAAAGGCAGGGGGAAAATAAGTGTTTGTTTTTCTCCCTGTTTGCTTTTTAATGAAAGGAGGCAGGCAAGCGTTTGAGGGTTGTTAGCATTTCTTGCTGACCTGCAGCTGGTGCATTTTTCACCCACTTCTGTCAGAATTTATTTGAGTTTGGTACTAAACGCTGATCAGACTTTGCCCCTTGCTTTACTTAGGCTTGGAATTGCTTATACAGCAAACACTCTCTGCTAGGGTTCTCATTAATCCACTTCTTTGTTGAGGTTTCCTAGAGGAATTCCTATTTGGTAAACCAAACAGAATTAAAAGGAATGCATCTGCACCGGGAATATCCATCTTGGGTCTCTGGGACCTATTGTCCCAGCTAAATTAGACTAGGAGGCCTCTTGTGTTTGCCCGGAGCCATGATTCCCACTAGCACTTGATAAACCATTAATAGGCTGCGTTAGTCGGGAGGTTTTGGCAGATTTGGGGCATCCCTGGCAGCGAGGGATGCGGGATGCGGAATGCGCTGCGGCGGCGGCGCGCTCCTTGCCACTAGGTGGCACTTCCCATCCTACAAAGTACAGTAATTAGCGCACGCCTGGTGCCGCTAATGAACCTCGCCCGCTCTGTTTAATCCGCGACAGGGCACGGAACCTGATGCACAGTGTATCTTCTTAAAGGCACGACTGACTGGTGAGTATTCTTTGTCTCAGCTTCTTATCTGCCCCGCTCCCCACCGCCCCTCTTTATTTTTTAAGGTGCTCTGAGCCTCACAATGATTTCTTTGCCTCTGTTAGAATTTCTTAGCCTCCTACACGTGAGTAAAGTTAGGTCCTTTCCTCTCGAGATAGTGCTTGTTACTGAAAACAGACGATTTTTGGTCTCATTTCATTCCCTCTTTGTTGCCTTGGTATCAGACTCCACCTATGTGACACAAAAAAAAAGACAAGACAGGAAAGGAAAAGACAGGAAAAGGAAAGCTGATTTGGGCCTTCCAGCTACTCCTCTCACAGCAGCCACAGAGAAAGTCTAAAAATGAGTGAGAACTTCACAGTTCAGCCTAAGAAAATGTACGCTTTCTTTATAAAAAAAAAAAAAAAAAAAAAAAAAAAAAAAAAAAAAAAAAAAAAAAAAAAGACCTAAGTTTTACTGTGGATTATGTGACGCTTCACCTTGCACTTTAGGTTTCTATAAAGCCCAGTTTAGGTCAAACTGATTTTTTGGCAGAAAACCAGGCATAACTAAGAGCTTCATATAGTTTCCATCTGAAAACATAAATCAAGCAGCAGGCTCATGGACAGCCCAGCCAAGGTTTGCTGAACCCCACAGCCCCAGACAGTGAGGCTTTCAGTGGATGTAGTCTGATATGCAGTTTTGGCTATGATACGTAGATATGTAGTTTGTTTGTTTTGCAAAGCATCTGGGTGTGAGGAGGGGAGGAAAGATAAGTGAAATGTGGCTTTTTCCAGGCCCAGGAGCCGCCCCTGGCTCCCCAGTTGCTGCTGAACAGTGGGCTCTTTTACACTGCCCCGAGTGGCTCAGCGGAAGCATGTGGGATGCAAATGGGAAAAGGGCAGGAGAGATTTTTACTTTTTTCCTCCTTTTTTTTAAAGTCTGCACCACTGTGCTTATACTTTATCTGTTATGCAACCAGATATCCACTCATACCTGCACACTCCCATTGCCTCTTTCACTTTTTACTTTGCTAGCCTTTTTTTTTTTTTTTTTTTTTTTTTTTTTTTGTGGAATCGTAGTTTTCACCTCTGCAATTCTTGCATGCTTTTTATGCCCAGCCCTTTTCCTCCATGTTTGGCTGTGTTAGTTATTCTTGTCCTGTCACATGAGGATTGAGACCTTTGTTTTCAGAGCAGGGTCTGTGTATTTTTCTGCTGAGTACCTTGAGATGCTCGGGTTCACAGAGCTGTTTGTGTGTTATTTAATAAAAAACAGAACAAGATAATTTCCCACTTGTGGGATCATTTAATAAATTCTAACAGGCTTAAAGTAACACAAAGAGAGGTTGGAAAAAATCCTCTCAGGTTTTGCTCATTTTGTTGCAATTTTGTTTTCCATGCTCTGAAAGTCTGAGTGGTTTCTAGTGAAACCCTCCACGGAGTAACCTCTCCTCCCTTGCAATCATTTTACTCTGATTCACAGAGGCTTGGATTGTTTCTGCCCCTGAATATCCCCCAGGATTAATGCCTGTTAAAACTTCCTAACATATCCAGCCCATTCTGCTGCTTTCAGCATCTCACTGAGGACTTTCACTGCACCACTTTGTACTGCAGGTCCGGTGCCTTATTAGCAAACATAATTATGTCACAGCAGCCACACTCTGCAATAATGGCCTTATATGCAACCCAGGTGTGCAAGAAATAAATTAAAAAAAAAAGAATAAAAGCTCGGTGCAAAATGCTGGGTGAATAAAAGGTGAGGGCATTTTTATACTCTACAATATTTGAAAGCTGGAGAAAAAAAGCAAGTTCTAGATTGTGAATATAGGGCTGAAACTGAGGGCTCTGTCACTGGTGAGGTCCCTGGGATGGGCTCTGGGCATGAAGACTTGGATTTGCTTGTGGTTGTGGTTGTGATTTTTCCTTGGACAGGCAGTGGGATGCTGGATGCCTGAGAGGGTTGTAGGGATGCAGAACTGCATCAGCAGACCCTGTGGAGTGGCACTTTGGGGCCAGTGAAGGTCCTGGAGCCCTGTCAGTCCCTAGAAAAGCTGCTGCCCTTGTCAGCAGCAGCTGTAGAAATGTTTCCATGGAGCTTTTATTCTCCTTGCAGAGTTTGCCCAGCCCCTTCTGTTCGTACATGTCTTTCTTGAATGTGCAACACCCCTGCTTCCTGCCAGGGCCTCTCCTTCTCTTGGGCAAACACTCCTTCTGTTTGACTCAAAAGCTGAGAAAATCCTGGCTTTTGGGCAGTGTTTGAGGCCCCACACAGGCAAACCCTTGCAGTATCTCCATAAGCTGATGGAGAGCAGGATCTGAGGTCTTGTCAACATCTGCTTCCACAGGGTCATTCCCCAAATCCCCGGTGCTCCCAGTGGCCGATGGTGTCTGAGGGGCACTCAGCAGCACTGAACCTGCCTCTGGAATCATAACCGCTTCCATCAGCACGAGGGGCACTAACTCGTGGGTGCTAATACCTCTGCTGGTATCTGCTCCACAATCCTTGTTCCTCCTAATTAAATTAAGCAACTGTGAAACCCAGGAGAGGGGAGGGTTGAGCGAGACAAACAGAGGAAGAAGAGATTTGCATTGCCTTGTGCTAAAACTTTTTGTTTTGACACAGGAATGGGGTCAATTCTGCCTCAGCAAAGAAAGCTAAGCACAATAAAGCTCTTTTCTTAGGTGGGAGAGTTGAGGAAAACTTTAAACTGTTCCACAGATAATAAAGAGAAATTTAGGAGATAGCTTAAAAATTCCCCCTAAGATATTAAGTAATAATAAGCTATTCACTATGGTTTGGGTCACAGTTAAAATGCCTGTGGGATATAGAATTGTCATCTCTTGGAGCTCCTGTCCTGCTGTTGGAATGTATTAATAACCCAACTCTAGATGATTCTCGGGTGCTGAAAAGCTACAAAGACAGTCATTGACTTTTAGGACTGAAAGTCAGCCCTCATAACAGGGATAGAAATACCTTTCTTGAATACTTTGACATAAATTTTGCATAAGAGTTAATGGTTCATGCGGAAAAGTGACAGGAAAGTTTTAAATCAAGAAAAATAATGTTATTTCTTTTATTCTTCAGTATTCATTAGTTCAGAGGAGGCTGCTCCCTCAGCTACTGCAAAGGAACCATCAAAGTCTTAACTTCAATGTTTCTCATTTCTCAAGAAGCCAAAGGTATTCCTAAGATTTAATTTGCAATTTTTTGCTTGTGGGATGTGTATATGTAACCACATAGTTAGAACTTACACTTTTACCACAATTTCATTGTTTTCATTGCAGTTGTATTGGTTATTATTGGATTTTATTATTAGGCTTTGTAGTATTAGACTTTAGTAATAGACTTTAAAAGAAGAAAATATTGGAAGTATTTTTATCTCTTGTTTCTTTTTTGAATGTATATCTAGGTCTTAATCCGAAATGTTTTGAACTTTCTCAGGAATCTTCCATTCACTTTGAAGAGCTTTATGCTCTGGTGTGTTCAGTAAAAAGGTCAGACAAAAGGAATATGTTGACTCTGCTCAGGCTTCTATAAAAGGAAACCTGAAAGCATTTAAAATAGAAAAATGCTATCTTTCTGAAACGCATGTTCCCAAGGCCAGACGTTTAAGCCTCCCCAGAAGCTGGTAATAAGCTCCTCGTTTAATGTCACAATTAATTTAACAGGCTCAGATAGGACAGGGGGTTTGTGTGAGTTCATGCACCCGTGCCCACGCAGGCGTTCACCACACACCGTGACATTACCCTTGGAAAAAAACTGCATTAACATCCAGTCCAGGGGCTTAGTTCACAGCTCTGGGTTTGCCAGCTGAAAGCTGAGCCCTGCTCTGACTCGGGCTGGCTTTGAAGGAGGCTGAGATAAGGCAGCATTAATCTAAGTGCCTGAAGGGAGGGAGCTGGAGTTCCTTTGGGAGGACAGAGACCACCTGGGCATTCATCCTATCGGGCCACAAATCAGTCTGTTAATAGCTTGTGTACAATAGCCTGTCAAAATGAGCAGAAGGTACCTTTGCTGCTTCTACAAAATGGTCAGAATCTGTTTTTTTCTTTTTTTTTTCTTTTTTTCTTTTTTTTTTCTTTTCTTTTTTTTTTTTTTTGCCCCTGGGACAGGAAAAATAGATATTATTTTAAACACAGAGGAATACAGCCCTATTTAATAATTCTTTGATAATCCAAATAAGGTTTTTTTTTTGGTTAGGGTAGGTGTAGGTAACCTTAACAAACACACTTGTGCATACAGGTGAGGTGTTTTTTGAGTGGAGGTTAAGGGAAGGAAACAAATAGGAGCGCAGTTTTGTGGGCATTTTGCTGATGACTGACTCAGGAAAATGGTCAGTTTTGGACTGAAATCTTCACGTTGGGAGATGGGGCTGTGCACTGTCATCTGGAGAGATACGAGAAGTTTCCATAGACTCCAGCAAAGGCCCAACATAGGTGGGATCAAAACTGAGAAGCTGTGACCGCAGCTCCTGCTGGTATTCTGCATAAAGGAGCTTTAGTTCCACCACAGATCACGTGTCCTTCAGAGGATTTGATATTAGAGACCTTCTGCTCACATATTGCCCATATATTAACATTTACACCACTGTGCAGCAGGGCAGACAAGAATGTTTTTCATACTCCTGACTTCCAGAAGTGCTCCCACACACAGAGCAGTTCCATTATTGGGTCCCAGATAGCAAATGAAAGCTCTTACAGAGAGGCACTCACACAATGACCTATTCAGATTAAAACTTGTACACCCAGCCCCTTCTTTAGAGCAACAGACACTCTATCAGCAGCCAGACAAATGAAAAAAGAGCAGATATTTTAATTTTGTAGCCATTTCCTGGCTCGAGGCATTGTCCAATCAATCTTATCATTCATTCTTAAAAGCCTTTCCAGTTACCCACCCCTAACCTACAGCCACAGTGGCACTGAAAGGGTGACCCATCTCCAGGGACAAAACATAAGTGGTAAATATTCAGTATCGTGTAAAAACACAGAGGTGGATATGGTATAAAACACACCTCACCACTCCAACACAAAGAAATCAAGACCATAATAATTGTAATTGAATTTCTCTAAAATCCTCACACTGAGGAGTGAGAATGAAATGCAGAGCCAGTGCGAGCAGAGACATGGGGAAGAAAACAGGGGCATGGCGCTGGTGTGTAGGGATGGGGTCAGGAAAGCCAAGGCACAGGTGGAACTGGACTTGGCAAGGGATGTGACAAGCAATAAGATGAGATTCTGTAAGTGCAGAGGTGATTAAGGAAGGCCAAGGAGAGAGCAAAGCCCCTACCATTGCTAGCAGAGAGAATTTGGGCACCACCTGATGGAACTGGACAGTGACAACATCTCTGTGGCCTGATGAGATGCATCCCAGCACCCTGAGGGAGCTGGCTGGTGTTGCCAAACCACCCTCCACCATATCTGAACAGTCACAGCACCAAGGCAAAGTCCCCAGTGACTGGAAAATTGGAAACATCACTCCTGTTTTTGAAAAGGGGGGAAAGGAAGGCATGGAGACCTACAGAGCAGTGAGCCTCACTTCTGTGCCTGGGATGGAGATGGAAATATTGCCATGGAAGCAATGTTAAGGTACATACAAGAGAAGGAGATGATTTAAGACAGTCAGTGTGGCTTCACCAAAGGTTTGTGTCCACAGGAGTTCTCAGGACTCTGTCTTGGCACTCAGCACCTTCACCAAAGGAGATGAATGGAGCACACCTCCAGCAGTTTGCAGGTGACACCAAGCTAAGAGTGCAGTGACACCCCTGAAGGACAGGATGACATCCAGAGGGACCTGGACATCCCCAGGAGTGGCCCATGGGGATCTCAGGAGGTTTAACCAGGCCAGGGGCTGCTGCTGGCCCTTGGTTGGGACAATCCCAGACACCAGCACAGACTGGGTTAAGAAATCATTGAGAACAGCCCCACAGAGAAAGACATGGGGCTTATTGTGGGTGAAAAGCTGGATTTGAGTCAACAGTATGTGCTCACAGCCCAGAAGGCTCAAGACATCCCAGTCTCCACAAATCAGTGTGGGCAGCAGGGCAGGGAGGGTTTCTCCTCCTTTTCACTGCCTTCCTGGGACTCCGTCAGGGGCCCAGCACAGGAAGGAGCTGGAGCTGCTGGAGCCAGGCCAGAGGAGGCTCCAGGATGAGTAGAGGGATGGAGCAGCTCTGCTGGCAGGAAAGGCTGGCACGGCTGGCATTGTTCAGCCTGCACAGGAGAAGCTTTGGGCTGACCTCACTGTGGCCCTGCAGTGCCTGAAGGAGCTGCAGCAAGGATGGAGAGAGACAATTGACAAGGGCTGGAGGGACAGGACACAGGGAATGGCTTCCCACTGCCCGAGAGGAGAAAATTTGGGTAAAATATTAGGAAGAAATTCTTCCCTGTGAGAGTGGGAAGGTCCTGGCACAGCGTGCCCAGAGGAGTTGTGGCTTTCCCTGGATCCCTGGCAGTGTCCAAGGCCAGTCGGGACACTGGGGCTTGGAGCAGCCTGGGACAGTGGAAGGTGTCCCTGATTATGGCTGGGGTGGCACTGGGTGGGCTCTAAGATCCTGTCTAGCCCAAACCAATCCATGATTCCATGATTATCGCTTTTCAAACAGAAGCATTTGGTACTTGATAGAGCTCTGTGTCTGGTGAGAACTACAGTAAATAATAAACCTTGTAGAGATGCCATTCTCATGGCATGTCCTGGCAAAGATGTCAAAAAGGCTGCCATGAGAAACATGAGGGAAATAGTTCAGATCCTGATGACCAAAATTATCCTTTAGTGACCCCATTTCTGCAGGCTTGGCTGTTGAACCATCCGCACACGGCACCTGCAATTTCTGTTCTCTTCCCTTTTATGCTCTGGTATTATAATTAGCCTCACACACACTACTTTATGGTCAAGAATTACATCCACAACCCTTATGTAGAATGTCAATGCAACAAAAAAAGAGTTTAATGTACAGTGCTCACAGAAATGTTACTGCCGCCTCTTTAATGTGTATAATTTTCCACTGAGTAACCACGAAAATAAAAAGCAAATGGTTTCATTACATAAAGTACTGTAGCACTTTCAGGTGCTGAAGAGTCATTTTAAATTTGAAAATATCAGAGGCAGGGGGAGACACATTAGAAATGAACATTGCAATGTTCTCTTTTCAAACCTGCAGAGCAAAATAAGTTCAGCAATCATAAATTTCCACTCTCTTTTTACCGTCGTTAGAAATTTCTCTGCCTACAGCCCAGTCAACAGCAATTCATGGGTTTCTCTGCCTACAGCCCAGTCGTGATTCATGGGTTTAAAGCCTGAATTATGACAAAAGGAGTCATAAATTGCAGGAATTATTTTACTTTAAAGATGATGGAATATCTACTCTGACCAGAAGACTTTTAATCCATTATATTTCTTAAATAAATATGCCTGGGTAACTAATCACTTGGTATTAGCACTCTCCTATGATCACTTCAACTAACATAACAGTGTATCACTTAAATAAACTGGCAATGTGAACAGGGTAGATTTATGGGCTTTAATTTCTCAGCTCACACTTGTCTCTCTTGCATTTAAAACAAATACCAGAGTGTAGCTGTTGGCCGATGTTTGTAGAATCCATTTGTTCCATGTTTTGAAAGCAACTGGAGTATTCATCAGCCAGTTTGGATTGAATTTTTAAGGAAAAGAAAAACAAAGCAGAACTAAAAAACCACCACCACCATCACCACCACCAAAAAACAACAACAACAACAAACCAAAAAAACCACAACCCAACCCCCCCCAAACAACCCAAGAAACTCCAAGACTCCAAGCAAACTCAACTAACAAGGTAACAAAAATCCCTCTGGATTATATGGTAGCATTGGAATTTATTTTCTTTTTAATTTATATGATGATGTACTCTTTTCTCCAGTAGAAAAGGTCTGAGTAGTGCCAGCAAAAGTTCTATAGCTCTGCTGGGTTTAAGAAAGGTATGAAAAGGAGTGTCCCAAAGGGTTCCCTGTTAAGCCAAACTGGCCACTGGACACAGGTCAAGTACCAAAATTCTGATGTTTTGCCATCAAGAAGTGCTCAAGCAGTTCACATTTTACCTGTTGCAGCAGGTACAGCATATCCATTAATTGCTGTTAGTCAATGCAAGTTATACTTCAGGATATTTAAAAAAAAACCCTACCAAAACAACAAAAAAACAAGAACAGAACCCAAAAAAACAAACCTATTTCATGTATAGAAACATTAAATTTTTACTATGAAAAACTTATCAAAGCTAGTGGTAAAAGATGTGACTTTTAAGGCAACTCTTCCTCAAAATCACCTCACTTCTGCAGCAGTTTTTGTGCTTCACCTTTCCTGAATACATTCAGAAGTCCCCAAGGGCAGGAGAGGCAGGGTGGCTGGGGAGGATGGGGAGAAAATCAACTTCTCCTCGCTGCTCCAAATGGGTAAATCCCAGCACCTACTGTAGCACTTCCCACCTGGCACCAGAGCTGAAGAGAGAACAGATCCTTGGCTTTTAACTGACGGTTTGCAACAAATAAAATGAAGGACAAATTTAAAAATAAACAAAACAAAACAAATGAAAAACCAATCAAATAAATAACAACAAAAACCCACTTCATTTCAGGCTAATCCAAATTCTAATGTTCACAGTGAACTCAAAAACTACTTTGGGATTAACCAACATGTTCTCATCCCTGAAAAGTGACTTTTCTTTGGATTCAGACTCCTAACTTAAAGGAAACATGTAACAAAAAACCTGCCTAAAAGGAAATCCCCAAAATAATCTGAAGTAATGCTTGGATTTCCATTTTTTCCTGCTTCCAGCTTCTCCTGACTTTCTGGGATTTTTTTTTTTTTTTGGTAAGACAAATGACTTGGCAAAAATTAAATTTGAATTCCTAACATGCTACAATGTCGCCACATCTCTGTGTTTCATAGAAAAAAAATTATCTAGTTCTAACCAACTAGTTCATGTCCTGTGTGCAGCTATAGTTATAAACACAGCTCAGAAAGGGGTTATTTCCCATTAATAATGAATCCAGCAGTTGGAAGGGGAAATAAAAACAACTTCCCTATCTGATTGTAGGGCAGCATCTTCTCAATGCCCAAGATATCTGTCATTTATCAGCCTATTGTCCCAATAAGAAGTTGGTTTGAATTCAGGTACCTGTTGCTGAGGTGTTTGAGTAGGATCAAGATTTTTTTAAAAAGCATTATTTTTATTAGCTGGAAAGGTATGGATCCGCTCTATTTTATCAGTGATTTAAATTTCCACATATTAAATGCAGGCATCACTAAATTAACTTCTGGCCTCTGCCAGTGAAAACCAGAACTGATGAATAGGGCAACCATTTACACACCCTCCTACACAATTCTCTTAAACATATATCAAAACTGATTTAAATCAAGCAAAAAAACAAAAACAAAAACAAACAAAACAAAACAAACCCCAAAAAAACCAAAAAACCCCCCAAAAAACAAACAAAAAAAAACCCCAAAAACCAAACCTAGCCCCCACTCCTCCCAAAAAATCAACAAAATCAGGATTGTTTGGCTTTCTAACATGCATTTTTCAGCATTTCGGGGCTACTGGTCTGCCACTAAGACTTTAAATTATTGAAGGCATTGAAGTAGGAACTTCCTACTCTGTGTGGGCTTGTTTTGTGAACCCAGAGTTTGAATTTGTCTTTAGGAAGTCCTTGAACAGGGAGCAGCAGTCAGGGAAACCTGCTCTGGGCTCATTTGAGAGAGTAAAGTTGTCCACACAGTAATAGTGGAAGGTGTGGTGATTCAGCCTAGAAATCCAGGCCTTTCCCCATCCCACACACCCTCCCTTGCATCACCCCCCACAAATTAACTAATATTCTTGGTGCTGCAGGAAGTACTTTCACAGAATTTAAATAATCTCTCCTATTTATTTAGCTTGCCAGCATTTTTATGGAAAGCTACATGTTTCAGGTCAGTGGTCAATGGAATTCTCCTAACAGCTGCCTCCTCCTGTTATCTCTGTAAAGTAAACTCTCTTCTGGTTGTTTGGGAGTGGAAGTATTTCGCAGCTCTGTGCCCTATGAGCCAGGGATGGGTTGTCCAGGGCCTAGCAGGAAGGTGTCCCTGGCCATGCCAAGGGGCTGGACCAGGTGACTTTTAAGGTCCCTCCCCACCCAGATCATTCTTTGGTAATTTAAAATTAATTTAGTTCATTTGCTCAGATCGACACCTTCTGATTACCCCAGTAAATTTAACACATCCCTTCATTCAATCTCTTTGTGTCTGGCTTTCCTGCCATGCTCCTGAACTCTGGTCCACCACCACACAGAGAAGAAAGAAGAATCCCCCTGGGACCATCCTCATCACCTCCTGCCTCCCAGAGCAGGCGCAATTGTTGAATTTCATCCTGGTCTAAATTGCTCCTCACCCCTTTAGTGATCAGGGATTTTGTGTTACACTGCTTGCATGTCCCTAAGATGTCTCCCTAAAACCTCTCCCCCTAGACTGAAATACTGCACCCCAACAAAAACTGCAATTGAAGCAGAATCCTAATATTCTGTGAAGAAAACAAGCAGCTTACAACATTTCTATGCTCCAGTCAGCCTTGCTTTTCCCACTCCATGAGAACAGCATCTCTGAAAGGCTGGATTCCTTCTTTTATTTGGCCATATGCTCTCACTGTAACTATGTTCTGTTCATAACAACCCTACACTAACCATACATTATGAACCCCAGGGGACCCAAACTTCATTTAACATTTTCCTGTAAGCACTGTATAAACCTAGGGTATAATACTAATGTCTTTTTTTTCCCCTCTGCTTACACTTTAAGAATAAAGAGACTGTAAATAGTTAAAAAAAAATAATAAGAAGAAAAGAAAAACAGAAATAAAAACTCATCCAGTGTGGAGCATCTAAATCTGAATTATTTTCTGGTAGGAAAGAGTGTGCAGGTGGTAAAACATCTGTTCTCCCTCTGGGCTTTAGGTATCCAGCATTGGCTTGTGCTTTGCAACTCCTCTCCCATATGTGTCTCTACCAAAAGGTTTAACACTTACTGGTTGGACTCTACAGCATTTTTAAAATCCAAACAGCAAAAAAGTTTAACCAGTACATGATAATATTATTTCCCAAAGTTTCTGCAATGAAAACTCCCATCAAAGTTACTACTTTGGGTTGCATGAGGTTCTGTGACTTGTCTGGCAGAGAAACCAACGCCCTGGTTAGGTGTAACTCGCCCACCAAATGACAGACCAAACACAATGCTGAAGAACAAACAAAAATCCTTCTGGCCTTGTTCCTGCACTTTGGGGAAAAAGGTTTCTATCCAGAGATCTCAGAAAACCCTGTGATGTCTCATGAGCCTCAAGCTGAGGCCTGTCAGGGTATAATTAACAGATGTAGACAGCCCCTATCTCGGCATGACTAAGCTAGTTTTACACCGGATAAGCCGGAATTGTATTTATTTTCATTTCTCAACATGTTCATAATTTTAATGAACTCGTGTGAGATATGAACAGGAGAGCAAGGCACCGTGACCAATCCTCCTCCCTGAGCTGCTGCGTCTGGTATGTCAGTGGAGGCAGCTCAGAAAACAACTGCATTGCAAACACCTTCCCCAGTGATGGGACAATGTGGAGGGCACTGGGAGGAGGGGAGTGGCAGGAATGGTGTGGCAGCAGGAGCAGGGCAGTGACCGTCCCTGTGCTGGCACTGCTGAGGGACCACCTCGGATCCTGGGACTGCTCTGGGCCCCTCACAACAGGGAATTGAGGGACTGGAGCATGTCCAGAGAAGGGAACAGATCTGGGGAAGTGTCTGGAGCACCAGGAGCAGCTGAGGGAGCTGAGAAAGGGGCTCAGCCTGGACAGAAGGAGGCTCAGGAGGGACCTTCTGGCTCTGCACAACTCCTGACAGGAGGGGACAGCCAGGGGTGTCAGGCTCTGCTCCCAGGGAACAGGGACAGGAGGAGAGGGAATGGCCTCAGGCTGGGCTAGGGGAGGCTCGGGTTGGACATCAGCAGGAATTTCCCCATGGAAAGGGTGGTGAGGGCTTGGAAGGGGCTGCCCAGGGAGGTGTCCAAGGAAGGGCTGGACGTGGCAGTCAGTGCTCTGTGCTGGGGACAAGGTGGGGATTGGGCACAGCTTGGACTCAGTGTCTGAAAGGGATTTTCTAGCCTCAAGGATCCTTGGATTCTGTGATTCTGAGAGGGAGCAGGCAGCTACTGGTGCTGATTCCCTGAGACCAGGCTTGTTATTACCCATCTGTGATTAAATCAACAGCCATAATAACAAAGTTTCAAGAACACTGCACTTCAGTCCAAAGGCAGTTGGCCACACAAACCAAATACAATTAATGAAATGTGTCTCTCAGGTTGAAGCACAAGAAATGTTTTTTGCACCACACGATGTAATGCAAGTGTGTAAAAAATAAGTGAAGACTAAGATGTTTTACAAGACACAGTGGTAGACAAGAGGCTGTAACACAAGTTACACCTTGTCCAGCTGTAAGGTTGCAGCTCTTGGAATAAAAAAACACATTTTCCTTCTGCTGATCAAAAACAAGAAGCCGAAGGATGCTCTCTGAACATACATCTGTGCCTAACATCACTATTTTTGGGCTGAAACTTGTCCATGCAGCAGCTGCCCATGTGTTAACTTGTACAGCAAGGCTTTTCTCCTGCAGTGGTGGAAAACACACACACGTTATTTAAAAACGGATTATATGATCTCCTGAAAATGTCACATTTAAATATCTGAATATGAAACTTTCTGGCTCTGGCTCGAACACAACTCACTTTGTTGTGTCAAATACCTTGTCAGAGCAGTACTTCTGGGGGCTGAAAAGGAGACGATTTGGTGAAAATCCAGACTCAGCTCTGACCTCAATGGAAGGACACAAGGACCACATTCAGTGTTGCTGTGTGGCCCAGAGACGGCTACACAAATGAAGGTGAGAGAAGGGCAGGGAGGAGATAACCACTCACCTTCCTGTAAATCCACCCAGCAGCATTCCCCAGGACCATTGCAACACCAGCGTGTCTAGAAATTTCCCAGTTCTCTTGCAGCTGCTTGACACCCCAGGCAGGGCACACAGTCAGCTGCTGGTGATCTGTACCACAGGGAGAGCCACTGCCAGCTCACATCTGCCCACAACAGAAAAAGGGCAATAAATATTAATATGTATACGAATATAAATATAAATACTTCTGTCCCTGTGCTCTCCCAGCTCCCAGATGCTGCCAGCCATGGCGATCTCCCAGGCCATCACCTAGTGGCCCTTTTCCAGAGCACTTGGCCCATTCCCTGTGGGAGCTGTGCTGACTCTCAGCACCCATCCTGTCTGCTGACAGCGAGCTCCAGGGCTTGCATCAGGAGCTGCTTCCTGATGTTTGTTTTGGTTTGCTCAGTTTATTTGTTCCCCTTCAGCTCTGCTTGAAGCTTTGTTGTCACTCCCTGAAGCATTCCCACTGCCTTTTTATGCATTCCAAACCAGCTTTGTCCATGCCACAGCCCTCTCACACACCCTTTGTGGATGGCAAACATCTGGGAATACCAAAACAGGGGCCAGCATTTCTGCTTGTGATTTTGGAAGGTCACAAAATGATTAATCAAATGTCTTGGAGCGGAGGGAGTTTTTGGTGGGATGATGTGCAGGTCTTCAGCCAACCTCATATTAAGACAAACTCAGTATAACTAAGAGGTGAGTTTAACCCAGAAGTCATCCCAAGGCCTGTTTTTGCCACACCTGGGTAGCGTAGAGCATCCCTCAGCAATGAGATCAGGAGGAGAGGGAGGATCTCTTGACCTGAGCCCAGCTCAAGGACTGGGGCCACCAGTGGTACCACAGGCTGCAGTCCAGTCTCTTCCCTCCTATAAATAAAAACATCAGCCTCCTGTTTTTCAAGGATTACCCCAATCCTCCAAAGCACAGCCAAAGGAGATACCTTTCAACACATCACCCCAAACATCAAGAGCCCTTCTGTCCCTAAAGTGCCTCTAGGTACTTGCCTTCTTAATATAGCAAGAATGCAAAACCCTGAGCACAGTATTTCACATTTTGATATGTTTTTAATGCAAGAACTCCTGTGCATCTCTGTCTCCTTATTCCTTTGCTGCATAAAAGCTCTCCCAGTGTCTTTATAAACTTGAGGTGAACCGCGTCAGTGCCCTCCAGACATGACAACAGTGGCTACCTCTTCAGGGTAGCCATCACCCAATCGCCCTTATCTGCCATCTTGGCCAGGTTTATGCACTTTAATAGTGCCATTTTTCTTAAGAAAGCACACAGCTCACATCCTTGCTCCCCTGAACTCTGCACAGGGTTTGGGGTTGACTGCAGTGTGGTAACGACTCATTTACCTCCCTCCCCAGCAAAACTTTCTCAAGTAATTTTGTGCCACAATGGAACACAATTCATTACAAAAGGGCCACAGCAAAAAATATAGCCAGGCAAATAAAGAAAAAACACCCCTGTCAGTAGAATTTATAGACACATTTTCGAGGGCCTCAAAGGTATTTCATTACGAGACAGTTTTCTATTCAAATTGTAATTTCAGGGCTGGGTGTGGAGGAACTTATTTGGCAACTCAGTCCCGGTGAGGGGCAGGGTGAGGGTGCCACAGTCACAAGCAACCGGGGAACAAAGGGACTTGGGCCAGCCCTGCGAGGTGTGAACATCAGTCTGAGAATTTTCCCCTGAGCTGGGAAACAGAAATCACTTCAAAACAGTAAAAAACTGGCCAAAATGTGTCCACCTCTGTTTCAGCCCGATTTTTTAAAATTTCTCTCCACTTATATACTGAGGAGAAGGAAAAGGATACGAAGAACCTATTGTGGTGTGGAACCTAGATATAGTTTTTTTGGAACCAGAGACTGCTTTTGGGGGCGGGGGGGCAGGGTTTGTGGGGTTTTTTGGAGGTTTTTTTTGTTGTTGTGTTTTTTTGGTTGGTTGGTTGGGGTTTTTTTAGCTTGTGCATCTTGTTCTGCTGTTTAATTTCTCATTTTAGGGTCTTGAACTGGAGTGATAAAATCAGACAGGGTTGACCTCACACATCTCACTGCTTTGAGACCTTGCCAATGGTTTTTGTGCATCAAAATTGGTTTGGGCTCTCTAATTTTGGGAGTTTGACTTGAGAGGTTTCCCTCCTGCAGGAGTCATGAGCAAGTCTGAAGGTTTCATGGTGAGGACCTGTGCTACTCAGGAGGAACACAGGTCTACATGCAGGTCTGGTTAGGCTTAACTGAGCAAATACACCTCCTGAAAGATGAAAAATCTGACCTGAAGGCAGCTGAACCATCCACTGAAACCGGTGACAGCAATGGAAAGGCCCTTGAAGCAACTCCACTTGGAAAAAATCACCAGCTTGTTCCTCCACACAAAACTGAAAGCAAAATCAAGGTTTAAGGAGAAAAAAACCCATCAAAATTGCAAAATAACAGCTTATTCTGGGCTCACAGCAGCTTACTATGGAGCAGTTGCAATAAATCATCATCCAGTTTGGCTGTGGAGCTCAGCTGAAGTCAAAGTGGAAGACACAACATTCCTGGGAGCTGTCGTGAGAAGCCCTGTTCAATCTTTCCAAAGTTTTCATGATCAGGAATGAGACAGGCTGCAAGAGGTCAAGTGCTAGACAGAAATTATTTCACTTCCTCCATGCCTCTGCAGAAAAAAAAAAAAAAAAAAAAGAAAAAATCTTGCCCTAAATCAGCTCTAATTAATTTATTGTGGAGATTTGGATTAAAATGTCTCAATTGCTCTTTTGTTCTTGGGAAGACGCTCTTGTTTTTTATAGATATTTATTAGTGCAGCTCGTAGACAGCTGATTTCATTTCCCATCTCTCTGGGGTTTGGCTCTGTGGTGGGAAGGATGGAGTCATGAGGCTGAAACAAGGCAGACACAGGGTGCAGGACACAGAGTTTTGCCTCCTCCATCACAAGGGGCTGCTCAGGACAAGACCCTGGGCTGTTCTTTCCCCATGGACCTGCCATAGCCTGTGAAATAAATGTGGTTAGCCAGGCAAGCCTTGAACATCTCCAGCTGAATTGAAGCTGAGCTAAGACAGGCTGAAAAAAATGGAGTGCGGGGATGCCTTCAACTCACAAGTAGAAAGGATCCTTTCCATGGGAAACTTTAGCTTTTGCTTTTCCTGGATTTAGAATCACCCCACTGCAATTTCCTGGGCAGGGGAGTTGGGGATGGCCTGACCCAAGCAGAAGGCTGGCGCTGCTTGCTGCTGAGGTTTCTCCACTCCCATGTGAATAATTCATGGATAACAGGAGGGTAAAGGGTTCATTCATCCTCAGGGATATGAGGTGATTGTTTCTGCCTGACCAGGGCCTGCCAGGCACCAGGAAGGGTGAAGATAATTTTCTCCCTTCCCAAGGGAGGGAAATTATCCACGTGCTCACTGTGTGGAAATGCTGTCAGAGAGTATTGCCAATACTTGTTTTCCTAATATAGCAAGAATGCAAAACCTTGAGCACAGTATTGCACATTTTGATACAATTTAAATGACTATTTAATGTAAGAACTCCTGTGCTCCTCCATGTCATTTCTTTGCTGCATAAAAAGTTCTCCCAGTGTCTTTATAAACTTGAGGTAAGCAGGCTTGTGAATAGTGCTGTAAATATATTTTACTGTCTTTCTCTATTTTTACGTGGATATGAGCATGGAGCATAGGCTTTTCTCCAGCCTTTTCTGCCTAGAACTCTGGCTTTTGGCTAAAAATAAGTTTTAACATCATCTTTCAACTCCCTTGGAAGCCAAAGAGGGTCTGGCAACATCTCAGAAAGAAAGGGCTACACAAGGATATTGAGGTAGGTGATTAAACTGATTAAGCCCAGGGCTTAACCCTCCTATTGGTCTCTCAACCCACAGAAATCAGAACCATGCACTAGAAATGAGATGCAGGACTTCAAAGTCATAATTAATTAAGCTGTAAAAGCATGACAATGTGGTATTATATCATTTACTCAGTGCAACATGGGTGCTACAAGCTGTACTGACGGAGATTCGAGGAGATTCGAGGAGATTCGAGGAGATTTGAGGAGAGGAGAGGAGATTCGAGGAGAGGAGATTCGAGGAGATTCGAGGAGAGGAGATTCGAGGAGAGGAGAGGAGATTCGAGGAGAGGAGAGGAGAGGAGATTCGAGGAGAGGAGAGGAGATTCGAGGAGAGGAGATTCGAGGAGAGGAGATTCGAGGAGATTCGAGGAGATTCGAGGAGATTCGAGGAGAGGAGAGGAGAGGAGAGGAGAGGAGAGGAGAGGAGAGGAGAGGAGAGGAGAGGAGAGGAGAGGAGAGGAGAGGAGAGGAGAGGAGAGGAGAGGAGAGGAGAGGAGAGGAGAGGAGAGGAGAGGAGAGGAGAGGAGAGGAGAGGAGAGGAGAGGAGAGGAGAGGAGAGGAGAGGAGAGGAGAGGAGAGGAGAGGAGAGGAGAGGGGAGAGGAGAGGAGAGAGGAGAGGAGAGGAGAGGTGTTCAAGAGGTTTCACTGCAATTCCTACTTTTTATTCCAATGTCACTGGTGAAAATGCTCAATGAGATTGATCCCAGGACTCATCCCTAAGGCTCTCCAGAAGCAATCCTCCTCCAACTTACTGTTTTTCTTCTTAAAAGTGCTGGTCTTTAAAAATACAGTTTCATCTTTCTAACAGCAGCAGATTAATCCTTTTGACTTTTATGAATTAATTGAGTTTGGAGTGTAGTTGTAACAGCAGGGAAATCATTTAATGGTCAAAAAAGAATGACAATTCAGATGCTGACCAACATTATACGGGGAAAAAAATGAGATGGAGGATGACAGACCACCAAAAGGAAATTTAGGAGAAAGATTTTATGAGAAGGCAGACTTTGCAAAGGGAATTAGAATAAAATTGGAGCAGGAAAATATTTAGTGGGAAAGTGGTACTGGCCCTTGCGGAGAGCATTGATTGTTGATCCTCCCTCAGTAGGGTAACCAGATCCTGGACATTTTTCTCAATTAGGACTGCTCAGAAGAAGTTCAAATGTATCACCTTCAGTCTCTAAGTAGTCTGGACATGCTTTCATTGCCTTGTTTTCCTTCCATTTTGACTTCCTAATTCCCATATTTTATTTTTCCCAGAAAAGCAGGGGGAAAAAAGCAGCTTTTCCTTAAACATTTATCAGCACCTGAATGCCCATGTGTAAAGACTTTTTCTCTCATCAAGCACCTCCAGGCTCAGGGATCAAACTGCAGGAGCTGTCAGACCCAGCTACATCACACTAAATATTTCCAGAGAACCACATTTATACACGCATTTATACATCACAGTCACAAAGAGAGGGAGAATCTGATGCACACAGAGACACGACACACACTAGGGTCTGCTTCTGGGAATAATAGTGAGAAGATAGAGTATTGATACAGATTGTCAAAACATTATCTCAAAATCAAACTAACATTATCATGCCAAAGGCAACACTTTACACAGCACTTCCTCAAGAATTGATGGGGGTTTTTGGGGTTCTTTTTGTCCAGAACTTTCTTCTTCCTCTCTTGAAGACAAATATTTTTGAGCTGTGCTTTTCAAAATTTGCTGGATGAACTCAGACCTCAAATAACAAATTGTTTTGTGTGACAACATACATTCTGTTCAAGCAGTTACATTAAAGGTATAAAACTCTAGATGAGTCCAAAGCTTTAATGAAAACATTCTGTAAAACAACTGCATGTTTTATCTTCCCCTAAAAATACAATTTAAACTGGCGAAAAAAAAAAAAACCTGGAAAATCATTTGTAGATCAATATCAAGGAGAAATGTTAATAAAGAATCTCTGGAATTTGATCTATCATTCCTAATTTTGGTTATGTTCCTGCCTTGAAAAACCCATTTCTGGGCATTTTTCTCTATTTTGTGTCCTGTCATTTTGGGTAGGCAAGAGGCAATTGAGTGATGTGACATCTCACCGGCAGCTTCACTGGCACACCTGGAAAACATGATCTTATAAACCATGAGTTAGAGAACCCTGTTCACAAAACAAAACAAGTCTAAGTTTGGTAGATCTGCTAAAGAGAAGGATGAATTAAGTGAGGATTAAATCCAGGAATGTTCATGGAGGGATGGCAAAGACCTTGGCTTTTCTCAGAGACAACCAAGCAACAGCAAGAATTGTATTCATTCTGTAAGTTTTTAAAACTCATATTATGGGCATTACCACAGAGTTTCCTTCCCAAAGAATATGAGTTAATTTGAAATACATTTCACCTGTCTTGGTCAATTGGACCATTGGGTCTATCTCCATGCACTGTGAGGAATGAGTTTAAAAATAAAGCAGATATCCCCACTTCTCACAGACAAATGCACTTCCTGAAGAAATTTCACTGATTTCCTGCAGTTTTTGCAGTACTACCTCTGCTGTCACACAATGAAAGACCCACACAGATCTGAAATGATTTTGAGACTGGCAGGTTTCTCCCCTTCAAAGTTGACTGGGAAATGGAAACTTGTTAAAAAAACTCAGTAGTTTCTCACATAAATCTTCAGAAAGGAGGATTTCGCCACCACTTCTCACATGGCTGAGGATACTGACATGTTGTCAGGAGACTTTCAGGGGGGAAGATGTGCCTGTGTGTTTGCAAACAGCCTCAGCTGGGTGGAAACTGGCTCTGCACCAGGGCTTCCCTCCCCAGACAGCACAACTGAGCTTACACAGACCAAGGTGTGCATCCTCCACCACATGTTTTTCTGCTCACCTCCTGGACTGAATCTGCAAACCTCTAAAAAAACAAAATACAAAAACAAAACCAAAAATACAAAACAAAACAAAACCACCAAAAACCAAAAACAAAACATACAAACAAACAAACAAACAAAAAAAACCCCAAAAACCCCCCAAACAAACAAACAAACCCAACAAAAACCAAAAAACCAAAAACAAAAACAAAACCCCCAAAAAACCAAAACCAAACCAAAACAAAACAACCCACTCTGACAGAGTTTATTACAAGTGCCAATGGTATGTAATGTTTTCTATTTGCACAACAACATTTTACTATTAGAAACCCAACAGTTTCCTGAAAGTGGGGAGTTTTGTGGGGTGTTCAGCTCCATTTACCTCCATTTTCCGCTGCAGGCACAATCAAGCCAAACTCTGGCACTTTGGGTTAAATCATGGAACATTTTCACTTTAAAACTGAAACCATATACAAGCTTTTGCTGAAAGCATTGTCAGATCAGCACTGGAAGATTTTAAATCAGGCTGTGCCTATGAATGGGTGCATGAATGGTTCTTTTGTGGCCCTGTCACTTCCCAGGCACAATGCCTTTTTAGCAAGGAAAATATTTTGGCCATTCTTATTTTTGCTGTGTGATTTATAATACTGTCCCAAAGCCCTTTGAGAATTTAAATGCTGTAACTGTGTTTTTTCAGAGAGGAATGCTTAAATATAATATTCCCAGATCCCCATGTTCTTGTATGAAGCCTGCAAATATTGACAGGGATGCTTTTAATTCAATATAGGATGGAATTCTGGCAGAATCAGAGCCACTTCAAAAATATCAAGTATTTTACCAAAGAGCTTTGCAACCCATAGAGCACAGAAGATTTCAATGACTGACTTCAGAGGGATTCCTTCTTGCAGAAAGAACCCTTCTGTCTTAAACAGGAATGGATTCAGGCTCTTAAAACTGCAAAGTAGAAACCTGAGGTTCCATATTCAGTCCTTCATTTCAACCACTGAAGGTAAATGCATGTTAACTTTGTCTTTTTGGTGAAGCCTTAAATCTAAATGAATGCATCAGTTTGGGGTAAGACAAGCTCAGGCATTAACACACTTTGGTAACGACTGCCTTAACTCATAACGTGTAACAAATAAAGACAACTTTGATTTATTTTTCAAATGCATTTTATTTTTTGGTTTTTTTAGAAATCGCCTTAAGGAAAAAGCCAAAGTATCAAAAATCACAGTTTTAAACACTGTCGGTTTCCACAGAAAGTTAAAATAGAGTCAATTTTAGTGGCACTTTACTCCCAAAAGCAAGAATACCTTATAATGCAAAGTGCCACAGAGAACCCCTCAGCTAAAAGGACATTCCTTTGTATGCTTTGACTCAGAACAGATCATTCTAAAGTCACACCTGCACCTCAAATAAAGCTGATTTATCCAGACTATGCCTGGGCAGAGCTGGGAAAAGCTGAGTACAGTGGCAGTCTGGAATCACGTTATGCCTGGTGTTTGGGAAATGGTTAATCCTGAACACAATCAGAGGCTGTGAGGATGCAAAAACATATCCACAGTGCTCTCCTTTCCCACATACAAGTGATAAAATGTCTACACAGAGGCTAAATTCAACTTTTAGACCCCCACAAATGGGGTGTAGCAGGCCAAGGGTCTACAAGAACAGGAGAAGCGCAGCACAGAAGAGTTTAGAGCCCCAGAGCAAAGATTTTGGCTTTGCTCTGTAAAATAATGCCTTTTAGTTTATAACTTATCTCTGCTAGAAGCACCAGAGTCTGCATTCTTCAGCCCACTTGTGGCTACATGTCCTTGAAGAGGTCCTCTGGCTCACAGGAGTTTTCCAGGGTTTCCAGATCCCAATCCGGGCAATGCTGCCCCGATGTCTCCTGTGAGGCCAGGCCAGGCCTGGAAACAAAAAGCAGAGGGATGTGAGACAAATCTGGAAACAGAGATAAGTAGTTCTAACATATTTCGGTTTTTTTCAGGTTACATCTAAGAGAAGAGTGGTTTTTGTGAGACAATCACTTGCTGAGCTGGCAGTGGCAAAGCAAGAAGAAGAAATTCAATTTATAAATGTCATTGCTTCAGCTGCTCTGTTAGAGGTTTTTAAAACATCCTGAGAATGACCATTTCATCCCTAATTTCTACATGGAGAGATAGGAAGAACAGTACAGATGCAGAAATCATGCTATGAGACCATGTTCCCTATTTCTGCTCTCTACCAAGACATGATTCCACTAAAAACAGCTCTGCCCTTGTGCCTTGGGAAGCTGATGTATCTTTGTTTCCAAAAAAAAAAGTGGCATTGGCAACAGCTTCTGATCCCTGTAGGAATTACTCTTATAAAGGCTGAATCCAGGAAAAAAAAAGGGGGGGGGGGGGAAGAAAACAACAAAAACAACAAAACAAAACAAAAACAAAAACAAACAAAACCCCAAAAAACAAAACAAAACAAAAAAAAAGACAAAAAAACAGAAAACAAAACAAAAAACCACAAACACAACAAAACAAAACAAACAACCAAAACACCCCACAACTGAATCCTGCAGAGAAACCTTTTTTTTCTGTGAGTTTAGAGGAGATTTATCAATCACAGGGGTGTGTGTTTCCAGTGGCAAGGCATTACAGTGACCAGAATCAGTCACTGGAATTCCAGCATCAGTCACTGACTTAAAAATAAGATGTGTTCTCCTGACTTTGGCTCAGGACCTGGCTGCAGGGAATGGGTATGGGAAACAGGGATCACACTTGGTGTGCTGTACTGCAGGATTTGGGGCTGGCTGAAACTTCACAATGGTTGAGGGTCCATGCCCAAGTTTATTACACTGCTGCAATACTGACAAAAAGGTGAAAAAATCTTGTATTACCCAGGATGGGAAGAGCTAGACAGAAGTGGTGGAGAGTTCTGCCCTCCAGTACTGCCCTGTGAGGACTCAGTGAAATGAAGCATGCAATGAAATCTTAATTTTCAGATTGATTCAAGCATTTGCCTTCAACTGCTCCATGTAGTGAAGTCAATGCTGTTGGTCAAATTCAGCAATTTTCAGAACCAATTTTTTCTGTAATTCCTACTTAGGAATCTCTAGGGAGCAGAAGTGTCTATAAAACACAGCAATTTCAAAAGGGCATCAGCTCTCTAAGACAAGAGGCACTGCATGACTCCCACTTCAAGTTCCTCAGGCCCTAGGAGACTCAGAGCTCTGAGTATTCTGTGTTTCCTCGATCTGGGGAATGAGTTTCATTTCATCCCCGTTGCACCCCAGGGCAATCAGTAAAAGCCCAGTAAATGCTGAGTCTTGGATGTTGCCACTTCCTAAGAGCTTTCCAGCATGCTGAAGGGTTTCCTCACTACTCTCTCTATCACTCCAGCTCTGCAAACCTCTCTAAATTCAATATATTGCTATATATATATATATATATATTCAGATTATGGTAATTACGTCCTCTAAAAGTCTAACAAGCTTTCTCTGACAACTTTTCCAAAACTCTCTTCTTCAGGCCTGAATAAGTTGTGCCAAGCATCTTCTATATTCCTTCTGGCATGCAGTGATACCTAAACAGATATTTGCCTCACCAAAAGTCACTGGGATTAGCTGTGAAACAGACCTGCAGGAATTGGACCCTTCACTCATGATCTCAAAGCATCCCATGTTGCTCTGGTGGCTAGAAATCAACTTATTTAAAAATAAAATACAGGCATCAAGCCCCAACAGAGGGTTATCAGGGTCAATCACTGAAGGCGTGCTGTTCTTTTACATTTTCGGGTTTATCTCCAATGAGAACAACATATGTGAACCACACAGCATGGAGTCACACACTGATCATTTAAATTAATTCTGAAAGGTCTCATTAGCAAATAAATTAGGCTGTGGAGGCCTTTGTGCCACCACGGGATATTTCAGGTATGGTGGTTATGGTGGGTTTTTTTGGAGCATATGCTCATATATTATTCAGGCATAAAAAAATTGAAAGACCTCTGAGACTCCACATTTGTTGGCCATGAGATTTCAGCTGTTCCAGAATTTTCTGATTTGGACAAGGAAAGCCTGACAGGGCTTATGCAGCATCAACAACCATTCCATCCTCCCTGGCTAAAATAACACTTTCCGACACCATCCATGAGACCACATCTTTAAGCCAAGCCACTGTTGAGTTTTCACATTGCACAGTGAGAACTATTAAGCTTCTGTGTCCTTGTAACAACATGGTCCTCATTTAATCTCCAAAAGCTGCAGCACTGTGCCTTTGAATGAATAAACCCAACTCCACTTGCAGAGTGGAAGCATTAGGCTCTTCACACAAAGCTGATCAGAAACCTTATTTTGGTTTTACGGATTGGTGATTCCCACTCGCGCAGCAGCTGCTCACTGAATGCCAACAGCCTTGCTTTGTGCTGTGAAATTATTTTGGATTTCTCAGAGAGGCTGTATTACCAATCCTGATGCATAACTGAGTTAATTTCTTTAAATTGCAGCGAGTTGCACAGCCCTCTCTTGCCAAGAAGCCTGTAAGTAAGGCATTCTTCCTGAAAGTTTGTTCTTCTGTTGGATCTCTTTTTGAAGTCTTGCCTTTTGGTAAACTTAAACTCCATTAACACATCTGGAGAACTGCTGACTATAAGAGATCATTTCATATTTCCTGACATTTAGTTCATAAATTAAGACAGAAGACCAGACCCACAGCTGGTGTGAATCACTGGAGCACTAATAATGTCAGTGGAGCTCTGCTGACTTACACCAGCTGAGATCCTGGCCCCAGATCTGGAAGAAAGTGGTTACATGACTTGATATTTCTTTCCAGAGCTGAGTAGGAGCCGTGAGGAGCAGAAGACATGCAAGGCTCTCCTTACCCAACAGCCCAGGAACTCAGAGCCACTCAGGGCCATGGCTCTACAGAAGCTGCACCAAAAGCCCCTTTATTTTCTGGAAAGGTGAAGTGTCCTTGCACTTTGCTTTGCCTCTAGAGCCAGCCCAGCACACTGTGGTTATGACTCTACCCAAGCCTTTGTCCTTGAGCAACTTTCATGGGATTTGGAGAGAGAAAAAGCCTCGCAAACCAACGTGGATGGAAAGGCTTCCCAAGGAATTTGAGTAATCCAGGATTGCACCCCTGAACGACTGCATTATTTCCCTCCTTTTTTAGTAATTCAAATAATTGGTTCCAACCATGAGCTGGCATTTTACCAAGAGAGGGGTTCTCAGCTCTCACCATCTAACTTCTCAGTGTGTACATCTTTCCCCAGCTTGGTTTAATGGTTTCCTGCTTCATCTGGACATGAATCTTAATGAAGGCTTAATAACATGAGTAGATAATAACAGAGGATAAAATCTGATATACACTTCCTTCAGTATCACAAAAATAGGTCTCAACAGCAGCTTGTAGGCAGAGAATTATTACAGTATTAACACAGTAACCTCTAATTTTTGAGGCCGCTCAAACCCTCACTAAAGTGCATGGCTACAGCTAAAATCTTGGCCTTGAATAACCAATGTCCTGTGGTGCTCTCGGTGCTCCTGGAGAAATCCTGACTGCCCGTGGTTACTGGGCAAAAAGAGGAAAGTTAGCCATAAAAAGAAAAAGAAATTATGTCATGGAGTGGGGGGGGAAAGTCTGTCACATGAAGTGATATATTGAGAACACTCTGTGCACACAGAGCTCTTTAAAATGGAATACTAAAAAAAGTGGGTAGGCTAAATGGGAGCTACATGTGATTAAAAATATGAAGGTATTCCCCCTTAGAGATATGCTAGAGTGACTATAATATAAGGTAAATTATAGAGGAATTTTTCTTTTTAATTCAACGTAGAATGGGAAAAGAATATAAAATGTCTTACATTTTGGCAGTAGCAAGAGTATTCAGCTTCCAGATACAGTTTTTGCTGGCATTTATTCCTAGAAATAATATGAAAGCAGGCCCATATACTTCTAAATTACCCTGCAGAATGTAAATCCCATCAAGTCCTGAAGAACTTGCTGGGTACATTCAACTTCATGACTTGAAATTAGAGTTGTGGGACTTTTCCCTAAGTTAGTGATGAAACTGAGATCTTTTTTTGTCGATTTCAGTCGTCTGAAGAGAGCAGTGGTGTCAGCAATCATCAGAGTCCAATCTGTACCTGGCCCCAAGACAGATCCATAGAAACCGGAGAAAAATATTCAGGATATAGCTGAATAGAACAATTCCTGAGACATCCCTGCCTGGCATTTCCCTAAGCTCAGTGTGCTGACCAAGTCCAGTCGCGGCTGAGGTCATCAGACAGACAATGACAACAACAAGAAGATTAATAATAACAATCATCTTGTTCAATTTCACAGTTAATGAAGAATATTTTCAATGCAGCAACCACAAAGTTAATGTTCAACCAGGGAATCAAATGTTCCTTACTTGGCTTCTACCTCTGGCTGGAGGCCAATCTGCAACTGCACCTGCATCTATCATCACCTCTGCACTGTAGGGCAAGCCTGGAATTCCCTCAATAAAACACAACTAAAAGCAAAACTTCAAAACCCAGGGTGATTCAAAATATTGTCCTCAGCTCCTGCGAGCAATGCTCTTCATTCTCTGGGACTAGAAACCATCAAATGTGGGATGATTTTGTTTTATGCTTGTACAAGTTGTGTGGACTTTTTTAGTTCACATATACTTCGAATCCTCCAGGTGCAGGAAAGTCAACTTGCAATCCCCCAAATATCCTATAACTTGACACACTGCTTGCAGCAGCAGCAAACAAACCTTCTATATTGAGAAGATTTATTTCTTAATGGCTTAGCTTTTAATATCAGATATGATTTCCAATAACTGGTCTAGATCAGGTTTCAACATTTCTATTCATCCACTGCATTTATTTAGTCCTACAAAAAATAAACTTTTTTAGGGACTTACAACATCCTTTGAGTTGCAAATTCCCAATTAACTTCAGCTGGCATTGGTGCAGGTCATAATGTCGAGAGAACATTCTGGTTTAGCAATATAAATACAGCCTTAGATCTTTCCATATGATCAAACATGCTTACAGATGCTTACTAACAAAGATGTACTTAGAAATGTAATAATAGATGTCACTTACAAGGAAAAAGCCTAAACCATGTTTGTTTTAGACAAGTGGCACACATTTCTGTGGCTCATTTCCACTTAAACTCCTTCCTGCTTAAATAAACTAGACCACATGCACTTCGAGGAACACACCAGCACCGCCTTCACTGGGGAAAAAACACAAACCTCTTAATCACAGCTACAAAAGTACAGAGTAAAGGAAAAACTTAGTTTGTTTAGGAATTTTGTCAAGGCCTTTAATAAATCCAGTGCGTTGCAAATCTATTGGCAAATGCTGGGTGACATTTCTCATGGTCATTAAGCACTATTTATCACACATACATTTATATAACACCAGAACTTGCTAAACTATGTCATAATCCTGCTCCAGGCTGTTAGATCATGGTGGTGCTGGGTCTCCCTAACCCTTTCCTGCCCCTCAGATAGATCACAGAGACCTCAGAGGGAAAATAAAAACCCCTGTTTTGATTTCTTGTGTAGGGAATATGTGTCCTGGTGTTCCTCTGTCTTCATCCCTGAAGGGTTGGAGTATGGAGGGATGGGGTTTTCCACCCCAAAATCTGATGATTGCACATGGCAGCTACAGCTGAAAGCCATGCTAAAACAAATAACAACAGTATTAAACTGGAGAAAAATAAGAGTTAGTTTCAAGTTAAATCGGAGCTTGCAGAGCCTCCTGAACCACGGGCTCAGTCTCCAGCTCTCTGGGGCCCACCCTGTGCAGACTGCTGAAGAATAACCCCCACTGCCTCCACAAATTAGCAACATTTAAATTATTCTGAAAGAAAAAATGGAGTAGTTCAGCATGTATATGATGAAAATTTCCCTATCAATACCAGACTGAGGTACTGTGATTTAGGAGAATCCATGGACTCAACCCAAAGAATGTGTTCTAAAAACTCCTATGACTGAATTAAGCACTTTCTTTCTCCCTGCTGAGCAATTTGTACACATACACCTGGGCACCATCAGGAGCCCATTACTGCCCAGATTACCTATTATCCACAGATCTGCTCAGCAGGTTTTGGATCACTCACTTTAATCAGCTTATTGCAGAAAACCACTTTAGATCAGTGGAGCATGTGGATATATCACTCATGTAGGTGTTTTCTAATCACAAAATGCACTTAGACATATAGAGCAGCCGTGAGTTCTAAATAAATCTGGGAGCAGGATTCAATTTACAAGCTAAGGTAGAGCAGATGAAATATAGCAAGCCTTTTCCTCCCCTCTAACAGGTTTTATTGAATATAAAATCGTTTTCAGAACTGTGCTTTCCTCTCTGCTGCCTCTTAACTCCCATTCAACCTTTCCCTGTGTTCCTCCTGACTTCCCCCCAGCCACAGATATGAATTCATTCGTACTTTTCAGAAATGAGATCAAAGCTTTCATAATTAAGATCAAACAATTGCCTACAGTGACACCTGTGAGAGCTGAAGCCTGTTCAAACACACAGGAGGAAAAAAAAAAACCCACACAAAACCCAAAAAGAAGAGGACACAGCATATTTAGACCAAGCACACAAGTTCATTATTTGTTGGGTAAATGCTGCAAAAGAGTCTGGAGAATGAGATTTTTAAGAAAGATTGCACTATCTCCAAATAAACAACAAAACCCCAGCTAAACAAAAGGATGGGACTGGCCCTGTGTGTTTCTTTTGTAAGAATTACTGTAAAATGAGGGGTTTTCTTTTTAATGAGACACTTTGCCTTTTATTCCTGTAAATGGTCAAAATCACAGAAACCAGTGACATCCAGCTGGGATGTCAATCCACATCCAAAGATGGAAAGGAGAGGAGCCCAGAAGGGCCACCAGTCTCTGCATTGGCAATCCACCCTTGTCCTTTTGGGAAAGGAATCAAGACAACTGATGGAGCTACAAGACACAGATTTGAAAGTTCAAATTTTAAACAGAAATTTCTGATTTCGACCTTTCCACAGATCAAGGCACAGCTTCAGAGAGCCCATGCACCTCACATCCCCTCTGCCAGACACTTCTTCTCAGGCTCCAGGCTTTCGGAGACATTGAATCGGGAAATTAATAACGTGTCTTGGATAAAACTTAGGCATTTGAGGATGAACTCTGAGGCTCATCAGGGTCCTCACAGGAAGGTGTGACATTGGTGTCCCACAGCCACTCTGCCCTTCCAGCCTGCTCAGCACCTGCACTGGACACCTGCAGGTTCCATTTGACACGGTGGTAGCTGAAAAAAACACTCAGCAATTTTGTGTTGCACTGAGGTGGAATCAGGACCCTCCTGTGAGGAGGAAAGAGGCTGTGTCAGACAGGCTAAAAAAAGGAAATGAAGGGATGACCCACCAGCTGCCCACAATGTGAGAACAGCTGTCCTTGAATCAACTCAACACTGCCCAGAGCCCCTTGTCCAGGTGCTCTTCCAGCCTCCAGCCCTCAGCAGCTTGGAGGCTCCCCGGGCTGCCTTTGGTGTGTTCAACAACTTTCGGTGCATTTCTCTTTCACAGCATGGCCCTGTGTCCTCTCAAGGTCATGGAAACTTACCAGAGCCTTGAAGACACTCCACACATAATGTATAGCAACAGAAAAAACACAACAGAAAGCATACAATACAATGAAAATGTGACAAAATTGATTAGATACCACTGCACAGTCATTTTCTTTACACAGCTGTCTAAACTGCAGCCCAAGCCAGATTTTTACCTTCAGTTCTGACATATTAGTACACATCTAAAGTATATCCAGAAAATTTTCTTGTACTGCTCTGGCTCAAAGCAGCATCCAAACCACAAACATGATACTTTTAATCCACAGAAAGCCTTGAAAACAGTCCCAGTGCTGCACCATCACTGAAAAATTCAGATAGTTTGCCTTTTTGTTGAGTTCCAGCACAGTGCTGTAAAGGAATTTTTCATCTTACATTAAAAGCTTTAAAAGAAAATGGAACACCATGCAGGTGGGCAAATGGGACCTTACTAGGAGAAGGCAGGTGTCAATCAGAGGAGAATAATCATGGTTCACATATGAAGCAGGTATTGCTGCCTGGGTAAAAAACCCCAGAAATAGCACTGAAAACGCAGCTGTACCTGGATCTTCAGGCACTGGTAACAGGTCCACTCAGTGGTCCCCATGTGATTTTATCCACCCTGTGGTACTGGGAAAAAGGGGAAGGGTAATGCATATTTTTCAAGTGCACCTCCTCTCCTGATGTCTCAATTGCTTTCTTTTGAAAAGAAATTAGAATCAATAGTAGGTTCATGGCCCAAAAGCACAGGGAAGACACTGCTGTTAATTAAGATCATGACAGACTGAGCATTCGGAATCCTAATTCTTTCTGAAATGGTTATCTTTGCAAAGGAGAGAGAGGAATGGAAGGTGAAAGACCAAGACACAGGAATTCCCATCTAAAAGAGCAGATCACAGCCTGAGATAAAATCTCATGTTCAGAATAGGCAGTTCAGATTGTACAGTGATGCAAAAAATTTAAAAGACCTAGTTGTTCAAAGAGTCTTTTTAACATTCCTTTTAAAGCACTATTATAAATAAAAATGGTTGCTTGAAAATTTTCCTAATAAATCTGGCAGAACAAAGATATTCTTGGTATCATTAGGAGAAAAAAAATCAGAATTCAGTCTGAAGCACAGGTTTTCAGTTTGAGCTTAGCTTAACTTCTTGTTAAATAACCAACATTACTTTTAAAATAATTTACCAGCCAGGTTTCCAACCTATTCTACATTTTCATCCTCAGTATTGTTAATTGTGATAAAAATATTCAGGGAAGAGTAACAGAAGCTCATTCTAAACCTGGAGAGAACCAGCAGGAGTCATTACAGCCAGGGTTTGATGCTGTCAAACTGTTGAGTTTCAAGATTTACATAACTCTTTGGCGCCTACACTTTCCCTGTCCTAGAAGGAAAGGAATAAGCTGCTTTCTGATAGGAATGCAAGGAAACAGACCATTTAACTGCAGAACACCACAATACTCTATAAATCACCTACAAAATTATAAATGTGAAGAATAAGTTTGATTTTACTGGTGAAAAAATATGACAAGGGCCTCAAGGCCCTTGGTGGGGTGAGGGTGAGGGAAATTTCAGTGATGTTGTTTCTGATTTCTGTACCTACAGAAAAGGGGAATGTTCAAACCTAAACTACTCCTACCTTTCCCTCACAACAGTCTGATGACCAGACAGGCACATTAACTGACTCTAGTTAATAGCAAGAGCTCAACAGGCAGGAGAAAGAGCTGGAAGACAAGATATAAAGGAAAAAGCCCTCTCATTTGATTACTAAAGCTGTACAAAACCAGAGCAGTAAGCAGTGCTCATGCTTCCAGGCAGAATTTATGTAGTAAGGTGTTTCTCTTCCTGAAAGCATCCTAGACCTGATCCCAGCATTACAAAAATCAGCAGATTCAGAAGGTTTGGAAGTGGACTGGGGCCTTATCAAAAGCACATAGTTCTCCCCAAGGCTTTAAACAGCAGAAAATCATGAAAGGAAATACCTCTTGTAAGATTTCTCTATTGCTGCTTTCAAAAACGAGAGGGGATAAAACCAGCCATCCTCCTTTTGCAGAGAGGGATGAAAAATGGGATAGCATAAACGTCCAGGGCAATCCTTTTGAAGTTTGGATAACAAAAAAAAAAAAAAAAAAGAATGAAGCCTCAGGGGCAGGGGAAGGAAAGTTACTGCTTTATCACATTGAGTCATTCATCTTGAGCACTTCTGTGTGTCTATTACGTGTCAGCAATCGCAAATTAGGCAAGAGGAGTGTGATAAAGCTAGGCATTCCTAGAAAACCTTTCTAGCAGGGTTGCTAGATGCTAGATGCTTAATTCAAAGGAGTGGGTTTTTTCCTTCCAACAGTAGCCTGAAAAGACAAAAACTCCGGTGAAACTGTCTCTGGTGACCAGTCCAGATCGATACGAGGCGAGCAGCTAGAATTAAATCAATAAAGGGAATAATGAACCCAAAGACACCTCCCTTCAAAGCAAAAAACCCAAATGATTCAAATTCCCTCACAGACACTGTCCTGCCTCACCAGGGCTGACTGGCCTCCGCACAGCTCGAAGCTGATGGGCCACTGTGCTGCTGAAAATGCCTTAATGGTGATTAAATACCTGCAGAATGATCAAAAATGGAAGTGTTACAAAGCTGGGTGAAGGAGAGGAAGGCATGGGACTCCTGAGGACCATGCAGAGCAACACAGGTTTGGACAAAAATCTCATTTCTGTAGAGGCTGTTACTGGCGGGGTGAAGGTGGCAGCTGGGGAGGGGCAAGCAGTTGTCACACCACGCCTCACAAAGTTGTTCCTGGCACAGACTTGGCATGGTCACACTGCCCAGGTGTGCCTGGGCTGCCTGTCCCAAAAACACCTATTCTCCCACTATGCCTCTCGGCGCATTTTGTCTATTGCTCCCATCCTCATTGTCTGGCACATCTTGGCGGCAAACCCGAATTGCTGCACTGACAGGAACAGCAGCACAGTAGCTCCCTGGCAGGAACCCAGTGTGGGTGCAAACTGGGAGAAGTTGAAGCCCTGCCAGGTACTGCAGAAGCAGCTCTTGGTGGCAGGAGTGGGTTTTTTAAAAGGTTAAGTACACCACACTCCAGCAGAACCTCCAGTGGATGATGGATCTGTTGCTGCCCTTTCCAAAAGTGAACTCCCTCAATGGAGAAGTGATCTCCAGAGTCACTGAAGGCTTTGCTGAGTTCATATGTTCACAAGTGCCTCTTTGAGCAACAGGAAATGAAGAGAATCTTCTAAGGGAGGGGTGGGGAAATGGGAAGAAAGAAAAAAGAAAAAAATTCAACATGGAAATAAGAATGCTGTGGGTTGATCCCAGCTGGACACCCAAGTGTCTATCAAAGTTGCCCTGTCCCCCTAGTCCTCAGCTGAGGAGGGCAGGGACATCACAGGTGGGCTCTGCTGCTCCTTCTTCCTCAGGGGTTGGACCTATTACATTCCGTCCATACTCCAGTGCGGATCAGTTCTACGGGGTCAGTCCTTCAGGAATTCCCCCAGTCTGGATCCTTTTCCCATTGGGTCAGTCCTTCAGGAGCTGCTCCAGTGTGGGTGCCCCTCAAGGTGACACCACTCCCACCAAACCTGCTCCAGCATGGGCTCCTCTCTCTCCACAGCTCCTGCCAGGACCCTGCTCCAGCAAGGGCTCCCCACAGGGTCACAGCCTCCTTTGAGGAGCCCTGCCCCAGAGTGGGGTCCTGCAGTAGGCTCTGTGCTCCCCAGGCCCCCAGGCACCTCCTCACCTCCTTCCCTGACCTGGGGGCTGCAGGGCTGTGCCTCCCACATATTCCCCTCTCCAGTTGCAGCTGCACAGGTTTTTCTCCCCCAGTCTGCCATCCCAGAGGCAGACTGCTACCACCAAAAACATCACACAGAGAGTCCTGGTAAGGTTGTTGTTAATGCAAAAAGCACAAGTAAGTAATGCATGCCATGTTAATGGCTATATTGCAAGGCCAGTTTGCAACCCTCTCATCCAAGGGAAAATAAAGCAGCCTTCAACAAGAGATTTGGAAACAAACTTTTTTTCCAACACATCTTGAATTCAGTTTGCTAAGTGGCTGCCTGGCCACCCTTGCAGCCTTTGGGCTCAGGCACTTGTCACATCCTGGAGACATTTCTCCATGAGAAATCCAAGGAAATAACTGTGGCCTATGGACCCCCTGAGCTTGTCCCTTAAATGACAAATATTGAAGGAGTTCTGTACAACCAAAGGTGTTCCAGACCTGGCAATCTGACTGTATCTGAAATGGGAGGCCTCTTCTTGAGGAGGAGGAGAAGGAGGAGGAGATGTTCTTCCCAATCCTTGGACAAATCTGTGTCTGTGAAGCTCTGTACATAACAATATACATACAATTATGTATAGGCAGCAGGGGATTGCCTGGCTATGCTTTTCAGCCAAATCAAAGACACACATTAAATATACATCCTCGTTAATTCTAAGAAACATTGGGAAACTAGGGCTTTGGGCACATAAACCAATGACCTAATTACACTCATCCACATACAGCATTTTTCCTACTCCCAACAGATAAAATGCTTAGCAACCCCCACTGCCCTTCCTGAAATTTATTGTGCAATGTTCCTGTCACCAGTGCTGCTCTGGTCTGTCTTAGATGTGATTGTTTCACAGACTAAACCACACACATTGCCAGAGAATCATCGGGTCTCCCTTGAACTTAAATCACAGAGTTTTGGGAAGAGACATGAAAAAAAATGCTTACAAAACAGAATGTTTTGTTCAGCATAACCCTTACATCCCGTAGGAATGAATACTGCAACGCTCCACCTGAAATGTAGATTATACTCCCCTTTTCACCTGAGCTTTTAAAAGTCCTCCCCACCAAAACAAACAAACAAACAAAAAACCAGCCCTTCATCATATCCTTTTAAAACACACCAGGTATACAGCTGGGTTTGGGGATTTGTCTTACATGTGATGGAAAGAGAGGCATTTAGTTTGTATCTTTGCCAGGCAAAATCTACGGCTATTAAGCACCAGTTTATATTTGGTTTTGAAGAGTTTTTGTCAGCAAGGGGAACAGAAGAGTCCTGGGACAGGACAGTGTTTATTTCCAGCTTTTCCAGTTTCTGTCCCACACCTGAACTCCTGTTTCTGGGTGAATACATTGAAAACAGTCTAGGGGGTACATATTAAACCAATAACAGCAAGATAAAAAAAGAGCATTTTCTCAGACAATCATTTTCTTAAAGATAGTTGTTTCTGTACATTGATCACTTAGGCTTGAATTTCTGTGCTGACAGAAACTCACTAACAGAATCTCTCAAAACCAAATGATCAAACATGCCTTTCTCTCTACACTTGGGTGTCAAAGGGGAATTTAATTATTATTAATTTAGGCAAGTCCTCTGATCTGGACAGCCATGGCTTCAAGTTTAATGGAAATTTCCAACAGGTCTACAGTTACCTCAACAAAAGACAAGGAAAAATAACTTCACATATGTTTACCATAGCAATTCATACTTACATGCTATTTCTCAACTTAAACAGTTAATTTTAGAACAGAGAGCAGTCTATCTCGCTTTCTGTCAAGATAAACACTTGTGACATACTGCACACAGAAAATAATCCAAAATGACAGAATTGATTTTGGAAAATGACACTCACTAGCACAGCTAATTATGAGTAATTCCAGGATGGGATTTACCAGATTTGATCTGAACCATAAGCTATTTCTTTGTCTACAGCTCTGTGGAATAATACTTCAATGAGACTGTGGCAGATTTCCACACATTAAAAAAAAACCCCAAACCAACCCCACAACAACCACCCCCCCCCCAAAAAAAAAACCAAAAACCAAAAACCCACCACCTTATTCTAAAGACATAATTATTTCCTCAGAGCAGCCAACAGAGTGTCATTGCACTGATGCCATGGTAATTGATGTCTATTTTTAATTGAGGGGATTATCACTGAAATAAAGACAGATTGCACTTGTAGCTTAGTTGGATTAGTTAATTTTCCATAAAGGCGTCATGATGGTTTTATTTCTTATAGCTTGATTTGCTTTTATAACCAATGCATGTCATAGATTAATTCCTGCCCACAGACAGCCCTCCACTCCTGCCTTCCACCACTGTCCTCCCCTTTGATGCTGCTTTCCACATCACAGCCCTGCTCTGTCTGTGCACAAACAGCTAAACCAGGATTACAAACTCCTCCGACTCCAGACTCTGCCAAGAGAGTGAGAGCCCAGCATGAAGAAGCAGTTTGGGGATCCAAGTTCCTGTTGTCTAATCAGTCCTTTCACCCTGGCCAGGAGGCAGTCGTGCTGTGGTTTTGTGAAAAAACAAAAAAAAACCCGAAACCGCGCCCCCCCCCCCCCAAACCCCATGAATTATATGGCAGCACAATAAACTATCAATTACTGATCCAATTTGCAATGCTGGGAATCAAATCCCAAAGAATCTAAGTGATCAAAGAGGAGTCATAGGTTGCAAATTTTATTGCTGTATTTTTACTGGAACACAGTTTACTCCTCCTAAAATCTTCCGCATTAACACAATACATAGTCTGGAGCTGTTTAAACAAAACCTCATTCCACAATTCCACATTTCAGGGAAATTAGCCAAGTAATAAGACAAAGAGTTTTCTTTAGGGTATTAGAAAAAAAATAGGAAGTTTTGAAAATTTAACTCCTGTCTCTAATGCCTTAAACTATGGAAATCAACCATAGAGCATATATTTTCCTAGATAATGAAAAGTATTTGTAATGGATTTTACAATTAAGTGAATGAAAGCTGCTGCAGGATCTGTTAGGGATTGTCAAACCACTGTAAAGAATTCACTGTTACTGTCAAACCCACCAATAAATTTCTTGTGCATTTAGCCACAGGCATTAGAGAAGAAACAACATTTTACACTGAAAGAAGTCCCCTCATCCAGAAGATAATGACTGAATTTAACTTCAAGAGGGAAACGTGAGGGTAATAAATCAGCCAAGGGGATGCATGTGGCACAATGTACATGAGGCTCTGAAAAAAGCACTTGGTTTTCATTGTTATTTTCCACTCCACATCCCACTGATGCATTGTTAAAGGCACTGGAAGCAGAAAAGGCACAAACTCGTGCCTGTGTTGGCAGGAGTGATGCTGAAATAGATGACTTTATGGAATTTTGCTGCTGCCACCAGCCACAGCTTTCATAGAAGGCACTTCAGAAGGGAAAGAATATTTGGGTGCTTTCCAGCAAAGTTAAGTCTCAGGAGGAATTTAGGCAACACCAGACCATAGCTGTGAAGCAGCATCCCCTGGTAATTCTGACAAGGTTGTGCCTTCCAGCATCTCACCAAGCAATGTTCCTGCCCTGTTGCTGGAGGTAAGGATGGAAAAAAACCTGTTCTTAGGAAACCCAAACAGAATATGAATCAGCAACAACCCACCTGTTTTTTTTTCCTTTGGTTTCTTTGGTTTTTCGAGTGGGTTTGTTTGTTTGTTTTGTGTTGTTCTGGGGTTTTCCCCTGTTCTTTTCTGTCATGGAAAGCCAAAATCTTTTCCTCTTTTTCTTCTCTTCTAGTACTTTATTATTCTTGTGTGTGGTCAGTGGGGTCCCTCATACTAACAGGTCTCAAACTTCCAAGCCTTTTATTACAGCACTCACTTCAAGTCAAGACTTTTTCCAGTAATTCTGCAAAACAGGATCTTGTGCACTGAAGAAAAGAAAAACCAAAAACTAAATACTTCGGACACAATCTCAATCTGATAGTCCTGACTTGACTATCTTGATCCTACTGAAAGAAACACTCCTGGTAGCAGGAACCTGTAGGTTCAAAGAGGTAAAGGCAGTGGGTGTAATAACATAAAGAGCTGCAAATCACAGAATATTTGCGATTGGAAGGTACCTCTGGAGCTTATCCAATCCAACCCCCTGCCCAGCCAGGGTCCCCTGGAGCAGTGACACAGGAATGTGTCCAGCTGGGGTTGGGATGTTCAGGGACATGCAGGGACACTCCAGGCCCTCCCTGGGCAGCTGTTCCAGGGCTCTGCCCCTCCATGGAGAGAAGTTCTTCCTCCTGCTGGGGTGGAACTTGCTGTGGTTTATTTGATGGCCCTTGCTCCTCATCCTGGCACTGGTACCACTGAGCAGAGCCTGGCCCCATCCTCTGGCACCCCTTGGAGATGTTTGTATGGATTGATGGGATCCCCTCTCAGCCTTCCCTTCTCCAGCCTGGCCAGGCCCAGCTCCCACAGTCTATACCCAGCACAGAGATGCTCCAGACCCCAAATCTTCTCATACAACACACAGGAGCTGGGAATCTGACCCGCAGGTCACAGCTCCAGATACGGCTAAAAATCTGAATAATTAATTAAACAGAATGCTCAAATTCAAATAAATAAGCAGCCATCTTTGCAAAATACAGGTAACTGTGCTCTCCTACAAAGACACTGTGGTTGAAACTGAAAAAGTCCTGTAGCACATATCCTCCATGAATATGAACTCTGCACTGGGAGCACTGCAAGGCTCCTGCTCCACAGCCCAAAGATGAGCTTTTCCATCAGAGCAGGTCAGTCCAGCTGAAACTGCTCCTTAATAGGGCTGGGGACATCACTCAGCAAAATAAGTATCCCTTGAACTGGTTGCCTTGGTACCCTTAATGAAATCTCAACTTCCAGCATCTTCAGCTCAGCTCATCTTAGAACATTAAAGCCTGATTGCAAGAGGCATGGGGAAAATGAGGTGATGTCAATGGAAAACATGCCTTTTATCCATATAAATAACTCCTGAGAAAACAAGGTGCTCAACAGTCAGGATGCCCTGACAACTAAGAGCAATTTGCCAGAATTCAGTGTTTGTACATCTATCTATACACAGATCTAGAGCTCCACTGGCATTCCTGCATGCACAAAATAATTAATTTCTATATTTACACTGGTTTTCCATGGTACACATTTAGATGAGGGGTCTTTATTTACCTTACAAAGGACTGTAAAGAGAAAAAAGCTCTGTGGAGTTTTTCAAACTGATCTATTTCCCTTCTCTCATTATTAGTATTTTTGCAGCACTCTGTTAAATTCAGCCAGAGATGCTGCTTCATTTTTTCCTCTAGAAACACTATTTTGCAAGCCAATAAATATAACTGACAATTTCTTAATATATTGTCCAAAAGCTCTTTCTCATTTCTAGTCATCTTTCCTAATCCCATTTCTCATATTACATTTTCTGCTTCACGTTGATACTCTTCAAGCCTTATCAAATGTTTTCTTTGTTGTCCTGTAGCCAGCCTGTAAGTATTTAACCTAAACCCATCCCTCATAAATCCAGGCTCCAAATACCTTTCCTGTGCACTGTGTTCTTCCCTCCATCCCTCCAGCTGTCAATACCTCCCTGCTAACGAGACCTCAGCATCCCCAGTGACAGGAGACCTCTGCTTATTAGACTAAAATTGAATTGGTCTTTATTGCTGTCAAATCAGTATTCCAAATTCATGCTAATTTGCTGTCAGTTACTACTTTTTAAGTCCGTTTTGGCATTGCTGCTTTCCAAGGTTCCCCTCACCCACAGGAATCCGTGGCTCAGATTATTTTTCCCTTGAGAGGCCAGCACTAATTAATGTTTCTAAAATGCTCTTAAAGTGGAAAGCGCTGTATAAATATTAAGTATCCTTATCTGTGAAGGGGAAATGTGCCCCTTTACTATTGTCACATAAACTTCACATCAACACACTCTGTGTACAGTCCTTGGTCACGGGCACTTGATTTCCGACAAAGCACTGCTGACTGGATACAATAATGGGAAATATTTATGTGTAAGCTGTGTACACACAAGAGCTGGGCCCTGCAACGTGAGTGTTGCACACACAAAACACAGCCCAAGCCACTCTGCTGTTTATGTATTGAATGTAAACAGAAACTCAGAACAGTTTGCAGCTTTGCCTGTGTATTTTACACCGATCTTTGCTGTATAAACACTGTCTCACTGAGTTATTGGCTGCCCAGCAAGGCTTGGTGCAGGGGATTGTTCAATATTGAATGAAATGAAGTTTGGTGAGTTCAGGCAGCCTGGATATTAATCATTCAGAAAAACAAAACTAACAAAAAGGCCTTGTGTTTCCACTGCCTAGCATTTCCCATATTTGACTTTACCGGCTGTCATTTCCAATGCTCTGTTCCACAAAGGAGTGGAACATATTTCTGTACACTTTACCACCTTGAAACCATGGCAGATGATGGTATGCATCCTCCACTGCCAGCAGGGTGCCTTCAGGGATTCACAGCTCATGGCTGCTGGATTTATGACACAGAGCACAAGCCTGAGGGGATGATGAGCACGGGTTGGGGGACACAAAGGAAGGAAACCAACCCAGATAATTTGTTAAAGTAGGCATTAAATAGGTTGGCAAAGTTTATTCTCCCAAAAGGCTGCATTCTTGGATCTGGTCCAATAAATCACTTACCACAGAACTCTGAGGAATTATGCCGAGATTTGGAGGTTAAATCTGTGTTTACATATTTTTTTTTCATTTAGATCAGCACAATCAGCACCTATTAGGATTCACCTACCACTTAACCCAGATTTCTTTCTAAATTTTTTTCAATTTTTGATCCAGGAAATGTTGTGATAAATTTTCTGCAAGCATTGCTCCAGAGCAATGGGGATGGCAGATCTTCACTTCCACTGCATTGTTTTCCAACACACCTATTTACTGTGAGGCATTTCACCATATTCCCTCTTTATCTAAACCAGAGTCCCTCTACCAACTTCAGACCAAAGCAGAAAATTAATTTTCTAAAGGTTATAAAACAGCCATTCCATCCAACCACCTGATGCTTTTGCATGCCAGGTTGCATTTGCTGAACTCTCCATGATGATGCTGAGCTCCTGGTGCAAGGTGTATTTCCACTTTCCCCTTCTGCAGGTGGAGGAGGACACACCTGCACCAGGTCTCTCAAACGAAAAAGCCAGCAGGTTGTTTACTTTGGAGATTGTTTGGGCAGCACAGCACACAGCCAAAGCACCCGTCATGCCACCACACGACCAGGAAAAAAAAAAAAAAAAAGCTGTGTTTTGTGTTTGCCTCCCTTATAAAACAGAGAACAGAGCCCTTAACCTCGTATAAAATGTCTAGACTCTGGATAAACAGTCACCAGTGCTGGTGCTGCTGCTGGTTACTGAGTTACCACGGGCACAGAGCTGTACATTAAAGGCAGCCACACTCAGGGATGAGGAACAGGTCTTAGACAATCTCTGGGATAATCTTTGCCCTGCCAGGATCTGCCTGGTTGCCCCGAGGATGCAGCCACAGGCCCCACTCCATCCTCGAACCCAAACTGCAGGTGATCCTCAGCACAGATTCTTTTTCCACTCAGGCGTTTCTCACCTCTAAGATGCAGCTGGAGCACTGGGAGGATTTGCAATACCTCTGTCACTATTGCTGTTTTATCTGTGGTTTTGAGCACCAGTCTCCTCGGCAGCAGTACACAAAGGCATTAATTCACAGACCACCGCCAGGAATTCAGGACAGTCTTCACAGAAACAAAGGAAACCTAGATGAATCCACAAAATGTAATGGGGGAGTGCTCATTTTACTATATGCAGGCAGCTGATTTCAGGAGTGTAGTATACTTGTTGCAGTTCCACTCTATTGCCTTGATTGCAGAAATTGAATTTGCTTCATTTTCTACACACTGATAAAATGCTTGTAGTTGACTATTACCCTCCATGTGTTTGTTTCAGGTTTTGTTTCCTGGCAGTATGTAGATGAACTAATACAGTGCTGCTCTGAAAAAAGTGTTTCCAAACAAAAAACATATGCGATTTTTATTCATATTACTATTCCTAGTAAAAGACAACCAGAAAGACAACACTGTTGGTGAGCAAGGGATTTTTGTCAAAGACACATTGGAGATGATTCCAGCAAACAGGCTGGAAAGCTCACAGCCATTTTAAAAAGGTGAAAATGCCGCATAAACCAAATGTACCTATCAGCAGTGATTACCTTCCCATGTGTTTCAGTACTGGGAGAAATAGTTATTTAAAAAATCCAGCCTTAACATGAAAGAACAGCACCTGATGCTGTTTCCACAAGCAGCACGTTTGATAGACCTAGAAAGTGGGACAGCCTTAAAGGAATTTTCCAAGATTTCATTCGGGAATGCCTCTTTGCTGGCTGAAAACCATCCGGGCTCCTTGCTGAGCAATTTTTAATCAAATTGCTTGCAACAGAGAGAAATATTAAGAAGAAACCTATGAAAAAAAATCAGGTTCATTTCCACAGGAGCCTAAGCAGTAGCCCGAATTGAGATTTAAAGACAGAAAAACTGGACAAACGCACTATTTCAACCTCATATTCCAAGTTACAGAGGCACAAACAGATAAATGTGTCAGTAAAATCAGCTTGCTTTTACTGCACAGTAAGCTCTTGTGAATAACCAACTGCTTCCCAACACATTTTTTAAAAGAATAATTTGTTCCTAGTCAAAAAGTCTGTGTGCCATGTTTCAGCACAGAATAAAATCTTTACAGTGGAGTTATAAATTTTTTTTGAAAAGTGGGTTCTGTGTACTCACATACACTTAACCATTACGGGGGCAGCAGGTGTCCTTGTAACAAATGATGTAAAGTTTAATTTAAACATCAGAGAATACACTGAAATACTTTGGAAATTGCCACAGGTCACTTAACATTTTATATGAAAAAAAAATTTGAAAACCCCTAACTAGTCTCCCTAACATTTAATTTTTTTTCCCCCTACACGGCAAAGTAAAGAAAACACAGACACAGATTCTTTGTAATTAGCAGGACTGTGGTTTTACAGCTAAACGTGGGCCAAGAAGTGAAAAGTTAACAAATCATTAGACAACATACATTGCTCTGTATGAGAACCGTGGCAATCTGCAGAATAGCTCAGGATACACGAGCATGAGGTCAACTGTTTTCAGTAGATAATTGTTAAGTATAAGCATCCTTGCCTCACAGACAAGGCATGCAACAACACACAGGGATTCCTGGCACTTTCAAAACAATTATATTTGTCCATCATGTTACCTAAACAAATACAGGAAGCACGGTCACTAATCACAGATATGACTTAAATATTAAGGAAAGAAAAAAAATCAATTTTCTTTCCTCCCCTCTTTCCATTTTTCTGCGAATCACCAGTTTCCATAGCAACTACACTGTTTACAACACAATAGCCTCTTCCTCTTCTTGCCCAGGCTCCCTGATGTTACAAAGCACTTTAACACCTACTTAACTTTAAAGCTGGGGAGACCCCTACAGCAGTGCTGGGGACCAGTGTAGGTGCCTACAATTGCCTGCTCAATTCAGGGACAAAAAGGGAAGAGAATACAGAAGGAAAAGTAAAAAAAGCAACATCTCTTCGCTTAGGGACAGCCCGCCTTTCCCAGACTGTCCTTTAAGTGGTTTGATTTTCAGTATTACCTGCAGGTTTCCACACAGGAATCCTGCTCCTCCTGAGCCAGATTCTGCTCAGGGCTGCACTCAGCTCCTACAAATATTGGTAATCAGTGCTTTACTCTACATGTCATCACTATCAAGGCCAGGCTGGACAGGGCTTGGAGCAACCTGGGGTAGTGGAAAGGGCTCCTGCCCGTGGTAGGTGAAATGGGATGAGCTTTAAGGTCCTTTCCATACACTGCTGGATCAATCACTGATCATCGATCTCATTCCTCACCCCTGGAACAGCAACCCAGAGCTGCCAGCAGCTGCCTGCCTCACCTGTGTCTGCAGATAATTGAAGCTCTTCCTCTTCTGCAAATGAACATTTTAATCCCAGGAATACAAATATTATCTGTTACACTTTTTTTTTTTGGTGGTGGTTTGTTTTTTTCTCTTTTCTCTCTTTCTTCTGCTTCGACATAACAACTCTGGCCCCAATTCAACAATGCACTTAAGCACGTGCTTAGTTTTAAGTAGATGAATAGGCCTGTTGAAAAAATCCTCCAGTTAAGCATAAAATTAATAATGTGTCTCAGTGCTTTGGATTAGGCTTTAATTGCAGGAAAAGTTTAAAGCCATATTGTATAACACTTAAACATCCACTCATAACCGAGTTATATCTTTCCTCACAAAGAAAAAAAAAAAAAAGGAAGCTGTAGCAATGCTGCCTGCAAGAACCAAAGTACAGAGCTAAAGATCCCTGAGATGAAACCAATATTATCTTGCAGTGTGATTACAGCACTGTAAAAAAAGATCTGTGATTTTCATGCTAATCTTTGCTGTAGCATACAATGGAGATTTTTTTCATCAGTGTCCATAACTCAGATGATATAATTTAAAAATACCAGTGCAGTCTGGTGTCTTTTTGGCTAACTTGGTTCTGTTTTCAAAACACCAAGTACAGTAATTCATGTAATCACAATTCCAGACCACACATGCCAGCATCTCTTTACATGCTTAACAAGAGACCTTTTTGTGTGGGTTTTTGTTGTTGTGGTTGTTTGGGTTTTTTATAGGAAATTGTAAATCCTTGTATCACTACCTTCCCCATCTACTTACAACAGCAGAAGCCTATTTTAATTTTATTGTGAAATATCCCAAATAAACATTTTAAATGGCAAATAAGCAAATGTGAACATGGAATACACATGGCTTCCTTCCATCCTTATGAAGGAGATGTCTATCAGGATGAGTTTAGCAAGAAGTGAGATTTTTTTGTGGCCATCCCATCCAACCTCAACACCCATCACAGGGAATTTCATCTCTCCTTGTGAAAGGAGAAGTCTCCCAAAAATCTTAAGCCAGATCTGCTAATCTGAAGAGCTTTATTTAACATATTACTGATATCTGAGACACAGAGAGGTGCAGGATGGTTTGGACAGAAGGGAACAGACAGGAAGGGAACCCGTGGTGTGGATCAGGGATAAATACTAACTGTTGACAACAGAGAATGAACTCTGGCACTAAATATGAACTGATCCTGAAACAGCGAGCACATGGTTGAAACCTGAGCACAGGAGGGAATGTGAATTCCCTAAATTCAGCAGGAGGATTCATATTCAGACCCAGACCCCAGCTACCTCAAAGCCACAGAATTATGTGTCTCTTTCCTAACAAGGTCTCGGGCGAGAAGCATCCTCAGTGCCAGTTACAGGAACATATTTATGTAGCAGTTGAAAGGAAAAGCATAAAGCCAGAGGAAGGGATGAAAAGGCCACAAGACATTTCTCTCTGCAGCTGTCAGTAGGAGGCCGCACACCAGAAAAAAAAAAAAAAAAGCTCCAAGAAGTTTTTGCAGTGTTTTTTATTTTTTTTTCCCTCAAGAGACACAGACACAATGATACCTATTCAGTAGCCTGAGTCTCAGAAAAACAGAGAATTATACTTCTCTGCCTCTACACGCAGTTCTCTGTTCACATACATTGTCCAACACCAAATGAGACAGAGGGAGAATATAGTTTCTGTAACAAAAAAGAACTATCTGTTGGGACCCTCGATGTGTTGGAAATACCAAACTTTTATTCATGCCATCCATGTAGCAAGGCTTCTCAAAAGATAAAGAAAAATATTTTATCAGACTGAATCGATACTGAACTTTCTCACCAAACACTGCAGTGCTTTATTCCTACAGGGTTGCCTGAAAGCTATGGTTTGAAATGACCGCCATCACAAAAATCAATTTTTTTATTATTAATTACAGGAATTTTCCTTGCAGTTGTAGTGGGAACAGTGCTCACACATTGATCTCTCCTAAGGCAGTTCCAGAAGTAATCTAACCATCTTATCCTGCCATCTTTGCAAAGAAGATCCCCACAAGCTATTAAAAACCTCATTTCTACTGGGCTGTGCCCCTGAACTGTCTGATTTCTGCCTCCTGTGCCACAAAGGACTTCTCAGAGACAATTCAGGATGGGAGACTGGAACCGTGCTGGTTTTCCTTTATTTGTACCAGTCCATAGGATCCTTCCCAACCAAGCAGGGCACTACAAACACTGCCCAGGGTAATAGAGAAGCAGCCTCTGAAGGTCTGATAGCTAGTGCTAAAGAACTTTTTTTAAGTGTACACCAAATAAAAGATACTGATGGCAAGACTACAGACCAGCTTCATCCATTGACTATTTTAAAACTCATATTTTTCCCTCCAAAATCAGATTATATGAGAGCAAAGATGATAACATGTAATCATCATTTGGGCAAAAGTAATCCAAGTAGGACATTTCAATACATTTCTGCTTGATGATTTTTGTCTCTTTTGAACCCCACAAGGCTGATACCAGACGGGATTGTGTCCGCAGCTTCCTCAGATGATGTCAAAACAACAAGCTAGTGTAGAAAAGCAGTGAGGAAGAAATCCCTTTATTTCCTGCACTCATGAAGCAGTTCAAAAATAGCAAAAGTTTTTGATAAATGAACATGGTTGGCTGCCTGAGATTTGAACCATGAACAGGTGGGAGAAGGTAGTCTCTGACTCTGCTCGAGGCACAGATACTGCAGAACAAGAATGAGCATAAAATCAGAGAGTTTAGTCAAAGGGAAGCACAATAAATTCCAGTGACATCATTGGTCACAGTCTTGTATCTCATTAATGTTGTGGCCTGCATGGCTGCGTAATTTTCATGCAAATAGGAAGCACTAACATCTTAATTTCATCCTGAATAAAATCGCTGATTTATCTTGCACTGGTGTCCTTCCACCATGCCCTAAAATGAACTGGGTGCACAGTGCTGAGGAAAAGCAACTTTAATATTGGTGAAATCACGTGATATAGAACATCATTTTACCTGATTACAGCCTATCAGAGGGCACACAGCAATGTTTATGCACGCTAACCCTGAAAGCGACAGGGAGCAGCAGGAATATTCAGCACAAACTGCAAAAAGCTGAGATATTTATGTGTAGTTCCCTGCACTGAAACCAGAAGACTCACACCACTCTGATTTTAACAATATTATTTAAAACTTGCTTCAAATTTCCCTTTTTACCTCTACAGACAAATGGAAATAATAGATGCAGGGGAATAATCATGTCTGGCAATTGGTGGGAGTTTTGAAAATTGCTATTTTTTTATGCCGTGGTTTGAAGAGCAAGTAGATTTTCATGTTTGTGAATTAGCTGGATTGTATTAACATAGTAAAACCTGTGGAAAATTGTTTGCTTGTCTTTGGGCTTGACAGTGATTTCAGAATTTCACAGCATAATGGCTTTTGGTGCACGATGCAATCTGCAAATATCTCTTCAACAGCCTCTTTTTGTTTGCTAAGTGACAAAAATACAAAACAAACAAGCAGAAAAACAAACTAAACCAAACAAAAAAACCCCAAACAATTTTTGCCACATAACCATTCTCAGCACACATTCAGGCAGGTCTAATTCACTTTTTTTTTTTTCTTTTGGCAATACCTGAAATGAAATGGAACGCATTTGAAAGATGAATGTCTTGAATTGAAAGCATTTTTATGAAGCTGGAGTTTACTAGGGTGCCACAATGAGCTAAATTTTCCCCACAGGACTGCAGTGATACTGAGAAGCCTGACTGTGAAAATGGGAAACTGCATGGAATACAGAAAGACTGATGGGGTATCTGTTTGGGAGTGAATTTCTCTTTTGTTATAAATACTTTGGGCAGCATGACTTCTCTCTTTCTCTCTCCTGTGCTGCGGTCTGCACCTCTCTCCAGGCATCTCAGTTTAAGACCCAATCTTGCAAATGCTCACTCCCAGGTGTAGCACTACCCTGAGAAGTTTCAGTGAAGCCTGAGAAGATCAAAAAAGGAGTATCCCAGGAGACCAGTTTTGACTCAAGAATGTAGACAGGGTGTTCAGAGAGCACTGCACAGTGAATACAAAAAGAGTCTGATGTTTGCGTTGGGGTTGCACTGTCCTGACCAGCAGTGACAGTGAATTTTATCAACCAAGAGAGGCAAAATCAGTGTTGGTTCAAAATGTACCAGCCTCCTTTACAAATCTCAGCTCTAAAGAGTCAAACATAAGTGCCTGACGTTGTTTTCCCACTAGGTCCACTGCTGACACACTCTTTAATATAGATCTGTTACTTATTCAACTGCTATTATATTAGTATTTAGAATACTACGTTTCTGAAGATACCCACAGATAAAGGGGGATATTCTCACAGAATTTTAAGGCAGAGGCTTCATGAACAGCCAGCTTTGCAGTGTCTTGCAGCTCAGATTTCAGATGGCTCAATGAGAAAATACATGGGATTTATTTTCAAACATTTAGCATCTACCATAAACCCAGACCAACCAAAACAACATCAGGACAGTAAAAAACTCAAAACCACATTTTCAGGTCTCTGTCATTATGCTCTCTAACAAGAATGGCTGCTGTTGACATTTCAGTGGATGACAAATTACATAAAACAGGGGTTTGTTTATGAGTTTTTATGCAGCTGGCCATGACTCTTCAGCACAAAAATTATTTTAGCAGCACATCTTCCATGACAGTCACTGCTCACTGTGATAGTCAAGAAACAAACAGCAGGGTGAGAACACATTTTAAGAAAAAAAAAAGGACGAACCATCCCAAAGTCCTGCAGAAAGTGGTGGAGGAGGAAGGTTTTGGCACGGTGGGTGCTCAGGGGCAGCCAAGGCTCCCCACACAGCCACTGATGCCCTTTTGGGGCTACCTACAAACAGAAGCCAGACAAAACTAGGAGAATAAAAAATGTTTAGATTTATTGAAGGGCCTTCAGGTACATTTTGGGGAGACAAAGCCCCTCCAGGGGCTACACTCAAAAATGGATCATGGGTCATGGGTTTTCACAATTTTGTAATTTTGGTCCATTCACATATTGGGGGTTAATGTTCCAATTGCAGCTTCAGGTAACAAAGTTATTTACCCCAAGTTTGCTCCCCCTCAACTCACTATTGTTGACATTTCTCAGGGCCTGAGACAGTGAGGTGTCCTTGATTCCCAGGCCTAGAGAGGAATTGTTCTGTCTGACCAAAACCAGTAGCGAACACTGTATATGGAGCTTAGAGTTATACACTAAAGAATTGCAGGATTACAAATGTATGAAAAATATAAAAGCTGAAATCCTAAGTCATCAACACCTCTTTCTTCCCACTGATGAACCAAGGCTGTGCCACTGCTGGGGGGACACAGGCCCCTCAGGTGTCACACCCACCTGCTCTCCCAGCACTCCCAGGAAAAACAATCCAGCAAAGCACAGAACTTGCAGCATTCAGGTAATGAAAGAATTATCCACTTTGGAATAAACCCCACCTTACACAAGGGAGCTTCTTTTGCTTTTTTTTTCTCCCCTCCCTCTGGAAATGCATGCCGGCTACACCCCTTTTATGCTTTTCATTAGTTATTTTAAAGGCTACAGGTGATTCTGATGTGAAGCAAAATGAAAATAAGAGTATTTCACACAGTGCATCAGATAACCCAGTTTAAAAATGCATAACCTCATGTCTTGGGCCACTAAAAACACGCTTAAAAATCAACCAATTCAATGCTTTTCATGTCAATCATACACAGGGGTCTCTAGTGACTCTGAATTTTATGAGCTGTCACTCATCCCAGTCCCAGAGGTGCAGCTACTAAATAGAAGCTTAATGACCCTAGAAAGCATGGTTGAATATTTCTATACTACAGAAATGTAAATTAAAAGCACAACAGTAATTGAAATTAAAGATTAAAAATACCCCAAAACAAATAAACAAACAAACAAAAAAACCCACCACACCCCTGGCAATTTATCCTTAAATAGTATTTTTATATTGGATACGGCTGTCTTTGTTCACACTGAAATACACATTTTGGCTTCAGAGGGATGAAAATGATGCTCAAAAACATCTGCAGATAGTAAATGGCATTACCTTGAGACAATGAAAATTACAGAGTATTAATACCTTATAATACATAATGTCACCTGATTAATTGTATTTCTACACTTATGAGAAACTATAAAAACTTCTGTTATCAGTCACTGACCATACTGCTCATTTGAAATTTAAGCTGCATTATCCCTTTATACCATTGATGGGGATAATCTACAAAATTTGTTGCACCGCCCCAAAATTCAGTGTGTACCTGAGATCTCTCACTGATGGAAAGTTACCACCAAGAAGCCAAGTTAGATCACAGATATTGAATCACACAGTGAAGAAATACAATTTTAATAATGCTTTGCAGTGATGATGGAAGAAATAAAATAGTCCAGCAGAAAAAGACAGGGAATTAACATTTGTATCTATTGTGTTGGTGAAAGTAACTGAACTGGCTGCCAAGTGTGTAATATTGTGAATAACTGATCACAGAATTATGGAATTATTTGAGTTGGATGGAGTTTTGCTCAGGTTATTTAGTCCAAGGCCCTGCCACAAGGGTCACCATTTGCCATAAGTTGTACTGGAGGTGTTAAAAAGTAAATTAAAATGGCCTGGAAGTTGTGTTACCCTGCTTGCCTCATTAGTCTATTTAAAAAAAAAATCATTTGAAGATTCAAATCAGAGCATTCAGTTGATACCAATTAACATACCCATCAGCTTCACTCATTTACATAAGCTGAAATATCAGATCCAGTGAGGGCATAGAAATAAAACAGACTTTTTTTAATATATAAGTCAAAATGTCCTGTGTTACCAACATGGCAACTCTGAAAATCAAATAACCTGTGCAGACTAACATGAATATTGTTAACACCTTCATCTCACCTTCTAAGGCAGTCCATACTTCTCACCTTTCAGCATAAAAATACAAAATACTGGCATGAACCACGACTGTTACACTAATCCTTAACACTTTACATGTAAAGGCATTGTTAGAAAAGTGAAAAGCTATTTTGAATTCCTATACACTCGTGAGAAAGTTTTTATTGTGAAATTAGGAAGTGACCTACTTTTGCAGACTTTTCAACTAGTAAAAGATTTGATGAAAAATAGATATCAATGATGACAAAAGCAGAACTACAAGCTGCTGATAAGGTTCCTAATATTGATGGGAATACATTCCCTGACATTGATATTACACCTGACAAGTGGAAGGGCTGGAGCCGTGAAGAGTCACTTCCTAGGAAGAACAGAAGAGAGAAGTTTCTTTGCCTGCTGAAAGGTTTAATAAAAAGTGCTAACCAAGAAACAAACTTTCACAAAACCAAGCTACATTTAGAGGTTTGCGTTGCTGGTTATACCTAAATTACGTGATGTAATTTAACTATTATAGACAGCCTTATTAATTGTTAATTATACAGTGAATGTGTAGACAGCCGACCCTGCACCAAATCCAGCAGATCTCTACAAGTGTTACTGCTTTTTTTTGATAGTCTTAGACTGGGCTAAGGTCTACTGATTTCCTGCTAAATGAACAAAACCAAAACCAAACCAAAATTTTGGGTGTACTTTACTCTTTTTATGGACTAGGAAAGCCTATTTTTCTTAACTTTTGAATGTGGAACTGGGGAACTACCCAGAGAGGAATTGAGAGAAAAGTACTCATATAAGAATAATATAATATTAATAGGAAGATTTTATGGTGACTTTATTGATACCACCATAAAGAATAAGAATACCTCCTGTAAAACATGTCCTTTCCGTGTACGTCTGCTAAGATAGGTTTTCCTCAGGGTGCTATATTTGTGTCACAAATTTGGGAACACAAAAATAGTCCTTATCTTTACAGTTTGTGTCTTTCCTGGAAAGTATCAAAACACAACTGTAACAGCAAAACCTAAGTTTGCCTAAATTCAGAAATATGAATCAAACAGCACCCCCAGGTCCTTATTAACATACACAATCAACTGCTTGCCAATGTCTCAAATTTTAAAACTCTGCAATTAATTAATTCTCCAGCATTGATCTCTGTGAATTATTTCATAAATACTCAGTGTTTAAAAGAAACAGTAATTTTCCTCACCAGAATCGCTGCTGGGGTAACACCTTGGGACATTGAAACAAATGCTATTTATAACATCCAGCAGTAACTCAATATCATCAGGCATTCAAATATATGCTTTCAGCTCCAGCATTTCCCTAAAGCATTCAATCCTTTTCAAGACCCTGTTTTTGTGGCAGCAGTTAAAAAAATGTTCCTTCTACTTGATTAAGGGAACCATTTCATTCCCTAAAGGTATCAGATGTTACCTGTCAGGAACAGAGACAAGAATTGAGCCTTGTTTCACAGAAGAAATATTAAAAACACAGGACAAAATCAGTGTCACTGCAATAAGCTGGTGAATTATGGTGTTTGGGAAGCAGAGCTTTGGTTAAAAGCTGCTGGCTAAGGTTTAATCCAGGAAAGAGCAAAATCAACACACACACATGAAAAAAAGAAAAAAGAAGAAAAAGAAAGGGGGGAAAAAAAGGCAAACTGCTTGGAAAGGCTCTTAGAGGTTGATAAAGGCTATCAGCAAGAGCTTGTGTTCTTTCACAGTGAAAGACAAAGAAGGTGGGAGTCACCCCTCCAAACTGAAGGATTCAGTGTTGATTTTTGTTTTAAATCTCTGCCATAAGGTGAGGGCGGCAGCAAGCACGGGTTGCTTAACTCACTGTGGGAAGAAACAAATCTGTTTATAATTATTATTTTTATGTGACCAGTAATTCTAGGCCTGATAAGTAATGAAGAAATAAAACAAATAAGAAAATTAAACAAGAAACAAATGAGGAATTCTGCCTCTCCTGTGCTGTAGGTCTGGGCTTTCTGAGGGGGTGAAGGATGAGTCAGGGTGAGTCAAAGCCCTGTCACGCCGGCACACGGGGAATTGAGAGGCACCTTCTGTTTTACCCTCAAAGTGGGTGATCTGGTCCCAGCACTGCTCCAACATTAGTCATCCCATGGCAACAAACCTGTGGAACATTAAAAACTCTTTGCCATACAGAAAGCCAAAGAAATAGAAAAAAAAAAAAGAAGAAGATGATAAATGAGCAAAGGAGGAATGATGTGGATGTTCTTGCCTGACATGAACATTTTCAAAAGACTGCTTGGCCCATCCACACAAAAACAGTGGGCAGGGAACACTTCCAAACCTGACCACAGGCCTTGAGCCACACCTGGATCACCTGGTCAGCGTGGTTATGGCTATACCAGACCTAAAACTCACACTTTTTGCTAAATTCAGCATCATCAGCTGAATCCTTGTACTGATTCCAGACCATGACGAGCATTGGGTGTAAAGCCTTGTCATTTCAGCTTGGATATTTACTCTTTTGAAAAATAAGACTGCTTCTGTGACTTCATCTTTTCAAGAAAGGTAAGAACTGCAGGAGGGTGAGTGCAGGAACCATATCCCACCCCTGGAGCACAGCTCACTGAGAGAATGGCCAGGAATCCACATGTTCACAGGAAAAAGAAGAGCGAAATGGAGCACGGTTACAAAATGCCCCTTTGCAGCCCATGCACTGATCTGCCGTACACAATTTCAGGATTTTGGCAGGAACACAGTTTAATTTGAAGAGCCTTGTTTGCTTGCATTTCCCTCTCCCCAATCAACAAGCTTCCACTTCTAACATTGTTCAAGCACAGACACAAATCTGAGAGGGATTTAGTGTATGGCTGCTCCATAGTTCCCACTTGATGATAATACATAACACAAAGACTTTACAGATTATAAATATATCCTGCATGAATTACAGATTCAGAGCTATCTGCCAAAAAAACCCCAAAAAAACCCCCCAAAAAAACCCAAAAAAAAAAGGTTACGAAAAGAATGAAACAATGAAATAAATTAAAAGCTTATAACTCTACACAATTACTGAGAAGAAAACAGCCCCTACACCAGGGCTAAATCACACAAGTCAATTTAAGCTGTATGCAAAGGGATCAGGGACAAACCTGTCAGTTCTAGAGTTATTTGAGACACTGAAGAAAAAATTCCTGTGTTTTCAAAAAAAAGAAGAGTCCTGGAATGGGTATCTAAACAGGACAGGAAGACTGGAAACAAATGCACAGCTGCAGAGTGAAACTTACATATTTAATTATGCATGACTTCTAACTATCAATTTTGTTGCTAAAGTAGTATCATCATTAGTAATAAGGAGAACAACAATTTATCTAATTTTATGGTAGTTGCAATGATGAAATTCTTTGATGAGTGATATTAAGCACAATTTTAACAAAAAAGTATCATTCAATGGGGAAAAAACCCGTGTGCTTTCCAGAGTAATTCTTGATTCCAGAAATGTATCCAGTTGGAATTTTTTCTTCCTTCACCCCCAACTGTTTTTTCTTATTCCACTGAGATATACAGGAACTATCAAACAGTCAAAAGAAATAAGTAGATGCCTAACGGAACAAAATGAAATTGTTGATTTTCCATCTGGGATATACAAGACATTTCAGCCTAATTATGTTAGGTAGGGAGGAAAGTAAAAAATAATGTGAGAAAAACTTTCATGTTTTTCTTTTGAGAAAGGTAACCTTTGTCTCCCACATACAGACCAATACAAAAAAAAAAAAAAAAAAAAAAAAAAAAAAAAAAAAAAAAAAAAAAAAAAGGAAAAACCCAACCAAACTAAACAAAATTAATCACCTGGACATGATAAAAACCATCACGACTTCTACTGCCCACAATTTTAGACGAAACTCTATTGAGAGTGCTTAACCAGCAAAAGGAAAGGAAGGGCAATGCAAAAGCCGGAAAAAAGGAAATAGTCTGTTATCAAAGGACTATTAATTGCTCCCAAAGTAAGAGCAAGTGATGATCTTCGTCCTTTATTTACTCGGATGTTCAGCTGTCTAATCAAAGAAACGTTGTGCTGGTTGGGCTGAAAGAAAACTGTACCTTTTGTTTTGGTGATTGCCCACTAGACCTTAAGGGCTTTCATTGGATCAGTTTTACAGCTCACTGCTGCACTTTAGAGAAGCAAGGGAGCAGCAGGCAACTCCCAGCCTCCACTTGCACCGCCAGGAAACAGGAACAGGGCTCTGGAGCATCACGGAGCTCAGTTTTGTGGTTGCTGTTGCTTGGTTGGTCCTCCCTCCAGAGCTGCAGTTTCTGGTTATACTCAATTTACTGCATTTGCAAATATGACTTTTTAATTATAATTAGCTGGTAATAGTCAAGCCAACTCATAATTTAAAAAAAAAAAAAAAAAAAAAAAAAAAAAAAAAAAAAAAAAAAAAAAAAGCAGCAGCACCCTTCCACAGAGAAGACAATGATTATAGGTTTTGAGTACTTGCACTCCCTGCTCTCCTAGCAAAGCAGTTTGGCACCAGCCACAATTCCAGTGGCCCTCTTGCAGCTTGTGATGAAGTAAAACAAATAATAAAAAAAAAAATTTCTTACTGCCTTGCAGGCCCTCAGAATGTTAGATTTTTGCCTTCAACTCTACAATGTGTAAGAAAAGACGGAAATGCACCTCCTCCTTTTATCCTCCCTGCATCCCCCATGCACAATCCATTACCAAGGCCATGAAAGTATAAAAGTGTCAGGTCCTCTTTCTCTTCAGAGCAGCAAGTTTTGTCATTTGCCTGCAGGCAGAATAGGAACAAGAAGCTTTTCAAGGTTTTTATGGCCTGAAAGAATTCTTACAACAGCAAAATTATTTTGGAAGAAAATTTCTTAACTCCTACCGGAGAGAGCAAAGATGTTCCAGATGATCTGTAAACGATATGTAATGTATGCTAGCTTTTTTCCCCCTATCTAAATTTGCTCTATTCTGCCTTTTAAAGTATTTCTATATATTGGAAACAGAATACTTCTAATAATGGATACCATTACAGAATGTGTGTGTAGGGGGTGAAAATGACCACAGGCACATTTCTCAGGGCATATAAGGCTCTATAGCAATTTCTGTGTGAGATGAGTCCTACAGGAGTGAAGGAAACCTTCACTCCTGATACTTAGCAACACAATTTTTTATTGAAGATGTTTACGACTCTGCAGATGTTACAGGTTTATTTCTTTCCTTACAGGCTGAGTAAGCACAGCAAATTGTTCCCCCAGGAACTCACAAGCCAAGGCACACACATAGAAAACATCTCCCAGAAAACATCTCCCTGCATCCACAGGAAAAAAACACCATTAAAAACCTAGTCTTAAGGAGCTGGTGAACCTTGTGCTCTACTGGTCCTGACCAGAATTCTGGCATGTCTGTGAGACAAAGGCACAGAAAATGGGCAATTTATGAAAAAGCTTTCAGTGCAGCAGCCTCGGCTCCTGGTGGGACTCTGTTATTTCATGCCCCCCCTCTTGCCGCACCTGAGGAGAGGGGCAGTGAGATGAAAAAGGGGTAATCAGGCACATTAAAAGCTCTTGGCTGTCAGGGATGGGGCCGGATCACTCAGGAAGCAACAACAACATGAGCCATTGTATCCGAAACCTGCCCCAACAAAGGCGGCTCTGTTGCTCTGTTTACTTTTCCCAGTTTGTCTTGCTTTATGCCTTTGATAAACTGTCAGGACTAGTTCCTCCAAGGACTGTACTCCCACCAAAAACCTCTCTCTGCCGGCCTCACATATGGTACAGTTTCTTGTGCTTCAGGAGCCTGCAGTTTTCATAAGAACTCTTCATGATTCCCATAATAATTTCAATACTTTTTACATTATTTTCCAGCTGGGCTGAGCAACACCACAAATCCTGCCCTATAACATTACTTTTAGCTGCTGCTGCTGCAGCCCTGTCAGCTAAGCTGCAGAAATACTAAAATGTTCAGAATCAGACAGCTGAATGCCAAACAGAGTACGGTTTACACACAAAACAGATGAATTTACTAATGTTACCCAGCCCCTGAAACAGAGTGAAGTTGAAATCAGATTACTTTGGCTTCCAACAAGAAAAATGATCAAGCTCCAGAGACAATTTTCTTCAAAGGTGATCAGGCTGAACTACCTCCCAGAAATTAACAGTATTGGAAAGCTAATAGAGCAGGACATGTACTGGATAAAATAACATTCTTCTAAGGTCTTGAGACAGTCAGAATATTTCTATTTTTCAAACATCCAGGAAGAGCAACAGGAGAACAATCCCTCAGGTGGAGACTCCTGTGCTAAGGGAGCATCCACAGGGTCTGGGTTTGCCTCCTCTGGAGGCGGGGAGAGCTGGAGCATATAAAGGGATAATTGTGAAGTCAGAGTGTAATTCAGGGACTTGTGCAATACCATTGCTCTTTAAATTCACTGATTAAACAAAAAGCTTATTTTGCAATAATTTGCCTATGTAATCAAGCTTACAGCAAGGTCTAGAATACAAGAACTGTTAATACCAGGGTGACTAAGCCATCCACTTGCAAAAGCCAGACAAAAAGGGGATAAAATGCATGTCTGAGGCCGGGAAATGTTTCACACTGAGAGCACAGAGTGGCCTTTTTCTGAAGAATGATTAGTGCTCTGCAGCTGCCCTGACCTCATTATATTCACTCTGAAATTCAAACTTCCTATTCCGCCAGTTTGTTTGGAAGGTGAAGGAAGAGGGTTTTTTTAAAGATTTGCCAGTCATGGATGATTACACATCTTCCTTCCACTGATAGCCAAGGGGAGATACATGCCTAAACAGCACTTTTGCCCTCCAGAACCTCCCTCCCAGGAAGGCAGCTCCTGGCAAGCAGGTTTTATGCTGAATAATTTTACCTGCCCACTTTCACTCGCCATCCCTCTGAGCTCCAGCAGCCACAGCTCAGATTGAGAAATCACCTCTGGCAAGCCTGAAACAGATCAGTGAAAAATTGCTTCTCCTCCTATTAAGCAATTTGCAGCTCTTTATTCTGGTCAATTCAGCAGGTGACCATTCTCCCCAGGAGGGCACTGGAACCTGAGGGAGTGAAGATGAAAGCTTTTCCTCCACAGATAAATGTGGTACATTTTTAATTCATTAAGACCCTCATTTAACTCCACTCAAAACAATAGGCTGTTCACAACACTTGTTTAATGGGAATTACAGTGGATTACCACCAAGCACAAATTCGAAGATAATCTATATTTGAGAACTCAGTACTTCCTCACAGCTGCACCACTGCTGCAAAATGCTGCCTGCCATCAGGATTTTTTGTGCATTGCTTGCTGTATCATTCTGCTTTTACTAACCCAAGGCAGCAATGCAGATATTTAAGCCCAGCTGAGTTCCAGCCGGTGGGTTCAGGAGGGCATCACATGGGCGCTGATGTACTCACCATGCACCACCCCCAGCCTCCCGGCCTGGATGTCCCCACAAATGCTCCCATCCACACCAAAAATGCAGCCTGTGCTTCAATATTCTGCCATAAAAACCTTTTCCTTGGAAAGGAGACACATTCCTGCCCAGTACAGCCTTCTGAGGAGATTTCTCATGAGATAATTGTTCAGAGACAAAACCTGCACCATCCCTGGGTCCTCTCGGTCCTACAGGGAGCCACAGAGCTTCCCATCTTCCCTTGTTCCTGTCCACCTGAATGTATGCCATAGGCCAAATTCCAGATTAGGATGAATTTATGTTGTTGCCACTGCCCTTTGGGTTGTCTTTAAGCTTTTGCAGACTGCATCTTTACAAAGTTATTTTCTGATGCAAGTCCTAATCATTGCTGTGACCACAGGAAGGGAGATCAGTAATTCCATTTTCCATCATTACTCTTTCATGTTGGAAAACAAAATGCCTTATTTCCCAAACAAAAAAATTATACTGTTTCTTTCTGTAAAAGAAATACAGATGTAATTTTGCTTTGAATTTGAATAGGGCAAAGGCTGCCAGAGCTCCAGTAGTGCCTGGACAATGCTCTCAGGCACAAGGTGGGATTGTTTGGGGGTCTGTACAGGGCCAGGGGTTGCACTAGATGATCCTGATGGGTCCTTTCCAGCTCAGGATACTCTGTGATGCCTAACCAAAGAAGATCTTTACAGAAATCCTGCAGGTTATCCAAGAGTTGCAAATTTGCAGCTTTGGTCGGATGTTTTCTTATACAGCACAAAGCCACCTGCCAAAACTAAGCCCCGTGGAATGTACAATGAGAAATTTAAATTTCAGCCCACAAAAGTAAAAATACAGCAGTTCCATGTACTTAAGGTGCTGCCCAACATCAGAGCTGCCTTTTGAAATATCAGGGGATTTAGTCTGCCACAATTAGTGTTTTTAGGCTCATTTGCTTTCTGACTGAAATCCTTAGGACGCCACACACACAATGACCCAAGGTGATTAAAAAAGCAGGAAATTGGAGGCCCTGTGGAAGGATTGTGGCAGGTGAGCCCTCTGCAGTAGCTCAGACTGATGAGTGTATAAACGAACCATTCAAAGGCTAGAAAAGTATCCCACTTCCAAATGACTTTTGCAATTGATGAGACTAAGTGTGGAGGCTGGGCCCATACATCTAAATATATTCATTTCAGACTCAGTAGATATCTATACTCATCCATTTAATCACACTATACTGATTATGTTTCAGTTAAAAAGAATTTTTTCCCTAATCCAAATGATCCCCTTTCTACAAACCCACTCTCTTATGCTTAGAACTCTGTTATTTTATTCAGATAATGAGCTACATGTAACTTTTTTTAATAATTAAAACATCAAATAGACACACAAGAAATCTTTCTTTCTGGTTAAAGCTATAAAGACACTTCTAAAACAACTTTACACCATTTAATATCACTATTAGTTGTACAGAGGATGAATACATGGTACTATAAAATCTAAGATGTCTTCAGTGTCTTTCAGGGAAAATATCTGTGTTCTTCTGAATGCTTCTGAATGCAAGCAGTTAACCTTCTGTGTTGATTAATAAATCCAGGGACCACGTCATGCATGCAATATTTATTAATCTGTTATTTGTATTTCAGATGTAAGTATCTAACATACCTGAAACACCACAGCAATTGTCAGACTGGGTTTTGGAGATTAAGTAGAAGGCAACTCCACGGGAAAGAGATGGGAAAGAGACTATAAATAAAAACACACTAAAGATTTCATTGATCAAATGCCCTCTGAATGCATAATTCATCAAGGTGTTTGAGAACATTGAGATGCCTTGTTTGAACAGCAATCCACTTCTGTCAGTAATTTAAAATTTAAATTCTTTTAACATTAGCTTCAGGGGGAAGCAGTGGGCGTCCTCAACAGGCTGGAGGTATGAGGAAGAAGACATAAGGATTAAAATAGAAAAGTAAGAAAAAAGTGTCTATTTCAAAGTGCACACTGTTAATTAATAGATTACGAGCCAAAAAAGAAAATGCATAAATATTTCAGTGACAGCTTCACATTTTAAAAATAAATTTTAATTTAGAATTAAGAAGTGCTCTAGCAGACATCTTAATTTTCAGTTGGATGGATGAAAGGTTTGACTGCCCTAAGTTAAAGACACAAAACATGGAGTGGATTATTTCCCTACAGTTTATAGAATCACAGACTCCCAGATTGGTGTGGGTGGGAAGGAAACTTCAAGCCCATGCAGTTCCTGCTGGGACGTGGGTTCCATGAGCAGGGACACCTTCCACTGTCCCAGTTGCTCCAAGCCCTGTCCAACCTGGCCTTCAGCATTTCCAGGGATCCCAGGGCAGCCACAGCTGCTCTGGGCACCCTGTGCCAGGGCCTCCCCACCCTCCCAGGGAACAATTCCTTCCCAAGATCCCATCCAGCCCTGCCCTCTGGCCAGTTTGAACCCATTCTCCCTGGTCCTGTCACTCCAGTTCTAGATGAAGAGTCCCCTCTCCAGCTTCCCTGCAGGTCCTCCACATCCTGGAGGCTGTAAGGTCTCCACACAAAGTTACCTCCTCCAGCCTCCAGGCTGAACAGCCCTAACTTTCTCAGCCCAAAGTTGCCACTGACCCCCAAAATAATCCAAGCTTGAGTTGATCTCGCAAGCAGGAAGAAGGTCAAGCCATAGCTCAGTCCTCATTCCTTGGTCTCTTTTAACCAGACAAAGCTCACTATCCTGCCTTCTGGCACCAAAGAACTCCAGAGGACAGCCTACAGTTGATACAGGATCGTTTATGCTGCCTGAAACAACCAGAAAGAAGAAGGAATTCTGCTGGGAAAAGGAGGCTGGGCTAATATTCCTATTCTCTTCACAACACCAGAAAGTATAAGGTTGCACAAGATGGGACACTTCTCAAATTTAGTGACAACTTGTGGCTTTGGAAACCTCGGTGGAACACTGACAGCCTTGTTTTGGAAGGTGTGCCAGGAACCAGTGGAATAGAGGGATGGAGAGGTCTAGCCAGCAGCCAGACACAACCTGAGCTCCAGGAAAGGAGCAGGAAGCCATCAGGCTCTAAACCTCTACCCTCCTGCCACTTTACTTAATGCCATCGCTTAACAGACCAAGTATTTTTCTACCCTCTATCTATATCCATCCACTGCCTGTGTATAATTAAGTTTGCTTCTGAAGCGCTTTTTAATAAAACTGAAGCTGCTGCCTAAGGCCTTCTCACACATCTGCTCTCTCCTCATGGTGTCAGTTCATCTATAATTAAACACCAGAAAGCTTTATCACCTATCAGTCATCATTCATTCAGGAGCTTGTCTTATTTATCCAATTAAAAAGGTATTTATTGTCAACATATTACATTTTTTTTCAATAATTGCCCAGCGGAGAAGCCTTGCACTTTTTCATTTAATTTGTGTGCAATAATATCTACAGCAAAATTCTTGTGAAATCAAGAAGTGTTAAAATAAAAAACAGTTGCTTCAGAGTTGACATTATCAAGGAATTCTCCCATAAGCTTCATATACAGATGGAATATGGAATTGCTACTGTATACTTTAACATAGATTACTCCTTTAGTTTATTTTTCAGGTTAATAAATAAATTTAATTACAATTTATCTGACAGCTTGGTTACTGGCAGGAAAATTAATTTTGCTGAAAGATGGAAAATGAGAAAATATATATAGCACCACATTGAAAACAAGATAAAATAAGGAAGGATAAAACCAGTATACATTAAAATTATCCTGCTGCTGAGAAGAAAAAGACAGAAATCTAAGGAGGTGACTTGCTTGCACATTTATAATAAAAGTTTAATTTTTCAATTATATTCCTGTAATATCCTGTTCTGCGGCACTGATTACTTCCTTGGCTCACTGAAAATTAATTTTGCATAGTGCAAAACTGTCTTTGGAAAATAATCCCCATCAAAACAAAACAAAACAAATCAAAACAAAACAAAACCCAACGATCTACCTTCTCATCTAAGACTTGCAAATTCTTTTCCATTAACAGATCCACAATAACAAAATGAGGAACTGACATGTTAATGATGTCTGTAAGAAGTTATTAATGACGGAGGACCCTGATTATGTCCTGTCACTCTCTTGTTCTTAATTAACTCCTAAAGAGTCTTAAATATGAAGAGCACCAGGCTTTCAAGCCTGTAGATCTTGCCATAGTTTATAAATAATCCTCACTATTCATTTGGGATTTTGTAGTTCAATGCTGATTTGACACAACCAGCATTGAAACAAATAACCTATAAATCATGGTAAGTCCCTTAATTAATTTTCTGGCCCTGCCAGAGAGGAGCAGACCTAAATCTGGGGTAAGGGAACTACCTGAATTATACACCACACAAGGGGAACACTGGATTCCAGAACCCATTCCAGGATGCGACTGCCAAGGATATGAGCTGCCTCTAAAGAAACCAAAACCAAAACCAAAACCAAAACCAAAACCAAAACCAAAACCAAAACCAAAACCAAAACCAAAACCAAAACCAAAACCAAAACCAAAACCAAGGAACACCACCCTACAGCTGTGGACCCTATGTTTCTGTTTCCATCAGCTAAATGTTTAGGTGAAATTCCTCAGCAAAACAACCTGATTTCTCTTTTCTTCTTTTCTTCACGTACATTACAGTAGTCACGTTTTGCTCCAGGGGACAATGGAGACTGTGTTATGTGAGAAAACCTCCTTTTGTGAGAACATACAATGGAAGAATAATATTTGGAGATGTCAGGTGATGGCAGGTAGACCTCCACACAGGTGCACCTTTGTGCAGGCAGCACCAAGCTCTACCTTGATTCATTTTCTGAATTCCATGTCAAATTGGCTAAGTCTTAACACTGGAAAGTTTTCAAGATGAAAAGCACTTGTCAACATGACTCAGCCAAGAAATATATGTAAAAGCAGCAAACTCAATTACATTTGGAATGTTGGTGCCCTGCTAAGGAACAGCAATTTCAGGTGTGACAGAAGTTTTGAGGTTAATGATTTGGAACCTCTAACTGAGACTAAATCTTCTGATGCCAAGGTAATGGCCTTTAAAGAAATATCAAGAGAATACTTAAAAATAAACACTAAATACTACTGAAGACAGGAATGCCTGGTTCAAAAAAAAAAAAGTGAGGATGTACAATAAAAATATGAATAGCCAGGTTAGATTCAGGATGATTCAAGTAATTTGAAAGGCTTGGATAGGACATGCATTCTCAACTGTCCAATAACAAGCCTGTTTACTATCTGTCATCTCAATAAAGAACTTTACTGATACAAATTTCCCTCAAATTTCTTTTTTTCTTTCACTTGAATATTTTCTTTTGGAACAGGAATATATATTTTTGTTGATGCATCATGGAACTCCAGTGGTGTCTGAAAATTACATGTCTCACCATATTTAATGTGAGCTACCCACTAGTGGGCTGGTTTTGCAAAGGGACTTCAGCAACAGAAAAGTCAGAAATAGTTAACCTATATTTTTAGCTTGGCAAAATGAGAACAGGTCAAGACATAGGAGCTGGTGCAGAGCTGGGAGTGACATGAACAAAACCATGAAGAAGGGGAGTGTCTGGCTAATGCTGCCTCAGGGTAACACAGAAAAATTGCTTCTTTCTGTAAATCTAGCTCAAGAAAAGGTTATAACAGCATCAGGATCATTTCAACCTTGCAAATCATTGCATGAGAGAAGCTGTGAACAGAGGATTGTGGTTTCTGGCAGCATCCTGCACTCCCATCATGCTGAGTAAACAGCCTGGTGAGCATTCCTCCTCCTGCCCTGATGTGATGGCTGATTTGGTGTCACTTAGAGCAGAAAAGGTGTAGATGCATATCAGGCACGCAGGAGGCCATCCTTCTGTGCCTCTCAAGTGTTGTGCTGGAGGGCAGAAAGTGGGAAGGCAAACAGGAGACTGAGAGGACTCACACCAAGGAGTGGATAAAGACTCACTTGGGCAACACTATATCCCTCTAAAATTTAGTTTCATGTCACTCCAAACCCTCCATCCCTTACAACCCCATCCCTGCTTATTCCAGTGCCTTGATATGATTTTCCCAAATCTCCTGCTGTGTTATTCCCTGTGTTAAGCCATGCCAGCCACCACCTGCTCACAGACAGAGCTTGTTGTCCCCAACTACCACCGTTGCTCCCAGACTTGGGAAGGACAACACTCTCCAAAGGGAAGTTGCACAAAATTAATGTATCTGTAAAAAAAATGCTTTGCTCTCCTGCCCTCCTGTTTTTCTCCTTGCTTCACCCTCTTGCCACCATCACTGGCTGGGGCATACTGGTTTGGAGATTTTGTTTGGACATTTTGCTCTGGGATGGCTCTCAGTAACACTGATAAAAAGTTGGTGATTTTGACTCTTTAAAACTTTGGAGCTCACAAAGTATTTTGAATCATTTAAAGAGTCAACAGGCAACTCATCCCATCCTGACAATGTTTTATTTTTATTTGGAGATCTTCTGTTTTGTGTCTTCAAATCGGTTTTCACTTCAACTGAAACACTTGCTCAGGTTCTGAGCAGTTTTGTCAAAACAACCGTGTGTAATCTGGTGGTTCTTTTTTTGTTGTTTAATATTTTTAGTCAATGCTGTAGCTACACAGATATACAACTAGAGAACAGCTTTAATATCAGGATATTCTTTCCTAAACTGGTATTCCAGAACAGTTGGACACTAACACAGCACTTGAACAGAAAAATAATTTTGTATTTGTGACAAACAGCAAATCCAGGAGGTTTACTCCTTGTAGAAATGTTTTCCTATTCAGTTTTAGCCTAAAGGACTGAAGATTGTCATTATAAAAATATCTGTTTTTTCAGGATATATTAATAAAAGTAGAATTTTGTTCAGGCAGCTCAATAGTTACCCAAGGATCAGCTCCAGAGTGACTAAAGCAGTAACCCTGAGGATGGCTCACATCCCCAGCAGAAACCAAAGCATTTATCACCGCTTTATTCTAGTTCTACACTTGTGAAACTTCAAGGTTTAGCCAGTTGTGGCAGAACATTGAAGTGATGAGTAATGAACCATTTTCCTCTCTTAACAAAAAATAACCCCTGTGAAAATATTTTAGAGTTGCTCAGGAATCTGGGGAGTGAGGAAGATCACAACATGAACTAGGTGTTCATAAAAGTTTATTCCTGCGGCCAAATCATAGTTGAGAACACGAAATTTTAATTACTATGTGGCAAACATCTCAATATGTAAAAAACAAAAAAAATAATATTCTTTTAGATTCCTTCTAAATTCAGTGAACATTCTCTGTGTTCTGTGATGTCTTTAGAAAATCACATCTCTGTGAGCTTCTACAACATAAAATTAATTTCTTTCAACACCTTTATACAATTAGCACCTTTTTCAACAACCCTCTCATAAATTATTTTCTCAAGTTAAATACCTTCTTTATCTTTTCTAGATAAACACAAGGCAAGAGATACCATTTTTTAACTTAACAGACAGGTCTCTTACTTTGATGTCAAATACTCCTTGGGGGATCTATATAAGTGGAATATAAAATATTTATTTCTATGCTCTTGAATAATTAACACCTTTAAAAGAAGCACATGAGAAATCTCATCTCTTTCTGGCATGAGACCTAGAATGAAACTCACCCTCACCAAACAGTGACGTTTTCTTGCACTTTTGTCCCATTTCCTTAGTTTTAGTCATTATTACTGTGTTCATTCTAAATGAACAGGATGAAACACTGATGCCAGTGGCTACACTACCATTAGATTTTAATTCACCTCAGTACTTTGAATCATCCAAATAATTTTGAAAAGAGCCTTTAATTTTATCTCACTTCTGCTATTTAGGATTCATTACAACATTGACTCTGTTGCTGATCACTTTTGAATATTGACCATTTTCCTTCAGTTTTACACCCTGTCCACTTACAACAGCTGATATGCAGAAAACCATCTGAGAAAAACACAAGTATGTAATTAGCTTTCAAATTGCTGGTTGTATGTTCAAGCTTGAGTGATGTAACAACTACATGACAATTGTTATGAATGGTTTGACAGATGAATAGAGTAAGGAATTACTTTAAGTATTATTAAGTAATCAAGGGAGTGTGTCAGCAATATTCTGTGTTAACAAGGCTCTTATTAATGTAATTCTGCAGCTCCTGCAGCTTCTAAGAAGGATATTTTTATTTATGCTTAAGGAGACTGAAAGGTAGTAAAATAATTTTAAGAGAGACCTGATTTGGGCAATTCTAATTGTCAAAGTTTTTGGACTGATGCATGAGTATGTGCTATATGCCCTGCCACAGATGGCAGAACTCATCAAAAAGGGGTTCTGATTAATGCCACAAGAATCCTGACACAGGCTGACAGAAACAGATGAGTCCCCTCACCCAACCATGAAAGTGCATTTGCTCAGACCATATGTATTAGTCACAGTGTATAAATTTATGAATATTTATCCACTCTGACCAGATCTGGAGATGCTCTAAATATCATCAGAAATTCATTGCCATGGATGTCAAGGGTTTGATTTACTGCTTTTGGGGAGACATATATACATGGTAAACAGGAAAACAAATGCACCATCAGTGCCTCTTACCACATTCTTGTCTCTGCTCACAGAAGCATTCAGTGCCACTTCTCACCCTTTTCTGTGCTCTAGACCTTTTCCTGCTCCTTCTCCAAGCCATTCTGAGGCAGGAACAGGATTAAAATAAACTCAGTACAAGACCTTTCCCCCCTTTTCCACTGATTCTGCATCAGAATTCAAGCATTCTGGAACAGAAAATGTCCTAATATCTGTACCTTTTCAGTTTCAGCAACATCCTTATGCATCACACACAAGAGGTCTAGAAAGACACTCAGTCTGATAAAATATTTCTCATTGGCTGGACATAGGTCTTAACAAACAACAGTAATCAGTGAAATTAGGCAGGAGAAGAAACATAGACAACCTAGACACAGCCATCACTGCTTAAGGAGTAAAATCACCATTTGAAAAATAATTCCCATGCATTTAATTCTGTGGATTTTAAGCAGAGGATTAAGCATTAATTTGAACATAAAGAAATTGGAAAGTCTTGCTAAATCTAAATGGTAGCTTTTTAGCCCTGTTTTGCTGAGGTGGGACATTTCTGGAAGAAAAAAAAATTTAAAAACTTAAATAAAGAAAAAAGGATGGATGGAAATAGAAATAGAAAGATTAATAGCTTGACACAGCGAATCTGAGTTTTGAAAAGTGCACTGAACTGAGCAATCACCTCAGAAGAGCAAGCACCATTTGCAAGAGCTTGCAGATCATGAGTTTCAGTGTATTTCTGTGCACAGGATTTTCTCCAGCATGTTTCCTGGGGTGCATTATGATTTAAGGGATTACTGGCCTTCCCAGAAAGTTGTACTATACAGAATACTCAAATTTAATGCAGTAAATGAAACATAACTTCATGTTCAGTCCAAAGAACAACAGAAACAAATATTTGAGGCACCTTTATGTCCTTAACAGAGCCAAGCTCTCCTCTCATTCTCTGCCATGCTATTTTTGACACCAGGACTAAGGTGGCAAGCAGGTCACTTGAGATTTCCATCAACCTAATCTCAATCTCCTGCCAATACCTAACCAAAATCTCAGGCACCTACATTACCTGCTCCTTCCTATTACAAATAATGTAAAAATAATTCTGTCTGAAAAGCTGCTTTGGGAAATTGAGCTTTAATGGCACCATCAAGAGCCCTTTGCAGAAGCGCTGACACAGAAAGTGCATGTTTGCTCTTGCACCCTGACCACCAGGATGCACATGGAATTTTAAATATTGCCTTCTTGGTTGCTTTTAACACAATCTCCTTTTCTCAGCTTCCCACCCTTTACCCTCAAACGCTGATAATGTTAGAGCATGGTCTACTTCAAAAGAGAACAACTGCTCCACCATTGCTGGTTGCCTCAACCACACACAATCTTCCCTCCTTCTTAGTGTAATTTACCTCTGAGAAGAAATTCTTTGGCTTCCCACATTAGAACACCCCATCAAGGTTCTCACTATTCAACAAAACTAATGCATAATGTGATGAATTAAACTATTCAAACCCACAACCTACCTAAGAGGGGCTTAAAATATAAAGCTCACCACTCCAGTTCAAAACCTTTGTTGAAAAGGCAAGGTAAAGCCTTTTCCTTTAAAGTTTACCAGAAAGGTAATGGAGGAAGAAGGTATCATTTCCTTTTTTTAAGCTCTTCTTTTGTAATTTCACAGCCTGAAATATGAAATTCTGGAAATGTTTCAGGGAAATACATTATAGATGAATCATAAGAGACACTTATCTCACTGGATTTGTCACAGCAATAAAACCCTGACCTAAGGAACATGCCCTAGACAGCAGAGGGTAGAGTCCCGTAAGTCCTACTGAGTAATAACTTCTCCATCAGCAGTCAATTATTGGGCTATTACCAGTGACAAAACCTGTGAGATGTGCTACAAACTGGAGAGCTGAGAGACTTTCCCTGGGAGAAATGGTAACCTCTGAGGTCAGCAGACAATGTTCATTTTTTTCCCTGCCCTGCGCCTTCAGCCTTCACATTGTCCCACCCTTCCCTGGGGAGCCGGGAGCAATGGTGATGGTAGATCCCAATTCCTTCCACCTCCCATGGAAATAAATCTCCACTTCCCACGTGGATGATGGAAGCCTAATTATCTACTGCTCAATTTAAAAGACACTGCATAAGTACCACCATCAGGAGAAAAACAGCTGTGCTTTGTTGCATTTATTTCTGCCTTATTCATTTGAGCTGAATGAAGACTTACTCTAGACTTTTTGCAACCACTTTTTTTTCCCCCAATGATTCATGTCTTATACAGGTTTTGCAATGTTGTCATCAAAAGCTTTATCCCCTTTTTTGTTTTGTTTTGTTCTGATAGCCCCCCACCCTTGTCACATAGGTCACATAGCACAGCTCTGCTTCCCACTCCAGCCTGGAACAGTCACAGATGACTGTTCAGGTAATGAGGGTCACTCATTAAAGTTCCCCTCGGGCAACACAAAGGGCTGTGAGACGTTTGATGTTTGCGCAGGTGGGGCAAAACTGTCTGGTGTGACCAACGCCACACTGCTGCTGCCAGTGTCATGGCAAAAGAGAGGGGAAAGGAATAAAAATAGGTGGGAAAAGGGGAAGGGAAGGGTGCGGGAAGGGAAGGGTGCAGGAAGGGTGCGGGAAGGGTGCGGGAAGGGTGCGGGAAGGGTGCGGGAAGGGTGCGGGAAGGGAAGGGTGCGGGAAGGGTGCGGGAAGGGTGCGGGAAGGGTGCGGGAAGGGTGCGGGAAGGGAAGGGAAGGGAAGGGAAGGGAAGGGAAGGGAAGGGAAGGGAAGGGAAGGGAAGGGAAGGGAAGGGAAGGGAAGGGAAGGGAAGGGAAGGGAAGGGAAGGGAAGGGTGCGGGAAGGGTGCGGGAAGGGTGCGGGAAGGGTGCGGGAAGGGAAGGGAAGGGAAGGGAAGGGTGCGGGAAGGGAAGGGAAGGGAAGGGAAGGGTGCGGGAAGGGAAGGGTGCGGGAAGGGAAGGGTGCGGGAAGGGAAGGGTGCGGGAAGGGTGCGGGAAGGGTGCGGGAAGGGTGCGGGAAGGGTGCGGGAAGGGTGCGGGAAGGGTGCGGGAAGGGAAGGGTGCGGGAAGGGTGCGGGAAGGGTGCGGGAAGGGTGCGGGAAGGGTGCGGGAAGGGTGCGGGAAGGGTGCGGGAAGGGTGCGGGAAGGGAAGGGAAGGAAAGGGAAGGGAAGGGAAGGGTGCGGGAAGGGAAGGGTGCGGGAAGGGAAGGGTGCGGGAAGGGAAGGGTGCGGGAAGGGAAGGGAAGGGTGCGGGAAGGGAAGGGTGCGGGAAGGGAAGGGTGCGGGAAGGGAAGGGTGCGGGAAGGGTGCGGGAAGGGAAGGGTGCGGGAAGGGAAGGGAAGGGAAGGGAAGGGTGCGGGAAGGGAAGGGAAGGGAAGGGAAGGGAAGGGAAGGGAAGGGTGCGGGAAGGGAAGGGAAGGGTGCGGGAAGGGAAGGGAAGGGTGCGGGAAGGGAAGGGAAGGGAAGGGTGCGGGAAGGGAAGGGAAGGGAAGGGAAGGGAAGGAAGGGAAGGGAAGGGAAGGAAGGGAAGGGAAGGGAAGGGAAGGGAAGGGAAGGAAGGGAAGGGAAGGGAAGGGAAGGGAAGGAAGGGAAGGGAAGGGAAGGGAAGGGAAGGGAAGGGAAGGGAAGGAAGGGAAGGGAAGGGAAGGGAAGGGAAGGGAAGGGAAGGGAAGGGAAGGGAAGGGTGCGGGAAGGGAAGGGTGCGGGAAGGGAAGGGAAGGGTGCGGGAAGGGAAGGGAAGGGTGCGGGAAGGGAAGGGAAGGGTGCGGGAAGGGAAGGGTGCGGGAAGGGTGCGGGAAGGGTGCGGGAAGGGTGCGGGAAGGGAAGGGAAGGGAAGGGAAGGGAAGGGAAGGGAAGGGAAGGGAAGGGAAGGGAAGGGAAGGGAAGGGAAGGGAAGGGAAGGGAAGGGAAGGGAAGGGAAGGGAAGGGAAGGGAAGGGAAGGGAAGGGAAGGGAAGGGAAGGGAAGGGAAGGGAAGGGAAGGGAAGGGAAGGGTGCGGGAAGGGTGCGGGAAGGGTGCGGGAAGGGTGCGGGAAGGGTGCGGGAAGGGAAGGGAAGGGTGCGGGAAGGGAAGGGAAGGGTGCGGGAAGGGAAGGGTGCGGGAAGGGAAGGGTGCGGGAAGGGAAGGGAAGGGAAGGGAAGGGAAGGGAAGGGAAGGGAAGGGAAGGGAAGGGAAGGGAAGGGAAGGGAAGGGAAGGGAAGGGAAGGGAAGGGAAGGGAAGGGAAGGGAAGGGAAGGGAAGGGAAGGGAAGGGAAGGGAAGGGAAGGGTGCGGGAAGGGTGCGGGAAGGGAAGGGAAGGGTGCGGGAAGGGTGCGGGAAGGGAAGGGAAGGGTGCGGGAAGGGTGCGGGAAGGGTGCGGGAAGGGAAGGGTGCGGGAAGGGAAGGGTGCGGGAAGGGAAGGGTGCGGGAAGGGAAGGGTGCGGGAAGGGTGCGGGAAGGGTGCGGGAAGGGAAGGGTGCGGGAAGGGAAGGGTGCGGGAAGGGAAGGGTGCGGGAAGGGAAGGGAAGGGAAGGGAAGGGAAGGGAAGGGAAGGGAAGGGAAGGGAAGGGAAGGGAAGGGAAGGGAAGGGAAGGGAAGGGAAGGGAAGGGAAGGGAAGGGAAGGGAAGGGAAGGGAAGGGAAGGGAAGGGAAGGGAAGGGAAGGGAAGGGAAGGGAAGGGAAGG